>NC_052158.1:128344662-129043132 GCF_902713615.1 Scyliorhinus canicula | reverse complement strand
CATGTTGCAGTCTAGAGCTATGGATGGCGATGCTGGAGGCTCCAATTTCTTTCCATTGCAAGTCTGAAAAGGAGTCCCTTACTCTTATTGCCTACCATTAGTGTATGGTGGAAGCATTTAGAAGGGGATATCACCCTGTCTGGGTCTTTAACTTTCTTGGCCATCAACTCCGAGATTGGGACTTGAATCCAGAGCTTCTGGCTCAGAGGCAGGATGCTAACATTGCACTACAAAACATGCTTTGTCTCTAAATGCAGGAAATAAACCTGACCAGATAGCTTTCGAATGTGAAAGTGGCCTTTCACAAGCTCTGATCCACAACATTAAACGTGTTTTATTCTTGTAACCATGAATTTCTGTACATGGGAAATACTAGACTGCTCTGATTTCACCAAGAAGAGCAGTAACCTTCAGGTAAGGCAAAAGTTCAACAACTTTAGGCTGTGAACTTTCTTCTCAATCTTGACCAATACTTTTAATCCATTTTTTTGTCCCAATGCAACAAGCCACCCCCTGTCACTTGTTCTTAACACTTGCTTTCGCTGAGCACTGACCTTTGTTCTCCATTAACACATTCTGCCTTTCTGCCACTATCAGCACCTCCTATAGTCCTTAACACTGCCATTGACATTTCCTTCGTCTTGTGGCCTGAACATCTTTATGCAATCTCTCCAAGCTCATACTTATTACTGACCTATTTTGCTTCACCTGCTCTATCGGTCTTAAAGATTATAAAATCCAATTCATTTTTCCCTCTCTAACTCTGAAGAAGAGTCATACGGACGCAAACCATTGGCCAGAAGTCTCCATTTGGGAGAATATACTCCTGTCGGGGATGTATTGTCACGGATTTGCGCTTGCCCTGGGAGCACAAATTCAGAGGCGATTTGCAGGGTGGGGATTGTGAGAAATTCTCTTGTGAATCCTACAATCGGGCATCCATTTTGAGTGGGCGGCCCGATAGCAAGTCCAGCGGCTGATCCCCCCCCCCAGCAACGCAATTCCACCCTGCACCACAGGAACTTTTGGGTCACCATCCCCCCCCCCTCCCAAACAGTGCAAGGGTGACCCGACATCCCCCCCCCCCCCCCCCCCCCCCCCCCCCCCCCACTGACCCCAAGAAGAGAGCCCCCGACCAGAGACACCCCGATAAGAGAGAGAGACCGACCGGGGACCCCCATTATAGAGACCACCCACCAGAAACCCCCATAAGAAAGACACACACCAGATTCCCCCATTACAGACACCCAGCAGAAACATCCCATAAGAAATAGCCCCACCAGAGACACCCTCATAAGAGCGACCCCCAGAGACCACCCATAAGAGACCCCCAACTAGAGACTCCCTACAAGAAAGACCCCTACCATGGACCCTCATTACAGAGACCATTCCATTACAGACCCCCAGCAGAAATTCCCCCACAAGAGAGACCTCCCACCAGAGACCCCCACCAGAAACTCTGTGACTTGCTTTCTGAAAAGAAAGAGATGAGAGCACATACTTAGCCATCTTTGGTATAGTCCAGGAGCTGACAATCATAGCTAAAGTTTTATAACCGCTGCAGTTAGTTTCAGAGCTGACTACTTGAAATCCACTCAAGC
Organism: Scyliorhinus canicula; assembly: GCF_902713615.1. Classification (NCBI taxonomy): domain Eukaryota; kingdom Metazoa; phylum Chordata; class Chondrichthyes; order Carcharhiniformes; family Scyliorhinidae; genus Scyliorhinus; species Scyliorhinus canicula. Next base: position 129,041,531 of record NC_052158.1, on the reverse strand, counting down.
ATGAAGGAAAATGAGCTTAAACAATCTAGACATCTGTCTATAGAAGAATAGAACAGTACAGCACAGAACAGGCCCTTCGGCCCTCAATGTTGTGCCGAGCCATGATCACCCTACTCAAACCCACGTATCCACCCTATACCCGTAACCCAACAACCCCCCCCTTAACCTTACTTTTTATTAGGACACTACGGGCAATTTAGCATGGCCAATCCACCTAACCCGCACATCTTTGGACTGTGGGAGGAAACCGGAGCACCCGGAGGAAATCCACGCACACAGGGGGAGGACGTGCAGACTCCACACAGACAGTGACCCAGCCGGGAATCGAACCTGGGACCCTGGAGCTGTGAAGCATTTATGCTAACCACCATGCTACCCTGCTGTCTGTGTGTGGAAGCTGTCAATCACAGCCTAGTAAAATCAATTTCACATAGATATGAAAGAAAATATTGCAGATCAAAGATCTGAGGGCGTTTAAACCCAGTTGATATAGTTTTCTCTTTCTAGGAATTTACAGGTACTTCTTTCTCTGCCTGAGCCAGCAGGTGTATTGAACAAGTGAGTATTAAAGCAGTGATCTTTTTCACTGTCTGTCTGGATTGCACTCCACTTTCCAGGCAAGCGTCTCAATTATGGGGCGCTTCTAGGCAGGGGTCTTTGTAATGGGGGCTTCCAGGCAGGGGTCTCTGTAATGGGGGCTTCCAGGCAGGGGTCTCTGTAATGGGGGCTTCCAGGCAGGAGTCTTTATAATGGGGGCTTCCAGGCAGGGGTCTTTGTAATGGGGCTTCCAGGCAGGGGTCTCTGTAATGGGGGCTTCCAGGCAGGGGTCTCTGTAATGGGGACTTCCAGGCAGGGGTCTTTGTAATGGGGCTTCCAGGCAGGGGTCTCTGTAATGGGGACTTCCAGGCTGGGGTCTTTATAATGTGGGCTTCCAGGCAGGGGTCTTTGTAATGGGGGCTTCCCGTATTGGGGGCTTCCAGGCAGGGGTCTCTGTATTGGGGGCTTCCAGGCAGGGGTCTCTGTAATGGGGGCTTCCAGGCAGGGGTCTCTGTAATGGGGGCTTCCAGGCAGGGGTCTCTGTAATGGGGGCTTCCAGGCAGGGGTCTTTGTAATGGGGGCTTCCAGGCAGAGGTCTTTATAATGGGGGCTTCCCGTATTGGGGGCTTCCAGGCAGGGGTCTCTGTATTGGGGGCTTCCAGGCAGGGGTCTCTGTAATGGGGGCTTCCAGGCAGGGGTCTTTGTAATGGGGGCTTCCAGGCAGGGGTCTTTGTAATGGGGGCTTCCAGGCAGGGGTCTTTGTAATGGGGGCTTCCAGGCAGGGGTCTTTGTAATGGGGGCTTCCAGACAGGGGTCTTTGTAATGGGAGCTTCCAGGCATCAGTCTCTGTGATAGGGGCCTTCCAGGCAACGATCTCTAATGCGGGCTTCCAGGCAGCAGTCTCTCTTCTGGGGTCTTCCAGGCAGGAGTCTCCCTTGTGGGGGGCTTCCAGGCAGGGGTCTGTGATGGAGGGCTTCCAGGAAGGGGTCTCTATCGTAAGGGGTTTCTGGTGGTCTCTCTTATGTGGGGGGTCTATGCTTGGGGGGGGGGGGGGGGGGGGGGGGGGGGGGTGAGGAACCGGTTGGGGGTGGTGGTGGGGTCTGGTAGGGGTGGGATGGGAAGGTTTTGCAATGTGGGTGGGGGCTGGAGAGCAGCTCTCCGATGGATTCTTTTATAGAGTTACGCGCTTGGCCCACTGCGAGGTACACTGCGCCATGGCCAGTCTGGGAAATGCCAGTACCAATTCTCGTCCACCTGAAATCCAGCTCAGATTCATACGGGCTTGAAGAATCCGGTGCCCAGCCCATTAATAAGATGTAAATGGGTTGAATTGACCCATTTGCACCCTCCTGCTGCACACTGGGTGTGAATCTCGTTGCCATCGCCAACAGGGAACCGAAGCACAGAATAGGATTGACGCCCGATGTTTTGGCTGATGTTGGATTCTATGCCGCATCAGGAACTCAGCTACTGGCAGTGGGAATTCCAGGCCATTAACTATGTTTCTCTCTCCACAGATGTTGCCAGACTGCTGGGTTTATCCAGGCTTTTCTGTTTTTATTTCTGTTAACTTAAGGTTTTGATGATCAATCAATCTTATAAGTTAGATGCCAATCCCCCTTATCAAGCACATCCATCTTCACCTCCTGTCTGAAATCTCTAACTTGCAACTTCCTCACAGAGCCTTATCCTTAATAAATAGTTTAGCTTCTAATGCAGCAACTCAGCAAGATTCCTTTGACAGCTTCTTTCACAACCACTGCCACCTAGAAGGCGCATGGGAACACCACCAACTTCAAGTTCTGCACCAAGCCACAGGGCATCTTCACTTGGAAACATATTGCTGTTCCTTCACTGGTGCTGTGTAAAAATCCTGAAACTCCTGCCGTACCGACACCACACAGATTGCAGTGGTTCAAAAGGGCAACTGACCACTACCTTCTCTGGGGCATTTTGGGATAGACAATGAATAGACCCTTGAGAGAAAGCTTGATCCTTTCAAGAAGCCATATAGAAGAATTGGTAATCTAAGCACAGGATAGAATGCACGAGACTCAGCCTTCATTTCACTTTCAATTTAACAATTCACGGCGCCAAGGACCCAGGGTCGATCCCGGCCCTGGGTCACTCACTGTTCGTGTTGAGTTTGCACATTCTTCCTGTGTCTGCGTGGGTCTCACCCCCACAACCCAAAGATATGCAGGGTAAGTGGAGTGGCCACGCTAAACTGCCCCTAAATGGGAGATTTGTTTTTGAAAAGTAAATAAATAAAAACGTGTTAATTTAACAATGCAATTTCATTGTTACTTTTATTAAGCATTTAACATTATGTGGGCTTCGTTGGCGAGGCCAGTATTTATTGTTTATCACGAACTGCCCTTGAGAAGGTGGTGGTGAGCTGCCATCATAAACTGCTGCAGGTCATATGGTGTAGGTACTCCCACAGTGCTGTTAGGAAGGAAGTTTCAGGATTTTGACCCAGTGAGCATGAAGGAATAGCAACAAGGTTCTGAGTCAGGATGGTGTACGCCTTTGAAGGGGAGATAGTGCCATTGTGGTAATGGTCTGGCAATCCAGACACCTAGGCAAATTCTCTAGAGATATGGGTTAAAATCCCACCTTGGGGAGAGAGGCACGTGGCGCAGTGGTTAGCACTGGGACTATGGCGCTGAGGACCCAGGTTCGAATCCCGGCTCTGGGTCACTGTCCGTGTGGAGTTTGCCCATTGTCCCCTTGACTGCGTGGATTTCACCCCCACAACCCAAAGATGTGCAGGACAGGTGGATTGGCTATACTAAATTGTACTAAATTGGAAAAAACATGGGGGGGCGATTCTCAAAATGGAGACATAGTGTTCACGCCGTCGCGTTTCATGATGGCAAGAAACGGGTACGGGGATGATGCACTCCGGTCCAGGGACCAGCCACGCAACGAAGTAGGCCCGGGGGGGAGGGGGGTGGAGAGGCCGGCCCACCAATCGGTGGGCACCGATCGTGGTCCAGACCCTTCACGCAGAGTTCCCGCCGGCAGTGACCAGGGCTGATCGGAGCTGGCGGGACTTGCCATTTCTGCGCCAATTCCAGCGGCCCATGCCACGTCAGATGCGCCTGCGCAAATGGCGCCGATTCTCCGCACCTCGGAGAATCGCTCGCCGGCGTCGGGGTGTCGTGGCGCGTTGCGGCAATTCTCCGGCCCGGCGCGGGGCTGGGAGAATCGCGCCCATAATTGGGTACTCGAAAAAAAAATTTTTTTTTTTAATCCCACCTTGGCAGCTGGTGGAATTTGAATTCAGTTAATTTGAATATAAAGCTAATATAAAGCTAATCTCAGAAATGAAACTAGCATTGGTTGTCGTAAAAAAACATCTTTTTTCTATTCATTCATAGGATGCAAGTGTCGCTGGCTAGACCATTGTCCATTCCTAATTGTCCTTTAGAAAGTTGTGGTGAGCTGCCTTCTTGAACCACTGCAGTCCATTTGTTTATCTGTACCTCTACAGTGCTGTTAAGGATTGAGTTCCAAGATTTTGACCCAGTGACAGTGAAGGAACGGCGATATATTTCCAAGTCAGGATGGTAAGTGGCTTGGAGGAGAACTTCAGGTGGTTATATTCCCACGTGTCTGCTACCCCTGCCCTTGTAGATGGTAGCAGCCATGGGTTTGCAGGCGCTGTCTAAGGAGCCTTCGTGAATTTCTGCAGTGCATCAGGTTGGTTGGTTCCTCTTTTTGCTTTTCCCATGCTACATAGGGTCACCACAATGCTGGTTTATCACCTTCAAATCAACCTCCATTTTTGGATTTGGTGGGTGTTATTAAAGCTGGATGCCCTTTCTGCCGCTAACCCTCCCTGTTTATCCAGGCTGGCGATCAGCACCAATACATACTGGCTTGCCTGCAACACTGGCTGGGTTCTTTAGACCATTTCCTTCATATAATAATAGTAATCCATAGACCAGGCCATTTACTTACTTTATCATTGACTAATTCAAAATTAGACGTGGCCTTTTTTGGTGATTCCCAGTGTAGCAAACCTTTCTGTTCGTAATGTGCAATCTTTTCCAAATCATGTGGGAGCGATGTTATTTCCCTATTAGTATCCTGAGGTTCTGTTGAATCACTGCTATTTGAGGCACGGGTGGATCTGTTTTGAATCCCAATTCCTCTTTCACTGCAGGTGGAACAATGTGTCAACTTATATTGTTCCTGGATATACGAGGAATGAGAGATACGCTTCCGTAAGTCATTAAAGTCTGAATCTGAAATTCAAAAAATGAATATACATGAAAGTAAAAGAATGATGTCCCTCTCACCATTATGAAAATTTCCATACTTTATTATAAAACTGTTTTTTTAGACAATGACAGTTTTACTTGTTTAAGTTAAACATTTCCTTTATGTTGGGTGTGCATTTTTCATTTGGAAATATAGAAAGTGAACCTGCATATTTTTCTGTTTTGCATTGATGTCAACCAGCATTAGAGTTGGGAAACAAACAAAATTGCATCTAGTGACTATCATCCCTAGTGATGGAAGTTCAGAACTAAGTCGACCTTCGCAGCAGCTGGCACTAATACCTGGACTAGGCAGACCTACAGTCTATTCCTGCTTTGCAGGATGATGTTGATGATGGGCCAGCTAAATCTAGCTTAATAATGAAGCCTAAAGCAGTGGACCTAACACAGGGGATAATTCTTCCCCTTGGCTCCAGATAACCCTGCACCCAGATAGAATGATTCTGGTTAGACAAACGATAGGATGCTGTATTGGAAAACTGCACACACTGATGGTACCAAAGCCTTAGCTAATGTTGTTGGATTTAAGTGCTACTTTGGAAAGTGGTTTTTAATCCCTAGGAAGAGAAAGTGCGCAGTGCATTGTTCAAACAGATGGCCTACATGCATAGGTTCCTCAGGAACCTGGTTCAAAGGTTAAACATAGCAATGGTTTCCATGAATGTCAGACACCTAGTCTGACATTGAAAATTAAAATTGGCATGATTCAAGTACATCTTTTTTTAAAAGTTAGAATACCCAATTATTTATTTTTCCAATTAAGGGGCAATTCAGCGTGGCCAGTCCACTGGATTGAACCGGGTCCTCAGTGTTGTGAGGCAGCAGTGCAAACCACTACACCACCCTGCCACTCCGTTCAAGTACATCATTAGTGCTAATAGTAATTTAACACTTACTTATAACTGAAATACTGCTACAAATATTTCACTGCTCAAGTAATGAATAGATTTTAATCATATACATGAATCCAAAGTATTCAAAACAAAGGCTCTCAACTGGTTGATCTCCTCCTTCTTAGGGAATCGACAGCCAGCTTCCCCTGTTACTTGTGCTTCTTTGGATAACAAAGTGCCAGTGGTGAAGGTTTAAGAAATAGCCCCGACCATTATCCTTTCATTTCAAGAAACAGCATGAAGTTGAGAAGCTTCTACAGGAAGGTAGGACAAGAGAAAGAAAAATGGGAGAATACACTTTGGTGAAGAAATAGTTTGATGTATGTATGCCTTACCCTTACATTGTTCATTCTCGTCAGCATTAGCACCTGAAAATTCTATTGAAATCACACGGGAAATCTCCTTTACAGCCTGCTCAAGTTCATTCTTTTCAACAGGGAATTGTGGCTTGTTTCCATCAGTCAAAACTAATGGAGAAGAGTCATCTTGAGCCTGGAATACTGAGTTGGTTGATCCTTTTAACGCAGTTTTAGAGATTTGCTGCTTCCCCTACAACAGAAACAATATGCTCAAGCATTTCAATTAGAATTTTTCAATATTAACTGTTGTAGATGTACACACACACACACAACCAGTGGTATTTCTCTTCCTATCATGCCTACTCCTTTTAGTATTGGCATTTCTACTGAAACATAGTAAAATAAAATCAACTTCCTCCCGGAAACATGCATTTTGAATCAACAAGTGAAGCTCAGCCTCAAATCCTGTCACAAACTGCCTAATATGCATACAGAGTTTCTTATTGACAAAGTTATAAACTGGTAACAGTTAGGTCTAATTTGTGGTGCTGTCCTAATGTTCTGTTCCATGTGAAAAAGCAGCTTCTCATGCCCTTTTAGACTGGTTTGAATGTTTTGCTTCCAGAGACTTTTGAACTCGTAACTAAAGCAGAAGAATGGGCACTTAAAAAAAACTCACTGGAAACTTCCACGGTACCTATGATAGTCAAGGAGAAGCCTGGAAAAGAGAGTCAAAAATGGTTTATTTTTTACCATTGGTTGAGGAAAATTCTATACAAGCACAGGTCAAGTCCTAGCCGGGACTATTCTGGAACCCCGGCTTCTGCCTGGGTCAGGTTTTATCCTGTGGAATTAACGAGTCCACTAAGGGGCTGCTGCACGAGTTAGTACTGCACGAGGCTTATAGGAGATTAATCGTATTGTCTCCATGGGTCCCGTGGGGGCTTATAACAGCACCTGACACGTATAAATTGCCTAAATCCCACTCCCAAGATGAAAACTATCCTTCCACTTTTCATCACTATTAATGCTTTCTGGTCCTGTGCTCGTTTCCATACCTTTTACCCCCTTTCCTGTGCCACTCACTGGATCGATATCTGGCAATTGGCAATGGGCAAACATTTCTCATTCCGGACTAAGTCCTGTGGCGTGGGGAGGGACAGATAATGTTTCAATTCGTGGAGGCTGCTGGGAATTTGTGCAGTATCCCGTGATCGTGGTTTATTAAATGTGCAGTTGGGTGTTTTCCAATGTATCATGTGGCAGGGCAGGCTGGATGGTACGTGTCCCGCCATCATATCTGGGTGCCATATTTTAATGGTACCCGGACAGCAATTTACTAACCACACCATTTGCAAAGGCAAGAAAGGGACAGGAACCAGAGGTGGCAAAATTTAGTAACTCATCCCTAGGTATCTTCTTTGACCAGATGGAGGACTCAAGGGATATCCTATACCCAGCTGATGGGAGCAAGTTGCCATCACTGAGTGCCCAAAGTATCCAGTATAGGTCAGCCCTCCAATGCTAAAGTAGGGTGAATGACCTGATCTGCATCGTCAAGGTAAGTGAACCCTCAGCTGCTCACACTGGCCACAATGAATGGTACAGGGGGCATTGGCCTTAGTGGTATTGCTATAAGATAATGTCTTATAGCTCCACTGCAGTCCATTTACTCTGCAGATGAAGTGACCACTGTGCCCTCTTCATCCCTCCATCCAGTGAGGGAAGGTAATGAGCAGGAGATTTAGAGGCAATTTGAGGAAAAGCCTTTTCAACCATAGGGTGATGGAATCTGTAACTCACTGCCTGAAAGAATGGTAAAAGGCGGGAACCCTTACAACATTTAAGAAGCACTTAAGTGAGCACTTGAAATGCAATAGCCTCGAAGGCTACGAACCAAGTGCTGGAAAATGGGATTTGATTGGAAAGATTCTTGTTGGCTAGCACAGCACAATGGGCCGAAGGGCCTCTTTTTGTTCAGTAAAACTGTATGACCATCTGAGTTCACAATGCTGCCTGGAGGAGATGAGGTTTGGGGAGGGGGGAGAAAGGGCTCAGGTGTTGAGGGCACCTGTAAGCTCTTCAAATGACATACCTCACTGAGCCAAACCCTTGTTTGTGGATGGGCTCATTGCTCTGGAGGGTGCTGGCCCAGAACCCTCTGGACAATCACATCCCACACAATCTAGTGGGTTGTCTCTCAGACTGGAAGCATGAGAAAGATATGTGAAATTGCTACAAATAGATACTAAATACAATTCCTCTCAAACCAGTCGTCTCTGCTCTCTTTGAGCAGGATAGGTTTAGACATAACCTCTAAACGAGGAAGAAGATGGGAGGGGGTCGGCTACACCTGAAAGAACTAACAGAATTTGAGATGCATGCAGCCCAGCTGGCAGGGGTGGAATGGGAATGAGCCATGTTGGATATTGGGAAGCTGGCTTTTGGCCTCCAACCAGTAAGGATCCATGCATATCATAGGCACCACAAGGCCAAACGTGTCTCCGTGTTGGAGGCAGCTCATGCTGTCACTCTCCTCTCTTAGTTACAAATGCCACCAGGAAGGAGGCACGGGCTAAACCGCAAGAAGCCATGTCCAGCTCCAACACAAAGCCAAACCCGGAGAGGAGCGAGACCATCACAGAAAAGGTGTTGAGGTGTCACAACAGATACCTGCACCCTCCACCAACCCAGAGACACACACCATGGTAGGTGTTAGTTCTAGTGTAGGAAGGGTCTCGCTCTGGTGTGCACAGCAGGAGGACGCAGGGTCAGCTAAGCTCAGCGGGACTTGGTGGTGCTGGGTAAAGTAGGCTGAAGTCCTCCAGGCCTTGGATCTCCAGAGGAGGCTGCCATGCTCATCCACGGCAACAGGGCCAACAGCTCAGCAGGATGCCTTCACCCCAGCTATGGATGCCGGGGGAGCACCTCGAAGAAGTAGAACACAGAGAAAAATGAAGAAATACTGAAATCATGGGTGCACCATTCACTGTGACAGATATCAAACTTTTGTAAATATATTCACTTTCACCTGATTGATGTCTACTGTTTTGTTTTAACAATATTACTTAAAGATTAGAGCTACCCTCCACTTCATCTTCCTAGAGACACCCCCATTTCCTGGAATGTGGCATCTGCAGGGAGGCAAATGTATTTGTCAGGGCCCTTGAGAGCCACGTGCAAGCACTCTCCCGCACACCCTGAGCCTGTTGCCTTCACACTTCCATATCAAAGGGCCCCAGCATTGTGGAAACTACATTCTGCGGTTCTTCTTGAGTTGTCCAGTTGAGCATCTCCACCCAGCCCCAGAGACTCAAAACCCATGCAGCACCTTGGGATCTGCCTAAGGATCTGTAGAGTTGCGACCAGCCCAGCCATGGTGACAATCAACTTCTTTCTTCACCCCAACACCTTTACCCCTTCCCAAATCGCTCGCACCTTCTCCTTCACAATCATTGATTGACCAACACCCCCCTTTCAACCTCCTCACCCCCATCACCCTTCAACTCTCCCACATGACCTTCAGGAACATTCAGATTAATGTTGAGATCCTTTCCTCCTTGAAAATTCCACCCCCGTTATTACTGGCTTGCCTGCCCTCATCCTTCCTACCCCACCCCCTTCCTGAATCTATGTCCATCTCTGCATTCCTACCCCACCCCCCCTTCCTGAAACTGTGTCCATCTCTGCATTCCTACCCCACCCCCCTTCCTGAATCTATGTCCATCTCTGCATTCCTACCCCCCCCATTCCTGAATCTGTGTCCATCTCTGCATTCCTACCCCACCCCCCTTCCTGAATCTGTGTCCATCTCTGCATTCCTACCCCCCCCCCCTTCCTGAATCAGTGTCCATCTCTGCATTCCTACCCCACCCCCCTTCCTGAATCTATGTCCATCTCTGCATTCCTACCCCCCCATTCCTGAATCTGTGTCCATCTCTGCATTCCCATCCCCCTTCCTGAATCTGTATCCATCTCTGCATTCCTACCCCCACTTCCTGAAACTGTGTCCATCTCTGCATTCCTACCCCACCCCCCATTCCTGAATCTATGTCCATCTCTGCATTCCCATCCCCCTTCCTGAATCTATGTCAATCTCTGCATTCCTACCCCAGCCCCCATTCCTCAATCTGTGTCCATCTCTGCATTCCTACCCCCACTTCCTGAAACTGTGTCCATCTCTGCATTCCTACCCCCCTTCCTGAACCTGTGTCCATCTCTGCATTCCTACCCCCCTTCCTGAATCTGTGTCCACTTCTGCATTCCTACCCCCACTTCCTGAAACTGTGTCCATCTCTGCATTCCTATCCCACCCCCCATTCCTGAATCTGTATCCATCTCTGCATTCCTACCCCCACTTCCTGAAACTGTGTCCATCTCTGCATTCCTATCCCACCCCCCATTCCTGAATCTGTATCCATCTCTGCATTCCTACCCCCCTTCCTGAATCTGTCCATCTCTGCATTCCTACCCCCCTTCCTGAATCTGTATCCATCTCTGCATTCCTACCCCCCTTCCTGAATCTGTGTCCAGCTCTGCATTCCTACCCCCCTTCCTGAATCTGTGTCCATCTCTGCATTCCTACCTCGCCCCCCCCCTTCCTGAATCTGTGTCCATCTCTGCATTCCCACCCCCTTCCTCAATCTGTGTCCATCTCTGCATTCCTACCCCACCCCCAATTCCTCAATCTGTGTCCATCTCTGCAATCCCCCCCCCCCTTCCTGAATCTGTCCATCTCTGCATTCCCACCAACAGGTCTTGGAGCCCTTTCATGTGACATTGTTGCAACTTAATTATCGGCTTGTAACCCGTACCCATTCTTTCCTACCACAGTTACCCTCAATTTACACCCCAGGAGCCCACCATCGACTCCACCAACTCCATCTTGTGAACCCCGTCACACTTCTATACCTATATGCCCCTTCGCACCTCGACACGGCACAGACACAATGGGCCAGAGAGCCTTTCTATGCTTTAGATCTCTATGATCTCCCGCCCCAATGCACCTTCAGACCTGCACAAGCATACTGCTGCCACAACCAAGCACAGCCCTTCCCACCCACCCACTCCATACCAGCTGACCCATTGAAAAGTCCATCTTGATTCCCTCTTCCCCCAGCACCCCAAAGCACCCTGCATCCAGACCTGAACTGCTGCCCAACCTCTTCAGTCTTTCTCTACACTTGTTTCCCTCCCACATGCCCCAACAAACCCTCATCTGCAGGTACCTCCAACAGCTTTCCACCTACAGCTGGAGGATCCAATTCCTGGAACAACTCCCTGGATGAAGGTCTAATCCCTGGGTGAAGTCCCTGGATGAAGGTCTGATTCCTGGGAAAGTCCCTGGATGAAGGTATAATTCTGGGGAAGTTCCTGGATTCAAGTCCAATTCCTGGGTGAAGTTGCTGCACCAGCAACAACCACCTCCCGGGTGCTGCTGCGTGATGACGATCCACGTGATTGATGCTCCACTCATCCACTGCCGCAGTTGTATTCCAAGGTTCGGTTATTGTCAGCCTCCAACTTGTCCCGCATCTCCACAAGCTGGCCAAGGCCTTCTTAAGCTAAGTCTCGAATTCTACGCCTATGTTGGTCCAGATGTGTTCTGGACCGACTTGATTTCCTGATAAGCGTCGTGGACGACCGGGCATAGGAGGGGGAGGCATTTCCAGTCAGGCCTTTGTCTGTACCCCATTATCAGGATGCAAATCAGTTTCATACCTGCCATGGTGGGTGGTCGTAGAACATCCTATCATTTAACATTAGTGTGAAACTAATGTTTGGATCTCCTGTTGAATTCTCACCTCCACATCCACCACTAAACCTGTAATGGGGTGCATAAGAAATTTCTGCCCATGTATCCATGAATTTTCCAGTCACTGCAATATCCTTCGCTAGTTATATTTCCCCTTCTTTGGCTCCCCCCACATAGCCAATAGTTGGTTTTGCCTTGACTTCCATTTTGCTATTGAACATAATTCCCCTTCCTCTTCACTTCCCAATCCCGCTGGTTGACTTTTCAATGTCTTAAGTGTCCCACTGCCCTCAATAATATGAGAAGATTCATACTTTACGTAAACTTGACTTACAGTGTTCTTCTTTTGAAATCCAGAAAGGTCATAAATGACGCCATAACCATTCAGATGGTCCCCTGGGTACATAGGTCCAATTTCACTTGGAGAAAGGAGAACTTCCAAAGTATCTGGGAGATACCATTCGATGGTGATGTCACTCAGAGCAGGCTCAATTGCTTTCTTTAATGATTTAATTAACTAATTGACAAAAGAATGACAGCATTAATATTCAACAATACCTGTCCAAAATCTTTACTGATATACTGTGGGCACTTGACCTAACCCACAGTGTCTACCAGAAGACAGTCAACTTAAGGATTTGTCCATGGAGAATTGGCTTTATTGGGGTTGAGTGAAACCAATTGTTGTACAAAAGACCCTGTGCTCAGACCCATGATTTAAAAGCAGATACATAAAAGAGTCATAACAATTTCTCCCATTTCCCAACAATGCACATATAGTTTGGAGAGCATCTTGAAAGAACGAAATAATAGCACTGACCACTGGAAAATCAACAAATAAGCCTAAGAGTTTAATGATTGTGGTTAGTTTTGTTGCGATTATAATTTAGAAACAAACTGAAACCATCTTGTTGAAAGACTATCAGTTGCTAAACGTTAAGTGGCTGACTGCAAGACTGAACATTTCTTCAATTAATTCTTCAAATGCTGCTGGAATATATTACAAATAATTACACATATTCTGTTCTTTGAATGAATATTAAACTAGCGCAGTTGACATTCCAAGGTTGAGCTGAAAAGAAAATGGAACCCTACCTGAGGACAGGATGGATTACATTATATATGCTCTGCATATCCTTATTTTCCGATTCATTATCTTCAATTCACTTATCATTTATGAAAAATTTGTGAATGCAATTAGGAGCCAAGCAGTGCCACCCTGTACTCGATCGATAACAAAATAAAAATCACCTATTTGATATTTTAGTTTTAAATTCAAATATCATTGCAATAGCCTGGATACTCAGAAGGATTATTTTACGTGACTTATTTCTTTGGAGGCAAATGACTTGTTGGGCGCAATTTAATGGAAACATTTCTAAGTAACACTTTTGGCGTGATTGGTGGGGTGTTTCTCGATGGCTGCATTGGTGAGATCGCGGCCCGTGTTTAACGGCCCGTGTTTAATGGCACTTAGTGCCATTACCTGCTGCCTCTCCTTCTTATTTGCCAGACTCATGCCTCAAAATCTCGTCGTTAACAAGGGGGAGCTACTTTTAAACGCTCCCTGACCACTCACTCCCAGTCAACACACAAGCATGGCAGACTGCAGACCTGCTCCTCACTTTGGGGATGCCAACCTGGCCAGACTTCTCGACGCCATCGATGCAAGAAGGACTAGCAGCAAGGTCACCAATACCACCAGGGAGGCAGTGGAAGCAGCTGTCAGTGCAGGTAGCATAGCCAGGAAGACTGCCATACAATGTTGGAAGAAGACCAACAGCCTCCACCGAGCTGGAAGGGTACGTTACCACCTCTCTCCTGGCATCAGTTCCGCCTGCCATCCATCAAATTCCCCAACCCCCACGCTGCCCCAAATCACTGGCTGACACCTCCAATCTTCGTGCTTGTTCCTCAGAACCCATTGGCATCCACCGGCTCAACCTCTTCATGTCCAGGTGCGGTGCCCACACATGCAACCTGCTATAGACCCCCCTTCCCCCCGACACGATGGTGGCATAGTGGCACAGTGGTTAGAACTGCTGCCTCACAGTGCCAGAGACCCGGTTCAATTCTGACCTCAGGTGACTGTGGGTTTCCTCCGGGTGCTACGGATTCCTCCCACAGTCCAAAGATATGCAGGTTAGGTGGATTGGCTATGCTAAATTGCCCCTAGCTGGGGTTACAGTGATAGGGTGGTGGATTGAGCCTAGCTAGGGTGCCCTTTCCGAGAGTTGGTAGAGACTTGATGGGCCAAATGGCTTCCTTCTGCACTGTAGGAATTTTATGATTCTATAAAGCGTGCATCTCACAACGCCCTCTCTTTGTCCCTGCAGGAGAAGATAGTCTACAATAAGCGGAAAAGGGCCAAGACAGGGGATGGAATACCGGAGATTCAAATGCTTACCCCCTATGAGGAACGGGCCCTGGGAATTTCAGGATTGACTGAGGAGAGAGCAGTCACCAACAGGTTGGCCTGCATCACAGAGGTGATGATCCACTGTCCCTTCACCCAGATGATTTGTCTCAAGCGAGTTGTTCATGTCAGACAAAATGATCCTTCCCCCTCTCTGACCACATGTCCATTGACTCGCAGGATCTCCATCTGATGGGGCCGGGCCATCCAAAGTCGTTCTCCCACCTGCCACCCAAGAGACCACCTCAGAGGAGAGCTCCAAGGAGACTGCCATCAACGCATCACAGCTTTCATCCTCACCTTCCACCAATGCAGATACACTCCTCAGTGGGTGACATTAGTGGACAGGTTTCTGCCAGGGCTGAAGCCCAGCTCATGAATATTTGATTGTTATCTGCTGCCTCTATGGTGCTGACACTTCTCGAGTTCAGGCAAACTGTTCAGGCTTCAAATTGTGATTGAAATGCGATGCAATAATCATTGTCTGAGATATGACACGTGTACCCACGAGAAGCCACTTGAGAATATTTTGTTTATTAAATGGTCAACAGTGACAAAGATTTGAAAATCATTAACGTAACATTCTGCATATCCCAATAACCATTAAATAACAAGGGAATGTCACCGTTCCATATTTGTACCAATACAAAACTATATCACTCGGTATCACCCCTCGCAGGTTCCTCAACAGAAACGGAGGATAAGCCTGAGAATGGGTTATCATGTCCAGAACTCTGTGGTAGAAATGATCTGTCCATTAATGTGTTACTTGTTCCATGTATCAGTGCCATTCTTCGTCCAGGAGCTGCAGCTGTGCAGGCCCTCCCACACGGCCCAATCTCATTGGAACCAAATCCTGGCATCCACATATTCCACTGGCACTCAAGGTGCAGGTCAACATCCTTGACTTCCAGCGTGTTTAACCCGCGGTGATGGGCCAGTTACATGCAGCACTCACCACACCAGCAACAAAAGTATCAGCAATCTGCAAAAGCATTTCTTCAATAGTATCATCAGGTGGCCCATTTGGATCAATGTCACGCACCTGCTCCCGCAGCGTCATCTTGCTTCAAACTGGATTTCCTTCCGGACTCATATGCCCCCCTGAGCCCTGTGTTTCAGGGCCCAGGTACTTTAGAAAAAACTGGCCTTCTTTCCGGCTACAGAAAAGGAAGGAAACAGCGACAGCAGCTTCCAGGCAGCAGGAGCAAGCAGAAAACACATCCTGCAGCTGTGAAGTGCTCTCACAACTAACAAGGCCCATTCCTCATTAGCAATAGCCTTCAACTGTGAAGCTAGAGGCTGCTCACAGTCAAAGGGAGTTAAAGTGACTTTCAGCATAGAACCAAGAGCAGGGCTCTGTCCTGGAAGTGTTTGGTAGGACAGACAGGCGGCAGCTGTAGTTGACCTTATTATGGGTATCCACATTATTTAAAGATGGTTTGAAGGCCTCATAGACAAAAAGCTCCTCAACGCCACCCCCCCATCCAGGGGTAACCTCCCTGACCTAGAACTCTTCAGCCCCTGACAAAGCCCAAACCCCTGAGGGGCTCCTGGGCTCTCCACACATCCTCCCCCCATCAGTTCCATTACCTTGAGCTGTATGACCAAAAATGGAAATGGCTATTCACCTCCTCATTTCACCTCAGCAGCCACTGCTCCAGCTTCACATTTTTAAAAAGGAGGAGTAAACGACGCACGTGTGATTTCTCGCTGGGGAGCCGATTAATTCCCGGGAGGCCATTGCATTCGACTTCAATCTTACTAATGAGATAGAAATCGATGCAAATGAGGGTCATATGCTCACCGTATTTGGCGTTATCCGGAAGTTGCCATCAGGAGCGGCCAGTTAGATAGCAAACTGATTCATGCCTGGCGTGAATCTCGATTTTACCCTTTCCCGCGATTTAACTGCTGCTCCCAAATCTGTGCCGCATGCAACACAATGGTTAGGTTAATCACACCCATTAATTGCAAGAAACTTGTCTGAAGCAGATAAAAGTATGAAGAGGAAAGTGATACTGGTTTGGAAGACAACATGATATAATGAAAATCGGCTACAGAAAAGGAAGGAATCACTCAATGGGCACGATTTAACAGGGAAAAAAAAGAGTCCCGTTTTGGGCGCGTTTAGCAAGGTATTTCTCGGTGCCAAGAACAACCCCACTATCAAATGGGACTTTGTTTTTCTTTTACTTTCATTTTCTAACCTTAATTTCTTTGCACTGATCCAAAATGGCTCATTTTACATTATTCCCCAAAGTCAAAATTACCTCAATGTATCTGCATATTATTGAAGACCATAAACCACTCACCTTTGGTTGTAGTCGTTCACCTTCATTGAAAAATTCAACTGTTCCACCTGTAACCTTTGCAACCCCACGCAACAATCGTTTGCAGGCATTAGGACCCAGCCCATAACTGAAACATCTAATGAAATATTAAGTTAAAATTGTGGCATCGCAAATATATTCTTAGCCATACTTTATACTTGAAGCAATTATAATGAAGCTAGATACCAATATTAATCATGAGCCAAATGATAGCTTTGCTTAATGTCCCATACTGACACTGAACTTTGCCACCACTTTGAGATGTATAAATTAGAATTAGAGAACCAATTGTGTTAATAATGTGTTCCTTGGAACCAACAGCCAAGTGGGTGACTTTTGGAACCCGATTTAATAAATATTTATTGTTAAAGACCTTCCCAACGCTTTTCTCCCTTATAACTAATTAATGAAAGGAACATTGTGAACCAACAGTGCTAAGCACTAATTGGATGCAGCATCTATGAATCAAATTGAACAGCTTGGTTCACTGCCATGAAAGGGCAGGCAAACTACAGTAAAATGCTCACCATCACACAGTGGAAGGTTTTGATTTTAAATGAACGCTTAACAGTTCTGAAGCAAAGATTTGTACTTCCTCAGCTACAAAATGGTTTACTTTTATTAATAATTTTCAAGCTGTGCTGCTTTTATTCACTTTAATGTGATGTTAGAATTATGGACATCAAGTTGCTAATCAATTTGCACAAGCTTTCAATGTTTCATAGCCTTGATTTAGATAAAACCACCAATCAACATTGGATAAATGCAAAGCAACACTGCTATCCATGTCAATCTTACTTCATTTTCTTCACATAATAAATTCACAAAATAGCCACTCTATTGAACCTTATAAGAAACAAACGACTAATAGTTCCCAAACTGTGCAGATTTTGCAACGACGAGGGCACTGGTCATGGTTAAGTGCATCGCTGATTCTTTCTACTCATCGTCTCACTCGATGGGCACGATTTAACAGGGAAAAAACAGAGTCCCGTTTTGGGCGCGTTTAGCGAGGTATTTCTCGGTGCCGAGAACAACCCCACTGTCAAATGGGACTTTGTTTTTCTTTTACTTTCATTTTTTAACCTTAATTTCTTTGCACTGACGAGCTCTGCTCGTCAGTGTAGGAAGAGATCGGGGCACCATTTTTAAATGCCGCCCCGATCTCTCATAGAATCATAAAATCTCTACCGTCTGGTTCACTAATGTCCTTTAGGGAAGGAAATCTGCCGTCCTTACCCAGCTAGTGATGCCACATCCCGTGAACGAATTAAAGATAATTTGTTCTGACAATGCCACCTGCGATACCTGTGCTGTTGATTTGGCTTTTCCCCTCAACCATGGTCAACAGGGCACTGACAATGTCCCTTCTATTTGCCACAGTCCTCTTCCCCCTTCCCCTCATCCCCAGTTCTACCTGTTCTCACCTCCCACCCGACCAGCCTACAATTTCAACACCACTTCTTTCACCATTTCTGCCACTACCAGTGTGTTGTTACCGCCAAATATACCTTCCTCTTTCCTCCCCTTACATATTCCAAAAGGCCTACTCCATCCATGGCACCTTGATCCACACTCCAAACACCTCCAAACAGCCCCCTTCCCATGACACCTATCCAACATCTGCCCTTTCACCTCTCCTTTCAACCATTCAGTCTCTCATACACTCTTCTTCCAGGCGAAACAGCAATTTATTTGTTATTTTTTTCAAAGGAGTACACTGTATATTCACTTCCCATGATGCAGTCGCCTCCGCACTGGGTAGACCAACAGCAGCTTGACGGAACATCTCCATTCATTCCATAAGCAGATGCCTGAGTTTCTGCCTGCCTGCCATTTTAATTCTCTGCCGCTTTCTTACTGTGATCGCTCTTGTCTTCTGCTTCTGCACTGTTCCAATAAAGCTCAACGTAAGCTCGGGAAATGGCATCTCACCTTTCGATTTGGCATTTCACAGCCTTCTAGACACAACACTGCATTTAGCAATTTCAGATCATAGCCTCTGGCCTAATTATTGTGGACAGCAGCTGGTTCTGCTATTCTTAATTACACCTCCTCTAGACACAATTTTTGTTTCTGCAGAAATAGAAGGCACGTTGTCCCATTACTATCCCAGTTTGCCTTGCAGCAATGTCTGGTGTCATTTAAACTCCCCTGCCTTCCACCCTATCACAAAACCATCTCTCTTGTTCTTTATCCACCCCCACACCTTTTCCTTACCTCTGTACTTGCTTAAAGCCAAATTCATCTCAAATTTTCCCTGTTCTGGTGAGAGGTCAGTGATCCAAATCAATGGGAGGAAATAAGCACGTGAGTGCTGGCTGAGGCAGGAACACTGGCATGCAGCTTGTAGGCAGCACCGCCTAGCTTTCTCTCCAGATATTATGGTACTCTATGCACAGAACATCTGGAGGTGTTGTTTTCACGGCCACGCTGGCAGGGTGGGGCCTGATAGATCCGGCAACACCAGCTCCACAGAGATTGGGGTGCCATTTTAAAAGCACGCCAAATCTGCGCTAAGAAAATGCATCTGCTCCCACCCCCAGATACAAGGAAATTGTTCCCCTCCCATGGACACAGGCATCAAAGAACCCCTCCCCCCCAGTGGATAAGAGGAAATCCCCCCCTCCCCCACTCCCAGCCCGGCAGGCACCAGGGAAACACCCTCCCATGGATACCAGCCTCCGTACCAGCCTCCCCGGACAGGCGCCGGAATGTGGCGACTAGGGGCTTTTCACAGTAACTTCATTGAAGCCTACTCGTGACAATAAGCGATTTTCATTTTCATTTTTTCATTTCATTTCATTTCATAAGAGGAAACTCCCCACCCCCCTACAAGGCACCAAGGAACCCTCCCTTCCCATGGATAAGGGGAAGGGGAAACTCCCCCCAACCCCACAGGCACCAGGGACATCCCCCGCCTCTCATTGACAAGGGAAATCTCTCCACCCCCCCTCCCCCCACTCTTACAGACACCAGGCAACACACTCCCCTACAGATAAGGGCAACACCCACCCCACATGGATAAGGGGAACCCACGCCCCACAAGCTCAGGTATGTCTCTCTCTCCTGGGGACCATGCCTACCTGTGTAACCTGGCAAATTCCTCTCAACAGCTTCACATTTTCAAAAAGCAGTGTAAGCCTCTCCAACAACTTTTGTTTGTTCATGGGACGTGGGCGTCGCAGGCTGAGACACCATTTATTGCCCATCCCTAATTGCCTCAGAGGGGACAGTTAAGAGACAACTACATTGCTGCATGTCTGGAGTCACATGTAGGCCAGACCGGGTAAGGCTGGCAGATTTCCTTCCCTAAAGAGTGAACTAGATAGGTGTAGAAGGTTTAGGGGAGAAAATTGGAATCCTCAGAGAGGGTGAGGATTAGAGTTTGTAGGTCAGGAGAGTGTGGATCAGAGGCCTCATGGTGGGATCAGAGTTGTTTAGTGAAAGCTCGTCGGGGCTTTTCAGGTAGCTACCTGGATCTAGGAGGTCGCTCTGATAGAATGATCCTCCAGAACCACCCAGCACTTGCCTCACTGAAGCTGCCATGTTACTCACACTAAAGGAATCCTGCCAGAGGGTTAAAATTGAAAAGCTGAATGGCAATGTTGCTCACAGCCTCATCATTAAATTAAAATTTCCAACCTGGCTCAAGCTGCCCACTCACATTTTGGCCTCAGTTGAAGGTGGAAATGAGCATCTTGGATATGGATTTGGGCCATCAAAAAGATTTTTCAGACTTTAGCACACACATTTTTAGGTTAAAAATCCACCCTTTAATTCGGGCACAAAAAGTTCAATCTGATAGAAATTGGTGTTGAGCTGATAATGTGCTTCACTTCCAATGATAGTATACCTAGACTATAAAAATGTATATAATTCAGTAAAATGAACAATCATTTCTGACTAATATAGTGATAATGTTCAATTTCAGAACATTTCTGTTACACTGATCATGAAAAATTATACTTGTGAGGAAGTTAATTCACTCAGCATATAATAACCAAGACTGTTGAGAAGCCTTATCCAAGGGATCAGGCTCTGTAAGACTGTAAACTTTTCAGCTTTGTTAATAAAGAATACAAATAAAACATTTGAACAGCACACTGGTAGGGATCATTGCAGCATTCATACTCTGACTCATTGTTGGTAGTGACATTACTCCTTTTGAGATAGACTATAGCCCAGTTGTATTATTTTAACCTTCAGTTATCCTGCTGAGGATCTCTTCTGAGTTTATAAGATAAAAAAAAGCATTTGGTCATTATTTGTAATTGTACCTCAGCACAAAGGTGACAGTTTTCTATTTGTTCAAGAAGTGATTAATAGAAATGGAGGAATTAGACAGTAATGGAATATGCAGATCTCCCTGAGATAAAGGGTGAGATCATTAGGTAGCGCAAAGGAACTTAATACTTCATCTAGCGTCTCCTAGAAATACAACAGTAGTACCTTGCAGAACTGGCATTTCTCCGCACAAGCTCAATAGTCTTCCCAGCATGGCTCACAGAAGCATCAGTCAGAATAAAGAGTTGCCGAGGGTAACCACGGTGCACTGGCTGCTTGAAAATCCACGATAAAGCACCAAGAATATTAGTGCCGCCCATATCAGCCCTCATCCTCTGAATATACTCACAGGCGAAGGACAAGGTCTCCTTTAAAGAAGCAAATTAAATTGTTAACAAGATATTCCAGAAACTGCAGGTAAGCTTATAGAGAAGAATTATATGAGCACGTACAACAACACCGTAAGTTTATATAGCACCTTTAGCATAATGAAACACCCAAAGTATAGGAGCCACTATAAAAAAAAGTATGACATTGAACCACAGAATGAGATATAAGGTCAAGCTCAGTCCAAAAGATAGGTTTTACAGATTGTCTTTAAAATGAAGTAGAGGGGCAGAGAGGCTTGGAGGTGGGGAGGGGAGAATTCAGAGCTTAGGGCCTTGGAAACTGAAGGCACATTAACCAATGGTGGAGGAATTAAAATTGGAGATGCGCTTGGGAGGCCAGAATTCGTTGAGTACAGATATCTTGAAGGGTTGTGGGGCTAAAGGAAATTACAGAGGCAGGGAGACGGCAAAGCTATGGAGGGATTTGACCAGGATTTATCCCACCATGGGAGACTCGCCAAAGGCCCATTGACTTTTGGTGGGACTGCACAACCCTGGGGGCAGACAAGGTGGGAGAAATCTCACCCTTTGAATGCAGAGTGCGAATTTTAAAATCAAGACATTGCTTGACTAGAAGCCAATGTAGGTCAGAGAGCACAGTGGCAATAGGGAGACGAGAACTAAAATGCTTGGATATTTGATTTTGAGTTAGAAGTTCACCAGTACTGATCTTTGAGCTAAGCCTTTAAGGTTCAGGCGGTGCATCAAATGCTCGGACAAAGTAGGGGTAAATGTGACACAAGCTTTGCTCAGTCTTTCTGAAACGGTAGCATAGTGGTTAGCACAGTTGCTTCGCAGTTCCAGAGTCCCAGGTTCAATTCCCGGTTTGGGTCACTGTCTATGTGGATTCTGCATGTTCTCCCCGTGTCTGCGTGGGTTTCCGCCGGGTGCTCCGGTTTCCTCCCATAGTCCAAACCCATGTGCGGGTTAGGTGGATTGGCCATGCTAAATTACCCTTAGTGTCCAAAAAAAAAAGTTAAGTGGGGTTACTGGGTTGCGGAGATAGAGTGGAGCTATGGGCTTGAGTAGGGTGCTCTTTCCAAGGGCCGGTGCAGACTCGATGGGCCGAATGGCCTCCTTCTGCACTGTAAATTCTATGATTCTATGGTTCCTTTTTGCTGGCTACTGAGTGAAATAGTCAGCTATTGTGTAAAGACCGAAAGATCAGACTGCATCTTACAGTTACTGGACAAAAAGATTCAAAAATAGCTTTGAAAAGAATATTTTTCTCAGAAATCTCTGAACTTTTGCTATTCAATCCAAACTGCGAATGATTAAGGGAGCTGGATTTTCTTTCATTATGGATTAAGTGAAAAACAGAAAAAACCCGTTTCAAACAAATTAAGAGAAATGTTTGGCTATGTAGCCACGTAGTTGTATCATTTTTTAAAAATATGCTGCGATTTTAGTTTCCAGCAGGTGCTGAATAAAGTCTTAAAATTTGTCACCGGGTAATAGTCAGATCGTTAAATAACTTATTTTTTAAAATAAATTTAGAGTACCCAATTAATTTTTTCCCAATTAAGTGGCAATTTAGCATGGTCAATCCACCTAACCTGCACATCTTTGGGTTGTGGGGGCGAAACCCACGCAAACACGGGGAGAATGTGCAAACTCCACACGGACAGTGACCCAGGGACGGGATTGAACCTGGGTCCTCGGCGCCGGAGGCAGCAGTGCTACCCACTGCGCCACGGTGCTGTCCTGTTAAATTACTCTTATGATGAAAAATGAGAGAATGCTAATTATTCTCTAATTAATAGCTCTAATCAATATTTTTTAAAATCTGCAAATACATGAGATCAGTAGGTGTCTCTTTATGTCTATTGTTTTTAGAATTACATTCTTCTTACAGATTTCATATTTTCTGAAGTGACATCTCGTTATAGTCCAATTCTTTTGGCTTAAAAATACTAAGGTTCTGATGTAAGCAAACCTTAACGACCCAGCAGTGGATGGATTGACTACAAATCCATATATTTTTAATAATTTAACTTCTATGATTCACCCGAAAAAGAGGTTATGTTCATCTCCACATTGACACAACTAAGAGACTGGCAGTATTCAGCAGGGACCATGATTTTTCAGTATATATCCAACAGCTTGGGTAAGAATGTATGCATTCTGTCAAACTAAGATAAACAGGACACCAAGGGAACAAGTCATTTTTTTTTATGATTGCAGGCTTTAAGGAAATATGCTGAGTGCCCATTTATCACTGACATGTACACAATCAAAGGTACCAATATCCCTTTCACACTCTTATTTGGTAAATGCCACAACAAGGAGAACGTACATCATTACACTGTCGACTGGAGGAGAAGAGAGTCCTCACATTTGAGCCAAAGCCAATGATGTTCAGCAATGTTCCAGGTGGTAAACTTTTAATAACAACTACCATGGCTTCCTAGAAATGAAGAAAAAAAATAAAGCAATATGTTTTCAGCTCTGCTTCTAAAATTATCACTTTTATATCTATATTGTACATAGAGAGGGTAAACTCTACTTAATGGATGTTAATAAACCAGCAAGCTATGCCAAAATATCTTATATTGTACTGAAAAAAAATCTCAGAACGTACTGGTCAGTTGAACATGAGTATCCCTTCACACTCCACAATGAAAGTTATGGCCTCCATCACCTTCATCTCTCCCCTTTTAGCTTCTCTGAGACCCTCTCTGTTCTGGCCACTTACCTTGAAGCTGACAGATGGCCAAAGAGCTACCTGACCTTCCTGTACAAGCAACCATTCTGTGTCCACTTCCAATCTGGAGAATGAGGGGAACAGGAGGGAGGTAGGAGGGGAGTCAGACCAGTAAACAAAACATGTTTATTAATAAGAATCAACTATTTACAAGGTTCCCGGTTGAACCTCACCGGGTCCTCACTCTGTGATTCCTCTCTGGCCGACCTTATATACATGGTTATCAACCCCATAGTTAGTGGGGGAGATCATACTGCTTGAGGCACACGGGTGTGGTAGTCACCACTAGTGGCATATTATATGTATTACGGCACTGCCCATATATTAAGGGTACAACGGTAAATCCCTGCCTGCTGGCTCCGCCCAGCAGGCGGCGTATAAAAGTATGTGCTCTCCGATGCTGCAGCCATTCTGGTTCCAGCTATAGGAGGCACAACATCTTGCTCAATAAAGCCTCGATTGTTCCACCATTCTCGTCTTGTGGTAATTGTGGGAGAATCAATTTATTGAGCAAGGTTTTTTGAAACGATGGATCTCCGCATCAAACCTGATTGCCTGCAGTGGAGCCCTTAAGCAGCCAACGCTCCATCCGCCTTCGACCACTGGCTAGCCTGCTTCGAAAGCTACCTCAGAACCACCACTGAAGAACCCTTGGGCTCGCAGAAGCTCCAAGTCCTCTATTCATGGGTGAGCCCTGACATTTTTCCCCTCATCCAGGATGCGCTCACCTACTCCGAAGCAATGGAGCTCCTGAAGGGGCGTTACGTTCGGCCAGTGAATTAAGTATACACTAGACACCTCCTGGCCACAAGACAACTCCCCGGGGAGTCTCTGGATGATTTCTGGCGTGCCCTGCACATCCTAGGTAAGAACTGTGACTGCCAGGTAGTTTTGGCAGTCCAGTAAACAGAACTTACGTCACGGTAATGAAGTCTGCGTACGTCTACCAGCGGCTACTGGAAGGGGGTACGCTTGATCTTGTGGGAATCCGGCAGCTCGCTAATTCGTTAGAAGTGGCCTCCCGTAACGTTCAGTCCTACCCCCCCCGACCGTGTGGCACCCTCGTGGGCCCCACCAGCTGCCGACTCCAGCTCACCACAAACCTGCGCTGCGCGGCAGCCACCAACTCTGGGGGGCCCAAGTTTTATTTTTGCGGGCAAAACAAGCACCCCAGGCAGCGCTGCCCAGCGCATAGCGCGACTTGCAACAGGTGTGGGAAGAAAGGGCACTTTGCTTCTGTTTGCCAGGCCCGGTCGGTCGCCGCTGTTGCCAGGCCCGCCGTTCCTACACCCCTACGTGCAACCCAGGGGCGCCGCCATTTTCCCCTTCACAAGCCACATGCGGCCCGTGGGCAACGCCATCTTCCTCACCGCCATCTTTGATGCCGCCTACCATGTGCGCACCGTGGGCGCTGCCATCTTCGGCGCCATTTTGGACGGTGCCTCAGGACCCCTGCTCATCAGGCCGTTCATCCCCTGCCGCTACCTCCGCCACCATTGACCAACCCGGGACCTCCCAGCATCTGCCGCAGCTCGCCTCTATCACCCTGGATCAGTCCCGGCCACGCAACCACGACGGTGAAGATCAATGGGCACGAGACAACCTGCTTCTTTGACTCCGGGAGCACCGAGAGCTTCATCCACCCCGCTACGGGAAGGCGCTGCTACTTCACGGTACACCCAATCACCCAGAAAATCTCCCTGGCCTCCGGATCCCATTCCATGGAAATCCAGGGGTACTGCATCATGACCGTCACCGTCCAAGGCGTAGAGTTCAGCAACTTCCGGCTCTATGTCCTCCCCCACCTCTGCGTGAGGACAGAATTGCTCAGCCTGGATTTTCAGAGCCATCTCCAAAGCCTACCTTTAAAATTCGGCGGACCCCTAGCCCCCCCCCCCCCCCCCCCCCCTCACCATCTGCGGCCTCACAACCCTTAAGGTCGATCCACCTTCCCTGTTTGCGAACCTCACCCCGGATTGCAAACCCGTCACCACTTGGAGCAGACGGTACAGACAGGACAGGACCTTCATCAGGTTTGGAGGTCCAACGGCTTCTGTGGGAAGGGGTCATTGAGGCCAGCAACAGCCCCTGGAGAGCTCAAGTGGTAGTAGTGAAGACTGGGGAGAAACACAGGATGGTCATTGACTACAGTCAGACCATCAATCGGTACATGCAGCTCGACGCGTACCCCATCCCACGCATACCTGAACTAGTCAATCAAATTGCGCAGTATCGAGTCTTTTCCACAGTGGACTTGAAGTCTGCCTACCACCAGCTCCCCATCCGCCCGGAGAACCGGCAATACACTGCGTTCGAAGCAGATGGCCACCTCTATCACTTCCTTAGGGTTCCCTTCGGCGTCACTAATGGGGTCTTGGTCTTCCAGTGAGAGATGGACCGAATGGTTGACCGGTACGGACTGCAGGCCACCTTCCTGTACCTCAATAACGTCACCATCTTCGGCCATGATCAGCAGGACCATGACGCAAACCTCCAAAAATTCCTCCAGACCGCCAAACTCCTTAATCTCACCTACAATAAGGATAAATGCGTGTTCCGCACCAACCGCGTAGCCATTCTTGGCTATGTCGTAGAAAATGGAGTCCTAGGGCCCGACCCCGACCGCATGCGCCCCCTCATGGAACTCCCTCTCCCACACTGCCCCAAGGCCCTGAAACAATGCCTGGAGTTTTTCTCCTATTACGCCCAGTGGGTCCCTAATTATGCGGACAAGGCCCACCCACTCATTCAGTCCACAGTTTTCCCCTGGCGGCTGTGGCCCGCAAGGCCTTCAACCGCATCAAGGCAGACATCGCCAAGGCCACGATGCATGCGGTCGACGAGTCCCTCCTCTTTCAGGTGGAGAGCGATGCATCAGACGTAGCTCTGGCCGCCACCCTCAACATGGCGGGCAGGCCCTTGGCCTTCTTTCCCCGCACCCTCCATGCCACCGAACTTCGGCACTCCTCTGTCGAAAAGGAGGCCCAAGCCATTGTGGAAGCTGTGCGACACTGGAGGCATTACCTGGCCGGCAGATTCACTCTCCTCACTGACCAACGGTTGGTTGCCTTTATGTTTAATACTACACAGTGGGGCAAGATCAAAAATGACAAGATCTTGAGGTGGAGGATCGAGCTCTCCACCTATAATTTTGAGATGTTGTATCGGCCGGGTAAGCTCAACGAGCCCCCTGATGCCCTATCCTGCGGTACATGTGCCAGCGCAGAAGTGGAGCGACTCTGGGCTCTCCACTGTGACCTCTGCCACCCGGTTCTTCCATTTCGTCAAGGCCCGCAACCTGCCCTACTCCATTGGGGAGGTCAGGGCCGTCACCAGAGACTGCCAAGGGCCCCTCCCCTCCACTGACCGCAACACGTACTTTCTGAACATGATTGATAAGTACTCCCACTTCCCATTTGCCATCCCATGCTCCGATATGACTTCTGCCATGATAATCAAAGCCCTGTACAGCATTTTCACCCTGTTCGGTTTCCCCACCTACGTCCATAGCGATCGGCGATCCTCTTTCATGAGCGATGAGCTGCATCAGTTCCTGCTCAGCAAGGGCATCGTCTTGAGCAGGACGACCAGCTACAACCCCCGGGAAAACGGGCAGGTGGAGAGGGAGAATGGGATGGTCTGGAATGCCGTCCTGCTGGCATGCGCTCCACTCCATCCGATCGCTCCTCTGCACTGTGACTAACGAGACCCCTCACGAACGTGTGTTTGCCTTCCTCAGGAAGTCCACCTCCGCGGTCTTGCTCCCAATATGGCTGACAGTTCCTGGACCCGTCCTCCTCCGGAAGCATGTGCGGACCCATAAGTCGGACCCTTGGTCGAAAGGGTCCACCTCGTACATGCGAACCCGCAGTACGCCTACGTGGCACACCCTGCTGGGATCCAGGACATGGCACCCGCTAGATCCCCACCCACGACCTGTCACCACCCCCCCCCACCCCTGCGCCACCCATCCTCCCTCCAGCGAACCTGACCGCAGCCCCCACCCCAGCAGGATCCATCCTCCCACTGGTTCCACTCGGGGTGACAAAGACGAGGACAACACGCTCCCAGAGTCACAGGTGAGCAACTCAGCGCCCACATCACCACCAGGTCTGAGGCGATCACAGAGGAGGGTCAAGGCCCCTGACAGACTTAATTTGTAATGTTTTCCACCACCCCACCAGACTCTTTTTTTTAAACAGGGGCATATCATATGTATAACTGCACTACCTGTATATTAAGGGTACAACGGTAAATCCCTGCCTGCTGGCTCCGCCCAGCAGGCGGCGTATAAAAGTATGTGCTCTCCGATGCTGCAGCCATTCTGGTTCCAGCTACAGGAGGCACAGCATCTTGCTCAGTAAAGCCTCAATTGTTCCACCATTCTTGTCTTGTGGTAATTGACAGTGCAGCAACACAGAAAGCAATCAAACCCACTCCTGAGTCCCATGCAAGGAGGGTTAGAACTGGGTGTCAAAAGGCAACATGTAGACGAAGAGGAGAGGACAAAGGAAAGAGCTTACGGCACTTCAAAGGTTACATGTGGGGAGGTGAAGCTATTGTGGGAGGTGCCCCAGCAATGATCAAGAATGGAACCAAACGAGGGCTTTTCACAGTAACTTCATTGCAGTGTTAATGTAAGCCTACTTGTGACAATAAAGATATTAAGATAAAGAAATAATCACCTGAACTGTGATTTCAAAATTTAGGAGCAGGAATTTCATCAT
The DNA here is from genome assembly GCF_902713615.1 of Scyliorhinus canicula. Classification (NCBI taxonomy): domain Eukaryota; kingdom Metazoa; phylum Chordata; class Chondrichthyes; order Carcharhiniformes; family Scyliorhinidae; genus Scyliorhinus; species Scyliorhinus canicula. The sequence goes on along the minus strand of NC_052158.1, from coordinate 129,012,899 downwards.
GGAGGCGAGAATTGGGAGTTGGGATTTTCCCGATGTTAGGACCCTACTTCTGTCCCAACAATGCCGGCATTCTGATCACATTTTTGATTGGCGGGGGTGGCATGGAGTTGGAGATGGAGGCAGGTCATAGCTGAGGCAGCTGGATTAAAGGGTCTACCTCTGTTTGCAGAAAATCAGTACAGTTCTGTGGATCAGTGTTCAGCCCCATATTCCTCATCCCCTACCCACCCTACACTCAAACATCATCAACCACCAACCTCCCCCAAAGCTACTTGGGCTAACACCAACATAACCAACTTTCAACCAACCCTCCCAAACCTCAACCTATAAACAAAACTCATGAGGAAAAACAGAATTGCAGAATATTTCTTAAATGTGGAGAGATTTGGAAATATTGCAGTCCAAAAGAGACTGTCAGCTTTTATTGCAAGGGGATTTGAATATATGAATAAGCAAGCCTTGCTGCAATTGTGTAGAGTCTTAGTGAGACCATGCCTGGAGTATTGTGTGCAGCTTTGGTCTCCTGACCAAAGGAAAGCCATACTGACCATAGATGGAATGCAACAGCGGTTCACCGGACTAATCACTGGAGTGGTGGGATTGTCCTATGGGGAAAGATTGAGGAAAATGGGCCTGTATTCTCCAGACTTTAGAAGAATGAGAGATGGTCTTATTGAAGTGTGAACAATTTTTACAGGGCATGACAGGGTAGATACAGAAAGGACGTTTCCTCTGGTTGGGTCTTCTGGAACCAAGGACATAGTCTCAGAATAATAGATATGCTGGGATTAGGAGGACAGTCTTCAGTCAAGGGATGGGGAAACTTTGGCATTTTCTACTCCAGGGTGCTGTGGAGGCTCACTCATTGAACATATTTAATGCAGAGGTTGATAGATTTTTAGATACCAGTGACTTTCAGATACCAATGGCATTTAGAAATATAGGGATAGTGTGGGAAGATAGTGTTGAGGTGGAAGTTCAGCCATGATCTAGTTACTTTAAAGGTGTTTAAAAACCATTATCTTCTTTAGAAGTTCATAAAATAATCAATATAAACAAGCTTATATTCACCAGATGTTGTGTGAACAAAGCCCGCTGAGCAGAATCGATTAGCGGTTTGAAAGGTAACCAAACCGTCAAACTGACATTTCTCTGAGCAACTGTGTAAACAAACCTTGCTGAGCTAAATCCTTTAGAGTCTTTGAAGACTGCCAAAAGCCCAGAGATCTGTCAAAACCTTGAAAATGCCAAATAGATCGCTGAGCTTTCCATATTTATCGTGCATATGTGGGCTGGGATCCTCCCTTCCGGGGACTAAGTCCCCATGCCAGCAGGAAAACCGGCGCCAACGACTCCGGCATCAACAGGCCCCCAAGGTGAGGAATTCTCACCAGTCTTGGGGGGCTAGGTGGACGCCGGAGGGGTTGGTGCCAGCCCAGCCCATGCTGAAGGGACTGCGTGAGTTTGCGCATGCACGGAACGGCCGCCACAATCTTGTGCATGCGCGGAACCGCCGTCGTATTTTGGCATATGCACTGGGGGTTCTTTTCTCTGTGCCGGCCATGGCGGAACCCTACAGGGGCCGGCGCGGAAGGGTGAAGTGCCCCCACAGAACAGGCCCGCCGGCAGATCGGTGGGCCCCGATAGCAGGCCAGGCCACCGTGGAGGCCCCCACCGGGGTCGGATCCCCCCGTGCCCCCCCAAGGGCCGACCATGCCGACTTACCTGGTAGCTCCCGCCGGGTGGGACCATGCATTACCCACGCCGGCGGAACTAGCCAAAAACGGAAGGCTGCTTGGCCGGGCCTGGAGAATTGTCAGGTGGACCGCCGCCAACGGCCCCCAACCGTCGTGGCGTGAGTTCCGCCCCTGCCTGAAAAATGGCGGCGGAGAATACGGCAGCAGGTGGCGGGGCAGGATTCGCGCCGCCCCCCCCCCCCCCCCCCCCCCCCCCCCCAGGGATTGTCCGACCCGGCGGGGGGGTCAGATAATCCCACCCGAGGACTCCAGACTTGCTGTCAATTTCAGAGGAATAATGACAATGAATATCACAAAATCCTGGCCATTAAAAAACACCGTGACCATTTCAAAATTCACATATATTTCTCAGTAACCCACTTTTATTTTCTCTATATTAATGCCACTCATGCTGCCACTTCTGTCAATAAGGAATATAATTTCTCTGGTCACTTTTCCAAAATCTGTTGGGATGCCATGGAGATCAGGGCAGAAGTTCAGCATCAGCACAGGATTCAATGCGATGTCTTTATGAAAGCGCTTCCGCACAAAATCAACCTGGAAGAAGACAACACTCATGGTCATCGATACCTTTGATAGTTACACTATTTTCACATGTCATAACATAACAGAATTATCGGCAGAGTTAGTAATAGTTGTAATTTATCTACTGACTTGTGTCAAAGCAAATCAAAACACACACAATTCAAGTGTCAAAAACAAATTCTACATCGTCCTCCCACAAACAGCAGTAAAATAAATGATCACCTATTCTTTTGATAGTATTGGTGGAGATGGAAAATTTTGAATTGGATTAATTATTATTACATTATATTTAAAACCTTTGCCCTCATCCGTAAATGCTTCTATCACCTCTCCTCAATCTATTTCTGTGTTCTTGCCTCGCCCTATCTCGTGGTAGAAAGGTGATGTATGACAGATGTTATAAAGATGAAAATCAAGATCTAACACCCCCAGATGCCCCCAGGGCCACCTTAATGTTCTAAAGCTCAAACCTGCAGTCATGAAGGATTCTCGCTCAGAAATCGAGAGTTGCCTGTGCTTAGCAAAAATGAACACACTGCATTGAAGATGACTGGGTACTTATGGGCGCCTCCAAGTGTGCCCCAGTGCTCATCAGGACTTTGACCCCACACATCAAAGGTTGATTTGATGAAAACAATGAGATAATTTAGAATCTATTGGAGGAGAAACATAATCCCCACAGGAGAATTCAACATGGGGAAATATTGAAACTGTGGGAAAATATACTGTGCAAAAATATTGAATCTTCAGAGCGAAACATCAGCTTTTCAGAATCCAAACCACAAACGTGACAATGTAACAGTGTAAGCGCAGCCAGTAAGTTAGATACAAGTGTAAATGCTGGTATAAAATGTTGAGATGGAGCGCCAATCAAGAGTCACAACTCAGGATTATTAAGCCAATGGGAATAAAGAAGGAGTGTTACCAAAAACGTGCATGGATAGGAAAGCTTGACCCATTGTGTGCGTGGTTCTTTTCTTTGTTCTCTCCTCTTTATTCTCTCTTCTTTGTTCTCTTTCTTTTGCCTCTCTGGGCGTTTTGTTTCTCTTTCTAATATTTGAAATTGTACTAACCAAGTTTTGCAATAAACTCAACCTCAACCTACCACCGGATCTCGACTTTTATTGGAAAATAAGAGATCCTACATTCAATGACAACTCATCACTATCGAAGCACCATGCCTACCAAAATATCCGCAGGACTGCCAAATGGGATCTCAGAGAAATGGCTGAATCAGAAACCGGACAAAGGTCAGTAATATTCAGCACGGTAGCACAGTGGTTAGCACAGTTGCTTCTAAGCTCCAGGGTTTCAGGTTCAATTCCCGACTTGGGTCACTGTCTGTGCGAAGTCTGCACATTCTCCCCGTGTCTGCATGGGTTTCCTCCGGGTGCTCCGGTTTCCTCCCACAGTCCAAAGATGTACAGATTAGGTGGATTGGCCACGCTAATTTGCCCTTAATGTCCAAAAAGATGAGGTGGGGTTACAGGGTTATGGGGGTAGGGTGGAGGTGTGGGCTTAAGTAAGGTGCTCTTTCCAAGGGCCGGTGCAGACCCGATGGGCCAAATGGCCTCCTTCTGCACTGTAAATTCTTTGATTCTATGGATATTCAGAGCACAAAGACTGGATGAGATTCTATGGTGCTCTGAAATCTGTGTATGGGCCCCAGTTTACTGGTTTATCACCAATCCCCGATGTCGATATGTCAACATTGCTCAGAGAAAAGGTCAAAAATCTAGAAAAATGGACACAGCATTTTAACCACATCTTCAGCCGGCCTTCATTCATCAATGAAAAAGCAATCAAATTGCTGTCCAGCAGGAAAGCTCCAGGAGCTGATGTCTCCCAGCTGAGATCTACAAGATTGGAGGCCAAAGCCTTGTCAAGACGCTGTATGTCAGCATTACGGTGGAAAAGTACTCATTCTTTTTCCGGAGGGCTTTCACACTGCGGACCCCTCTTTCAGCTTCCAGATTTGATTGATATGGTGGTGGAAGCCGGATGTGGTGGAGAAGTGCGTGAAGTACCCATCAGCAAATTGTGGGCCGGTGTCAGACACAATCTCATCTCGGATGCTGTGGCTCGCACACATTTCTTTCCATGCCTTAATTACTGCCTCTGTGGTCACCATATATAATTATTTCAGCTCTACCCATTGGGAAAAGTAATCCAGAATATAATAAACGACTTACTGTTGAAGACAAATAGGTCAATGGCCAACCTCCCCCATGGCCTGGTAGGGAATTATGTGGTGATGAGGAGCTCTCTTTGGTCCTGCCTGTGCAGTGCATGCACCTGACAATTTGCTACGGAGGCTTGAATTGCCTGGCCACCAGACAGCAGATTGGTCCCATGGATGATGGAATGATGCCCAGATAGACCCAATGTATTTTTTGAAGTATCTCCAGCCAAAGGGAAACAGAGATGACCAAGCTGCTCATTGTACGCCAGGAGATTTACAACGACTGCAAACGTTGACCAAGCTTTCATGGTACCATTGCTGAATCTCTATTGTGGCCAACCTTGTTGGCCGTATCTGCAGATGCAGGCAAGTATCTCATCTCTCGAATCTGTTAAAGTATACTTGTGATCGCTGGCAGGTGTCTCCTTGTCAATTGCGAAAACCCACCAGCAGAGGGCAGAGCAGAGCCGCTGATTGGCTGTTGCGGGGAAAATTTGCATCAGTGCATTGCGGTCACTGTATTCAGAAGGTGTACCTGAGCAAGACACCCTCCGTCTTCAAGTGAAGGCAAGCATCCAGCAGAGGGCAGCAGAGCGGAGACGCTGACTGGCTGTTGCTGGGAAAACTTGCACCAGTGCATTGCGGTCACTGCATCCAGAAGGTGTACCTGAGCAAGACACCGTCCATGTTCAAGTGCAGGCAAGCATCCAGCAGAGGGCAGCAGAGCAGAGCCGCTGATTGGCTGTTGCGGGGAAAATTTGCATCAGTGCATTGCGGTTACTATATCCAGAAGGTATACCTGAGGAAGACACCCTCTGTGTACAAGTGAAGGCAAGCATCCAAGAGAGGGCAGCAGAGTGGAGCCAGTGATTGGCTGTTGCGGGGAAAATTTGCATCAGTGCTTGCGGTCACTGTATCCAGAAGGTGGTTGGTGGAGGAGCTGTTGTCAAGTGACAGCAACTCGTGTAAACTTTGCTCTCGCTTTAAGCCATCTATGAACTTCCAAATCGACGGATGACAAGCACTTAGTTGATGTTGGAAACTGTTGTGCCATCCCTCAATAGAATTGTTCGTTTTCGGCAATCCTTCTTTGACGTAATCGAAACAGTTCCACATTTCATGTTTAAATATAGGAGTACATCTACGGTTGTGTCTATACGGCCGACCAAGCCACGTATCTTCAAAGTAATCCACTACTCCTTGAAGTTCATCTGGAAAAATCTCATTTTCAGTTAAAGATTCAAATGTTGTCACAACATTGGGTATCGGTATAAATGCCAATGCAGATAAGAGACGAGCTTTAAAAGCAAATTCGGCATTGGTGTCATATATAAGCTTTAGGCCACTTCCTTGAATTTTTCTATAAAGGGTTTGACAAAAATGAAAAAAACACCCATGAGATTCTTTTGGGTTGCAAAAATTAATATACGACCATTTGTGGGACCAGAGTCATAAATAAGGAATAAATCTCCTTTGCTGGTTTTTGTAAACTCTTCAGGGATATCACGATCGAGGTAACTATTAGGCAAAGCATGTCCAACATTCTTTCTTGCGCGTGTATTGCGTATGGTTCTTTTCATATTTTCTACTGAAGGGAGCTTCACAGCTGCAGCACCACTTACCTCTATTGAGGCACATGATACAATATATTGCGGTGCATCTCGACTATTCATCGTATGTTCTTTCACTTTCTCCATTGCTTTAGTAGCTTCAATTCCAGCAGCGTCTCCTGCATGGTTGTGATTCCCACTTTGTTTCGTGATACTATCATCAATAGTGATAACACGCGCACAACATTTTCTTGTTTTGGACATTTCACATTTCCAATATATCTTATTGTTCACCGCTTTGTCTTTAATATATAGGTGACCATCCAAACACAATTTCTTCTTTCCTTTTTCGCTCGCTATGAAACTTATATCCATCTTGAGGGTTCGAGGTTTCCAGAATTAATGGTATTTAGCAGTGGTGTTTAACGGTTAATTATTTATTAGTTATCTTTTAAAGAGTGAATTGCTTTGAAAGAATTGGTAATTAACATTTAAATATTTATTAGTGATCGTTTAAAGAATGAATGTCGGCTTTCGAGCAATCTATCTTTCGATCAATTGATAGTTCGAGAAATGATTTTACGAGCAATTGACTTCGAGCAATTAGCTTTCGAGCAATTGATTTCGAGAAATTTACCTGGAACCATCTCAGACCCATGTTATGCTCCTCTTGCTCAATGTGGGAGCTCAGGGACGTGGCTGATGTCTCTGGCTCCTTCACGTGCGGATAGTATGTCCAGCTGCAGCTCTTGTTAGACCGCATGACGGCTCTGGAGCTGCGGATGGACTCACTTTGGAGTATCCGCGATGCTGAGGAGGTCGTGGATAGCACGTTTAGCGAATTGGTCACACCGCAGATTAGGATTGCTGAGCGAGAAAGGGAATGGGTGACCAAAAGGCAGAGAAAAAGCAGGACGGCAGTGCAGGTGTCTCCTGCGGTCATCTCCCTCCAAAACAGGTCTACCATTTTGGATACTGTTGGGGGAGATGGCTCACCAGGGGAAGGCAGCAGTAGCCAGGTTCATGGCGTCATGGCTGGCTCTTCTGTACAGAAGGGCAGGAAAAAGAGTGGAAGGGCTATAGTCATAGGGGATTCAATTGTAAGGGGAGTAGATAGGTGGTTCTGTGGTCAAAAATGAGACTCCCAAATGGTATGTTGTGGTGCATATAGGCACTAATGTTATAGGTAAAAAACGAGATGAGATCCTACAAGCAGAATTTAGGGAGTTAGGAGCCAAGTTAAAAAGCCGGACCTCAGAGGTAGTAATTTCAGGATTGCTACCAGTGCCACGTGGCAGTCAGAGTAGAAATGAAAGAATAGGCAGAATGAATGCGTGGCTTGAGAGACGGTGCAGGTGGGAGGGGTTCAGATTTTTGGGACATTGGTACCGGTTCTGGGAGAGGTGGGACTACTACAAATTGGACAGTCTACACCTGGGTTGGACTGGAACCAATGTCCTTGGGGGTGCTTTTGCTAATGCTGTTGGGGAGGGTTTAAACTAATGTGGCAAGGGAATGGGAACCAAAGCAGGAGGTTAGTGGACAGTAAGAAGGTAGTAACTAAAGCTTGTAAGGAAATAGATCATGAAGTCAGTGTGACTAAGGGGAAGAGTAGGCAGGGAGCAGATGATGGACGCAAAGGGACTGATGGACGCAAAGGGGCTGGTGGTCTGAGGTTCATTTGTTTTAATGCAAGAAGTGTAGTAGGTAAGGCAGATGAACTTAAGGCTTGGATTAGTACCTGGGAGTATGACTTTATTGCGATTACTGAGACTTGGTTGAGGGAAGGGCAACTAAATATCCCAGGATATTGATGCTTCAGGCGGGATAGAGAGGGAGGTAAAAGAGGTGGAGGAGTTGCATTACTGGTCAGAGAGGATATCACAGCTGTGCTGAAGGAGGGCACTATGAAGGACTCAAGCAGTGAGGCGATATGGGCAGAGCTCAGAAATAAGAAGGGTGCGGTAACAATGTTGGGGCTGTACGACAGACCTCCCAATAGCGAGCGTGAGATGGAGGTACAAATATGTAAACAGATTATGGAAAGATGTAGGAGCAACAGAGTCGTGGTGATAGAAGATTTTAATTTTCCCAACATTGACTGGGATACACTTAGTGGCAGAGGTCTAGATGGAGCAGAATTTGTAAGGAGCACCCAGGAGGGTTTTCTAGAGAAGTATGTAAATAGTCCAACTCGGAAAGGGGCCATACTGGACCTAGTGTTGGGGAATGAGCCCGGCCAGGTGGTTGAAGTTTCAGTCGGGGATTACTTTGGGAATAGTGATCACAATTCCGTAGGTTTTAGAATACTCGTGGACAAAGGTGAGAGTGGTCCTGAAGGAAGAGAGCTAAATTGGGGGAAGGCCAACTATACCAAAATTCGGCAGGAGCTGGGGAATGTGGATTGGGAGCAGTTGTTTAAGGGTAAATCCACATTTGATATATGGGAGGCTTTTAAAGAGAGGTTGATTGGAGTGCAGGACAGATATGTCCCTGTAAAAATGAGGGATAGAAATGGCAAGATTAGGGAACCATGGATGACAGGTGAAATTGTGAGACTAGCTAAGAAGAAAAAGGAAGTATACGCAAGGTCTAGGCGACTGAAGACAGACGAAGCTTTGGAAGAATATAGGGAATGTAGGACCAATCTGAAACGAGGAATCAAGAGGGCTAAAAGGGGTCATGAAATATCTTTAGCAAACAGGGTTAAGGAAAATCCCAAAGCCTTTTATTCATACATACGGAGCAAGAGGGTAACTAGAGAAAGGGTTGGCTCACTCAAGGACAAAGGAGGAAAGTTATGCGTGGAGTCAGAGGAAATGGGTGAGATTCTTAATGAGTACATTGCATCAGTATTCACTGAGGAGAGGGACATGACGGATGTTGAGGTTAGGGATAGATGTTTGATGACTTTAGGTCAAGTCGGCATAAGGAGGGAGGATGTATTGGGTATTCTAAAAGGCATTAAGGTGGATATGTCCCCAGATCCGGATGAGATCTATCCCAGGTTACTGAGTGAAGTGAGAGAGGAAATAGCTGTGGCCTTAACAGATATCTTTGCAGCATCCTTGAACACGGGTGAGGTACCGGAGGACTGGAGAATTGCTAATGTTGTCCCCTTGTTTAAGAAGGGTAGCAGGGATAATCTAGATAATTATAGACAGGTGAGCCTGACTTCAGTGGTAGGGAAGCTGCTGGAGAATATACTGAGGGATAGGATCTATTCCCTTTTGGAAGAAAATGGGCTTATCAGTAATAGGCAACATGGTTTTGTGCAGGGAAGGTCCTGTCTTACCAACTTAATAGAATTCTTTGAGGAAGTGACAAAGTTGATTAATGAGGGCAGGGCTGTAGATGTCATATACATGGACTTCAGTAAGGCATTTGATAAGGTTCCCCATGGTAGGCTGATGGAGAAAGTAAAGTCTCATGGGGTCCAGGGTGTACTAGCTAGATGGATAAAGAACTGGCTGGGCAACAGGAGACAGAGAGTAGTAGTGGAAGGGAGTTTCTCAAAATGTAGAACTGTGATCAGTGGTGCTCCACAGGGATCCGTGCTGGAACCACTGTTGTTTGTGATATACATAAATGATCTGGAGGAAGGTATAGGTCGTCTGATTAGCAAGTTTGCAGATGACACTAAGATTGGTGGAGTAGCAGATAGTGAAGGGGACTGTCAGAGAATACAGCAGAATATAGATAGATTGGAGAGTTGGGCGGAGAAATGGCTGATGGGAGTTCAATCCGGGCAAATGCGAGGTGATGCATTTTGGAAAATCCAATTCAAGAGCCAACTATACGGTAAATGAGAAAGCCCTGGGGAAAATTAGAACATAGAACAGTACAGCACAGAACAGGCCCTTCGGCCCTCGATGTTGTGCCGAACAATGATCACCCTACTCAAACCCACGTATCCACCTTATACCCAACAACCCCCCCCCCCCCCCCCCCCCCAACCTTACTTTTTAGGACGCTACGGGCAATTTAGAATGGCAATCCACCTAACCCGCACATCTTTGGACTGTGCAGAGAGATCTGGGTGTTCAGGTCCATCGTACCCCGAAGATGGCTGCGCAGGTCGGTAGAGTGGTTAGGAAGGCATACAGCATACTTTCCTTCATCGGAAGGGGTATTGAGTACAGAGTTGGCAGGTGATGTTATAGTTGTATAAGACTTTGGTTCGGCCACATTTGGAATACTGCGTACAATTCTGGTCACCACTTTACCAAAAGGATGTGGATGCTTTGGCGCAGGTGCAGAGGAGGTTCACCAGGATGTTGCCTGGTATGGAGGGTGCCAGCTATGAAGAGAGGTTGAGTAGATTAGGATTATTTTCATTAGAAAGACGGAGGTTGAGGGGGGACCTCATTGAGCTCTACAAAATCATGAGAGGTATAGACAGGGTAGATAGCAAGAAGCTTTTTCCTCAGAGTGGGGGACTCAATTACTAGGGGTCACAAGTTCAAGGTGAGAGGGGAAAAGTTTCAGGGAGATATGCGTGGAACGTTCTTTGCGCAGAGGGTGGTGGGTGCCTGGAACGCATGCAGGCGGAGGTGGTAGAGGCGGGCACGATAGCGTCATTTAAGATGCATCTAGACAGATACATGAATGGGCAGGGAGCAGAGGGATACAGATCCTTAGAAAATCAGTGACAGTTTTAGATTGAGGATCTGGATCGGCGCAGGCTTGGAGGGCCGAAGGGCTTGTTCCTGTGCTGAAATTTTCTTTGTTCTTTCTTTGTTCTTTGATGAGTTTGTAGTCATGTTTTGTCAGATGTGTTGTGCCCTGGAAAGTGTGTTGCCATTGTTTGGCTTTTACCTTGGATATGTACTGCCTTGTAGGTGAACCTCTGGATTCTGAGAGGCACCTTTACCAACTCCTTCGCATCCAATAGGAGACTAGTTGCTTTTCATCTGTTTCCATTGCGACCAATGAAATAGTCTGAAATCTTCTTGAATGTCCACCTGACTGTGAGGGCTTCCTTTTCTATGATGACTTAGAGAGAAGGTTAAGAGATGACTTAATAGAGGCATACAAGATGATCAGAGGATTAGATAGGGTGGACAGTGAGAGCCTTTTTCCATGATGGTGATGGATCGCACGAGGGGACATAGCTTTAAATTGAGGGGAGATAGATATAGGACAGATGTCAGAGGTAGGTTCTTTACTCAAATAGTAGGGGCTCGGAATGCCCTGCCTCCAACAGTAGTGGATTCACCAACATTAAGGGCATTTAAATGGTCATTGGATAAACATATGGATGATAATGGAATAGTGTAGATGGGCTTTAGATTGGTTTCACAGGTCTGCGCAACATCGAGGGCCGAAGGGCCTGTACTTGGCTGTAATGTTCTAAATTCAATCGTCATTCCCGATTTCGGCGTCGGACAACGGAGAATCCAGCCCAGGGACTCTCTGTTTCTTTTATCCTTGTACCCCAGTGTTGCCTGCGCGGTGCCTTTCATCGGGAGTTTGATGTCTCCTGCTCCGTCATGGCTGCCATCAGCCCTTGGGTCACCAACCTCGGTTCTCTATCCAAGAGAACCGTAACACTGGCTCCCAATTTGTACTTTGTGAGATTACCTAAACAGAAATGCCCGAATTCCAAAAAGAAAACCCAGGAACTTTGACCTCACCCAAAATGCATGGCTGTGTGTTCTCCTGGTGTGCAATCGCGATGGCATGATTCACCTTTGGATCTTCTTGTGTTTAGATGTTTTGGCCTTGCAGAGTTTGCCAAGCTGCCCAATTCTGTTACAGTGAAAGTATTGGGTTGAAATTACAGGACATTTTAAAAAAAAAATCCAATTAAGGGGCAATTTAGCATAGCCAATCCACCTACCATGCACAACTTTGGGTTGTTGGGATGAGACCCACGCACAGGGAAAATGTGCAAACAAAATTGCAGGACATTGATCTAACCTGTGGGGGGGGGGCGCTTTGCTCCACAGCACTGGCATGGTCACTCAACTGATTGGGTCGTGTGTTGCTTCCTTGGCCAGGATGTCTCTGTTTCTGTGCTGTTTCACTAACTGAACAGTTCCCTTTGTACTGCAGTCTACTTTCCCCTTTTAAAATGGACCTGTGCTGCACATGGAGTTTAGATTACCTAACAATCTGGATAATTTTCTCAAAGATCTTCGTTTGCTTGCAGCATTGTCTGCTGTTCCTGCAACTGTTCTGTCTTTGATAAGTTCTTTGATTTAGATCTTCATTTTTTCAGGCTTTAGCCACCCTGTACAGATCATTAATGAATGGGCCGGCAGGTTCTCCTGGCTGTTGGACATGCTTATTAAATTTAGCTCTTTCAAGGATTTTGTTACTGCTTGTCTAAAAATAAATGTTGAATGATTTTAGTACTTATTTAAATTTTGCAGATGATTTTGTTGATTCATTTTCTAGCAAAAATGTGTACTGCTATCGGGCCTACCAAATAAAGCAGTGTGTTAACCTCTGAGGCTTCCTTCTTTTTATCCAGACCTGAAGCAATCAAGTGCGTGGGGATGTTTTCTTCTGCCTCGTCCCTAATTATGTCATTGATCTGGGCCTTGGAGAAGTCCAAATTGATCTGGAGGAATGGATTTCTGATCCATGGTTACAAAATTTTAAAATGTAGGTTCAGCTTTAAGAAGTTGCTGAAATTCAAGATGGTTTCGCCGTTTGTCGAAAGATGAAGAGCTGCTATTGCTAGTTTTAGCAGGCACTTGCTTCATAGTGCTTGTGTTCAACGTTGAAAAGTTTTAAACAATGATGCTTGGCTCTACTGGCTGCAGAGATCTCCATTTCAGTGCTGTGCTTTGGGATTGTGATGGCATCATATCCTAGGAGGCCTTTGCAGGTCTTTAAAACTGATTCTTTAATTGCGATTCTTCCAAATTAACAGAAAAAAAATTGTCTCGGATGGAGCTCAAGCGCCAACACACAGGAATTTGTTTTTCCTGACGGATTTTTAAATGGCATTTCTGACCACTGAACTATTTAAAAGTTTCCGAGGACTTGCTTCATTCTGGAATTTAAAAGTTTTAGCTCAGCCTGACTCGCTCTGGGAGTTGAAGCTGAATTTCCAAGAATGCCTATTGAGTCTTCTGCTGCAGTGAGGAGGTTTAAATTTCTGCCTTCAGCTTCCAAGCCTTTTTCCTCTGCGTGTTTGCTTTGCAAGCTTTTCTTCCGGTCACAATGCTTTTGAGAATTTTTCTTTGTTTTTCCAGGCTTTTGGCTTTCCTCCGCACTTTTTGTGAGGTTTGGGGTTTTTCCATCGCTGTCATTATGGTGACGGGTTTTGGATACTGTTTGGTACGTCTGACTAAAGTCTTCATAGTCTTAAATAGGTATAATACTGCATTCTTCACAATGGTCTGACAATTCTGTGATTAATGGAGCACTTTAGGTATTTCCCTATTTTAAATGTTCCATATAAATGTTGTTGAACCTATTCAAACTGGGACTTCCTTCTGCCTTTAATCATCTTTTTCCTTTTTGACATTAGTATTTTTTATTAATTTGATGCGGATGTCGTTGGCTGGGGTTGTTAAGAAGGCGTACGGTGTGTTAGCTTTTATTGGTAGAGGAATTGAGTTTCGGAGCCATGAGGTCATGTTGCAGCTGTACAAAACTCTGGTGCGGCCGCATTTGGAGTATTGTGTGCAGTTCTGGTCGCCACATTATAGGAAGGATGTGGAAGCATTGGAAAGGGTACAGAGGAGATTTACAAGAATGTTGCCTGGTATGGAGGGAAGATCATATGAGGAAAGGCTGAAGGACTTGAGGCTGTTTTCGTTAGAGAGAAGAAGGTTAAGAGGGGACTTAATTGAGGCATACAAGATGATCAGAGGATTAGATAGGGTGGACATCGAGAGCCTTTTTCCTCGGATGGTGATGTCCAGCATGAGGGGACATAGCTTTAAATTGAGGGGATATAGATATAGGACAGATGTCAGAGGTAGGTTCTTTACTCAGAGAGTAGTAAGGGCGTGAAATGCCCTGCCTGCAACAGTAGTGGACTCGCCAACACTAAACGCATTCAAATGGTCATTGGATAGGCATATGGACGATAAGGGAATAGTGTAGAGGGACTTTAGAAGGGTTTCACAGGACGGTGCAACATCGTGGGCCGAAGGGCCTGTACTGTGCTGTAATGTTCTATGTTCTAACTGCCCTCCATTTCCCTCGGCAGTTTTAGAGTCAACCACATTGCAGTTGATCTGGAGCCACATGTCGGCAGATCAGGTAAAGGTGGCAGATTTCCTTCTTGAAAGGACGTTCATGAACCAGATGGGTTGTTATGGCACTCGACAATTGTTTCATGGTGATCTTTTAATTCCATATATTTTATGGAATTCAAATTTCACCAGCTGCCATGGCAGGGTGTAAACATGGATGCCCAGATCATTCCCTGTGGCTCTGGATTAATAGTCTCTTGACAATACCACTACACCACTGTCTCCTATTTTAACAAAAACACTTATACTACGGATACAATGGACCTTAGCCTGAGGTTTTGGGGTGAGAATGTGCATAGTTACTCTCTATGTAGCAGTAAGTAGCAAATGATCTGTTCGGGGAATAACACATGGTGTATTTAAGAAGAAGATCAAATTTTAGGTTTGTCAAGTGTTTGTTTACTGAAGTGTTTTTGGTGTAAACTACAAAACATTTCACCCTTTCTGTGAAATTGGTCAGGTAGAGTCAAGTGAATGGCATTAGCTTTCCTTTGGAGCCACAAATAAACATGAGCTGGCCAATTGACTTATTCTCTTTTGTTAATGGATTTGCTATTGATATATTTTGATGCTGCTCCATGACTGTGGATATATGTAATCTGTGTTGCAGAGCGTTGGACAGAATGTTTTGTTATAATGGGAATGAAAGTCTAGTATCTCCTAATCTGCTATAATCTGTTGCATATTTATGTACCAAACCCAGATTTAAATTGTTCACACATTGCTTCATTTGAATTATTTACTCTGCATTTCAGTATTAATATTTGATCACAGTAAACAGTTTGGACAAATGGTATGTTAAAGTCTAGGCAATACTGAATTTACTGTGCTCTTCTATTTCACTGTTAGCTGGGGACCTATATAGTAAAACATCCCACAAACTCAGGAAGTTGTGACAATATTATTAGAAGCACTAAACCTGCCTTGTTTTATAAAAGCAAATTACTGTGGATGCTGGAATCCTCTGATTAGGTACATTACAGCCTTCCGGACTTAACATTGAGTTCAAATTTAGTTCAACAACTTCAGACTGTGAACTCTTTCCTCCACCTTCACCCCATTTTTATTTCTACCAATTTATTTAAATTTCTTCCATTGACCTGTTTTTCCTTCACTACTCCCCCAAATCCCCTTGGACCAACTTTTGTTCCAAATTGTCCTTTGACACACTTTTCAACTTTTTTCTGTTATTCACACATACTAATCTCTTTATGTGCAACTATCAGCACGCTTCTTTGCCTTAATCATCCTCATTTACATTCCTTTTGTCTTCTGTCCTCGACAGCTTTGTCAATCTCCACCTATCACTGGCCTCCTACTATCCAGCCCCACCGCTCCACGCCCACTCCACTATAGAATAAATTTGCCCCCATTTCCAGTTCTCTGTAGCTTTGACAAAGAGTCATCCAGACTCGAAATGTTAGCTCCCTTTTCTCTCCACAGATGCTGTCAGACCTGCTGAGATTGTCTTGCTCTCTGTCAAAGGTTAATGTCTCTTTTCTTTCTTAAGAATTAACAGGGCCAATATGAATTCGCTCCAGTGGTAAATTTTTCAAGAAGACTGTTCTTACATGGGTTCCAAAAAATTAGCTTGCAGCAATAACAAGGATATTTTGAAAGGCTATTTTTTACCTTTTTATCTGAGTTAGAGTCTTTCTTCATTGCTTTGGTGAAGTCCCGTCTATTTTTAATGTGTTGTTCATACTCCTCAAAACTCATGCTGCCTTCCTCCAGCACGAGGTGTGGAACGTGAGGCTCTTGTAGAACAGAAAAGCACAATGTGTAAATTTACAGTGGGCCCGAATCAGCGATCACACTGTGCCCGGCGCAGATCCAGGCGCATCGGGTGAATCCTGAGAGATGCCCAAATCGGGCTCCGCGCCAGGCCAATCATCTGACTCGCTCTGCCCGGCACAATCTGGATCACGGCCTCAGTGGCGAGACATTAGGCACATTTAAATACCCAGACACTGGATACATTGGCGCTCAGGAGTCAACGACCATGCCTGCGAGACCTTGCCAGGACGCTATTTAGTACTGGTCTCAAAAAAATATGACCCAGGCATAACAGTACCTCAGGGGGTCTCGCAAGCCATTAGAGATCTCCAGGTGGTCAGGGACAGGGCAGTGTATTAATCTGGCACTCCCCCAGCACCTGGCCACCGCCTGCCTGGCACCCAGGCAATGCCACCTAGTCACCCTGGAAGTGTGGCCTGGCTGGCAGTGCCGGGTTCCCAGGAGCCAGGTTGGCACTGCCAGGATTCAGCCCTGGGGAGGGTCCTTGTCCAATGGATTTGGGGGGGTGGGGATGAGGGTGGTTCCTCGGGGCTATAACAATGTTGGGAGGGATGAAAGGAGGTTCAGTCAAGTGGGAGGGGGCCTAAAATAGGGGACTGGGAAAGACTGGTGCGACCGTTCAAAATGGCGCACGAGCTACGCAGAGCCGTTCACAGTAAATTTCTCTGAGTATGACCTCAGCGAGGAGAAGCTCCCAAGGCCAAAGAAAATGGCAAAGTGCCGTTGAATAGCGGGCTGCAGCCGACGAGAAACACCCCACCAAACCGCCCAAAAGCAGACTTTGACATTTGTCCGCTGAATCGTGCTGAATGCCCTAAAAAAAACTACTATGCATCTTCCATTTTCCCCTTTCCCCAGGAATGTTGAATCCTGAAATTCTTATACTGAATTCAACATTCTGACAAATCCCCCTTCACTCTCTTTATTCCCCTTTCTCGGGCTCCCCTAGTAGGGCTAGATGTGGATGTATAATGGAGTACCTATTAGCTGCAAAAATATATAGTTAGCTCCTGTGATGACTCAGCTGTAAATGCTCCACTTCGTGTGAGACTGAGTTACAGGCCAGATTGGATCTCAGAACGGCATGGATTTAGCTGACCTCAAGTTGAGGCAACAGTTGGCATGTACAACAATTGGCCCAGTGCACTTACTGAAAATCTAATGCCCCAAATTATTTTCCCCACTTTGTACAATTATTTTCCAATGTAATTTGTGCAACGTATTTGTAGTAAACTTTCAAGTGAACAAGGGCACAAAAGCCAATACCGTTATGAAATTCGAAGGCTGTCAAGGCCGCGAGGGAGCATTGGTTTCAGAGGTAATAGACTAGGCATTATAATCTCCCTGGAATTGTTTGAGGAAGTAACTACGCTAAAGGATGAAGATAATCTAGTAGATGGTAACTTACTTGAATTTTCAAAAGACTCTGAACCAAGTTTCTCATGCGAAATGAGCAGGAAAGTTTAAGGCACGTAGATGACAGATTATCAAAATGAACAGATGTGGTTTAGCAATCGAAAACAGAGTGAAGATTAATGCACTTTAGAAAAATAAATCAGCAGTGTCACAGGGGATCTCCATGGGACATCTGCTATTCTCAATATTTGTGAATGCCATGGAAAATAATTACAGTCATCGAAAAACATTTTCTGATGACAATAAGCTGAATGATTAGGTGGAGGTAGATTGATTATATTCAGGGAGGCATTGACTGGTCATAATTGCGAATCCGAGGTATGACAGAGAGATTTCAATGTAGCCAAGTTGTAGGATATCAATAAATGTAGAGTAATAAGGCAATCATTGTTACATGACCATGGGTATCAAAATAATGCTGATCCCGCTCTCCCCGCTGCTGTTTGCGCTGGCCATAGAGCCGCTGGCGATTGCGCTGAGAGCCGCAGAGGGTTGGAAGGGGATGGTGAGGGGCGGGGTTGAACACAGGGTTTCTCTTTATGCAGACGACCTGCTCCTGTACGTGTCGGACCCAGTGGCCTGGATGGGAACTATACTGGGAATGCTGAGGGAGTTCGGCCAGTTCTCAGGATACAAATTAAATACGGTCAAGAGTGAAATGTTTGTGGTACAGGCAAGGGGCCAGGAGAACAGATTGAGAGGGCTACCGTTTAGGTTAGTTGGGGAAAATTTCCGGTATTTGGGAATCCAGGTGGCACGAGACTGGGGCAGGCTGCATAAGTTAAATTTGGCCAGGGTGGTGGAGCAAATGAAGGGAGAGTTTCGGAGATGGGATGCACTCCCGCTGTCGCTGGCAGGGAGAGTGCAGACTGTAAAGATGACAATCCTCCCTCGATTTTTGTTTATTTTTCAGTGCCTCCCGATCTTTATCCCACAGTCCTTCTTCAAAAGAGTTAACGGGCTGATCATGAGCTTTGTCTGGGCGGGAAAGTCTCCGCGGGTGAAGAAGGCGATGTTGGAGAGGAACCGCAGCGAGGGAGGGCTGGCTTTGCCGAGTCTGGTCAATTATTACTGGGCGGCCAACATCGCTATGATAAGGAAGTGGATGGTGGGTACGGGGTCTATTTGGGAGTGGGTGGAGGCGGCTTCGTGCAGGGGCTCCAGTTTGGAAGCCCTGGTCACGGCTCCTCTACCGCTGCCGCCGGCCAAGTACACCACCAGCCCAGTAGTGGTGGCGACCCTGCGGATATGGGGCCAGTGGAGGAGGCATGTGGGGGAGATGGGGGCGTCTGTCTGGGCGCCAATCTGCGACAACCATCGGTTTTCCCCCGGCAGTATGGATGGGGGGTTCCGAGTATGGCGGCGAGCAGGGGCGGGAAGGGTGGGTGATATGTTCCTGGAAGGGAGCTTCGCGAGTTTGAGGAGCTTGGAGGAGAAATTTGGGTTGGTAAGGGGAAATGATTTTAGATACCTACAGTTGCGGGACTTTGTTCGTAGACAGGTCCCATCTTTCCCGCGCCTCCCGCCAATGGGGATCCTAGACAGAATAGTCTCTGGGAGGGAAGAAGGGGAGGGTAGAGTCTCGGGTATTTATAAGGTGCTCATGAGGGAGGAAGGGTCCCAGACAGAGGAACTGAAACTTAAATGGGAGGAGGAGCTAGGCGGGGAAATGGAGGATGGGCTGTGGGCAGAGGCCCTGAGTAGGGTAAACTCGACCGCGACATGTGCTAGGCTCGGGCTGATCCAATTTAAGGTCGTTCACCGGGCCCATATGACGGTGGCTCGGATGAGCAAATTTTTCGGGATAGAGGACAAATGCGCTAGGTGCGCGGGAGGACCAGCGAACCATGTGCACATGTTTTGGGCATGCCCTGAGCTGAGGGGGTACTGGGAGGGATTTGCGGGGGTCATGTCCCAGGTGCTAAAAACAAGGGTGGTGATGAGTCCAGGGGTGGCAATTTTTGGGGTTTCGGAAGACCCAGGCGTCCGGGGGAGAAAGCGGCCGATGTGCTGGCCTTTGCTTCCCTGATAGCCCGGCGACGAATATTATTGGCGTGGAGGGACTCAAAGCCCCCGAAGACTGAGTGGTGGCTTGCGGACATGTCAAGTTTCCTGGGGATGGAAAAAATTAAGTTCGCCTTGAGGGGATCTGTGCAGGGGTTCACCCGGAGGTGGCAACCATTTATTGACTTCTTTGCGGGAGAGTGAGCGTCAGCAGGGGGGTGGGGGGAGGGGGGGGTAGAGTAGAGTAGGAGGGAAAATATGGCGGGTAGTACGGGTGGGAGGGGAGCGGGCTTGTGCAATACGGTACGATGGAAGTATTGAAAGTACGTGGATGTTTGCACATTTTTGCCGTTTTTGCTTCCTTTCTGATGATGTCTGTAACTGTTTATAAAGCCAAAAACTACCTCAATAAAATTGTTTATTAAAAAAAAAAATAATGCTGATCATTTACCGGCCATGTTGCGCTGCGTGTGGCACACTGCTTTTCAGGCACAGTGTGGCCAATAAACCGTGCCCTCTGTTTCAGTGCTCACCAGTGAGGGGGGCAGTGTGGATATAGAGGTCAGGGAGGTGGACTGTGATAAAATTAAATAAATTAACACAGGCAGAGAGGAGGTTCTGGGTGGTCTGGCAGACTTACAAGTCGACAAATCTCCAGGGTCAGATTAAATGTATCGCAGGCTATTGAGTGAAGCAAGGGAGGAAATAGCAGGGGCACTGGCAATAATTTTTGTTTCCTCTCTGGCCCCAGGAGAGGTGCTGGTGGATAGTCAAAGTAATACCATTATTCAAGAAGGGAGGAATAGGTAAACCAGGAAACTACAAACCAGTCAGTCTAACTTCAGTGGTGGAGAAACTATGGAAGCAATTCTGAGAGAAAGAATGAATCTGCATTTGGAGAGACAGGGATTAATCAAGAACAGTCAGCATAGTTTTGTTAAGGGGAGTTCATGTCTGACCAACTTGATTAAATTTTTTGAAGAGGTGACCAGGTGTGCAGATGAGGGCAATGCATTTGACATAGTCTACTTGAACTTCAGCAGGGCTTTTGATAAGGTCCCTCATGGGAGACTGATAGTGAAGGTAAGAGCCCATGGGATCAAAGGAACATTATATCCAGAATTGGCTGAGTGGCAGGGAGCAGAGGGTGATGGTCAAGGGGTCTTTTTCTGACTGGAAGCCTGTGTTCAGTGGGGTCCCGCAGGGATCAGTGTTTAGATCCTTGCTGTTTGTGGTTTATATGAATGATTTAGATGTGAATGTAGGAGGTTTGATCAATAAGTTTGCAGATGATACGAAAATTGTTGTGCTGGTACATAGTGAGAAGGATAGCCTTACAGGGGGGATATAAATGGGCTGGTCAGATGGGCTGATCAGCTGTAAATGGAATTCAATCCAGATAAGTGTGAGATGATGCACAAGGCAAGAGAATACTTGATGAATGGCAGTACCCTGGGAACCACCAAGGATCAGATGGACCTAGGAGTGCATGTACACCGGTCCCTTAAGGTAGCAGAGCAGGTGGATACAATGGTTAAGAAGGCATATGGTATACTTGCCTTTATTAGCCGAGGCATAGAGTTTAAGATCATTGAGGTTATGGTGGAACTGTATAAAACTTTGGTTTGGCCACAACTCGAGTATTGTGTGCAGTTCTGGAATCCACATTATACGAGGGATGTGATAGCACTGGAAAGGGGCCAGAGGAGATTTACCAGAATGTTGCTTGACCTGGAGAGTTTTATCTATGAAGAGAGATTGGATAGACGGGGATTGTTTTCCTTGGAGCAGAGGAGACTAAGGGGGACATGATTGAGATGTATAAAATTATGAGGGGCATAGATAGAGTAGACAGGAAGAAACATTTCTCTTTGGTGGAGGGGTCAATGACCAGGGGGCATAGATTTAAGGTAAGGGGCAGGAGGTTTAGAGGGACTATGAGGAAACACGTTTTCACCAGAGGGCATTGGGAGTCTGGAACCCACTGAAAGGGTAGTGGAGGCAGAGACCATCATAACATTTAAGAAGTATTTTAATGTGCTTTTGCGATTCCAGGCATGTGGGCCAAGTACTGGAACATGGGATGATTGTTTTTAATTGGCACAGACGCGATGGGCTAAAGGGCCTTTTCTGTGCTGTCGACCTCTATGACTCTAACCCGGGCTTGTACCAATCCTGTCAAGGAGGTTAACTTAAAATTATCCCCTCAGTCTCAAAATCAGAATGAAACATTGCAAATACAGTATCATAACAAGGGTAATATAGATTTGATTCCTATATATTCCACAAGAAAAAGATAAAGTTTACCACATGGATGTAAAACGATTTTGAGGTTCCTGTCATACTGATGCTTCTCTGCCAATGTGAGATACAGAGTTGAGGCAGACCTAGCAATAGGATCCGCACCAGCCCGCAATGCATGTGTGGGACTCTCTACACCTACAAAACAAGAGAAGTGAAAAGTTGAGGAATCTGGGGAGAGATTTTGAGGCTTTCTGCTGGTTGAAATGAACATTAGCATTAGGGAAATGTTGGCGAATGACCATCCACCTCATTCCCACCCTCGGAGTTGCTGCTGTGATCATTTCCCGGGGCTACAGGCTTAACAGCCAGCCTGCCCTGTGTCAGGCACTAGTCTCATTCCATATACAATTCACAGTCCGATGTCACATATTTTTGCCATTTTTGAACAGTAGTAAAAAAGGGCATGAGCTATGCACACTCTTTTTTATTCATTCATTCATGATATGTAGTGTCAGTGTTAATCACCAAGTCCCTCAAGAAGGGTGATGTACCACTTTCTTGAATTACAGCAGTTCAATGGATAAGGTGACACCCATAGTGCTATTCGGCAGCGAGTTCCAGGATCTTGACACAGCGAAAATTAAGGAATGGAAACATATTTTCAGGTGCTGTGTGATTGGGAGGGAAATTGGAAATGGTTTCCATGCGCTTGCTGCCCTTGTTCTAAATGGTAGGGGTCACGGGTTTGTAAGGTGTTGTTGAAGGAGGCTTGACATGGTAGATGCTGAGGGGATGCTTTCTCTTGTGGGAGAATCCAGAACAAGAGATCATTATCTCAGAGGAAGAGATGAGGAGGAATTTCTTCTCTCAGAGGGTAATGCGTCTGTGGAATTCTTTACCACAGAGAGCTGTAGAGGCTGGGTCGTTAAGTATGGTATGGTAGACAGAGTTTTAATCAGTAAGGGAATCAAGGGTTATGGGGATAAGGTGGGAAAATGGAATTGAGAATTATATCAGATTAGCCATGATTTAATTGAATGGTGGAGCAGACTCGATTGGCCAAACGGCCTTCTTCTGCTCCTAAGTGTTATGGCCTTATGCTACTTATCAACCCAATTCTGAACTTTAACCAGGGCCTTCTCTTAAGACTCAATGGCCTCCAGACATCCCTGCCCCCCAGGCTGCTGCCCTAAAACTCAGATCGCTTACCCAGCAACCCCCCCCCCCCCCCCCCCCACTCGAGGCCTTCCCTCCGATGTACCCATTGAGTTGAGCGGTGAGTATTTAAACTAGCTGCTTCGCTGTTTAAACAGCAGCCACAGGGTCTTTGGGGATAAATTTGAAGAGTGACATCACAGTAAAGCAGTGACCCGATTGGCTGGTAAGGAAAGTGCTCCAATTAGCAGAAGCTGGTAGAAATTTAACTCTTCGTGTGTTGGTAAGTATTGTGATTGGTAAGTAAAATCTTTATTCCTTTCATTTATTCATTATTTGATATTAAATTTGTAATCAGTTAAGGTAAAGTGTAAAAATGGCATGAGATCCCAGGCCCATGTTATGCTCCTCGTGCTCAATGTGGGAGTTCAGGGACGCGGCCGATGCCCCTGACTCCTTCATGTGCAGGAAGTGTGTCCAGCTGCAGCTCTTGTTAGACCACATGGCGGATCTGGAGCAACGGGATGAACTCACTTTGGAGTATCCACAATGCTGAGGAGGTCGTGGATAGCACGTTCAGTGAGTTGGTCACACCGCAGATTAGGATTGGTGAGGTAGACAGGGAATGGAGAGGGAGGTAAAAGGGGTGGAGGAGTTGCATTACTGGTCAGAGATGATATCACAGCTGTGATTAAGGAGGGCACTACAGAGGATTCAAGCACTGAGGCAATATGGGTAGAGCTAAGAAATAGGAAGGCTGCAGTAACATTGCTGGGACTTTACTACAGGCCTCCCAAAAGCGAGCATGAAGTAGAGGTACAAGTATGTATAGACAGATTGTAGAAAAATGTAGGAGCAATAGGGTGGTCGTGATGGGAGATTTTAACGTCCCCAACATTGAATGGGACTCATGTAGTGTTGGAGGCATAGATGGAGCAGAATTTATTAAGAGCATCCGGAGAGTTTTTTAGAGCAGTATGTAAATAGTCCAACTCGGGAAGGGGCCATACTGGACCTGGTATTGGGGAATGATCCTGGCCAGGTGGTTGAAGTTTCAGTCGGTGATTACTTTGGGAATAGCGATCACAATTCCGTAAGTTTTAGAATACTCATGGACAAAAATAAGAGTGGTCCTAAAGGAAGAGTGCTAAATCGGGGAAAGGCCAAGTATAACAAAATTCGGCAGGAGCTAGGAATGTGGATTGGGAGCAGCTGTTTAAGGGTAAATCCACATTTGAAATGTGGGAGTCTTTTAAGGAAAGGTTGATTAGAGTGCAGGACAGACATGTCCCTGTGAAAATGAGGGTTATAAATGGCAAGATTAGGGAACCATGGATGATGGGTGGAATTGTGAGACTAGCTAAAATGAAAAAGGAAGCATACATAAGATCTAGGCGACTTAAAACTGACAAAGCTTTGGAGGAATATCGGGAAAGTAAGACAAATCTCAACCGTGCAATAAAGAGGGCTAAAAGGTGTCATGAAATATCTTTGGCTAACAGGGTTAAGGAAAATCCCAAAGCCTTTTATTCGTATATAAGGAGCAAGAGGGTAAATAGAGAAAGGATTGGCCCACTCAAAGACAAAAGAGGGAATTTATGCGTGGAGTCAGAGGAAATGGGTGAGATTCTTAATGAGTACTTTGCATCGGTATTCACAAAGGAAAGGGACAAGACGGATGTTGAGGCTAGGGATGGATGTTTAAATACTTAAATATATAAAGGTCAAGTTGTCATACGGAAATGGGTGAGATTCTTAAAGAGTACTTTGCATCGGTATTCACCAAGCAGAGGGACATCATGGATGTTGAGGCTTGGGATGGATGTTTAAATACTCTAGGTCAAGTTGGCATAAGGAACGGGGAAGTTTTGGGTAATCTAAAAGGCATTAAGGTGGACAAGTCCCCAGGTCCGGATGCAATCTATCGCAGGTTATTGAGGGAAGCGAGGGACGAAATAGCTGGGGCATTAACAGACATCTTTGCAGCATCCTTGAGCATGGGTGATGTCCCGAGGATTGAAGAATTGCTAATGTTGTCCCTTTGTTTAAGAAGGGTAGCAGGGATAATCCAGGGAATTATAGACCTGTGAGCTTGATGTCAGTGGTAGGCAAACTGTTGGAGAAGATACTGAGGGATAAGATCTATTCACATTTGGAAGAAAATAGACTTATCAGTGATAGGCAGCATGGTTTTGTGCAGGGAAGGCAAGGTCTTACAAACCTAATAGAATTATTTGAGGAAGTGACAAAGTTAATTGATGAGGGAAGGGCTGTAGATGTCATATACATGGTCTTCAGTAAGGCGTTTGATAAAGTTTCCCATGGTAGGTTGATGGAAAAAGTGAAGTCGCATGGGGTTCAGGGTGTACTAGCTAGATGGATAAAGAACTGGCTGGGCAACAGGAGACAGAGAGTAGTGGTGGAAGGGAGTGTCTCAAAATGGAGAAAAATGACTAGTGGTGTTCCACAGGGATCCGTGCTAGGCCCACTGTTGTTTGTGATATACATCAATGATCTGGACGAAGGTATAGGTGGTCTGATTAGCAAGTTTGCAGATGATACTAAGATTGGTGGAGTTGCAGATAGTGAGGGGCACTGTCAGAGAATACATCAAAATATAGATAGATTGGTGAATTGGGCAGAGAAATGGCAGATGGAGTTCAATCCAGGCAAATGCGAGGTGATGCATTTTCGAAGATCCAATTCAAGAGCGGACTATCCGGTCAATGGAAGAGTCTGGGAGAAAATTGATGTACAGAGAGATCTCGGTGTTCAGGTCCATTGTACCCTGAAGGTGGCAACACAGGTCGATAGAGTGGTCAAGAAGGCATACAGCATGCTTGCCTTCATCGGACGGGGTATTGAGTACAAGAGTCGGCAGGTCATGTTACAGTTGTATAGGACTCTGGTTAGGCCACATTTGGAATACTGCATGCAGTTCTGGTCGCCACATTACCAGAAGGATGTGGATGCTTTAGAGAGGGTGCAGAGGAGGTTCACCAGGATGTTGCCTGGTATGGAGGGTGCTAGCTATGAAGAAACGTTGAGTAGATTAGGATTGTTTTCGTTGGAAAAACGGAGGTTGAGGGGGGACCTGATTGAGGTCTACAAAATTATGAGAGGTATAAACAGGGTGGAAAGCAACAAGCTTTTTCCCCAGAGTGGGGGTGTCAATTACAAGGGGTCACGATTGCAAGGTGAGAGGGGGAAAGTTTAAGGATGATGTGCGTGGAAAGTTTTTTAGGCAGAGGGTGGTGGGTGCCTGGAATGCTTTGCCAGCGGAGGTGGTAGAGGCGGGCACGATAGCATAATTTAAGATGCATCTAGACAGATGTCTGAACGGGCGGGGAACAGAGGGAAGTAGATCCGTGGAAAATAGGTGACAGGTTTAGATAAATGATCTGCATTGGCGCAGGCTGGGAGGGCTGAAGGGCCTGTTCCTGTGCTGTAATTTTCTTTGTTCTACATTGTCAAATCATATGTAGGCCAGATCAGGTAAGGATTGAACCAGATAGGCTGGTGGAATTTCACGACAATCAACAATGGTTTCATGGTCACCACTATTGAGACTTTATATTACAGATTTATTAAATGAATTTGAATTCCAAAGGAATGTGAATCTGTGTTCCCAGAACATTAGCTTAACCTCTCAATTACTGGCTCTGTGACATAACCACTACGCTGACTCTCCACTGGCTCTGACACTTAGGCACAAGCAGGTTGGTGTAGTTCTGGTCACATGGCAATATGTGAATAAATGTACGTTATCTACCCATCATCCAAAAAAAAATGTCTAGGTTTTCCTGCATGCAGGCAAGGATTGTTTCACTATCTGAGGAGTTGTAAATGCATCTTAACATTGTGCACTGTGCAATGCCAAAGCTCATTGCTGAAGCAGTTGAAGATGGTTGGGCATAAAACACTACCCTGAGGAATCCTGCAGTGGTGGCCTGGGGCTGAGGCGATTAATCTTCAACAACCACAACCAACTTCCTTTGTGTTAGATATGACTCCAAGGAATGGAAAGTTTCCCCCTGATCGCCACTGACTTTAATTTTGCTGGGATTCCTTGATGCCATACTCAATCAAATGCTGCCATAATGACAAGGGCAGTCACTCTCACCTCATCTCACCTTAACTTGTCCTACCAGGTTTGGACCAAGGTTGTCATGATGTCTGGAGTCAGTGTAAATCAAACAGACCATTGATGAGCAGATGGTTGCTGGGCAAGAGTCACTTGATATCACTGTCACTTTAACCACTTTGCTGATATTTGAGAGGAGACTGACAAGGCTGTAATTGGCAGTTTTGGGGGAAAGGACATATTTTTGCATTTTTCCCACGTTGTCGGGTACCTACCAATTTTGTAGTTGCTCTGGAACAGTTTGAATAGGTTTATGGGTAGTTCTGGAGTGTGGTAGTCGGTATTAGCGGTATTATGGTACCCAGGTTGATGCTGTAAGACCATTGGTGTGGGAGGTACCTGAGACAGCAATATCATTGGTGAAGCCTGCCTGCTGGTTCCGCCCAGTAAGGTGGAGTATAAGAGCCTGTGTCTCCCCAGCAGCTGCATTCTGTACCTGCACTGCTGGGGGAAACATCTAGTTCAATAAAGCCTTCAATTGTCATCCAATCTCGCTTCTGGAGTCATTGATCGAGCATCATGGAGCACAAGTCCTAGTGTTATAGCTGAGATCTTACTGAAGAGGAGTCACGGACAAGTTTTGTTGCTTCTTTGTAGGGCCACAAAGCCTGCTTGGGCTGCTCACCCTCCCAGCTGCCACGTACCTCCCAGCACCGCTCCGCAACCCCCACCACCATCGGCCTACCCACCTTCTCCTGGCTCATAGGGCATTCTTTTTGCCATGGCCTGGAGTCAATGGGATCTCAAGGAATACTAATTTTCCTCCTTCTGCCAGTTGCTAATGCTCACCCAGTCCATCTCAACTTGGGTCAGGTGATGAGCTGTGATTTGAGCGATTTGCATTCTCACCAGCATGCTCATTCCATTTTGTTTTTACCATGACTACCTTCCTGACATTTTTCCAGCAGCATTTAACCGATCCATTCTGGTGTCTCTTACAACCACCACCACCCCTTCCATTAAGGTAATTGGGTTTCACTGTAAGAGCAATCTCTTGTATATTCAATTAGATCTGCACTTTTAAAGCCCAATACTTAAATTAATCGACAAAAACAACATCACCCTTATTATTATTCAGAACCTTGTTGCACTGTGCTTAAACTCAGTGATTTACTACATTAGGACTCAGATTGTCTGGAAACCCTTTAGATTCCTTCTGTCAGAAGTAATTGTATTTAATACAGAGGCTGCAGAAATCAATCTGCTAGATTGACTTAAACTATTGATTATTTCTACACTCATGTCTGCCTTGAATATTTATAAAAGATGATGAATAATTGCATGGTCTCGGTAAAACAGGGTTTCTTCCAGTTAAATTAAATTTCTTTTCCTGTTTTACGTGACATCTTTAACCCTTTAAATTCCTCTTTGACCCACAGCATTTTCTTTAAGGCTATAAAATAATTGGATGAGGGAAGGGAGCTGGAAGAAGACATTTGACTTTACTCGTATTACAGCTGGATAGTTGATGAAACGTAATATTTATCGCATTTACTTCAAAACATTTGAAATATATGAATTCCAGTTTTGCGTTTAGGGTAATCAAATCAAATGCTCCCAAGCATGGTATACAACAAGAATGATCATCCAAACCTATAAAGCAAGTATCATGTCAACAAACAACAGGGGTCCATTGCCGTCATCTCATATTCCGAGGGAAGGATGAGACAGTAAGAGCGAGAGACAAAGAGGGCAATTATAAATCACAGAGAGCGGAGAGGTTGGGGCTAGGTGAAAATTTAAATTTGAAATATTTCTGACACAATCCCAAACTGCCGAGCCCAGATGGTAAGGATGGCTGACAAATCCACTCTCAGAAATTGTGTCAGTCAGTAAAAGCTTTTACAAAACCTCTATTCCTCCATTTTTATCAGCTTTGTTATTTTCAACCCATTTTGGCTAGGTAAGAAAAGAGACATAAAAGGGTCAAGTACATGAGGTAAGTGCATTTACGACACTGTTTTTAGGTCAGGGGAAGCAAGAATTTAAAAAAATTAAATTTAGAGTATCCAATTCTTTTTTTTCAATTAAGCGGCAATTTAGCATGGCCAATTCACCTACCCTGTGCATCTTTCTGGGTTGTGGGGTGAGACCCACGCAGACATGGGGAGAATGTGCAAACTCCACACAGACAATGATTCAGGGCCGGGATTGAACCCGGGTTTTCCGTGCTGTGAGGCAGCAGTTCTAACCAGTGTGCCACCTTGTTACCCTAAGCAAGAATTTCTGACCATGACTCAACAAGCTTATCTGCTTCCAGTTTCATGATCTCTGACTCTGCACAGTCTCTCCTTCCCCCTTATCTCCACATTGTGAGGTCTCTGGTTGTTTAAGGATATCAGTCTACTTGCAGGAAGTTTATTAAGAATCCAAAGTTATAGTCATGTTGGACACCTTGAATATTCCGCATTTCTGGCTTAGAAGCTGGATCAGATAACCAGAATAACTAGAAAAACATTTACGATGCAGACAGTTGTACCAGCAGATGTTTCATTCTCCTCCACAATTACAATTCATTTGAGGTGTCCTTTTACTTTTATTCAGTGTGCGTGGTTACCTTTGTAATCAATGTGAACTCTTTTCAATGGTGTCAAGGAACTTACTGCAAATCATCTGCTGGAGAATCCAAAGTCACCCTCACCCCACCCCAAAGGTTCAGTAGCTATTGGAACTGATTCAATTAGTCACATATCCTCTCTTTGTTTACATAAATAAAGGATTGCCGTTAAAAGAAAACAGGTAACGTCCAACTAAAGGATTCCATATTGCTCTATTTCTCTATCTTGTAATAGGTTACGATGGTAAAATTAGACCTCTTCAGTGAGAGTTCAATAAAAACCTGATCAGATGAAAGTGGTAAATATTGCCAACATTAGAGTTTACAGCCTTTTACTATAAAATCTCTTACCTGCTAGGAGGCAGGGGCCTCGCACTAGCATCTCAAAGCTAAATTCGTATGGTACTGGGTTGAATATTTGTTCAGTGAAGATCTCTGGTAGACTGCGGTGTCCACTAGTTGAGGACTTTTCTGGTTTCAACCCTCCTCCTCCAAAGCAACCAGTGGAGCTAAAACTGTACGTTTATAAAACGTTGGGGGGTGGGGGGGACACATATGAAAATTCCATTGTAATAACATTCAGGAAAAATCATATCAAAATAACATATCAAACCCAATGCCTTGCGCTGACAGCATCAGTGTCCCAAACATGTGGTCAAAATAGTGGCAATCTATAGTTAGTTAAAATTCCTGGTTGGCAAATGTCAGGGTTATTAATGATTGTTATGTCTGCTATATGACCAATGGCAGTACAAAATTGATCCAAATTTTCGCTTTTCATTAAAAGTAAATGTAAACAGGTAGACAATGGGCGGGATTTACCGACCACCCCGCCGCGTGTTTTCGGTGCGGGAGGCAGCCCGCCAGCGGGATCTACCGGTCCCTCCCTTGTCAACGGGATTTCCTGTTGACAGCATCCCTCTCTGCCGGGAAACCCGAGAATTTCCTGCTGGTGTGAACAGCCAGTAAATCCCACCCAATTTTTCAATTCCAACCTTACAGTGGCTGGAGTCAGTTACTCCAACCACAACTCCATAATGAGTGGTTTGAATAGTCCTTTTATTTCATTGTGGCAGAGGTTATCGTTATGATAGTCTTGCAGTGGTTTCAAATTCATAACCTGGGTAGGAAAATGGATATGATTCTATATCTCCCATGAATTGTAATTACACTGTCCAATATCTGTACACCAAAATGTAAACACATTTAAAAGACATGCCTTATTTTAAGTATCGGCTCAAGTGATTTGAAAAGATTAATGCCTCCCTTAAAAAGCAGATCAAGCAATTCTACAATAGTTTGAACAGTTGCATATTAATTCACATACTACACTCAATTTTAATTGCCTCCTTCCAATGAAATAGTGACAGTGTGGCTTACAATGACATTAGGTCACTTAGCAGCCTGTTCTCGCCACCCTCAACTGGGGTAGGGTCATGAGAAAGACAGCCAGAGCACCCACGTGTTTCAGGCAAGAAACCTCTTGGAATATGCAAATTTGTGCCCGACAGAATCATAGAATTTACAGTGTAGAAGGAGGCCATTCGGCCCATTGAGTCTGCACCGGCCTTTGGAAAGAGCACCTACCCAAGCCCACACCTCCACCCTATCCCCGCAACCCCACCCAACCACTTTGGACACCAAGGGCAAATTAGCATTGCCAATCCACCTAACCTGCATGTCATTGGACTGTAGGATTCTGTTTTTTTTTTAATCATTTATGAAATGTGGGAGTCGCTAGCTAGGCCAGTGTCTATTGCCCTGATTGTCTTTGAGAAAGTAGTGGACTTCTTGAATCACTATAAGCCATGTATTGTGGGAACACTCCCAGTACTGTTCGTGTGAGGGTTGCAGGATTTTACCCAGCGTCCTTGAAGGGACCAGATGGCAAATCCAAGGTATCAATGGACAAAGTGGGCTTTTAGAGTGTGTGTGGGTGGGGGTGGGGGGAAGATTTTATCTCTCCGAATAATGAGCGGGAAATGAGCAGTTAAAATAGAGCATATCAGCATCCCTTCCAATTCTCCATTATCGCCTTGGCTAAATTCATCTCCCACTAGATGTGCATGGACTACACGGACACTTTTACTCACTTCCAAGCAAAATATCAGCCACAGCAAAGCCATAAAGCTATTCTACATAAAGTAGATCAGCTGTCCTAAGCCACCCCCACCTTACCCCCACCCTCAAGCAACAGTAAGCCCCTATACATTTTTGTTGTTAGCGGCTTATCCTTGATGCGAGTGAGTGACTCCACACTGCCCAAACTTTATCTCTTAACAGGTTTTTGAGAATCGGCTAGCCAATTTTGCAACACCAGATTCCACAGACTAATTTCACAGTTGGCCATAAAACTTCACATGAGGCAGAAACCTATGAACACTTACTCTTGTTCGTCTCTTCTTGTTGACTCAATCTTCTCCTCATTGCTGTTTACCAGAGGCATTAACACAGATGAGAACACCACTTGCATGGTGCCATTTTTTTGTGTCTGAGCTTCCAAAGTGGTGCTGAGAAATATCGTCATGGTTTCCAGAGAACCAATCAGCCCAGTACTAACAATGAAGGTTGTCCTATCCATGTCTTCATCCAATATCAGATGACCTGTGTAATAATATGGTGAAGACTCAAATTTAGGGTGCTTATTCATTTCCAAGGCTGTAGAAAGAAAAACTGGGCATCTTCATTGCGAATGGCCACCCAAAATATTAGATCAATGAACTTGAACATTCATTTTTTTGGCAGAAAGGGGAGAAAAGGTAAATTGTGCACTCACAAACATAGAACTGGAATTCCTACAGTGTAGAAGGAGGCCATTTGACCATTGAGTCAATACCGACCCTCTGAAAGAGGGTCTAACCCTAACCAGGCCCACTCTCCTATGCCTGTAATCCCATATAACCTGCAGCCTATTTAGGGACTATTTAGCATGGCCAATCCACCTAACCTGCACATCTTTGTGCTGTGGGTGTGATCGAGCCGGGGACCCCCCATAGTGCATTGGGACCTGGTGGGGGCGGGGGAGTTGTCGGGGGTCGCTTCGGGGGTCTTGGAGATCG
Organism: Scyliorhinus canicula; assembly: GCF_902713615.1. Classification (NCBI taxonomy): domain Eukaryota; kingdom Metazoa; phylum Chordata; class Chondrichthyes; order Carcharhiniformes; family Scyliorhinidae; genus Scyliorhinus; species Scyliorhinus canicula. Next base: position 128,980,290 of record NC_052158.1, on the reverse strand, counting down.
GGTTGCCATTTTTAAATGGCGTTCCGATCTCTCACTACACTCCGCAGTTCCGGCGAGCGTAACGACTCAGTGAAAAAAAAGGGGCTTTGTGCGGCCTTGACTGTGCATTCCCCATTTATTCCCCTAATCAAACGCGAGCCGCGTTTTATAGTTTTGTATTTCTCGGCATTGCGAGCACTGGGAAACACGCGGCTAAACGCGCTCACTCTGGGACTTTGTTCCCATTTAGTTAAATCACACCCATTGTCTAACATATAGAAGCAGATCTTCCAGGAGTGAAAGAAAAACAGAAAATGCTGGATAAACTCAGCAGGTCTCTGTGGGGAGAGACACAGGGCGCGATACTCCGACCCCCATGCCGGGTGGGAGAATCGCAGGAGTGCCGGGCAATTCCCACCACATCGCCCTGGCACCCGCACGCGATTCTCCCACCGGCGTCTCTAAAGGACGCACTCTTTTTCCTCCGCCGCCCCGCAAGATCACTCAGACATGTCTTGCAGGGCACCCGCGGGGAGGGCGGCAACTGCGCATGCGCGGGTTGGCGCCGGCTAACCTGAGCATGCGCGGGTGACGTCATTTAAGCGCTGCTGGCTGCGTCATTGACGCGGCGCCAAGGCCCGGCGCCTAGCCCCCTGGGGGTGGGAGAATAGGGGGCGAGGAGCGGCCTCCGACGCCGGAGTGAAACACTCCGGTTTTCACTCCGGCGTTGGCACTTTGTCTCCCGTTGGGAGAATTTCGCCCACAAAATTGACGGGGGAATTTTCCGGCCACATCGCACCCATCATAAAACCCGCTATGTCGGGAAAATTCGGTGTGAGGTGGGCACAACAAGTTTGCGATCTTCTCTGGTCCGTCCCACTGCCGCAAACCATAGCTCACCCACAAAGGGTGGGAAGCTCATTAAATGCATTTCAATGAATTTCAATCTCATTAACAAAATTGAAATCAGATGTTCCGGCCTCACTGAATCTTCCCACCCACCAGTATGATAATCAGCCGGGGACCAATTACTACTGGTCCTCACAAGCGTGGACAGACGCGATGGATGGAAGGAGGTGAGCACACCTGTCCTTCTACCTCCAGGGTGCACAAGGTGACAGCAGCCACTGGCCAAATCCCATGGGGGGTCCTTCAAGAGAACTGGGGATTGTGGGGATCGGGCTGGGCTGGACGGGGTCAGGTCGGGGGTCTCACCTGGGCTGGCGGTCGTGTAAAGCCTTGAGGCCTGTTTTCTTTCATGTTTAACACCCCATATCAGGGCAAAGCATGGATGCTGCCTGCCTGTCCTAAAGGCCACTCACAGGACAGAGCCATGCTGCAGTGTGTCTCTTGGAGAAGCATTTAATTACCCTTGGTTTCAAAGGCCTCTGTGGTTTCACTGTTGCCTTCTTGTGTCTCTTTGTACTTGCAATCCTTTTTGGGGGGCACAGGATTGATACCAGTGAGCATCGATGGTGGGGGGGGGGGGGGGGGGGGGGGGTTCTGATGTCCATGGAGGAAGGTCTTTACCTTTATTTTGAGATAGGGGAGCCCTTTAAAAATGGTGCCCTGATCTCTGTGAAGCCAGGCTTGTCGATATGCTTATGCCTCTCGGAATACCCCATCCTGAGTCCCGTGGCAGGGGGCAGTACCCATGTTTCCCACTGCAGAAGCTGGTGGGAAAACATGGCAAATCTTCCAGCCCCGACCTCATTAATTATGCAACGGGGTATATTGTGCCATATTTGCCATATTCCGTGGCACGTAGTCCACCATTTTTTCCGGGTGTCAGCTTGAAAAGGCACCCAACATTACTGATCCACTATTGTAAAAAGAAGGCGGAACTCCAGGTGCACTTTGTTGCCAGAAGGTGGACCTCCTGAGAAGGAAGATGAATCTCCAGGGGCTTTCTGAACATGGACCCTCTCCTGGACACCGAACCTGGAAGGTCCACCTGCAAATACCCCTCAGACACACTGCTATGGTGTTCTGGGGTCCAGGGTTGTCGCCAGCCTCCATCCTGAACTCTGGTGGCAGCCCCAGTCACTGTTCATATGAGTAATAATAATAATCTCTATTAGTATCACAAGTAGGCTTACATTAACACTGCAATAAAGTTACTGTGAAAGTCCCCTAGTCGCCGCACTCCAGCGCCACACTTGTGGGAGGAAACTGAGCGCCCGGAGGAAACCCACCCAGACATGGGAAGAACGTGCAAACTCCGCACAGACAGTGACCCAAGCCAGGAATCAAACCCGGGTCCCTGGTGCTGAGAAGCATCAGTGCTAACCACTGTTGTTCCAGACCTGTTTCGCACCATCGTGTCTTCCTGCTGGATGGTCGTGCCTTCATCAGCACCTCATTGGCAGCATGCAAATGAGTTTCATGCCGACCTCCAGCGGATTTCCTGATCAGTCATGGTGGGCACCAACGGAAGATCCCGTGGGATATTCTCACTGGTGTAAAACCAATTTTGAGCCTCCCACAGAATTCTTTTTTCAAGCAGTGATGTACTTCAACACAAAGAATATGAAAAGCATATGAAGAGAAAGAAATATTCCCAAATGAGGCAGAACTGAGTTTAAAAAGAAAGATTAATTTGAATCAAAAACATCAAGCATATGCTGCTTGCACCACATTTAAAGCAGATGTTCACTTTAATAAGAAGGATATGAAGCCATAAGGACTGTGTGCCATAGTTTCAGCAGACTGATGCCAGGGATTGGAAACTATAGATACATGGAGAGATTCAGGTTTCTGGGATAATATCACGAGGGCAGAGAAGGCAAAGAGGAGATTTAATGGAACTTTTGTACATTTTGAAAGGCTTTCATGGATGTATTAGGGAAAGACCATTTCCTCTTTTGGTGTGAAGCCATTGATGATGGGTTAACAGTTCAACAACATCACAAAAAGAGCCACGAAAGAGATTAAGAGGAATTTCTTTGCACAATGCTTGTTGGAACTGAGAAGATTTTGTACTTGGGATCTGATGCAGATGGAGATACCAGGGCCTGTAGAAATCCCAGGCCAATGGGGTCAACTTTGAATTGCTTTAGCAAAGAGCCTACACAGAAATATTGGGCCAAATGGCCTCCTCCTTTACCTTCAAATGCTTGGCTCAAATTACATGATCACAGCTGGCAGGTAAGAAAGAGTTCAGAAATGTCACCATTTACAATTAGTACAGATCTGTTCAATTCAGTAAACATTTGACAGCAAGGTAAGTGTAGGTTATTATTCAAACTACCAAAGGGACTATTTTGCTAAAGTACTGATTATTTATGTATTTTAATTTGGAGTGATGTGTTTTCTTTTCAGCCCCGTTTTGTGTCATCGCTGCAACTGATCCATTACTAGATTAATATGTGAAAATGCTTTAAGTGACAATCATATACAGACAAAATTCATTGTGCAGGGAAATTTAATAACCTCAAGCCAGGTCTCTAATAATTTGAGTGGACAATTTTGAACTCTAACCCAATGTAAATCTATTGTTTTGATATGAGAAAGTAGTTTTGTGCACATGTTTTAATGTTATTTCCAAGTTCATAGGGACGGGGATAAATCAACATAGATAAATGTGAAGTATTGTGCTTTGTCAAGAAAGATAAAGGAAGTTGCATATGACCAAGAATAATCCAAATCAGGTACAGGAGAAAAGGGATCTGGAAGTTCAAATGTGTGAATCACTAAAGGTAGCAACACAGGTTAACAAAGCCATAGAAAAGCAAACCAAACCCTTGAGTTTATTTCTACAAGGATTGAATGAAAAAGTAAGGACGTTCTACCAAACTTTGTCAGATAGTATCTGGAATACTGCACAACATTCTGACCGCCATATTATAAAGGCATAGAGGCACTGGAGATGGTGCAAAAAATAATTCACAAGAATGACACCAGGAATGCAGGATTATATCTATCAGGAGGGGATGAACAGGCTGGGTGTCTCTGGAAGAAAGACTGAGGGATGACCAATAGAGGTCATTAGAATTATGAAAGGTTTTGATAGGGTGGATGCAGAGAGAGTGACCAGAATTTCCACGTTAGGGGCAGCACGGTGGCCTAGTGGTTAGCACAACTGCCTCACGGCGCTGAGGTCCCAGGTTCGATCCCGGCTCTGGGTCACTGTCCGTGTGGAGTTTCCACATTCTCCCCGTGTCTGCGTGGGTTTCGCCCCCACAACCCAAAAATGTGCAGAGTAGGTGGATTGGCCACGCTAAATTGCCCCTTAATTAGAAAAAATAATTGGGTAATCTAAATTTTTTTAAAAACTTAGAATTTCCACGTTAGGAAGAGGGTCAGACTTATTTCTTTCTGAAATTCCCCACACATGCCAAGTGCCAGTTGAAATTCCACTTGTGAAGAAGAGTAAAACCAGAGACCACCTATATAAAACAGTTACCAAATAGAGAAGTCACAAGAAACTTGTTTACCCAAAGCGTGGTGAGAATGTGGAACTCCCTACCACAGGTAATTGTATAAATGCATTTAATGCGAGGCTAGACCAGCCTATGAGGCTGATGAGGAAAGACTGGAAGAGGCTCGAGTGCAACACAAACTCTGGCACAGACTTTTTGGAACAAATATCCTATTTCTGTGCTGTACATCCTCTGTAAGCTAATGTGTTCTCTTTAGCTTGGAACTCTTCCTACTCAGAAACTATACTATATGTAGAGTAAGATTGATTGAATTTGCCTCATACGAGTTCTTACTCAGTCACACCCATACAGGCATTCAGAACCCTATAATTATCAAAGTGCAAAAGGAAATGCACCGTATTACACAAGTTTACATCAATTGTGGCCCAAGGATTCTTTACAGAAGGCATCAGATGAGACTATGATTTGAATGTAATCTATCGCACTGACTTACCATTGTTACACTGTAGAGCTAGGTTGGCACGGCTACAACAGTCAAAGCAGCAGTCTTCCGCTCTTCCCCGATTCTTTATCTGAATCGTTACAGATCTTCCTGCCGTTGAGGCTTCAAATGCAACCACCGTCTCGGATTCCTCCAGCAGGTAAACAAACATACCTAGAAAAGGGGCTAACCTTTTAAAAATTCTAACTTGTGCAAGAAGAATTGTATTCATGGAATAAAGGTTCATGAATTAACTTTAACAGCACAAAGCAACATTTTGACCTTCAGAAAATGTTGTTCCTTGCACACAGATGGACAGGGGGGTTATCACAGAGGGAAAGCTCGAGACCATTCATGTCAGTCTCTGAGATCACAAGTGAAAGGCATGAAGCAAACATGGAAAAATCAACAAAATGGAACAATTTGACAGGAGGCAAAGGTCTTTGAAATAAGTGCTCCTGCAAATGCTTTCAAAGTTAATGTGGTTATTTCCCAGTGGCTTTGTGAGATTTGCATTTAATTATATTGGAAACATTGATTTATGGTCACATTCCAAGCAGCGCTGCCTGGACTGCACCCATCAATGCTTTCCAATGCAGAATCTGTGGGAAGTTTGAGAGGTGATAGGGAAGGGCACGGGGCGAGTTGCTACCAGTGCCCTATGTGTCAAGCTTCAGCACCTACCTCCTCCGTATGACCAGAGAATCCAATACCTGCCCGTCATGGAACTCAGTGTAAGGAGGTTGATCACATTTTTGTGAAAACAAAGACTTCCATGGTCTAAAACAGAAAATGTCTTGCATTTCTGTAGTGTATACCTGACACACCACTCGCCATGGGCGCGATTCTGTGATCGCGTTTCCCGACGGCGTCAACATGGCCTCAGGAACAGCAATTCTGGTCCCTACAGGGGGCCAGCACTGCACTGGAGAGACCCTCGCCGCTCCTGCTGCTGATCTGGCGTCAACTGGGCGCTGCGGGGTCCGCGCATGCGCAGTGGCACCGGTGCCAAGGCGCGCATGCACAGTGGCACCGGCGACAACACGCACATGCACAGTGGCACCGGCGCCAACGCGCGCATGCGCAGTGGCTCCCTTCTCCGCGCCGGCCCCGACTTCCTCTTATGTGGCACTCTAGAACGAGAGGTCATGGGCGCGATTCTCCGCTGCCCACGATGGGTCGGAGAATAGCGTGAGGGTGTCCACGACATTTTTCACGCCCTCCCGCTATTCTCCCCCCCCACGGCCGCCCCACGACACGAATCGCTGCGCGCCGTTTTTTACGGCGAACAGCGATTCTCCCCAGGCTGATCGGCCGAGTTCCCAGGCCTTTACGGCCGTTTTTACGGCAGCAAACACACCTGCTTGCTGCCGTCGTAAAAACGGCCGCAACATGCCCGTTCTGAGCATCCAGGGCCCCGATTGGCACGGCCGTGGGGGCATGGGCCCGCGATCGGTGCCCACTGCCTTGTATAGTTGCAACAACACTTCCTTACCTTTAAAATCTATTCCTTTAGCTATAAATATCATGCGCAGCTGACGTCATCATGCTAGCCCCGCCCGGGGGGGAGAATCGGGTCCCGGGAGGGGGCGCGGAGGCTGCCGTGAAACACGGCCAGTTTCACGGCAGCCTTTACGATTTGCCACATTTGCGGAGAATCGCGCCCCATAGTCTTAGAATAAGAGGTCGCAAATTTAAAACCGAGATGAGGAGAAACTACTTCTCCCAAAGAGTTGTGTATCTGTGGAATTCGCTACCCCAGAATGCGGTGGATGCTGGGACAGTGAGTACATTTAAGGAGGAGTTAGACAGATTTTCAGTTGGTAATGGGTTGAAGGGTAATGGAGAACGGGCAATACTGTGGAGTTAAGGCCAGGATGTGATCAGCCATGATCGAATGGCAGAGCAAATTCAAAGGGCTAAATGGCATAATTCTCCTCCTAATGAACTAATGAAGCGTAGAGGCTGCAGACCGGTGACTCACATTTATTTTATTCCTAGCAGACCTTCCCCATGGTATTCCTCACATTAAATTTGAGAATAGACAGGAATACTATATTTGTAGCACTGTAAAATGCATTATTTTATCATCTGAATGTTTGTGTCATGATAGAAATTGAATGTCTAATAGGAATAAAGGGGTAGGAACTTCTGAAGGTGGCATATAGGTGGGGGTCACACGTTAGGTGGTTCCTGTTTCTGATTTTTGGACTTTTATGCCCGGTTTCAGGGTTAGTTTGTGGATGAGTTAGTGTGGGAGTCATAAGGAAGTCGAGGAACGTTGAAGCCCCAGAAGAAAGGTGCTGGAAAGAAGGGGGTGAGCGAAAGTCTGCCAGTAGGTGCGGTTGAGAGTCCTTTGGGAAGAAAGGTGGTGGGGGCTGGGTCATTGGGTGGAGCAGCTCCCCTCACGGTGTAAACTCTTATCAAGGTGATGGCTGTGGAGTTTGAAAGATTGTTTGCAAAGCATATGGAGTTGCATCAGAGGGAGATGATAGCTTCGCTGAAAGAATGGGTGGGGAAGGCGATTGCCCCGGTAAAGGCAGCAGTGATAAAAATGTCGGTTGAGGTGTGGGAGCAAGGAGAGAAGTTCAAGGGGGTGGAGGAGGCAGTGTCACAATATAGTGACCAATAAGTCAATATAGTGACTTTGATGGGTGAGGAGCTGCAGAGGGTGGAAGAGGTCAACAAAGAGCTCAGAGCCAAGGTGGAGGACCTGCAGAACAGGTTGAGGATGCAAAACGTGAGAATCGTGGGCCTGCCCAAGTGGGTAGAGGGCTCAAGGGGGTAAGGGGCCCGAGGCTGATCGAGTACTTTGAGAAGATGTTTGCTGAGTTGATGGGGTAGGGGGAAGAACCTCACAATACAAGTTGGACAGGGCACATTGGTTGCCCACGTCGAAGCCTAAAGCGAATGAACCACCACGGGTGGTTATAGTCTGCTTCCACAGCTATCACATGAAGGGGAAGGTTTAGAGCTGGGCGAAGAAGAGACGAGATGTGAAGGGGAATGCGTTGGCATACCCATATACCAAGATATGACGGCGGAGTTGGCGAGAAGGTGGGCGGACTTTGGATTGGTGAAGGCAGCATTGTACTGCAGTGGAATGAGATTTGGAGTGGTCTACCCAGTGAAGCTTTCGTTAAGGCTGAAGGAGTGAGACTGAGATGAGAGTTGGGATTTGGACTTGGTTGGTGAGGACGGCGATTGTGTTTTCTTATTGAGGGTTTTTTATTTGATTGGGGTTTTGTTTCTGTCTCTTAAATGGGGGGGGGGGTGGTTTGTTTACATGTGTTCTGGGTTTTGGTTTTCTTTCTTCCTTATGGATGCGGTTGTGTTTTGTTTCTTGGTTTAAGGGAGATAGGTTTTGGACATGTGGGACCTACTGAGGAGGAGGGAAGGAGAGCGTTCTGGCAGAAGTCACCACACTAGCAAACGGGCATCGATACTGGGTGAGGTGTTTGCAAGAGGAAGTGGATGGGGGGGATTCTGGGAGTGGGGGGCATCACGATAACAAAAGAATGGGGTGGGCCTGGCTGGATGGGCAGGGTCTGGGGTAATGGTGACGGCGGATAGGAGGGGGGGAGGGACCCCTGGTCAGAATGATGACGGGGAATGTGAAGGGGTGAGGGGTACCGGTGAAGAGGGCTAGAGTTTTTACGTACTGGAAGGGTTTAAAAGCTGATGTGGTGATGCTGCAGCAGATCCATTTGAGGTGAAGGATCAGGTGAGGCTTAGGAAGTGATGGAAGAGTGAGATGTTCCATTCGGGGTTTGATAGTGCGGCAAGAGGGTGAGGTTTCAGGTGGAGAAGGTGGTGCCAGCTAAGGGGCAGGTATGTGACCCAGTCAGGGGAGGGGTGGGGGTGCAAAGGCCTTTGGCTTATGGGGAAGGTGGACCCGCGGAGATTTTTACACCCAAGGGATCGGGATTATTCGTTTTTCTCCCTGTTGCACAAGGTGTTTTCAAGGATTGACTTCTTTATTGTGTTGGAAAGGTGTTGTTGGCCGAAGTTAGGAGGTTGGAGTACTTGGCAATTGTGATCTTGCATCATGCTCCGCATTGGATGGATGAGGTATTGGAGGGGGGGGGGGGCCCAGAATTCGGGATGGAGGATGGATGTGGTATTGGAGAGGGGGGGGGGGGCGTAGCCCATAATTCCGGGTGGAGGAGTGATGTGGTATTGGAGAGGGGGGGAGCCAAGAGTCCTGGGTGGAGGATGGATGTGGTATTGGGGTGGGGGGGGGGGGTTTGGCTTCGGAACAGATTAAAAAGTTGTTCGAAGAGTTCCATAGGGACATGTATAGGTCGTAGCCACCGGAGGGGGAGCAGGAGATGAGGGAGTTTCTGGCTTAGCTTGAGAGCCCGTGGTTGGGGGTGGCGGAGAAGGCAGGGTTGGAGGAGCCAATGGGGGTGGAGGAGGTCAAGGTGGCAATTGGGAGGATGCAGGCAGGGAAGGTGGCGGGTTCCGACGGGCTCCCGACGGCTGAATTTTACAAAAGATTTAAGGATAGGCTGGTGCCATTGATGGTGGGAATGTTTAAGGACGTGATGGACAGGGGTGGCTTGCCGCAAACAATGGGACAAGTGTCGGTCAAGAAGGATAAGGATTCGGTGGATCATATAGGCTACTATCTCTGCTGAATGTAGACGGCAAGATATGGCATTAGGTTTGGAGGCGTGCCTTCCGCAGATGATTGGGGAGGATCAGACGGGGTTTGTAAAGGGAAGACATGTGTCCTCGAATGTGAGGAGACTGTTGAATGTGGTGCTCTCTCTGACAGAGGGAAAGGAGATTGAGGTGGTGGTGGCATTGGGTGCATAGAAGGCGTTTAGTCGGGTGGAGTGGAGTTATTTGATGGCAGTATTGGAGAAATTTGGGATTGGGTCGATATTTGTGGCGTGGGTGCAGCTGTTAAATGAGTCGTCGATGGCGAGCGTGTGCACAAATAGTATAAATTCAGGGTGTTTTGCATTGCACCGGGGTACGAGGCAGGGATGTCCCATGTCCCCCCTTCTATTTGTATTGGCTACAGAGTCCTTGGCCATCGTGCTGAGGAGCTCGGGGTTGTGGAAGGGGATAGTGAGGGGAGGGGAGGGAGGTGCGGTGGATCATAGGTTGTCCTTATATGCAGATGAATTGTACATTTCGGAGTCGAGGGTTGCTCCAGAGATTTGGGATGTTTTCAGGGTACAAATTGAATTTAGGGAAAAGTGAGTACTTTGGGGTCTCCACTCAGGGAGTGGGGGTGGGGGGCTACCATTTTGTCTGGCAATGACTCATTTTAGGTATTTGGGGGTGCAGGTGGCCCAGGATTGGGCAGGGCTTTGGAAGTTTAATTTCACTTGCTCGGTGCGGAGGGTAAAGGCTAATTTGCTGAGATGGGACAATCTCCCCCTGTCGTTGATGGTCCGGGTGCAGGGAGCAAAGATGGATGTCTTGCCGCAATTCTTGTTCTTGTTTAAGTGCCTGCCGGTCTTTTTGCCCAAGGCTTTTTTCAGGGGGAGTAGACAGGCTGATCTCCTCGTTTGTTCGGTCAGGGAAGGTGGCTAGGATTAGAAAGGTGATACTGCAGAGGGGAAGGCAGGCGGGTGGGAGCTAGGCCTGCCGAATTTGGTTTATTATTATTGGGCGGCAAATGCAGAGAAGGTTCGGGGATAGAACAGGGAGGTGGGGGGCTCTGTGGGTGAGCATTGATGCTCTTCTCCTGATGGCCCCAGGGACGTATTTCGGTGAGTCCAGTGTTGACAGCCATGTTGAAGATCTGAAGGCAGTTTAGATTGGGAGCTGGATCAGGGGAATGCCAATTAGAGGGAATCGTGATTTCAACCGGGGAGAATGGATGCCAGGTTTTGGGGATGGCAAGATAGGGGGATTAAGAATATGAAGGATCTGTTTCTCGAAGGGCAATTTGTAAGCTTTGAGGAACTGGCGAGAAGTATGGGCTGACACGGGGCAAAGTTTTCAGGTATGTGCAGGTGTGGGACTTTGCGAGGAAGATCTTTCTGACATTCCTGATGGTGCCTGCCTCCTCGTTGCCGGAGGCGGTGCTGTCAGCAGGGAGGTTGGAGACGGGGGGGTGGGGGGGGCGGTGCTGTCAGCAGGGGGGGTTGGAGTGTGGGGGAGGATTTTGGAATCCCCAGAAAGGCGGGTCTGGTTGGAGTGGAGGTCAGTTTTTTCACCCTGTGCTTCAGTGTGGTGGGAGGAATCTGTGGGAGTTTTTCACCCTGGAAAAAGTGAAGTTTGCTCTCAGGGGCGTATGATGGGTTCTATAATTTTTCGGATTTGTTCAGCATACATTTCGGGGAGTTGGTTACCGTTGACTGTTAAGAGAGGAGGGTGGGGATTCTGTTGGGTTATTGCAAATTTTAAAAACGTTGAAAATTTGTGGAATAAAAAAAAAAGGAATAAAGGGGTGGAACTGCTTGGCCTCGCCTCAATTGTCCTTTTCAGCCAAATGTAACTGATATAAATATGCACGTCCTGAGGTTCATTGTCAAACTGCTTTGTTGCGGTTTGCTGTTGTTGACAAAATATGTCTGAACCAATCAGATTCAACTTGTATTATTTTCAATTGTGATGTATGTGCTTTTATTATTCAAATGGATTATGCATGGTGCAATCTCCATGTACCATGCCCTAAGAGGGTAATGATGACCACGGACCTCCATTGGGTTGGAACCTGATTAAACTTGCCAAAGTAATACAGTGGCCTGCTGTTGCATTATGGCTGACCAGTATACCTGCCTGCTATTGGGCATACCAAAAGGATTTACAAGCTCACGGTCTACCTGTTTGGCCACATTACAATACATGATCTGGGCCATTAAGGTCTAAATTTCCATTCTGAGAGTTGGGCCCAGGTGATAAGTGTGTGGGGGGTCGGGTGATTAGGTGGGGTGGGATGATCAGTGGGATCGTGGGTTGGGTGTTGAGCGGGTGGGAGTCAGGTGATTAGTGGGTGGGGTTGGGTGATCAGTGAGGCTGGGGGGTCAGGTGATCAGTGGATGTTGGGTAATCAATGAGGCGGGGTTGGGGGGGGGGGGGCGCGGCGGGGCAGTCAGGTTAAATCACAGTCAGTGTGATTTGTCTAACTTTGCCTGGGCAACTATTATTGTAAGACAGTTAGAATTGTCCAAAGTGTCTGATTTAAATCAGTTTCAGATAGTTCCCACTTGTAAGGTAATTCCCAACAGAAGTTTAAACTTCCCAATCCATTGCCATGAAATCATTACGTGGGGACCCACACGAGGGAATTCCCAAAGCCCATCTTCGGACATACCTCCTGCATATAATACCCCAGAGATTGGAAGTTATGGGCCATTTTAAATATGGTAATTGTTAAGCTTGTCCACATGGGAGTTTATGCAGGTGCAGAGTTGTTCCAATTCAGGGACGAGGATAGGAAAGTTTTTAAAAATAGTTCAGAATAAGGCAGCAGCAGGTATTTCTTGCAGAAGTTAAGAAGGACAGGACCTTGATTCCTTGTAGTTCAGCTGTGAGTGGCTCCAGCTACAAAGGGACACCATTTCTCATTGTTTTCCTAATTCCATACTTAACTGACTCTGATAAGCAGCTGTTTCGACAGCACTTTATCCCTATGATTGGTGGAGGTAAAACCAGGATGCCTGGTAACGGGGAACACATTTTCCTGCTGCCAAGAGCAAAACATATCCCCAGCTAATTCACTCTGAAAAGATGAGATCAGTAATTGTGAAAAACAATGTAGTTATACCTAACTCACTCTGCAAATTGAGATAAAATAGCCCCGATTAACTCAGAGGCAGCAGAATTCTCATCAGTGATACCATCCTTCTTCATATTTATGTGCCTGACTAAAGAAAACTACAAAGAACTTCCGCTTTCAATGCAATTAGCAATCAAACAAGTTGAACCCCCAAATTGCATGAGTTTTGAAAAGTGTTTTTCCCCTCCCGTTTACTCATTTTTATATCCATGCGTGAAAGCAATCAAAAAGTTTTAGAATGTGATGTAAAGTAAATGTTGCTTTAAAAAATATCTTTTGATGCATTTAAGTCCGGCAACCTGGCACAGCTGAAAGTGAATTTAACACAGAAAATAAGCATTTTAACCAAAGTGTTAAAATTGCCATCTCTGAGTCACCCAATCTACGCAACATTAAAAATCACTGTACTGATCTTACTAGTTATACTCGATGTAAAATAGTGAGGTTTTTAGTATTTTTTTTAAATAAAGAAAACTCCTGCCCTGAAAACTCTTTACCAGGTTTTCCCCAGTGCTAAATAGTCTAATCTGTGATTTGATTTCCTCCTGCTTGAATTTGTTGCTTGGCTGCTCACCGTCCACTGGCTCTGCTTCGGGGTTGGTGTAGGTGAGACATGCAGATACCCTGAAGGAGTAACCATTAGTGCAGGCTTTGATGGAGGAAGCTTTCAATGGAAGAGGTGCCCATGTAGATTGATTCAACAAGCCTGGCATCGTGTTCAGGCACAATCTTTATGGATGGTAATTCTGAAATATAAATTTATATGAGCAGAGGATAAGTTTGGAAATATCTACAGAAAGATATATGAAAACAAAAATTAGATTGGTCTCTGGCATATGATAATACAATCTCTCTGTTAAGCAAATAATGCGAAAGTGTTTTGGCATGAATGTTCCAGATATTATTTGTGAAAGACAAATGCTACAAATTGCAAATCTTGTTTTGTCCATGTCTAAAATCAATTGCTTTAAAATGCCTTGCTTTTCTTACTATGTGCCATGTGTTTGAACCAGATCAATTGAGCAAATGTCACATTTCTTTTTGAACCCTTTTATTTTATTTTTTAAAATAAATTTAGATTACCCAATTATTTTTTCCAATTAAGGGGCAATTTAGCATGGCCAATCCACCTACTCTGCACATTTTTGGGTTGTGGGGGCGAAACCCACCCAGACACGGGGAGAATGTGCAAACTCCACACGGACAGTGACCCAGAGCCGGGATCGAACCTGGGACCTCAGCGCCGTGAGGCGGTTGTGCTAACCACTAGGCCACCGTGCTGCCCTTTGAACCCTTTTATAAAAGAAAACCCACAAAGTGCAAATGTCTTGAGGATATAAGATTACTCTACATATTTGATAAAAATGATCAAATCAGTCACTGTTTCCTTCATAACTCAGACACAAACAGCTAGACACTCCGTTTTGCTCTAGGGAGACCATAGACAGGATTTTCCAGCCCTGCTGGGATCATGCAGCCCCGCCAAAACGTGAAGTAGATGAACTTAGAGCTTGTATTAGTACTTGGAACTATGATGTTGTCGTCATTACAGAGACTTGGTTAAGGGAAGGAGAGGATTGGCAGCTTAATGTCCCAGGATACAGATGTTTCAGGCGGGATAGAGGGGGATGTAACAGGGGTGGGGGAGTTGGATATCTGGTTATGGAGAATATCACAGCTGTGCTGCAGGAGGACACCTCGGAAGGCTCATACAGCAAGGCAATATGGGTAGAGCTCAGGAATAGGAAGGGTGTAGTCACAATGTTGGGCGTTTACTATAGGCCTTCCAATAGCCAGTGGTAGATAGAGGAAATGATATGTAGACAGATTTTGGCAAGGTGTAAAAGTAACAAGGTTGCCGTGGTGCGTGATATTAACTTCCCCTATATTGACTGGGACTCACTTAGAGCTAAGGGCATGGATGGGGCAGAGTTGATAAGGAACATCCAGGAGGGCTTTTTGAAACAGTATGTAGATAGTCCAATTAGGGAAGGGGCTGTACTGGACCTGGTACTGGGGGATGAGCCCGGCCAGATGGTCGACATTTCAATAGGGGAGCAGTTCAGGAACAGTGGCCACAATTCAGTAAGCTTTAAGGTACTGATGGAATAAGGCAAGTGTAGTGCTCAGGTGAAGGTGCTAAATTGGGAGAAGGCTAATTATAACAATATTAGACAGGAACTGAAAAATGTACATTGGGGGCAGATGTTTGAGGGCAAATCAACATCTGGTATGCGGGAGGCTTTCATGTGTAAGTTGATAGGAATTCAGGTCCGGCACAATCCTGTAAGGGAGAAGGATAAGTATGGCAAGTTTCGGGAACCTTGGATAATGAAAGATATTGTGAGCCTAGTCAAAAAGAAAAAGAAAGTATTTGTCAAGGCTAGGAGGCTAGGAACACACAAAGCAAGTGTGGAATACAAGGAACTTAGAAAGAAACTTAAGCAAGGAGTCAGGAGGGCTAAAAGGGGTCACGAAAAGTCATGGCCAGCTGGATTAAGGAAAATCCCAAACCTTTTTCATATATAAAGAGCCAGGGAAAGAGTTGGTCCACTCAAGAATAGGGAAGGGAATCTATACGTGGAGCCAGAGGAAATGGGCAAGGTATTAAATGAGTACTTTGCATCAGTATTCACCAAAGAGAAGGACTTGGTGGATGATGAGTCTGGGGAAGGGTGTATAGATAGTTTGGGTCATGATGAGATCAAAAAGGAGGAGGTATTTGGGGGTCTTGAAAAACATTAAGGTAGACATGTCCCCAGGGCCTGATAGGATATTCCCCAGAATACTGAGACAGGCAAGGAAGGAAATTGCTGGGACCTTGAGAGAAGTCTTTGTATCCTCACTGGCTACAGGGGAGGTCCCAAAGGATTGGAGAATAGATAATGTTGTTTCTTTGTTTAAGAAGGGTAGCAAGGATAGTCCAGGTAATTACAGGCTGGTGAGCTTATGTCAGTGGTAGGGAAATTATTGGAGAGGATTCTTCGAGACAGGATTTACTCCCACTTGGAAATAAGTGGACATATTAGCGAGATGCAACATGATTTTGCGAAGGGGAGGTTGTATCTCACTAACTTAATTGAGCTTTTCGAGCAAGTGACGAAGATGTTTGATGAGAGTAGGGCAGTGGATATAGTCTTCCAGGACTTTGACAAGGTCCCTCATGGCAGACTGGTGCAGAAGGTGAAGTCGCACAGGATCAGAGATGAGTTGGCAAGATGGATACAGAACTGGCTCGGTCATAGAAGACAGAAGGTAGCAGTGGAAGGGTAAGTTTCTGAACGGAGGGCTGTGACTTGTGGCATTCCTCAGGGATCAGTGCTGACACCTTTGCTGTTTGTAATATATAATTTGGAGGAAAATGTAACTGGTTTGATTAGTAAGTTTGCGGACGACCCAAAGGTTGGTGGAATTGCGGATAGCGATGAGGACCGTCAGAGGATACAGCAGGATTTACATCGGTTGGAAACTTGGGTCCATAGGCGGCAGATGGAGTTTAATCCAAGCAAAAATTAGGTAATGAATTTTGGAAGGTCTAATACAGATGGGGACTATACAGTAAAGGGCAGAACGCTTAAGAGTATTGATAGGCAGAGTGATCTGGGTGTACAGATACACAGGTCACTGGAAGTGGCAACGCAGGTAGAGAAGGTAATCAAGAAGGCATACGGCATGCTTTTTTACCAGGATGGAAGAGTCAATTACTAGGGGGCATGGGCTTTAGGTTCGAAGGGCAAAGTCTAAAAGAGATGTACGAGGCAAGTTTTATTATACAGAGTGTGGTGGGCGCCTGGAACTCGCTGCCAGGGGAATCAGATACGATACTGACTTTTAAGGGGAGTCTTGACAAATACATGAATAGGATAGAAATAGAGGGAGTGGTCCTCGGAAGGTTAGGGGGTTTAGTTCAGATGGGCAGCATGGCCGGTGCAGGTTTGGAGGCCAAAGGGCCGGTTCCTGTGCTGTAATTTTCTTTAAGATGTCTTACAACACCAGGTTAAAATCCAAAATGTTTGTTTTCTTTTTTTTTTAAATAGTTTTTATTGAGATTTTCAAAAACATATCCAAAACAGAAAAAACAACAAGAAAACAATATTAACAACAACAAAAAGAAAGAAAAAACACACTAACCCCCAAAACCAACCCCCCCCCCCCCCCCCCCCCCCCCCCCCCCAGTAACTACAAAAAGGAGAGATAGATAAACACCCAGCATATCCAATAAACACATATACACATTTCTCCCCTCCCCCGAAACAAACTACGAGGGACGCAAAGGCCAGAACACCGGCCACTTTCGCCTCCTGCACTCCCGGCTCCATTGCAACCCCAAAGATTGCGAGTCCCCAGCTTGGCTTGACCCTGGATCCTACCACACTCGACACCATCCTTGCTACCCCCTTCCAAAACTCCCCCAGCGCTGGGCATGCCCAGAACATATGGGCGTGGTTCGCTGGGCTCCCCGAGCACCTAGCATACCTGTCTTCCCCCCGAAAAACCTACTCATCCTCGTCCCAGTCATGTGGGCCCTGTGCAGCACCTTGAACCCTATGAGGCTAAGCCTCGCACAGGAAGAGGAGGAATTCACTCTCTCCAGGGCATCCGCCGACATCCCCTCCTCAATCTCCTCACCCAGCTCCTCCTCCCATTTACCCTTCAGCTCCTCCACCGAGGCCTCATCCACTTCCTGCATGACGTGGTACACGTCCGAAATCCTCCCCCCTCCAACCCACACCCCGGAGAGCACCCTGTCCCGTACCCCACATGGGGGCAGCAGAGGGAACCCCTCCAACCTGCATGCACCTAAACATATTCCCCGGGGGGAGCCCAAACTTCCCCTCTAACTCATCCAGGCTCGCGAACCCCACATCCACAAACAGGTCCCTCAACCTCCTAATACCTATCCTGTGCCAGCCCAGAAACCCGCCATCGATGCTCCCTGGAACAAACCGGTGGTTCCCCCCATATCAGGGACTCCATCGAGCCCCCCCACCTCCCTGCTATGCCGTCTCCATTTCCCCCAAACTTTGAGGGTAGCCGCCACCACCGGGCTCGTGGTAAACCTCGTTGGGGGGAGCGGCAACGGCGCTGTTACCAGCGCCTCCAGGCTCGCGTCCACGCAGGATGCCATCTCCATCCTCTTCCATGCTGCCCCTGCGCCATCCATTACCACTTACGCACCATCGCTGTGTTGGCAGCCCAGTAGTAACCACAGAGGTTGGGCAGTGCCAGCCACCCCCCCCGCCCCGCCCCAAAAACACCCCTCTCAGCCTCGGAGTCCCACGCGCCCACATAAATCCCGTAATACCCCTAACATGTTTGTTTTCAATCACTAGCTTGCAGAGCACAGCTCCTTCATCAGGTGAGTCTCTGAAAGCGAGTGACTCCAAACAAATCTATGGGACTTTAACCTCGTGTTGTAAGACTTCTTAATGTGCCCAACCCCAGTCCAACGCCGGAATCTCAACATTGTAATATTCTTTGTTCTTTGAAAGACAATGGGCCATTGGCTGGACCGTCTGACAAAATGGGGCAGGAAAATCAGTTTTACAAATCCTTGAAACCGTTAACAAACTGCACTATTCCATTTCAGTGCTTGCTCGGATATTCATTAGTTCTGAAAGTGCTGTGTTATGCAGAAATGCGTGGAATTTTAATGGCTTCTCCATTAGTTTTTAGTTTTATACCATGACACCTCAGAATTGCCTTTTCAAATTCAGGTAGTATTACAAATTTACACAATTAATGCAGTTTTTTCCAATACTCTGTCACAGAATGACACCTGGAACAGAACCACATTGTTTGCATGTCTGTGAATAATTAACTGTAACACTAACATTGAAGTTGATAGAGAAACATGTACAAATACTATGTATTCTCAATTTGTTTTTCCTCTCAATATATTATAGTGCAAAATTCAATTCTGAACAATACCTGGATAAAAACAGATATCCTTTCCTTCCGCTGGGAATTAAATTATACATTAGAATAATCGGAGGGTTTTCTTCCTCACTCTTTCGTGCAAATTGAATGTTGTAATGGGTGGGTTTACCATCTCTAAATAAGTGTAAATGAATATATGGTATATACTATGTTACGTTCGAGGTGCCTCACCTGGCAATAAGGAGCAGAATAGACTGAGGATAGAACAGGAATCCTGCTCTCCCTCCAATTAAACGCCATTGACCAGTTTAGCAGCTGATACCCACTTTGCCAGTGCTGGAGAGCGCATTAATTTAACAACCAACATAGTGTAGATTCACTCCAAAATTGCCTGTTACCTAGTGGGCTCTGTCGTAAGCTGCTCCAAAAAAACATTTTGTAGACATTCTATAAATTCCTTTTCTTGCAATCTGTTACCAACTTGATTTTCTCAGTCTACCTGAATATTGAAGTCCCCCATGATTATTGTAATATTGCCTTTCTTATATGCTATCTCCTGATTCATTTTCTGCCGCACATCCTGACTACTGCAAGGGCCCTGTACATAACTCCCATCAGAATCTTTTTTCCTTTGCGATTTATAACTTTACCTATACAGATTCTACACCTTCTGACCCTGTATCACTTCCTGCTATCAATTCAACATAATTTCTTACTAACAAGGCAATCTCGCCCTCTCTGCCCATCTGCCTGTCCTTTCGATAGACATATATCCTTGGATATTTATTTCCCAGCCCTGATCCCCTTGCAGCCACATCTCTGTGCTGCCCACAACATTGTACCGGCCAATTTCAATGTGAACTATAGGCTCATTTACCTTGTTTTGTATACTGCGCACATTTAGGTACAACACCCTCAGTCCTGCACTGACCTCCCTCCTTCTCATAGATGTCCCCTTATCTGCTGTACCTGAAGTTAGATTCATGCCGCTTTGCATACTCTCCATTCTATTACTTGTTCTGGAAACTTTACTGACCTCTGGTGAGTCCTCGGACCCTTTAACTAGTTTAAAGTCCTCATCATTAACCTGTACTCTCACCTTCTCTTATAACTGTGATTTCCAATTTTCCATGCAATTGAACCCCCCCCCCCACCCCTCAACTATTTAATTTGAAGTCCTATGCGATTGGCCAGGACTCTGGTCCCAGCATGCTTCAAGTGAAGACCGTCCCATTGGAACAGGTCCCTCCTACCCCAATACTGGTGCCAATGTCCCATGAATTCAAACCCATTTCTCCCACGCCACTCTTTGAGCCACGCATTGACCTCTTTATTGACCCTGTGCTAATTACCTCGTGGCCCAGATAGTAATCCAGAGATATCACCTCTTTGGTTCTTCTTTTTAATTTAGCCCCTAAAAGCTCATATTCCTTCAGCAGAACCTCTATTCTTGTTCTACCTGTGTCGTTGGTACCTATGTGGACCATGACATCTTTACTCTCCTACTCCGAGTTCCTCTGCAGCACAGATGAGATATTCCGAACCCGATCACCAGGCAGGCAACACAATCTTCGGGATTCTCGATCCTAGTCACAGAGAACAGTGTCTCTTCCCCTAACTATACTATCCCCAATTACGACTATATTTATTTTCTCTCCACTTGAATGGCTCCTTTTGTAAGAGCAATGAACACCGAGTTTGAATGAAACAAAAGCTTTTGTTAAAATTTAGAGTACCCAATATTTTTTCCAACAATAATTTAGCATGACCAATTCACCTACCCTGCACATCTTTGGGTTGTGGGGGCGAGACCCACGTAGACACGGGAAGAATGTGCAAACTCCACACGGACAGTGACCTGGGGCCGGGATCAAACCTGGGTCCTCGGCAATGAGAGGCAGCAGTGCTAACCACTGCGCCGCTGTGCTGCCCTTGGTTGAAACAAAAACGTACTTATTTTTACAACAAATTATGTATCCCAATTGGGTCTTCTCTAGTCAGTGCTTTACTGGCCGACTCTATTTATGCAAGCCAATTATCAGGGGAACTCTTACTCTGCAAGATCCACAGGGTAGTTAATCATCCCTATCTTGTAAGATCAATGCTGATTACAACAGCTTCCTCTATCACGGTGCTGTGGTCAGTTTGATCGTCCTCACTGCAGTCCCTGTTCCTGTCCACACAAGGAGCAAGAATATCAACCTGTTGGACAGGAACAAGGGCTGAGGTTCCTGCAACCCTACCTTATGGATTCCTCTAACTGCCTCAGTCGCAGCCAAACCCACCTGTATCACTGGCCGAATTCAAGGGAGTTAATCTAAGGTGTGTAACTGCTTCCTGAAACGCAGTGTCCACGTAACTCTCCCCCTCCGTGATGTTTTGCAGCATCTGAAGCTCAGACACCAGCTCATCAACTCTGAGCCAAAGTTCCTCAAGCAATCAACATAGATGGGTTCACTAGGGACCACAATGAGGTCTACCAGTTCCCACATCATGCAGGTATAACATGTTGCCTGGCCATGCATTTCTATTTTATTGAATTAGATTTTAGTTATTTTGTTAAATAAAAATTTCCAGCTGTTTTTAGTCTTTCTAATCTGTAAAAGCATTCTCTCAGCATGCAGAGCAAAAAGGCACTCCATGCAAGGCACTGAACACACTGTTTTTAACTGCCTCAGCCTGAAACTGATCTGAATTGGTTTACTAACTGCACTAATTTACTTCCCTAGCTAGTCTCACTATAGGACCTTCTTTAAAACTTTTCACATTTTCAAAGGTGCAATTTAACCAAAACTTTCTAAGTATGATAGCGAGCAGGAATCATCAAAGGCCACGGGATGTAGTAAGCTGCAGGCTGTCTCCACCTCTGATGCGCATGCGGGGGATACACCTAGACGTAGTGGTAGAGCATGAAAGTACATTGAGGATCACTGAGGGGGGGGGGAATAGGGGGTAAGGGGGAAAGGGTGGGGAGAGTGGGGTGGCACCAATCGGGAGAGTGGGCCAGTCAGGGGCACATATCTACATCATTAAAATCTGTTGACCTCGACCAATGTGATGCCTGTGGCACTTCCTTCCGCAATGCGGACCGAGCACCAATCCCATACATCTTCTCCCCAGTCATGGAGGACCTAGCCCAGAAATCCCTGCTCCACAACTCCCACCCTCCCCCCTGCAATGGCGGCCCACCCGGTAGCTCCCCTACCCACCACCTAGCTCTGGAGTAGCAACCCCACTGCTCCCGGGCTCTTTGCCTGTGAGCGAAGATGGTTACTCACCTCTTTGGGTCCCCGCAGCAGCCCTTCTGCCAGCTTTACATTTTTACAAAGGAGTACTAATTGGCACCCATGTGCCCACTTGCTCGGGAGGCTGTTAGGTCACATGGGGACCGTTAGATGGGGTTCGCTCCCGTTAATTTTATGGAGATTTGGCTTAAGTGGTGATTTTTGGTTTCTTGCTATGCTACGGCGGGATCCTGATTACACCAACGGGAGCGTGCCGGTTAGATAGAAAACAGATCGGCGCCTGCTGCGGTTGTCGATTTTGGCCTCTCCGGTGATTTAACAGCCTCGCCGCGCTCTCGCTAAAGCACAATGAGGCCATTATTGGGGCCAAATTTCGACCAGCAAGGATCAGGAGGAGGCCATTTGGTCCAGCTTGCTGTGAGCTTTCAAAAACTGAGGATGGTCTTCAACTTCAATGAAAGCGAGTCAAAATTCAGTCCTGTCTTCATGAGTGAGTATAACACTTTTGTTAAATACTGACCTTCCTGTGACCATGTGAAGCCTTACTCCAGATTTCACATATTCCTTTTAAAGCTTTATTTGCATCTACCATCTGTCGCTTGATCATGAGTTTTCTCTTTTAGCAAACTGAATAAAGTGCAAACCCTTGATATCACTGCCAGGTTGCGTAAACCATATCTAATTTGAACCTGCCACTTGTGCATAATTAAAGTTATATAAAAGGTCATCCATGATTACTGATCACAATCATTTAGCACGGAGGCTAGTATACAGCACCAGTTTCACCAGGAACAGTTAATCTCACTATTTTCAAGCATTCGTATTTAAGAGATGCATTGAGAGTAGTATTGAATGTACAGCTGACCGAACTAAATCTCAAGTACAATCAAATCAAGATCATAATCAAAGTCATCCATAAAGTTGGCATCTATTCATTAAAGTAATAACGCTTCTTAAATGATATAGTTTTTAAAGTTGTTTCTCATTACAATATCATAAAGATTAACACAAACTGTGTTTGTCTTAACAGCCTGTGAGGATGTATACCACTAACTGACATGTGAGGATGGAATAAATATATTAAAGGATAAATTAGATATGAAATTCCCCTCACTGAAATTTGATCTTCCTCTACTGTTAAGTAGAAAATGCAAATAGAAGAAGATTATACAGTTGAAACAGCATTTTATTTTACAATTATTCAATCTTCAATGTGCAACCTTGCGCTCTGAAATCAAACAGTACCCATTTTGGAATCTCAAATAACAGGAGGGCAAGTTGCAGGATCAGGTATTCAGGTCAACCAGCTCAATGGCTTTTAGAATTGCATAGAATTTACAGTGCAGAAGGAGGCCATTCAGCCCATCGAGTCTGCACCAGCTCTTGGAAAGAGCACCCTACTCAAGGTCAACACCTCCACCCTATCCCCATAACCCAGTAACCCCACCCAACACTAAGGGCAATTTTGGACACTAAGGGCAATTTATCATGGCCAATCCACCTAACCTGCACATCTTTGGACTGTGGGAGGAAACCGGAGCATCCGGAGGAAACCCACGCACACACGGGGAGGATGTGCAGACTCCGCACAGACAGTGACCCAAGCCGGAATCGAATCTGGGACCCTGGAGCTGTGAAGCGATTGTGCTATCCACAATGCTACCGTGCTGCCCAGCCATTGGCAAAACAACAGCACCTCAAATTGGGCAAGGACAGTCATCCTCATTTAATTATGGTTCTCCTCTTCCAGTAAGACTGCATGTTCAGAGTGCAGTTTTGTCTTTTCAGGGCCATAAACATCTGCTACATATTACCAGTAACACAGTTTGAAAGTTGTTTCCCATTACAATCAAATCAAATATATTGTATTGTTTAAATGACAGAATGATTAATTAAATGGGCTGTATTACAATCATTTATAAATCACTGGTTTAATGTGACATTAAAGGAATATTGAGTCAAGTATAAATAGCAAAGACATTTTCAATATCAGAATTTAACTGCATTTGGTGCAATGAATCAGACACTGGTCTTCCATCTCTTGCACCTGGATTCAGATCCATCCACAATTATGGCTAAAAGGCTCTCTTTGACTTCTACCAGTATGAACCTTTTATTAATTAATTTTGACGGTGTCACCTTATTTCCTATTAAGCATGAACTCACAACAGATTATTCTTTCAAAACTGTTAAGCTGGTTTAGAGATGAGATCTGATCAATAATGCTGATGGATGTTTGAAATGTTGTCTTGTGCTTTTATCACATTAATGTAAGCATACCTTGAAGATATATATATATTTTTACCTTAATCATAGAGTCCCTACAGCGCAGAAGGGGGGGCATTCAGACAATTGAGTATGCACCGACCCCCTGAAAGAGCACCGTACCTAGGCCCACTCCCTGCCCCTATCCCCGTAACCCCACCTAACCTACACATACTGGGACAATTTAGCATGGCCAATCTACCTAACATCTTTGGACTGTGGGAGGAAACCGAAGCACCCGGAGGAAACCCACGCAAACTCCATACAATCACCCAAGGCCGGAATTGAACCCGGGTCCCTCAAACTGTGAGGCAGAAGTGCTAACCATGGTGTCACCGTGCTGCCATTGCCCTATATATGCCAAATGCATGTGTCTGACTCTTTCCAAGGAAATACCCAATGAGACGTGTCAACTTTTATACTGTATTCAACACTGGGTATAATCAGCAAAATTGTTTGAACTTAAAGAATGGGGTGGAAGAGGTCCAAACAAAAGCACTGGACACAAGATAAGGACCACATTGGCAGGTGTGAATAAGCTAGCCTTACTTATCCAAGAAAGACTTTTAATTAAATTGAGCTGCCAACAGCTAAAACAGTTAATACTGAAACTCAGAAACATTTACAACATGTGTTTCAGTAAGTATTTTCTAAGGGGAAAAACGTGAGCAAAATTTATATAACTACCCAAAAGAAAATTTATCAGCCAAAATGTGTAACCAGATGATCATGTTCCTCAGGCCTACTAATATAAATGATCCCAAAACATGGCAGATATTGGTTATATAATGCATATAGTATGGAAATGTACAAATATTGGTTTAACTCAGTGGGCTAGACAGCTGGTTTATGATGCAGAAGAAGGCCAGCAGCATGGGTTCAATTGCCGTACCAGCTGAGAATTCTGAATTCTCCCTCTGTGTACCCGAATGTGGCGACTTGGGGCTTTTCACAGTAACTTCGTTGCAGTGTTAATGAAAGCCTACTTGAGACAATAAAGGTTATTTATTTATTTTACTTATATTGATTCCTAATCAACAGAAGCATATGGTAAAGAAGGATTGAGACCCCATAGGTTGCGGTAAGGCGGATGGAAATGGTCATTTGATGTTCGCTTCAATATTGTTCGTTTATTGAAAAAAGTCATGGTAAATCCAATCTATGCTATAATGTATAAGTGATTTAAAATTTAAAAAAGGTTAGTATAAATTTGTTTATTTTATTTAAATCAGAAATACCCTAAGATAATCTGATTGTCACTTTTGCAAAGTAGGGTTTCTCTGTGGCAAGTATGGTCACTAGCCACTTGTTAGATGATTATGCTAAACCTGTGACTTCAATGAACCATGAGCCAATTGTTGGCCAAACATTAAAAATCCAATTACCATAGCTACAAATGGGAAACAGCCCTCAAGCGGCAAATAATTGGCCATTTAAGGGCCTCAATTGGCGAAAGGGCAAGTGTCCCACCTGAGGCCTAGCCCGACCCAGTGTAAAACTGTTGTGAGGTCAGGGTGGGCAGGAACCCAGAGGAAATCCTATTCCTTCCATTTCATGCTCCCAGACCTAAAAATCCACCAGCAGGGGAGTATGCAATTCAGGCCCATGTTTTTATAAGTGATGAAAGGAAGGTAAATGTAGTGATTGGGTTTTATCAAGGCAAGTGTTTTTTTTTTAAAATAGTGAATTCGTCAATAGACACTAAGAACTCCTGGATCTAGAGGTCTGCCCATGGTGGATACTGGGTAAATTGGCATGAAGGGTGTATGGGTGGTGAGAGTGGGGGCATGGTGTGGCATGGGTTGCACTAAATTGGCGTATAAAGGCTATAAAAGGCCCCAGGGATGAATAGGATGCATATGCTGTCATAGAAGGGATAGGGTATATTGGAAGTTGGTAGGGTATAGGTTGGCATGGAAGGTATGAGGGCCACAGGTTGTTATGGAAGCTATGAAGGGCAGTCCAAAGATATGAAGTTTAGGTGGGGTTACAGGGATAGGGTGGGGGAGTGGGCCTACCGGTATTCTTTCAGAGGGTTGGTACAGGCTTGGTGGGCCGAATGGTCTCCCTCTGCACTGTAGCAATTCCATGGTTGTGTGGCAATTAGGGCATGTGTTGGCAGGGAGAGAATGAGGGGTGGTGGGGGTATGAGTTGGCATGGGTAAGCATGGGGGTTGGGGGGCTGTTTTTCATTCTCATTTTCATAGTTTCGACAAAGTGCCGAAGCACCAAGGTCACCCAGCCTGCCTCCACACCCAGCAGCCTCAGAACACTTTCTGCGGGCAGCGACCATGACTTCCATTTTTACCCCCTCCCAAATCCACTCTCCTGCCCCAGCACAAGGATCCAAGCATCCAGGGCAATTTTTCTCAGGTCGAGTTTGTGGAATCAGGATTGCCCCAACTCTGTGTTCCCGAAGAACTGGGAGTGAAAATTGAGCCCCAAATGTATATGGTTCTATCCATCTCAAATTGAATCCCAGGACCTGATGAGATGCAACAATGTTTAGGTTCCGTTATGTTGGTAACTTGGTTCCAAAAGGGATCGGTTTCTGTGAGAAAGTATCAAAAAGGTAACGGCACTCTAGACAATCAGAATAAGGCAGGCCAGTGCCTGAAATCAGTTTCTGATTTCCCTGTCAAAAGCAATGGGTGGATGGCTTTTCCCAGAAAGTAAGATTGAGCAAAATCATGAAGTCCTGGGTATTCAGGGAAGAGTTGTGTAGAAGACCAATTGAACTACCAAGCAAAATAATCGTAAACAAGAAAAGTTAGCACACAAGATATCTGGGATAACAAAATATCAGTCTGGGCAGCGGACTGGAATATCATACTGACCTGTGATTTAATTATATCTGCTGCCCAAACTGACTCTTATATATGTGCTTTATGAAACTATTCTCAACCCAGGTTCTGTTGGTTGATGACTTAAACATAAAATCTTAAAGATGAGAAATAGAATGATAATATTTGCACTGGAACAGAAGATTCTACTCTAAGTTTTAAATGGAGCTTAACTAACAATTAATCTTTAAAGAGCGTGGAGAAAGGGGCAAAACTTCAGTGAAGAGCACAGAGAGAGGCAAAACTTCAATAAAGAGCGCACAGAGAGAGAGACAAAACTTCAGTAAAGAGAGCACAGAGAGATACAGAACTTGAGTGAAGAGTGCAGCGAAAGGGAGGCAAAACTTCAGTAAAGAGCACGGAGAGACAGAGATACAAAACTTCAGTAAAGAGCACAGAGAGCGAGGCAAAACTTCAATAGAGTGCGGCGAGGGAGGCAAAACTTCAATAAAGAGCACAGAGAGAGTATGGCAAAACTTCAATAAAATGTGCAGAGAGAGGCAAAACTTTAATAAAGAGTGCGGAGAGAGAGGCAAAACTTCAGTAAAGAGCGTGGAGAGACAGAGGCAAAACTTCAGTAAAGAGCGTGGAGAGAGGGGCAAAAATTCAGTAAAGAGCACAGAGGGAGAGGCAAAACTTCAGTAAAGAGGATGGAGAGAGAGGCAAAACCTCTAAAGATGCACAGAGATAGAGAGACAAAATGTCAGTAAAGAATGCAGAGCGAGAGACGAAACATCAGTAAAGCACGCAGAGAGAGGGAGGCAAAACTTGAGTAAAGAACACAGAGAGACAGAGATACAAAACTTCAGTAAAGAGCACAGAGAGGCAAAACTTCAATAAAGAGCGCGGAGAGAGAGGCAAAACGTTTGTAAAGAGTGTGAAGAGAGGTAAAACTTCAGTAAAGAGTGCAGAGAGAGAGGCAAAACTTCAGTAAAGAGTGTCGAGAGAGGGGCAAAACTTCATTAAAGAGCACGGAGATAGGCAAAACTTCAGTAAAGAGCACTGAAGGAGAGGCAAAACTTCAGTAAAGAGCACGGAGAGAGAGGCAAAACCTCAAAAAGACGCAGAGAGATAGAGAGACAAAATGTCAGTAAAGAATGCGGCGAGAGAGACAGAACTTCAGTAAAAATCACAGAGAGAGAGGCAAAACTTCAGTAAAGAGCACAGAGAGAGGCAAAACTTTAATAAAGAGAACAGAGAAGGAGGCGAGTACTCAGTAAAACGCAGAGAGAGAGGCGAAACTTCAGTAAAGAGCACGGAGAGAACAGTAGGGACAGAGGAAACAAGAGTGACGTCATAGGAAAACGGTATGCTCATTGGCTGGCAAGTAACTGCTAATTTACATTACTTATTATTTGCTTTCCGATTAAAGGTAACATAGAGAAATATTTTACAAACTGTGTGAGGATTGTGATGGGAGTGGAAATGTTTATTGTACCATGTTTATGTTACTGTTATTGTTATTATTATAAAAACTTGCAAATACCCTAGTAAAATTATTTTTAAAAAATAAATCTTTTACAAACGAGAATGACTAAAAATCAGCTGGAAATTTAAATTTAAAAACAAATTAAAATCAAATTAACTAAAATAGAGATGCAGGGCCAAGCGACATGCTGTACCTGCATGATGTGGGAACTGGTGAGCCCCATTGTCATTCCTCGTGAACTCATCTTTAGTAAATGTTGGCTGCTTGTGGAACTCTGTCTCAGAGTTGATGTGCTGCAGTCTGAACTTCGGACACATCAGCGATGGGGAAATTACCTGGATACTGTGTTTCATGAGAGAATCACACTCCTTAGACTAACTACCAGTCGTTAGTGATAGGAGGGTGTGGCTGCGAGTGAGGCAGGTAGAGGGATCCAGGAGATAGTGCTGCAGGAGCCTCAGCCCTTGTCCTTGTCCAACAGGTTTGAAATTCTTGCTCCGTGTGGACGGAATGGGGACTGCAGGAAGGATGAGCAAACTGACCACTGCACCATGGTATAGGGAGCCATTTAAGCGTGGAAGAATAGAGAAATATAGTAGTAATTGGGAATAGTATAGGTAGGGTAATAGACACTGTTCTCCGTGACCAAGATCAAGAGTCCCATGGGTTATGTTGCCTATATGGTGCTCAGGTTTAGGATACCATATCTGGACTGCAGAGAAACTTGGAGTGAGAGGGTAAAGGGATTTTCTCAGTAACTTCATTTCAGTGTTAATGTAAGCCTACTTTTGACACTAATAAAGATTATTATTAGTGGTGCTAATGACACAGCTAGAACAAGAACAAGGACAGAAGTTTTGCTGAGGGAATATGAGCATCTAGGGGCTAAATTTAAACCAAGAAAGAAAAAGGTAATAATCTCCGGATTATTACCTGAGCCACGAGCTAATTGGCACAGGGTCAATAAGATTAAAGAGGTGGATGAGTCACTTAAAGATTGGTGTGGGAGAAATGGGTTTAAATTCATGGGACATTGGTACGAGTACTGGGGAAGGAGGAAACTGTTCCGATGGGACGGTCTTCATCTGAATCATGCTGAGACCACAATCCTGATGAAGTGCATAATTAAGGCTGGAGATAGGGCTTTAAACTGAATTAGTGTGTGTGTGGGAGAGAGGGGGCGGATTGAGTTGCAGGAAAATTAAAAAAAACAAAATTAAAGGAGGAGGCAGGAAGGCAGGTTAGAGATTTGGCGGATGATAACCAGAAAATAAAGGGAAGGGACAGAACGGGTGAATATCTTTTTGCAACAAGGAATTATAAAAGAGTCAGGAAATTTGGCAATAGAACAAATTTAAAAGACCATAAGACCATAAGACATAGGAGTGGAAGTAAGGCCATTCGGCCCATCGAGTCCACTCCGCCATTCAATCATGGCTGATGGGCATTTCAACTCCACCTACCAGCATTCTCCCCGTAGCCCTTAATTCCTCGCGACATCAAGAATTTATCTATCTCTGCCTTGAAGCCATTTAGCGTCCCGGCCTCCACTGCACTCCGCGGCAATGAAATCCACAGGCCCATCACTCTCTGGCTGAAGAAATGTCTCCGCATTTCTGTTCTGAATTTACCCCCTCTAATTCTAAGGCTGTGCCCACGGGTCCTCGTCTCCTCGCCTAACGGAAACAGTTTCTTTGTGTCCACCCTTTCTAAGCCATGTATTATCTTGTAAGTTTCTATTAGATCTCCCCTTAACCTTCTAAACTCCAATGAATACAATCCCAGGATCCTCAGCCGTTCATCATATGTTAGACCCGCCATTCCAGGGATCATCCGTGTGAATCTCCGCTGGACACGCTCCAGTGCCAGTATGTCCTTCCTGAGATGTGGGGCCCAAAACTGGACACAGTACTCCAAATGGGGCCTAACCAGAGCCTTATAAAGGCTCAGTAGCACATCGCTGCTTTTATATTCCAACCCTCTTGAGATAAATGACAACATTGCATTCGCTTTCTTAATCACAGATTCAACCTGCATGTTTACCTTTAGGGAATCCTCGACTAGCACTCCCAGATCCCTTTGTACTTTGGCATTATGAATTTTCTCACCGTTTAGAAAGTAGTCTATGCTTGGATTCTTTTTTCCAAAGTGCAAGACCTCACATTTTCTCACGTTGAATTGCATCAGCCATTTCCTACACCACTCTCCCAAACTGTCTAGATCCTTCTGCAGCCTCCCCACTTCCTCAGCACTACCTGCCTGCCCACCTAACTTCGTATCATCGGCAAACTTCGCTAGAATGCCCCCAGTCCCTTCATCCAGTCCCTTCATCATAAAAGCTTTGTATGTAAATGTACAAAGCATTTGGAACAAGAGTTAACGGCACAAATAGAGACAAAAAGGTATGATTTGATGGTGATTATTGAGAAATAGTTACAAGGCCAAATCTGGGAATTGAATATCTAAGGGTACTCAGTATTTTGGAAAGGAAAAGGAGGTGGTGTAGCATTGCTGGTGAAGAAAGGGATCAGTGCTGTAACAAAATATAATATAAGCACTAGAGATTAAGATGTGGAATCAGTCTGGGTAGAAATAATAAAAAGCAAAGGGAAGCAGTCCCTGGTAGGAGTAATCTATAGGTCCCCCAAAAGTAGTTCCGCAGTGGGGCATGGTACAAACCAGGAAATACTGGGGCTTGTAAGAAAGGTATGGCAATAATTATGGGTGATTTTTAACATACGCATAGACTACATTAATCAAATTGGTAAGGGTAGCCTCGAGAGGGAGTTTGTTGAATGTATCAGAGTCTGGATTAGTCAAATAGGCAAAGACACCCTCGTGGGAGAGTGTGGTGCATGTATTAGAGATTGTTTCTTGGAACAAACGGTTATGGAACCAACCAGGGAGCAGGCTATTCTGGATTTGGTATTGTGTAATGAGGAGAGATTAATTAATGACCTCTTAGTTAAGGATCCTTTGGGAATAGTGACCATAGAATTCAAAATTAGGTCTGGGGGCAAGAAAGTGGGGTCCCACACTAGCGTTCTAGAATGAAACAAATCCATAGCTAAGCAAGGAAATTAAGGACAATATAAAGACGAAAAAAAAGG
Source organism: Scyliorhinus canicula (assembly GCF_902713615.1). Taxonomy (NCBI): domain Eukaryota; kingdom Metazoa; phylum Chordata; class Chondrichthyes; order Carcharhiniformes; family Scyliorhinidae; genus Scyliorhinus; species Scyliorhinus canicula. The sequence goes on along the minus strand of NC_052158.1, from coordinate 128,948,932 downwards.
TATATCACATCGCAAAGGCCAGTGGCAGACTGGAAGATTGGGAAACTTTCAAAAACACACAAAGGATTACTAAAAAAGTAATGAAAAGAGCTAAGGTAAATTACAAAAGAAAGCTAGCGCAAAATATCAAAAAGGATAGCAAAAGCTTCTAAGTACATAAAAGGGAAGAGAATTGCTAAAATTAATGTTGGTCCCTTGGAAGATGAAACCAAAGAGTGAATGGTGGGAAACATGGCAGAGATGCTAAATCAATATTTTGCCCCAGTTTTCACGGTGGAGGACATTATTGAATGGTGGAGTGGGCTCAAGAAATTAAATTGCCTCCTCCTGCCATTAGTTCATATGTTCTCAAGTTCCAAGAAAGAACTATTCTGTCTAATTCCACCTTACAGCTCTTGGCCCTTTGGGTAACTGCACCTCAAGTACAAATCTGGTGTTCTTGATTAATAAGAAGATTCCTTGATTAATAAGGGGATCAGGGGTATGGGGAGAATGCAGGAGAATGGGGATGAGAAGCATATCAACCATGATCAAATGGCGGAGCAGACCGATGGGCCGAATGGCCTAATTCTGCTCCTATATCTTATGGCCTTCTGATTAGCCCAGTGAAGGCCATGGAAAAGTATTATGTTTATTGTGTGCAAACAAATTGAGGAAGATTTGTATGTTATTGAAGCAAAAATCAAGATGGATACTCAACGTTAAGATATAGGAACCACCAAATTCTGAAGATGTTGGAAAAATGAAACAGCAACAGAAAATACTGGAAACACTCAGAAACTTAGGCAGCAACTTTGGAAAGGACATAAAGTTGACATTTTGGGTACAAATATCCTTTATCAAGTTTCATCTTAGCAAACTGAAAAGCCCAATTCTGACTGTAATACTATCTTCAAGACTCAGACCCAGATTTTCAATGCACCAGCTAATGCCAACCCCCACTACCATTTGCCCTTAAGACTGCCTGCAGGTCACCTAGCATCCTTTGACAGTTCTTTTTTTAAAAAAGATATTTGATTACAAACGTAAATAAGAATGTCAAAACTGCATTAACAGTTGGTACATTTTTCTTCTTTTAATCCTCTCCTTCGCCCCCTCCCCCCGAGATGATGAGCTCCTCAAATATCATCATGAGCGGTGTCCACCGTACCTCAAAGGCTTCTTCCACTCTTCCAACCCCCTTAAGGCAAACTTAATCTTTACCAACCGGAGAAACGTGACAGATCTCCCTGCAACCTGGTGGCGTATCCGTCCTGCAAGCAAAAATGGGAGGAAGAGTTGGGCAAGGAATTAGAGGCGGGATTGTGGGAGGATGCTTTGAGTAGAGTTAATGCGTCCTCGTCGTGTGCCAGGCTTAGCCTGATACAATTCAAGGTGGTCCACAGGGCGCAGATGACTGTGGCCCGGATGAGCAGGTTCTTTGAAGGGGTGGAGGATAGGTGTGGGCGGTATGCAGGAGGGCCCGCGAATCATGTTCACGTGTTGTGGGCATGTCCGAAGCTTAGGGGTTTCTGGCAAGGATTTGCCGATGTCATGTCCACAATATAGAAGGTACGGGTGGTTCCGAGTCCAGAGGTGGTGATGTTTGTTGTATTGGAAGACCCGGGAGTCCAGAGGGTGAAAGAGGCTGATGTTTTGGTCTTTGACTCCCTGTTAGCCCGGAGACGGGAGGGAGGCAGGTGGTTGAGGCGGGATTAGTAAGTGGGGGAGGGGGCCTGGGGAATTGTGTATGTCAGCCATGTTGACTGGGTATGGTTGTTGGTTGGGTGGGTGTTATTTACTTTGTTGTTTTTCCTCTTGAAATTGTTGTTAAAAATTCACAAATGCCTGAATAAAATGTTTTTAAAAAAAGAAACTGCACCCATAATGGGAAGTGAAGAGTATTCCATCACAATCCTGACATGTGCCTTACAGATGGTGGACAGGCTTTGTGGAGTCAGAAGGTGGGTTGCTTTCCACAGAATTCCCAGTCTATGACCTTGCAGCCGTAGCATTTATATGGCTGGTCCAGCTAAGAGTTTGGTCAATGATAACCCACAGAATATTGATAACTAGAGATTCAGTGACAGTAATGCCATTGAATGTCAGGAAGAGATGGACTGCTTCTCTCTTGTGTTGGAGATGGTCATTACATGGCACGTTGTGTGGTGTGAATGCTGTTCCCAGCTTGCTGCAAATAGACACAGACAGCACCAGTGTCTAAGGAGCCCAAATGGTGCTGAATAAAAGCAATCATCAGCAACTATCCTTATTTCTGACTTTATGATGGAGGGCAGGTCATTGCTGAAGCAGCTGAAAATGGTTGGGCCTGGGACACTACCCTGAGGAATTCCTTGAGCGATGTTCTGGGACTGAGATGATTGACCTCCAATAACCAGTCATCTTTCTTTGTGCTAGCTATGACTCTAAATACTAGAGAGTTTTCCCTCTGATTCCCATTTACTTCAGTTTCACTAGGGCTCCCTAATGGCACACTCAGTTAAATACTGCCTCACGTTGCCTATGGAGTTCAGCTCTTTTTCCATGTTGGACTAAGGCTGTAATAAGGTCAGGAGCTGAATTTTAATCTTTTTTTTCATTTGTTCATGGGATTTTGGCGTCGCTGGCTGGGCCCACATTTATTACCCATACCTGAGAGCATTTAAGAGTCAACATGTAGGTCAGACCAGGGAAGGATGGCATATTTCCTTCCGTAAAGGACATTGTTGCCCTGGCGGAATCCAAACTGAGGGTCAGTGAGCAGGTTATTACTAAATAAGTACCACTTGATAACTCTGCTGATGACCCTTTCAATCACTTTGCTGATGATCAAAAGTAAACTGACCAGGATGGATGTTTCCTGCTTTTTATGGACAGGACATATCCTTGGTAGCTGCCAGTGTTGTTGTTCCATTGGAACAGATTGTCTAGGGACACAAGCCTTCAGTACTATTGCTGGAATGTTGTCAGGGCCCTTAGCCTTTCCAGCACCGATTCACTCAACACTTCTGGCTGAAGATGGCCTTGCCTTTGCCCTGATGTGCTGGACTCTCATTATTGAGGATGAGGATATTTGTGGAGCTTCCTCCATTCATTATTTGTTTAATTGTCCACCACCATCATGACTGGATGCGACAGAGTTTATGTTTGATCCTTAGATTGTGGAATAATTTATCTCCATCTATCGCACCCAAGTAGTCCTGTGTTGTTATTTCACCAGGTTGACACCTTGCTTTTCGGTATGTCTGGTGCTGTTTCTAGCACATCATCCTGCACTCTTCATCGAACTAGGGTTGATCCCCTGGCTTGATGGTAATGGTAGAGTGCCGCATATGCCAGGTTACAGGTTGTGTTTCTGCTGCTGATGACCCACAGTTCCATAAGGACACCCAGTTTTGAGCTGCTAGTTCTATTCTGAATTAATGTATCCTCAATATGAAGATGGGACTTCATCTCCAGAATTATTGTGCAGTGGTCACGTCTAGCAATGCCATCATGGACCGACAAGTAAATTGATGAGGACAGGTCAAATAGGTTTTCCCTCTTATTGGGTCCCTGACTAACCGTTTCAAACCCGATCTGGCAGCCATGTCCTTCAGGCCAGCAGCGGTGCTAGTATTTCATGGAGTCACACATAGGCCAAGTAAGAACACCAGATTTCCTTCCCTAAAGGGTCATTATTAAACTGGATGGTTTTATGTGAAAATTGACAGTAGTTGGCTCGCTTTTAATTCCAGATTTATTAATTGAATTTAAATTCCAAAAGTTGCCATGGTGAGATTTGAACTCGTTTCCCCAGAGCATCTGCCTGCTTCGGGACTACCCTCCCAGAAATGTTACCACTATTCCTCTCAGGAGGGGAATTGTTCAACCTGTTGGAAGGTCTCGGGTTCAATCAGTTCAGTCATCGGGACATTATAATTGACGTAATTCTCCTGAATCAGAGAAAAGAAATTCTAACAAGGTTCTCACTCTGGAATATCCAGAAACCTCCCTTTGCTATTCAGTAACCTTTGCTTAAAGCATAGGCACTGTATCTCAAGTAAAGACGAGAATTGAACTGCCAGTGATGTTCCACACAAATACCTTGCTGCTGCTTGTGTCTAAACTCAGGAGTGAATAATGACCACTTAGCCAAAGTACCTGGGGGGCAAATGGTGCCCACAGAACAGCATCTCGGCAGAAAGCCAACTCCTGAAAGAGAGTAGGTGGGAGTGGAAACAAAATAACAGAAATTGAAGGATGGATAGGAAAAGGAGGAGAGGGGGAATCTGCAACCAAACTGACAAGGTAAGACCTGGTAAAGAAAAGAAAAATACAGAAATTAGCAGTAGGTTGGCGTAGAGCCTTGCCTGTAGTAAATGAGAGATAAGATTGGGCTTGACAGTGGTGTCTCACAATTGATTTCCTGCCAATGCTAGCTGTCTTAGCTCATAAGCCAACAATTGTCAGTTGGGTGTGTTATCAGACAGCATACAGTACCCATGGAAAAATTATGCCAGGAAGAAGCCAAACACTTCACTTCTCTCCTGAAATGGGAAGAACGGGAAAGTATTTGGCAGTAAAAGGAAGAACTGGCAGAATGCATGATTTGGGAGTCAGAATGGTTGAATGATGTCAATCATATTTCATTACTAATTGTTTGCCAACGGTCAAACAATCGACATGTTTAGATGTCAGATGGAAGAAAAGTACCTTTTCTATTCATCGTTTTTATTTTAAGACTATGCTGTGAGCGGAACTGAAACATTTGTCTGGAAGATAATAACTGAGTTAGGCGTTTGCTCTCCCACCTTCAGTGAATGATATGCTCTGGAAACATTAAATCAATAATCCCCTCCTCATTCTGAAAAGAGAAGTGGTCAGGAGAGGATCTTATTGTGGGAGAGAAGTTACCCTCCCTCAGGGACATTTCTGGTGATATCTTACCTGAAAATAACGAGTTAAGGCTTGAACAAAAAAGCCACGTATGAAAGTTTTTTTTTTCGCCGCCAAGCCAAAATTCGGCCCTGAAAATGAAGCAAACGTTGGAGGGGATTTGGGGAGAGCTAAAAGTTGTTCCTCCAGATTGCGAAGCTGCTGTGCAAACGAACTAATGGAAACATCGTGGCTGTAAACACGCACTGTTTGAATAAAAAAATATCCTGAGCTGAAAGGGGCTCATAAATACTTTATTAGTCCTGAGCTAACAAAAAATAAAATCCAGGCAACACAGTTCTGCTGGAGGAGGAGGAATAACAACAGCGACTCGATGTTAAAGGCTCAAACGTTTCAAACAAAGGAGGAAATGCAGGGAAAGTAGAAATAAGTCTTCAGGGTTCTGCAGGGTTTGGGTTGGATAATCACCATTACCAGAATGTTATCTAAATAACAATTCACACGACATGCCTGAGAATGCTATCCTCTCTCCCTACCGATCAACGTTGTTTTAGTGCCACCGCTGAGAATAAACTCAAATCGGATTTTTAAAAAAAGGTATCATCCCTTTAATCCAATGCTGCAATTAAAATCTCTCAAAATAAATATTATCGCCGCTTCCCGTTGTTTCGTCCGCGTTATTTAATGGGTAAGGAAAAGAAGAGAAAAGTTAAACAGATAACCGATCAACTGTTGTAGAAATGTCCAAACACGGCGGAAGGATGAATGAGGTTTACCTTGCTGTTGATGAAATATTTTGAACGCCCCCTTCTATTTCTCCCTTTTTAGGAGTTATCTTTAACGTTGTGTGTGGTAAGATGCGGCTCCTGTTGCTAACTGCTGCATCTGCTTAGCTGCCACTTGATTTACATCCTGAGTGCCTCTCATTTGGTGGCAGCTTGTTCCCATCTCAAGGACGTTTCCTGAGATTCCGGTGGCGGAGAGCAGGCTCTCTCTATTTGGACTCTATACACGTGTGAGGGATGGGCTCGGCGCGGTTGGTCTTAAAGGTACAGTCACGAACTTTCAACAGGGAAGAGATACAAATTGTATTTTGGGTCCATTTTGATGTATTTACATCCAGATCACCCCCCAGGGCAACCATTACCCCCTCCGCCAGCTCATTATCCTTCCCACCAGCTGAGGTGAGAGTGACTGTCCTTGACAGGGCAGCAAGGTAGCATTGTGGATAGCACAATTGCTTCACAGCTCCAGGGTCTCAGGTACGATTCCGGCTTGGGTCACTGTCTGTGCGGAGTCTGAACATTCTCCCCGTGTGTGCGTGGGTTTACTCTGGGTGCTCCGGTGTCCTCCCACAGTCCAAAGATGTGCAGGTTAGGTGGATTGGCCATGATAAATTGCCCTTAGTGTTCAAAATTGCCCTTACTGTTAGGTGGGGTTACTGGGTTATGGGGATAGGGTGGAGGTGTTGACCTTGGGTAGGGTGCTCTTTCCAAGAGCCGGTGCAGACTCAAATGCCTCCTTCTGCACTGTAAATTCTATGATAATCTATGACATCAAGGCAGCATTTGACTAAGTTTGACATCATGGATTACCTTCCTTCCATCATAAGGTCAGAAGTGGGGATGTCCGCTGATGATTGCACAATGTTCAGCACCATTCACCACTCCTCAGATACTGAAACAGTTCAAAAGAACATAAGAACGTGGAACAGGAGTAGGTCATCTGGCCCTTCAAGCCTGCTCCACCATTCAATGAGTTCATGGCTGATCTTTTGTGGACTCAGCTCCACTTTCCCTTTATTCCTTTATTCTTCAAAAAACGATCTATCTTTATCTTGAAAACATTTAATGAAGGAGCCTCAACTGCTTCACTGGGCAGAGAATTGCATTGATTCACAACCCTTTGGGTGAAGAAGTTTCTCCTAAACTCACTCCCAAATCTACTTCCCCTTATTTTGAGGCTATGCCCCCTAGTTCTGCTTTCACCCGCCAGTGGAAAAATCCTCCCCGCATCTATTTATCTATCCTTCATAATTTTATATGTTTCTATAAGATCCCCCCCCCCCCCCCCCCCCCCCCCACCGCACCCTTCTAAATTCCAGCGAGTACAGTCCCAATCTACTCAACCTCTCGTAATCCAACCCCCTCAACCCTGGGATGAACCCAATGAATCTCCTCCTCACGCCCTCCAGTACGTCCTTTCTCAAGTAAGGAGACCAAAACTGAACACAATACTCCAGGTATGGCCTCACTAACACCTTATACAGTTGCAGCATAACCTCCCTAGTCTTAAACTCCATCCCTCTAACAATGAAGGACAAAACTCCGTTCGCCTTCTTAATCACCTGTTCCACCTGTAAACCAATGTTTTGAGACTCTTGCACAAGGACTCCCAGGTCCCTCTGCACAGCGGCATGTTTTAATATTTTATCAATTAAATAATAATCCCTTTTGCTGTTATTCCTACCAAAATGGATAACCTCACATTTGTCAACATTGTATTCCATCTGCCAGACCCTAGTCCATCCACTTAAACTAAACCCTCTGCAGACTTCCGGTATCCTCTGCACTTTTTGCTTTACCACCTTAGTGTTGTCTGCAAACTTGGACACATTGCACTTGGTCCCCAACTCCAAATCATCTAAGTAAATTGTGAACAATTGTGGGTCCAACACTGATTCCTTTGGGACACCACTAGCCAGTGATTGCCAACCAGAGAAACGCACATTAGTTCCCACTCTTTGCTTTCTATTAATTAACCAATTCTCTATCCATTCTACCACTTTACCCTTAACGCCATGCATCATTATCTTATGCAGCAACCTTTTGTGTGGCACCTTGTCAAACGTTTTGGGAAATCCAGATATACCACATCCATTGGCTTCTCATTGTCTACCGCACTGGTAATGTCCTCAAAATGTTCCACTAAATTAGTTAGGCACGACCTGCCCTTTATGAACCCATGCTGCTCATGGGAAGGATAACGATGAACCTATGAACCCAGTTCATGACCAAATGCAGCAAGACCTGGACAATAACCAAGCTTGGGCTGACAAGTGGCAAGTAACATTCACACCATACAGGTATTATGATCCCGGACCAGGCACCAACATTTCTCGGATACCGGACAGGAACCCCAAAAGTGAGGAAAGGAGTGATTCCAAGCACAAATAAAGATATAGTATATTAAAACAAATGTTAATATTAACACAGTATTTAACTACCTTAACATCACAGAAATATATCTTACAATTGTCTAACAGTTAAACAATGCTTAACAATACAATTAAACACTTTGGACGGGATTCTCCTTTCCAGGGACTAAGTCCCCACGTCGACGGGAAAAGCGGAGCAAACCACTCTGGTGTCAACAGCCCCCGAAAGTGCGGAACTCTCCGCATTTCCGGGGGCTAGGTGAACGCCAGAGGGCTTGGCACCGCGCCAGCCGGTGCGGAAGGGCCTGCACGTGTTCGCGCATGCGCCAAAGGGCCAGCGTGATCTAGCGCATGCGCGGAATTGCCGGCGTGTATTGGCACATGCGGGGGGGGGTTCTCTTCTCCACGCCGGCCATAGCGGAGCCCTACAGAGGCCGGCCCGGAAGGAAGGATTGCCCCGACGCACAGACCTGCCCGCAGATCAGTGGGCCCCGATCACGGGCCAGACCACCGTGCCCCCCCCCCGGGGTCGCATCCCTCCGCGGCCCCCCGAGGACTGCCCCCGCTGACTTACCTGCCAGGTCCCACCATGTGGGACCATGTCTAACCCACGCCAGCGGAACTGGCCAAATATGGACGGCTTTTCAGTCCATCGGGGCCCGGATAATTGCTGAGGGGTCCACAGCCCCCGACCGCCATGGCGTGAACCTCGCCCCGCCCGAAAAATGCCGGTGGAGAATACAGCAGCCGGTGACGAGGCAGTGGCACGGGATTTGTGGCGCCCCCCCGGGGATTCTCCGACCCGGCAGGGGTCGGAGAATCCCGCTGTTTATCCTTCCTTTATCTCCTTTACTTCCTTTATCTCAAATCAAGCAAAATCCATCACAAGTCAAAACCCACTTTTAAACAAAGTTAGCGAACACAGGATTTATTGTCGATCTCTGGATTGAAGCGTCTTTGAAAGACAGCTTGAGGAGAGAGTGAAATCCTCTCATTAAACAGCCTGCAGGTCCCAGTCTGTCAGATTGATGCTGAATCTGACAGCCTTCCCCAAACGTTTTTGCGCATCTCATAGCTTCCAGAAACTAACCTAAATTACCTTCTGCAGACTTTGCTCCTTCCATTGCTTATATCATCTTTATTCCACTCAAGTTTCATGACCTATTTACTTAAATTTAACCAAAATGTCTCGAATGATCTACTCCCAGAAATCCTTGTGAACATTAACATGGTTCGAAAGAATGATTAACTCACTTTTACATAATCTTAATTGCACGATTTGCACTCACAAAGTTAGTCTGTCTTTTAAACCAGGAGTTTAAAAAATATTACCACAGCAGATATATACAGACCCTAAACCAGGCTTTACAAACATTTCTGCAACAAAAACATAATATACAATAGATAAATACACCATTTTCTTTACATTCATCACACAGGTGCCAGGTATTGACCATCTGTAGCAAGACATTATCTAACCATTGTCCGTTGACATTCAATGGTATTACCATCGCTGAATCTCCCACTGTCAACATCCTGGAGGTAACCATTGACCAGAAACTGAACTGGCATAGCTATATAAATACTATAGCAACAAGAGCAGCTCAAAGGCTAGGAAACGCGAGGTGAGTAACTCACCTCCTGACTCCCCAAAAGATGTACACCATCTACAATGCGCAAGTCAGGGGGTGTGATGGAATACTCTCCACTTGGCTGGATGAGTTCAGCTCCAACAACATTCAAGAAGTTCAGCACCATTCAGGACAAAGCAGCCAGCTTGATGGCTATCCCCTTCCACAAATATTCAATCCCTCCACCACCAAACAGTAGCAGCCGTGTGTATCATCTACAAGATACAATGCAGAAACTCACCAAGATTCCTCAGGCAGCAACTTCCAAACCCACAACCACTACCATCTAGAAGAACAAGGGTAGCAGATGCATGGGAACATCATTACCTGGAGATTCCCTTCCAAGTCACTCACCACCTTGACCTGGAAATATATCACTTTTGTTTACTGTCACTGGGTCAAAATCTTGGAACTCCGTCTTGAACAGTACTGTGGGTGTTCAAGAGGCAGCTCACCACCACCTTCTCAAGGGCAACTAGGGATGGGCAATAAATGCTGGCCTGCCACTGAAGCCAATATCCCATAATGGATAAAAACAGTCTCAACGCTTCCCCATAGGTTACCAAGCCTAATCCTTCCCACGCATTTTAGTGTCATCCCCTTTGGTCCTCAGTTCACTCACTTTCTTTACCTGCTTTCTAAAACTTATTCTATCCTAGTTCCTGACTAACTGTACCTCTTGCTAACTTCACCAAGTTGTCTCTCTCATCCAGCACTGGTCCTTCAAAATCTGGGGGACATTTTAACTTAACTTGTGAGGCAGGAAATCTGCAGGATCATGCGGAGAGGAGAGAATAAAATGGGGCATGGTGCATTGCATCAGGTCTCATTCATTTCCCAATGGGTGTGTTACATTAAAATTGCCTTGCTTATTGCCACTCCTCCTGAATAAATCCATCCAAAATAAAGCCTTCCATGCTCTTCAGCTCCTTATCTATCTCAAATCTTTTCCCTGAAGAATCTTGGATCATACTGTTGGTTTGCAACTACATTCTGGCCTCTCTCACCAGACCCTACTTGAAGCCTTCCAATTTGGTTTATACCTCTCCCAGTTCTGCTCTTACATGTCACAATATTGCTAATTACTTCTCTTCCTCTGCATGGATGGTCATTTATCCGTCCATGGTCATATCTCCTCCATTTCTGTCATCTTCTCCAGCCCTACAGTCCTCTCAGATATCTGTCTCTTGTCTATTGAGCATCTTCAATATCTGCCGCCGCCGGCTGTATTTTCAGTTGCCATGGAATTCCCTCCTTTAACCTCTCTGCCTCACTACCTCTTACTCCTCCTTTAAGATGCTCGTTTAAACTTACCCCACTGACCTGCTCCTTAAAAGATAATTCTCTGACCTGCCCCGTAAAAGAGAGCTCTCTGACCAAGATTTTGACCATCTGCCCTGAAATGTGGTTCGGTGCCAAATTTGCTTCATAATGTTTCTGTGAATTGGGACATTTTGGGCGGGATTCTCCGACCCCCCCCCCCCCCCCCCCCCCCCAGGCGCCGGGGATTTGGCGGGGGCGGGAACCGTGCATTGCCGATCGGCGGCCACTAGCACCCCCCGGCGATTCTCCGGCCCGCGATGGGCCGAGTGGCCACCCGTTGTTTTTGCCAGTCCCGCCAGCATAAATTAGAGTAGGTCCTTACCGGAGGGTCCTGGCGGCGCGGGTTGCCTCCGGGGTTCGCGGAGGGCGAGGGGGGTCTGGCCCAGGGAGGTGTCCCCATGGTGGCCTGGCCCGCCAGGGGCCCATCGATCCGTGGGCAGGCCTGTGCCATGGGGGCACTCTATTCTTCTGCATCTGCAGCTGTGGTCCTCCGCCATGGCCGGTGCAGAGACGAACCCTCCCACGCATGCGCCGGGATGACGCCAGCACATACTGGCACTCCCGCGCATGCCCCAACTCGCGCCGGCTGGCGGAGGCCCTTCGGCGCCGGTTGGTGTGGCGCCAAGCCCCTTCTCCACCGGCCGGCGGGGCGCAAACCACTCCAGGGCGGGCCTAGCCCCTGAAGGTGCAGGGGATTCCGCACCTTCGGGGCGGCCCGACGCCGGAGTGGTTCATGCCACTCCTCGGCGCCGGGACCTCCCGCCCCACCGGGTAGGAGAGAATCCCGCCCATGATTACCTTATACACACTTTATAATTACCTGTGTACGGTTGAAAAAAAGAGGTGCTGTTGAAGATTTTTGTTTTGCATTCACCGGGATAGATGCAAGAATACCAAACTTCAAAGAGAGCAATAATTAATACTGCTTGAGAAAATGATGCTTGATTGGTTGGTAAGTCAACTTTGATTAGTCGAGGTGTTGCCATGGAGACTGCATGGCAATATGCAATGGATATAAATATATATTTATATAGAACCATTTATTGTTGTCGCTGTGGTGTACACCAGCTCCCTTCCATTATCTAATAATAATGTTTATTAGTGTCACAAGTAGGCTTACATTAACACTGCAATGAAGTTACTGTGAAAACCCTACAATGTTATAGTCCGGTAACATTCTCTGGAAGCACTCTGAATTTTCCAAACTCTCAGTTTGCCAGTCTGATATCAAGGCATAGAAGAGCCAAACTTTCTCTCATGAAATGTTGGAAAAAGTGAGACTAAGCTCTTTGACTCCCATCAGTAATTGACCTGGATTACATCAACTTTTTGTTCATTGATAGAGACATTTAAGATGTATCTAGAAAGATACATGAATGGGCAGGGAGCAGAGGGATACAGATCCTTAGAAAATACACGACAGTTTTAGATTCAGGATCTGGATTGGCGCAGGCTTGGAGGGCCGAAGGGCCTGTTCCTGTGCTGTAATTTTTCTTTGTAATATCTTTGTTCTTTGTTTTGCAAATATCAGGTGGAATATTGCGCAGGAAATGGGGGGTCTTAGGTGCCAGCTAGAGAGCTGGAGAGACCCCCCGAATTGCCTGTATTAGGGAATGCCCATTGCATTTTGTGCTGCTCAGGCAGTTGACAGGACAGCAGCAGATCTCCCCACAGGACCACAGACCCAAGGGTGTGGAGATCCGGCCTGCTGCCAGTCAATCAGAAGCAAGCAGCTCCTCTGTATTCAGCAGTTCCACTGGAGAGGCAATGGCAGCTGCCGGTATTCCACCTATCCGAGGATCAGTAAGTGTCAGGTTGGCACCTCCAGGGTGCCGGGGCACTTCCCAGGTGCCAGGTTGAGAGTGTGCCATGTTGGCACTGCCAAGAGTCAGGCCTGAGGGGGCTCTCCTCGTCAAAACTCCAGTGCAGGAAATGACGCTGAGTGTGACCTTTGGGGCATGTTCCCGCCAGAGCATTAAATTAAAACAGTGTGCCGTTAGACAGCGGGGTCGCCCTGGAGCTTGTAGCGCCCGGAACGACCACGCTAATCCTGCTCAGAACGATCTGATTTTTTGGATAGATCAAGTGTGGCTGAATCCAGGGACTGGATCACATCCAAAAAGCCAGCAGGAAACACCCCACCAAAATGAGGTTAGGGACGGAGAATCCCATCCTGCTGCACCAGTCTTCTGGTGTGGCACGCCCCTGCCACCAGCGGGATTCTCCGTCCCACCAGCCGGCCAATGGGGTTTCTCATTGTGGGCAGCCCCACAACATCGGGAAATCCTCAGTGGGTGCCCTGCCGGTGCAACGAAGAATCCCGCCAGGGGAGAATCCAGCCCTGTGCTAAACCGCTATTACACCTGTATTAGGTGATGTAAGGTAGAACCTGTACTACAGGTTCGCAGGTAGCCCCTGCCTGCTGGCTCCGCCCAGTAGGAGTATGTCCTCTATCAGCAGCCATTTCGCCAGCTGCTGTGGGAGGCCACACATCTTACTGCAATAAAGCCACAGTTGTATCCAACCTTAGTCTTTGTACAATTGATCGTGCATCAAGCCCTTAGTCACTTTTTGGGTGAATCACACGCAGAATTTCTGTAACTACCAAAATGCGAAGCAAGAAGACTAGTGTGTGTAAGTGACATTTCTGATTTTGATGAGACAACGGGCAGGATTTAATGGAAAAATCTCAAAGTTGTATTTGGCAGGGTATTTCTTGATGGCCACGGTGGCGAGATATTTAACGGCACTGGGGGCACTATCTGTAGCTAGGGGTAATGAAAATGATAAATGTTCATAATTAAAACATGTCACACCTGATACTTGTGAATCCTCTGTGACGTAAATCTCCACAGCAGGTCTGGCTGCACCCCTATGGCCTATTGCCCTCTGCTCCCCCACTACCCACCCCCACTACCCACCCCTCCTGGGCACAGTGGTCCAAGATGAAATTCTCCCGATGCAGACCCTGTTCAGAGGATGGGTGTGAGTGTGTTGGTGTCAGCAGAAAGACAGGAGGCAGACTTTGGCATAAAGTTTGGAGTACCAGAGCTAACCTCACAGTGAGGTATCATCACTCTCCTGCCTTGTATATTGACCTGCTGACAGTGCCGACACAGGCCCATGAGGCTGGGGTGATATTACAGACACTCTGGGAGGGTGGAACAAGGTCGTTGAGATGGGGGAGCTGGTGGGAGGGACACTCATTGAACATTCAGTCGCGCGGAAAATCTCCGGAGTGCAAGGCAACATGCGAGCCATCAGTTACCCCTGGACCTAGGGCATCCCGCCGATGGTGGAGAATCCTGCTGCCTGGGCATCTTGGTGGGCGAGGTCCAGCTCACATTTGCTATGGTTTGCTGCATGGGCATACAGGGTATCCGTGACTCACGGATGCACTTGTGGGCTGTAGCTCGCAATATACTTTACAGGTCTCTGCTCAAGCCCTGTAATGAACCGGCGGCATAGACGTTCAGGGTTGTGGTAACCGTCATGGTCTTCAAGAGCGGTTTTCCTCCTCCTCCACTGGGTGCCAAGTCTGCCAGGGCATGGCACAGGTACTGCAATCTCTCTTCGCTGAGACTCCTGTGGCACATTTTGTCCGTCATCTCTTTGGATGATCAATGACGCCTGTACCACCTTAAGCCATCGCTGTAGTCCCCCTCTGGGTTCCTCCTTGGCCTGATTGGCAGCTAGGTCTTTGAGATACTCTCAATTACGACACAGGAGAGAAGATAGGTAATTCAAAGGCTTTAATCATCTGAGAACTGAACAGCAGCCGAGAAGTGTGCTCACCACATGCTGCCGAGTGAGCCTCATCTTATATACCGTTTCCTGGGGGCGGAGCCAGAGGCGGAGTCCCCCAGGGTTCCAAGCCCGGTCTTAAAGGGCCAATGCATTAAAGGTAAGGTATCGTTACAGCAGCTACTGATAACATTCATCACAGTCACCCCCTGTTAAAAAAAACCCACATAGTCCGTCGGGGGTGAAGTAGAGTTATAAGTTCAGTCTTGTGGGTGGTTTGGCTGTCCGTGCTGACTTTCTCCGCTCCGGTGGTGGTGCCGTGGATACGGTCGGTTTTGATGGTGGTATATCCGGGAGCACGGTTGACTGAGCCTTTGCTCACCTTGGAGCGGGGGGGGTATCCGGGGTGACTAGGGTGATCGGTGCTGGCGCTGGCTGGGGGGAAGGAGGCGCTATGGGGGGGTGGGGGGGCGCTGTTGGGGTCGGCAGTCGGTGCGGGGAGGGGAGCGTCGGTGGGGGGGGGGGGTCGGTGGAGAAAGCGTCAGGGTCGGTGGGCGAGCCAGCGGGTGCCAGATCTCGCAGGGAGACGGTACCCTGCCTGCCGTCGGGGTGCTCGATCGCGGAGGAGAGTCGGTGGCCCACCCGGGCATATAGTAAACGCAGCTTGCGAGCGCCATCGACATCAGTCGCTGAGGAGTCAATATAGTCCTCAAAACACCGCAGCTAATATTTAAACATTTCCGGGGCTTCCGGTGACCGAGCGTCCAGGTTGAGTTTCTCCGGCTTTAGAGCGCTGTCCATCTTGATGTGTCAGATGATTAAATTGAGATACCCTCAATTACGACACAGGAGAGAAGATAGGTAATTCAAAGGCTTTAATCATCTGAGAACTGAACAGCAGCCGAGAAGTGTGCTCATCACATGCTGCCGAGTGAGCCTCATCTTATATACCGTTTCCTGGGGGCGGAGCCAGAGGCGGAGCCCCCCAGGGTTCCAAGCCCGGTCTTAAAGGGCCAATGCATTAAAGGTAAGGTACCGTTACAGCAGCTACTGATAACATTCATCACAGTCTTCAAGATGTCCAGCCTGCGTCGTCGCTGCTGCCTTCTCTGGCGTCCAGCCGCATGGATCACACTCCGCAATGGATGGACGTGGTACTGGAGAAGGGGTTAGCCCATCATTCGGGGTGGAGGATAGATGTGGGGTTGTTGGTGGATCGGAGTTTCTGTGACAGGGTTGGGAACGTGTTTGAGGAGTCCGTGGGGTTCAATTGCACAATGAGGTTTCGCCGTCAGTGGTTTGGGAGGCTCGGAAGGCAGAGATGAGGGGGGAGGTGATCTGGTTTAAGGCTAAGGTGGATAGGGAGGAGAGGGAGTAACGCCAATGGTTGATAGAAGAGATTTTGGAGGTGGATGGGAGGTGTGCGGGGGACTTGGGTACGGGGCTCCTGGCAAAGAGGAAGGAGTTGCAGGTGAGGTTCGACCTAGTGTCCACGGGGAAATTGATGCATCAGTTGAGAAGGGCAAGGGGGGCTGTCTATGAGTACGGTGAGAAGGCGAGTCATATATTGGCATGTCAGCTTCGTAGGTAGGCCACAGCGAGGGAGATAGTTCGGGTTTGGGATAAGACTGGGGAGTTGGTGGTGGCTCGGGAACAGATTAACAAGGTGTTTGGGAAGTTTTCTAGGGACCTGTACAAGTAGGAGCCACCAAAGGCTGAATGGGAATTCATGGGGGTTTAGAGTGCTCAAGATTGGGTGACGACCTATTTGGGTGAGATCTGGAACTCGCCATCGGGAGTGGGCTCGTTAGATGGCAAACTGATTCGCGCCCGCGCAAATCTCGATTCTGGCATTTCCTACTATTTAACCGGTGCACCCAGATCTGTGCTGAGCACAATGCGGTGGTTAAATTGTGCCCAACATCTTAATGCTATGGTCTGATGAAAAGGCAGGGGCTAATCATGCCTATTAGAGCCAGGATAGCAGAGAAAACGCTGACTTGAGGTCATCAACCTGAAACGTTCACTCTGTTTCTCGCTCTCCAGATGCTCCTGACCTCTGAGTATATCCAGCATTTTCTGTTTTGGTTTCAGATTTCCATCAGCTGCAGAATTGTTACTTTTAACTTAAGATAAAAGTGGTGTACCAACTATGAGTCGGGTTGCAGTCCAACTGTGCAATGCAGAATGCCTGCTGGAATGTGATTCAGGTCGTATGAATTTAGTCCTTCAATCTGGTGGCACAGTGCTTAGCAATGCTGCCTCACAGCTCCAGGGACCCGGGTTCAATTCTGGCCTTGTGTGACTGTGTGGAGGTTGCACGTTCTCCCTGTGTCTGCGTGGGATTCCTCCGGGTGCTCCGGTTTCCTCCTACAGTCCAAAAATGTGCAGGTTAGGTGGATTGGCCATGTTAAGTTGCCCCTTAGAGCCCAAAAGGTTAAGTCGGGTTCTTGGGTTTAACGGGGATAGGATGGGTGTGTGGGCTTAATTAGGGAGCTCTTTCTAAGGGCTGATGCAGACTCGATGGCCCAAACGGCCTCCTGCACTGTAAGTCCTGTGATCTGTCAAACAGTTCTGTCGTTATCTGTTTAATACATAATTACCAAACACCTTGCACTACTTATGCATCTTCATTTACAGTCTATAGATAATATACACTAGCTGTGGTAAGTTACAATCTTAAATTGTCGTATCAACATTGAATGTTCTGACCTTTGGTGTTCATCGCGCCATTGGTTGCAAAAACAGTATTTCCCCTAAGAAAGCAAATTTTGGAAATCCCAATACAATCTCTGAGCTGAGAGAACCATAATGCACGGGAATAACCTTGCACACTGCACAAATTCAGACAGCAATGCCCTGAGAATCCTGGCACAGTTGGTCAACTCCTTTCAGCTCACAAAATGATCACTGTGAGGAAAAAAGTCAGTGCTGCGTTTCAGAGATTACAAGAACAATGTACATGTCACTTTTCCTGGTTGCCCTTCCTGTCATTCACTACTCGGGCATCGCACTTCCTGTGCCACACCTCAGATGCCAATAACAAAACATTGTACTAATGGACTGCATGAAGAACATGTACCTAAAGTTCCAAAAACAATCCGAGTCAGGACAATCCACCAAGGCACAAAACGATAAGTAAACGACTGAAAGTATTTCTTTCAAAACATTTTTTGTCCCTGGTTTCTTTCCCCTGAACCTGCCAACTTAATCCTAGACTTTTGAAGGTAATAATACTGTTAGAATATATATATATTTTTAAGGTATTTGATTAAAAAATCTATTCTTTTGCTCTCTCGTTCCTTCATTTATGTTTACACTTGGCACCTCTCAAATACCTACGGTCGCAATTGACTTTTTTCTGTGCCTGGAGTTCTCAGGTTGCTGTTGCCTGGCCTCATTCGGGATCTTCACAGATGCACTAGTATGATTCACACACTGCGGGTAGAATGGGATTTCTGAATTTATACTTAAAAGCAGGTTGGCCACTGAATTTTGAAAGCTTTCTTTTTTTCCCTCGCAGCATCTTCTCGTTCACAGGGAGAGAGAGCCTACTTATGGGCTCGTGGTTGCCTCAAGGAACGCCATTGAAACTCATTGAAATGCCCAGAGGAAAGCGGGAGAGTGGGCAATCAAAATCAGCCCTTTTACATCACTGGGACGACATTTTAAAATGTACGTAAATGATGGGCATCGTTGGTTCACCAAGCTTGCCCCACACAGTCAAGGTGTTTGAACGGGGAACTAAAGATCACTTACCCACCAACAACTATGTTATCTCCTGGCAGAGGTTAAAAACAAAGTAAATAGGAAAAGAAAATCTGTAAAAATCCTCTCTTAGCCCCTCGGCAATCTCAAAAATGTCTCTAATGTAAATGAACTCAGGGTTGACAGCTCAACTGAGCAGTCAGATTATTTAAGCTAGAAATCATGTGGCTTTCCTCTGAACCTTTTCCAAAGCTCTTCTTTGGCTCACCAACAGAACTGAAACTCAGCGTAATTTTCTAAAAGCGATTTAGCCAAGATCATACCTGGAAGAAATGGTGAGTTTTGCTTTGATTTATATTGAATAATACTGCTAATACAACTTTAGTAACCTATTTTCTTTTGATATAATTTTCCAGTGTTGTCCAATCACTATGCACTATTTGTTGATGCACCACTGTCAATGTACTCTGTTGATTATTATTATTTTGACTACTATGTACGTACTGTGTTCGTTCCCTTGGCCGCAAAAAAATACTTTTCATTGTACTTCGGTACATGTGACAATAAATATCAATCAATCAATCATGAAACTTTCGAGAATTATGAACGATAGTGGCATGACTTATTGGAAACCTATGTAAAATGTTGAACGAGGAGAAACAAGTTCATTCAAAAAGTGTTGTTCAATTTTTTGACAACAATTTAATTTGAACACTAGAAACTTGACATTTATATTTACTGATCTGCAGGTTAATTTGAGGCCGTTTGATAAATTAATTACTTGTGTACTAATTATTAATTAGCTGATATGGAGAGGAACTAAGTACATTCCACAAATGAAACACAACACCTTTCACATTAAAGGAACATTAATATTATATGAGGTTTGCTACAATTTCTAGTGGATTAGAGACTGGTACTGCTGTGAACAATGCACTTCTAAATCTTGTTCATAATGAACAAAGATCAAAGAACAGTACAGCTCAAGGAACAGGCCCTTTGGCCTTCCAAGCCTGTACCAGTCATGATATTAACCTTGGCCAAAACCCTCAGCACTTCCTTGTGCCATATCCCTCCATACCCATCCTACCCATGTAGTTGTCAAGATGCCTTTTGAACGCCGTTAATGTATCTGCTTCCACAACCTCCCCTAGCAGCACGTTCCAGGCTGTCACCACCCTCTGTGTAAAAAACCTGCCTCACACATCTCCCCTAAACATTGCCCCAGGGACCTTAAACAGATGCTCCCTGGAAAATGAATATTCTGCCGCAGTTCTTGTTTATCTTTCAGGCTCTCCCGATCTTTATACCAAAGGCCTTTTGTGGAAAGTGGACACGATCATCCCGGACTTTGTCAGGGCGGGGAAGGTGCCGAGGGTGGGGAGGACCCTGCTACGAGGTAGAGGCAGCAGGGCGGGTTGGGGTTGCCGAACTTGCTTCTTTATTATTGGGCGGCGAATGTGGACAAGGTGCGGCGCTGGTGGGAAAAAGAAGGGGTAGAGTGGGTTAAGATGGAGGAGGAATCCTGTAAGGGATCTAGTTTGAGGGCTACGGTGATGGCATCATTGCCAATGGCTCCGAGTAGGTAGGGAGCTCAGTGGTGCAGTCCACAATGAAGATATGGAATCAGCTGAGGAGGCATATTAGGATGGAAGGGATGTCAGTGCTAACGCCGCTTTGCAAGAATCATGGGTTTGAGTTGGGGGGGGGGGGGGGTGGATAGTGTACATAGGACATGGTGAGAAGTGGGGCTGGTCAAGGTGAGGGATTTGGAGGAAAGTGTCTGGAGGAGCTAAGGGAAAGGGTAGAGCTGCCAAGGAGTAGTAAGTTCAGGTATGTGCAGGTTAGGAACTTTGTGCGAAAGGTCTAGAGGGAGTTCCCTAGGTTGCCGGGATACACCCTGCTGGAGCGACTGCTGCTTCCGGATGTGGAAGTGGCTGGAAAAATTGGGGATATATATATAAGTGGTTGGGGGAGCAGGGAGATGAGTCGGTGGTGAAGATCGAGAAGAAATGGGAAGCGGAGTTGGGAATGGGGAACAATTGGGGAGTATGGATGGAGGCACTGCGAAGGATAAACGGAACCTCCTCTTGTGCAAGGATGAGCCTGATATAGTTTAAGGTGGTGCACAGGGTCCATATGACTCGGGTGAGAATGAGTGGGTTCTTTCAGGGGATAGCAGATGAGTGTGAGAGGTGTGAGTGGGGGCCAGCAAATCATGCGCACATGTTTTGGGGTTGTGTAAAACTGTGAAGGTTCTGGGCAGGAGTGTTCGTGGTCTTGGCCATAATAGTGGAGGAGGAGGTGGACCCCGACCCTTTGTTGGCGATATTAGGGATTTCAGAGAAGCCGGAGCTCATGGAGAGGAGGAAGGCCAATACCTTGGCCTTTGCCACTCTGATTGCATGGCGACGGATTTTGCTGGAGTGGTGGTCGGCAACACCACCGGGGGTAGCAGCATGGTTGGGTGACCTGTACGACTTCCTGTGGTTAGAGAAGATAAAGTATGAGTTAAGGGGCTCAGCAGGGGAGTTTGAGAAAAGGTGGGGGATGTTTGTGACTGTGTTTGAGGAGCTGTTTGTCGCAAGGGGTTGGGGAGTGGGTGATGGGGAGAGGCGGGGGTGAAAAAGGGGGAAACTCTGTACAGACTGTATAGTATGTTTCCCGGGGTGTTTATTTGCTGTAACCTGCTTTGATACAAGTTCGTAATAAAATACGTTTTTAAAAAAACCTATGCCCCCTGATGACTGATTCCTCCACCCGGGGAAAGAGTGCCTGCTCATCCACTCCCCTCATAATCTTGTGGACCTCTTTGAATTCACCCCTCAACCTCCGTCGTTCTAATTAAACCAGTCTGGGTCTATTCAGCCTCTCCTCATAGCTAATACCTTCCAGACCAGGCAACATCCTGGTAAATCTCTTCTGCACCCTCTCCAAATCCTCTGCATCCTTCTGGTAGTGTGGCGGCCAAAATTGCGCGCAATATTCCAAGTACGGCCTTACCAAGTTTCTATACCACTGCAGCATAACTTGAGAGCTTTTGTACTCGATGCCCCGTCCAATTAAGGCAAGCATTCCGCATGCTTTCTTGACTACCTTGACCTGAACGCCCAGATCTCTCTGACTTTCTATATTCTTAAGAGTTTCGTCATTTACAGTATATTTCCCCTCTATGTAACTTCACCTTTTGTACTAGTCTGCCATGAGGCACCTTGTCATTGGTAATGGAGATGGGCAGCACGGTAGCATAGTGGTTAGCACTATGGCTTCACAACACCTGGGTCCCAGGTTCGATTCCTGGCTTGGGTCACTGTCTGTGTGGCGTCTGCACGTTCTCCCTGTGTCGGCGTGGGTTTCCTCCAGGTGCTCCAGTTTCCTCCCACAAGTCCCGAAAGACGTGCTATTAGGTAATTTGAATTCTGAATTCTCCCTCTGTGTACGCGAACAGGCGCCGGAATGTGGCGACTAGGGGCTTTTCATAGTAACTTCATTGCAGTGTTAATGTAAGTTGACTTGTGACAATAAAGATGATTAAATTATTAAGTTTGTGCTGAAGCTATGCTATTCCTACTGTGCACCTTGATTCTTTACAGTGTCGTTTTTGAAAAAATATAAAATTGATTGGGGCAGGTGTTCTTTGTGGGGCAATGGTGGCAGATTGAATTGCATCTAACATCTTACACCTATCTAGTGTTAAATACAACTTAAAGTTTAAAAATCTCTTAATGTTTGAATTCGATGCAAAGAAAAGGTGTTTTCTGAGCCAGTAGCATTTGAAGAAAAATTGTCAGTAATATTTTTCTGTATAGTCCCCATGCCTTTGATATCACCGAGTTTCATGATCATGAAACGCTATTTTTGACAGACTTAACTATTTATAAAGGTTTCTTTGTTTTTCAAGCGAGGGATTTCAAACCTTCAGGATGGTAAATGTTTCTTATTTAGACCCACGGCTTTGTATATTTGGCGGAGGTGGGAAACAGGACTCAGGACTGTTTCTGGGTCCTGGCTGGGGGGGGGGGGGGACAGGGGTGGGGTTAGTCTCTGTAAATTTTCTTTGGGTGAACTTGCCTTTTTCATGCATTTAGTTGGTCTGAAATTTATACTTTAATCCCTTCAATCTTCTGTATACACTTACAATTAAAGCCGAAGATTCTGTACACTATACCTTATGTTTAATTTTTAGCCTGCAGGAGGACAACCAAGGTCGCCAGGACAACCCCTTCATCTTCCATGATGTAAGTAAGACAAAGATTTACTGTCCGAACACAAACATTTATTCAGAAATCTAATGGCTTTATCAAGTAACGGTACCATTAATAAAGATTATTATTAACCTCACTGCAGTTCACTACGGGTGGATACTTGCACATCCTACATATTTAGCTTCCTTACCTTTTTCCAGAGCAAGGCTACCAATAGAAATTGTATAATGGTTCCAGCATCAAAGGAGGCCATTCAGCCTGTCATAACCAAACCATCTCTGTGCAAGAGCAACCTGAAATTTGTTTCTGTTCAGATCTTTTATTATTGTCACAAGTAGGCTTACATTAACACTGCAATGAAGTCACTGTGAAAACCCCCAGTCGCCATACTCTGGCGCCTGTTCGGGTACACAGAGGAGAATTCAGAATGTGCAAATTACCTAAAAGCACATCTTTTGGGACATTGTGTGAGGAAACCTGGGCATCAGAGGAAACCCACGCAGACACTGGGAGGACGTGCAGACTCCACACAGACAGTGACCCAAGCCAAGGAAAGATAATCAAACAAACCTCCTGCCTTTAAGCTGTTGATCAAAGGCTAGTTAAAGCCACTGCACCGTAAAAGTGAATGAAGACAAAACATTTCGAAAGATCTCACGGGATTTCAAAGCTTTTCAAGCAAACACTTCAAAAAGCAACAGTGTTAAAAGCATGGGCTTGAGTGGGCAGATGTGAGGAAAGGGAAACTCTTTGGGACTTCTTGGCTTGAATCTTTAAGAACTGTCAATCTGTTCATGAACTGTCAGGCAGTGCACTTCATAATGAGAAGGTCACTTCAATGTTTAAACATTTCAGAAAGTTGTTGTCTGAGATCACCATGTCAAGAGTGATCTTTAGATTGCCCAAGGCTAAAGGGTCCAGACATGGGACCACCCCGCCCCCACCCCCCCATGCCGGGGTGGGTTGAAAGTTTTCAGACCTGCTGGGCCCGCTGCTAGTGAGGACCTTGAATGAGGCAAGAGGGTGGGGGGGGGGGGGGGGAGCTTTGCCCCCGACGATGTCCAGGGCGTTAATTTCATTGATTCTGAAGCGAGATAAGGACCTCCTCCAGTGTGGGTCATACAGGCCGATTTCGCTCCTCAATGTGGACGCGAAACTGCTGGCCAAGATACTGGCCAGGAGGGTGGAGGATGTGGTGCTGCAGGTTATTCACGAGGACCAAACGGGTTTTGTGAAGGGGAGGCAGTTGAGGAGGAGTTCAGGAGGTGGAATGTGCGGCAGATTCATAATGATGCCGGCGGTGGACGGGGAGGCGGAGATAATGGCGTCGATGGATGCGGAAAAGGCCTTTGACAGGGTGGAGTGGAGATACATGTGGGAGGTTTTGAGGAGGTTCGGGTTTGGTGAGGGATTTATTAGGTGGGTGAGGCTGTTGTATGATGCTCCGGTGGCGAGTGTGGTGACGAATGGGAGGAGGTCGGAGAACTTTCGGTTGTACCGGGTGCCCCCTGTCTCCCCTGCTGTTTGCATTGGGGATCGAACCCCTGGCCATGGCGCTGAGGGAATCGAGGAACTGGAGGGGGATAGTGCGGGGGGGTGGGGGAAGCACCGGCTGTTGTTGTACCGGATGATTTATTGTTGTACGTTGCAGATCCGGCGGGAGGGATTCCGGAGGTGATGAGGATTCTTGGGGAGCTCGGGGACTTCTCTGGGTATAAGCTCAACGTGGGGAAGAGTGAGCTTTTCGTGATGCATATGGGGGACCAGGAGAGACAGATAGGGGAGCTTCCGCTGAAAAGGGCAGAGAGGAGCTTCAGATACCTGGGGGTCCAGATAGCCAGGAGTTGGAGGGCCCTGTATAGGCTAAACTTTACGAAGCTGGTGGAGCAGATGGAGGAGGAGTTCAGGAGGTGGGATGTGTTGCCACTCTCCCTAGCGGGCAGGGTCCAGTCGGTTAAAATGACGGTGCTCCCGAGGTTTCTGTTCCTCTTCCAGTGTCTACCCATCATGATCCCGAAGGCTTTTTTCAGGAGGGGCAGTAGGAGTATTACGGGGTTTGTGTGGGTGCAGAAGACCCCGAGGGTGAGGAGAGTATTCTTGGAGCGGGGCAGGGAAGTGAGCGGGTTGGCGCTGCCCAACCTGTGTGGGTACTACTGGGCTGCGAACGTGGCAATGATACGTAGGTGGGTGATGGAGGGGGAGGGGGCGGCATGGAAGAGGATGGAGGCGGTGTCCTGTGTGGGCACGAGCTTAGAGGCGCTGGTGACGGCGCCGTTGCCGCTCCCCCCAGCAAGGTATTCTACGAGCCCGGTAGTGGTGGCTACCCTCAAAATCTGGGGGCACTGGAGACGGCATAGGGGGGAGGTGAAGGCTTCAGTTTGGTCCCCGATATGGGGGAACCACCGGTTTGTACCAGGGAGGATGGACGGAGGGTTTTTGAGCTGGCACAGGGCAGGTATCAGGCAGATGGGGGACCTCTTTCTCGACGGGAAGTTTGCGACCTTAGAGGATTTGGAGGGGAAGTGGGGTCTCCCCCCAGGGAATACCTTCAGGTATATGCAGATTAGGGAGTTTGTTAGGCGGCAGGTGGCGGAGTTCCACTGTTGCTGCCAAGGGGGGTTCAGGACAGGGTTCTCTCGGGGACATGGGTTGGCGAAGGGAGGATCTCGGCAATCTACCAAGTGATGCAGGAGGGGGAGGAGGCCTCGGTGGAATAGCTGAAAGCAAAGTGGGAGGAGGAGCTGGGAGAGGAGATTGATGAGGGGACATGGGCGAATGCTCTGGGGAGGGTGAATTCCTCCTCCTCTTGCGCACGGCTTAGTTTAAGTCAGCTAAAGGTGCTGCATAGGGCGCATATGACTGGGACCAGGCTGAGCCGGTTCTTTGGGGGAGAGGACAGGTGTGGCAGGTGTTCGGGAAGCCCAGCAAATCACACCCACATGTTCTGGGCATGTCTGGCATTGGAGGGCTTTTGGAGGGGGGTGGCAGGGACCTTGTCAAAGGTGGTTGGCTCCAGGATGGAGCCGGGCTGGGGGCTCGCATTTTTCGGGGTAGCATCGGAGCCGGGAGTGCAGGAGGCGAAAGAGGCTGGCGTTCTGGCCTTTGCGTCCCTGGTAGCCCGGCGCAGGATTCTTTTACAGTGGAAGGATGCAAAGCCCCCGAGTGCGGAATCCTGGATCAAAGACATGGCTGGGTTCGTTAAACTGGAGAGGGTCAAGTTTGCCCTGAGGGGGTCGGTACAAGGGTTCTTCCGGCGGTGGCAGCCGTTTCTAGACTTCCTGGCGTAGCATTAGAGGGTGGTCAACTTCAGCAGCAACCCAGGGAGGCAATTGGGAGGTGGGGGGGGGGGGGGGGGGGAGTGGGCTACGTGTTTGCTGTGGGGTTGTGGTTTCATGGCTTTATGCTCATTTCCTTTTTGTAAATTTATTGCTTTTGTATTGGGGGGGTTACCGCTTTTCTTTGTTGTGTTAAAATTTGTTGAAAATCTGAATAAAAATTATTTTAAAAAAAAGTATATTTCCAGTTCACTTTCTTGTTATCTGTTTTATTGTTTAATAAGCATTTATTATGTTAATAATGATCACTTCACTGGTCTTAACATTTTCCTCACATTATAGCAAATTATTACATTTAGTTGAGAGCAGGCATTTCAAACTTCTCTTCTGGGATTTGGAAGACCCTAGACTTTAACAACAGCTGTGCTAATGCCACAACTCCTTTTTCTATTCATGACGGTGACAATTCTACTGATAAAAAGTGCTGACCCAAAGGCAAATAGTTGATGTGTCACGTTCAATTCAAAAAGAAACAATTGCACAGTTCCAACAAGTTAAGTTCTCTCCCATAAAGAATGCTGTCTGAAACCTGCCTTTTTTCATCTGGCAGCCCTGCTCTCCAGTCCCTACCAGTACTGTAGACATTGATGGTACATTCGCTAGGAGCAATACTATCTGCATCTGAAATGAATGAAATGAAAATCGCTTATTGTCACAAGTAGGCTTTAAATGAAGTTACTGTGAAAAGCCCCTAGTCGCCACATTCCGGCGCCTGTTCGGGGAGGCTGGTACGGCAATTGAACCTGTGCTGCTGGCCTGCCTGGGTCTGCTTTAAAAGCCAGCTATCTGCAGTAAATTTACAGGAAGTAAGCACTTTACATTCGCAACACTAATCTCAGGTGTGTTGGGAGTGTCAAAGATTATCTCAAATAAGATATTATATCAGGGGTTTTGAAGTTAGAAAGGAGGATAAATTTAGACAGGGGACAAAAAGTTGGGCTCTCTACTTTATGGGGCTTGGTGAAAGCTTGTTCCAGCTAAACATTTTTTAACTACATTAGGGTTAGATTTTGTGCTATGAACCTTGTTCTCTCAGGAGGATACTCTCATCCCTTTGATCCAGTTTAATTCCACTTCCTGTTACAGAGTTGACAGGATGTTGTTCTAACTACTCCACTGTTTACAATTCCCAAAATATCTTCAAAAATTCTCCCTCAAAATAGACTGTTTGAGATCGTCAGGAAAAAGATTATTGTTCATTATCTGCTATTCTGTTGGAGAATGTCACTGTGGGCACTTATTTGCACCGACTGTGTTGAGATTAAAATACTGAGAATCACAAATTCCTCCATAGAGGTGATACAATTTCTACATCTGCAGAAGCAGTAAAAAGAATGGCATGACATGAATATGACCCCGTTGCCAGTTGAGAATAACAGAAATACTTGACAAATTGTGTTGAATAGAGGCCAATGCAGTGTTTTCCCATTGCCTTCCTCCGCGGGTGAATTTTCAGCTCAGGCACTGTGTAGAAGGGCAGTCTATAGTCAAAGAAATCCTATTCAAAACTTTGTTGCAGTATCATGTACAAACAATCTCGATTGTTGAAACATGCTTGTAGTCGCTCATTTATCTATTTTTTAAATTTAAAAACAAATTATTATTTTTTTCCAATTAAGGGGCAAATTATCATAGCCAATTCACCTACCCTATCTTTAGGTTGTAGAGGTGAGACCCACACAGACACGGGGTGAATGTGCAAACTCTGATGTGTTGGGTATGCTGGGTCTGTGAGGACTGCGTTTACCAGAGCAGTAACATAGACAGGCTACCAACACTTGTAGAAGTACAACTCTATTTTATTTAACTGTGAGCTGTTAAACATACTTGCACTGTGGGTCGACACTATGTTAGGTTGACTGAAGACCTATGGCTAACCTGACCAGCCTTTACTGCTGGCACATGGTAGATGTTCATGCTACTGACTGCAGGCTCTGTCTGTCTCAGAGGCTGCATCCCGAATGAGCGGGAAAACTAGTGCCCACTGGCTTTATAGTGACTGTGCCCTATCTGGTGATTGGATGCTGTGTTGTGTGTGTTGATTGGTCTTGTAGTATGTCAGTCAATGTGTGTCTATGCATCATCATATCCTTATGTGTATATTATGACATCCCCCCCTTTTAAAAAAAATGTGTGTACGTGGCAATAAATAATGTAGTATGTGAATGTTCCTGACTATGTGGGGCATATGTGAGCATATTTACAGGACTATATACGTAAATGCTAACATATTTACACAGGAAGGTGTTGAGTGCAGATAGACAGTATGTAACACAAAGCATGACTAGAATAACAGTATGTCCGAACCAGTGAGTTAATGAACAGGGTAACGAAACAATCAGTTCATGAGTTCAGAGAGTCCATGAATTTAGGCAGTTCATAAATTCAGTCTCTGTGGTGGGCGACGAATTCTGGTTGACCGACTCAAGGGTGGATCAGGGGGCGCCTGCTCTGGAATGGGCGGGACTGTGTCAGTCTCAAAGGGTGGCAGCACAAAAGGGAGATCTGCAAACTCCGTGACGGGCCCGTCATGAGGGCGAGGCAGGACATGACAATCTGGCGGCGAGCGTGGAAGGCGTCGTAGTGCCCACCTATTTCGGCAAAGAAGAGAGCCGTCTTGTAGACGAACCAAAAATGACCTGGGGGCCACTTGTCTGAGCACAGCGGTGGCGGACCAACCACCTTCAGGAAGATGGACATGAACCTTGTCATCAGGAGCAAGAGCAGGGAGATCTGTGGCACGGGCGTTGTACGCCGATTTGTGTTGGGCCCGAGACAACTGCATTCGATGAAGGACTGGAAGGTTGTCCAAGTCCGGGACATGAATGGCCGGCACCGTCGTCTGCAACGTTCGGTTCATCAACAATTGAGCCGGTGACAGGCCAGTGGACAATGGAGCTGACCTGTAAGCAAGTAGTGCGAGGTAAAAGTTGGATCCCACATCGGCCGCGATGTGTTGGGTATGCTGGGTCTGTGAGGACTGCGTTTACCAGAGCAGTAACATAGACAGGCTATCAACACTTGTAGAAGTACAACTCTATTTTATTTAACTGTGAGCTGTTAAACATACTTGCACTGTGGGTCGACATTATGTTAGGTTGACTGAAGACCTATGGCTAACCTGACCAGCCTATACTGCTAGCACATGGTGGGTGTTTGTGCTACTGACTGCGGGCTCTGTCTGTCTCAGAGGCTGCATCCCGAATGAGCGGGAAAACTAGTGCCCTCTGGCTTTATAGTGATCGTGCCCTATCTGGTGATTGGCTGCTGTGTTGTGTGTGTTGATTGGTCTTGTAGTGTGTCAGTCAGTGTGTGTCGATGCACCATCATATGCTTATGTGTATATAATGACAAACTCCACATGCACAGTGACCATGGCTGGGGTCAAACCTGGTCCTTGGCACCGTGAGGCAGCAGTGCTAACCATTGTGCCACCGTGCCACTGTGGTTGACTCTTAACTGTCCTCTGAAAGGGCCGAGCAAGCCATTCAGTTGAAGGAGAAGTAGGGATGGGCAACAAATGTTGGCACCAGCGAAGCTCACATCCTATGAAATTTTCTTTGAAATTAGTACATCAGAGGGAAGGCCTCGAGTGGGATGGGGTGGCAGGGGGTGTGGTTGCAGGGTGAGCGATCGGAGTCTTGGGAGAGCAACCTGGGGAGACTGGGATGTCTGAAGGCCATTGGGCCTTAAGAGGTGGCGCTCCCAACTCTTCCCCACCATCCCCCTTCCTGTCCGAGATCCATCTTTGATTCTTTGCTGCTTCCCCCCACATAGGCACAATGTGCCTGCCTGCCTAAAAATTGGAAAAAGAGTGGGCTTCCCATCCGTGGCACCGTGAGGCAGCAATACTAACTACTGCGCCACTGTGCCACCTATAGCTCTTTTATATAACTGAATACATTGAAATTTAGCTCTGGGTATACTGCCTGACCTCACATAAAGTAAAGAAGACTGCTTACATTTGGATAGAAGACAACCCCCCCGCCCCACCCCTCCCCCCCCATCTTGAATATACACTATACACACTTGGTTTTAATGGAGAAGAGTCAGGGGTCAAAACCTTGGAGATGCCTCCCTCAAAACAGTCTGAGGGTACCAACACCACATGGATTGCAGCAGTTCAAGAATGTTGCTCACCACCAGCTTCTCAAGGGCAATAATGGATGGACACTAAATGCTGCCCTTGCCAGCAATGCTCATATTCCAAACATGAATTTTTAAAAATTCAACAGGGCCTCTATATTACCCACATTTCCAGGTCTTGTTGAATCAGAGAATCCATACAGTGCACAAAGAGGCCGTTTGGTCCACTGAGTCTGCACCGGCCCTTGGAAGGAGACCCAACTAAAGCCCCCACATCCACCCTATCCCTGTAACCCAGTATTAATAAAATAAATCTGGAGTTGAAAGCTTGTGCTTTATCGTAGAATTCCTACAATGCAGAAGGAAGCCATTTGACCCATCGAGTCTGCATCAACCCTCTGAGAGAGCACCCTACCTGTGCCTATTCCTCCACTCTAGCCCCATAACCCCACCTAAACATTTAAACAATAAGGGGCAATTTAGCGCAGCCAATCTGCCTAATCTGCACACCTTTGGACTGTGGGAGGAAACAGGAGCAACAGGAGAAAACCCACGCAGACACGGGGAGAATGTGCAAACTTCACACGGACAGTCCCACCTGAGGCCGGAATCGAACCCGGGACCCCAGAGCTGTGAGGCAGCCGTGCTAACCACTGTGCTACCGTGCCGTCCATCACAACCCTCCTGATGGTCTGCTGACCATCACAACCCTCCCACCCCAACCTTCCCTGTAAAATATCAGGGTCATGACAATTGTGCTGTTAATTTGCAGTTAAGCAGCTGAATGATTATCAAAAATAACCAAATCCCATTTTGTTCATTTTTTTTCATTTTGATTTGATGATCGTTCCTCAAGCTCTTGGATGGTAGATACATTTATTGCAAAAATTATTTTGGGGGTGTGGCTAGTGTTTTTCCTTTAAAATGTTCCTCTTCCCGGAAGGTGAGAAACTGTCATTTGAAATGTTTCCTCTCTGCTAAAAGTTTCATTGGTCTCATAGAGTACTATCAATATGTATCTAGGCCAGAGAAATAAGTATGTATGATATGTAACCTTAGTGCACTGAAAGACACTGGAGTAAAGTTTGTGGTAATTTTGTGGTTATCTTGCATTCGCTGGAACTTCTTGGATTACAGTTGAATAGCTGCATTTGGTAAAGACTCTGACGAGGGCAAGTGCAGAATTTCAACATGGATTTAAGTTTAAAGCAATCAAATGGATATGAAGCTAGTATTTGAACATAACCTTTTATAGAGTTTTGTTAATTCTGGCGTTTGCTCGTCATTGCCTTGACTTAGCTTGTTTGTTTGAGTTTCCGTAGCAACAATCTGTTGCTCTTTCCACTGCAATAGAAGAGATAATAATTTACAAAGAGCTACTAATCCATATATAAAGGAACCAATGTTCAGAGAAACTCCATGTTGAGCAGATGTTTGAAAAGGGTTTTGGTCTTTTAAATGATGGCATCGAAATTAATTTCACACTTCTATAATTGAAGCAAATGGTTCTGAAAATTATATAAGGTCACAACTCTACCAATTATTTTTTTATTTGTAATTATTTGAAAGGATAATTCCATCTTATTTAGCCCTGTGGCAGGGGAGAAGGCCATGTCCTCATTGTGTACCTTGTTGGCTGTGTGCTTGTGAACAAGAACTTGTGTTTCTAAGGGATAAATATTTCTTGTAGCTTATCAGATAATAAAGTGAAGATATTACTCTTTGCATTTTTAGAGCTATACATATCACTAAATATTTTCTCCACTTACTTTCTCCCCTCCCCCCCCCCTCCCCCCCATTGTGTTCCCCAGATAAGCTGCCTGTAATCATACCTCCCATTGAACTTAAGGCAGGAGAATATTGAAGTGGTATATTACATGACAAGGGTGGCATGGTGGCACAGTAGTTAGCACTGCTGCCTCATAGTGCCAGGGACCTGGGTTCAATTCCCAGCAACGGGTGAGTGTCTGTGTGTAGTTTGCACCATCTCCCCATGTCTATGTGGGTTTCCTCTGGGTGTTCCGGTTTCTTCCCACAGTCCAAAGATGTGCAAGTTAGGTGGATTGGCCAAGCTAAATTGCCCTTAGTGTCCAAAAGATTAGGTGGCCTAATTAGGTTATGAGGATAGGGTGGAGCTGTGGGCCTAGGTAGGGCGCACTTTCAGAGGGCTGTTGAAGACCCGATGGGCTGAATGGCCTCCTTCTGCACTGTCGAGATGCTATAATTCTATGATGATTCTATGATGACCAAAAGACCCCGCTGCAGACAGTCCTCCTGTCTGGAACTTCAGCTCATGCTTCCTATTGATCCTTTGCTCCCTCTGCCATGGTCATGCCAGCGAATTCAATTTCCACACAACAAGAGTTAGCTGGCATGCTTCGTGGGGGAGGAATATTACCCCTCACACTCTGTATCAGTCCTGCCAAACTCCAGTTGGGATCACCAAGGGAAATATTGAGCATGTCCAACAGGGAGATTCCCAGCCTCTTTGGGCTAAGTCTAAATGCACAACACTAATGTGTCAACTGAGATTATTCATATTCCAGGTCTCATTTATGGATAGATAAATATTTAAATCTTTCCAACTATAGCAATCATTTGTAACACGCCTACTTCTGTTTTAATATATTTGAGTTTGAAACAATTTGAGTTTTCATATATGGAACGATCTGCCTGGACTGTACTCAGAACAATACTTTTCACTGTACCTCGATACACGTGACAATAAACCCAAATTCAAATCCAAAAAACCTTGTAATTCTCGAATCAGGAAAGCATTAAGCTGAATTATACAGTGGAGATATTTCTTTTTAAACCACAAGGTTAAATGTTATGGAATTTATAGCCTCAGGTATTAGGTTTGTAAACTTTGCGCTATTGTTGATTTTTGTGTTAAAATCATGAGCATTTTGCAAATAAACAATTATATAGAGATTTTAAGGAAAATAATTTTCCTTGTGTATTATGCATAATCTCCTTAGTTTCCTTTGTAGCATTTTGCATGAATTAGTCTTCAGTAAGAATTTCCTCCGAGTTCTGTTACAGTTTTTTAATTAGATAGTGCATACATTCTGCTGCACACTTTTATTCGGAAATAGGCCGAGTAGAGCTGAAGACAGTTCAATGATGGTTAGATACCATTTGTCAGGAAATGGGCTGGACCTGTGCTGAGAAATGGACTGAGCTACATTGTCTTAGGCTAAAAAAAAAGATGTTTCCAACTTTGTGATACTGAAACACAGTAGCGCAGTTCAGGTATTATGTTCACAATATATTGTTACAGCGAGGGAGAATGTTTCACTCTCATATACTTCTCATGTAGCTTTATCATGATGCTACTGGAAACAGCCTGAACGTCACATTTTGAATTGCGATTGGATACACAGCTGTTGTGGCAAGATTCTCAAGGCCCATGACGGTGAAGTGTTTCCACTTAATAGATATTCAGTCATACAGCCTGTTTCAAAATCACTTATCATTAAAGTAATTGACGTTCCAAATTATTTCTTGATGTCAAGATATGCAAATGTCCATAGCTCACCGGGATAATAAATTTAACGCAGGCAGCCCAGTTTTGGTACAAATTGAAGCTGAGTATTAAATGACATTGCAATCAAAACCCAAGCAAAAGCATTCTTCAGTTTATTCGTATTTGTGCATTTGGCATTGCATTTTTAGTGGAAGAAAAGTCATCTATTGAAATTAGGTAACAAGTTGCAATATAACAAAATTTGTTTCTTTCCACATCACATACTGGAAAAAATAGAAACTGAGCACAAAAAACGAAATGGATGCTCGGAGGCATTGGTAGTGGTGACTCAATCAGAATCTACCTGACCAGCTACTAGATGGCTGCTCTGCCTGACCTTCCTTCCAGGAACTGGCTCTCAAATCTTTTGGTCCTTTAATTAATGGTTTTGATTTTGCGCCACTTCAGGAATCCTAATTGTAGACTGTTAAAATATGCATGGTCTATTTTATTCCAAGGTACTGTGTTAAGAAGAATCTGAGCTCATCGCGCACTGAGTGATTCCATTTCTGATTGTGATTCCTTCCAGTAAAGCAATGTAATCTAATCATATTGGGGGCGGGGGAGGTTGGGGGAGGATGCAAGTGTTGGGGTCTAAGAATTGTTTCAACCACAATGCGGAGCCACATTGTAAAAAGGCTGAAAAGAATGATCCAAACAATTCCTTCTTCACATTGGATATTGGAGAATTATCTGAATTTAGTACAGGTGATACCCATTGAGTTTTACAATTCCCCATCTATTGAATTATAGCAAAGTAGCCCTATTTAGTATGAAGAATGTAATATAATGAATTCTGTCTTTTCCAGAGAGAGATACTGTAATTGTAAAAGCCCACGTATGATAAATCTGTCAGTGTGATGAATGAAAATGCTTTTACTGTAATTTATGAATGAATTATTCTTTACTTTGGCTTGAACCTGATCTTCCTGCACCAGAATTAGATTCCAACTGAAACCAGTTTTGATGGAGTAGCTTTGGGTTAAACTATGTTTCACTCCTTCTGTGGACACTGCCAGAATTTGTACATAAACTGTAACCTCCTGTTTTTTAATCTCTTGCTGTTAGCTGCAATCTAGGCTGTTAGAGACTGATACACAAATTCTATGATAACTGATTCTACACATTGCTGGAGTACATCACATACCTTTGACTACGCTCACACAGTAGGGTAATGAATCAATGCATGAGGAATAAAGTTGTCGTGGCATTGAGAAATGGTTTGAAAAATATGGCGTTTACTTAATTGCACTCAACTACAGCACCAACTCATTAAAATAATTTTGGACACTGCTGACACTTTGTGTATGATGCGCTGGAAGTGCCACAGTGGCTAGGATAAATGCCAGAAAATATTGAAAGCTCAAACTGTAGGCCGCCTTGAAAACACAATTTTGTTTTAAATGCTTGATGTACAGAGGCCATTTTGCAAAAGTGGCTGCTGAAAATCAATAAGATGCAAGGGCCTGACATCCAATTGATCTCCCCACAGGACTCGTGGAATATGAACTTCCCCACTCGTGGGCAGAGGCCCATTAGCTGGGACTTGTAGAAATTGTCCCAAAAAAGCCAGCCTGGAACAGGACCAGCAAAAACGGTAGTCCCGATTGGGACCTTGGAACTGTAAGCCACATTGCGGCCGATACTTTAGTTGTCAAATAAAACTTCTTTTGGATTCAAATTCTTGGGCATCCTGAGCTTTTAGGAAAAGCAACAAGGAAAACAACAGCTGTGCTCCTGGCGTCCTGACTGCACCAGAATTCCCCAGCTCAAAAACAAGATCAGTGAAACTTTAAAAATGCTGCTTTTGGGAGGGCTTCAGGCCTTTTATGCAACTTGCAAGACTGGGCCCAGCATACCAAACTTCTTCAAGGCAAATGGTATCGTTCGAGATGACCGGCAAATTGTAATACTGTAGGGTTCCGACCTTCAATAAGAAGATTATCGACCTTCGATAATCAAGAGCCTCACATATTTGATGGCCCCAGACCCCAGAACCTTTAGTGACCTCATGGAACCTGTTGTGAATCATGATGATCCTAAGCCGGCGGTAATCATGCAACGACACCGCATCAATAGTGCCAGTGACACCCTGAAGAATCGCTATGGATTTTTTGATGTGCCTTTGCAAATTAGCCGAGTATTGAGACTTCGGCCTACCCCTCCCTGTGATGTTGAGAGATCGGGCTAGTGTGTGGCATAAACAGTATGGCGACCCAAAGAAAACTGTTAGCGGAACCGGCCTTGGACCTAAAAAGGGCCATAGAGTTGTCACTCTCCCATAAGAATGCAGAAAAGGGGGTTCAGGAACTCCACGTGCACAGCCTTAGCCGGCCCCTATTCCGATGAATGGCGGCCCCCAAGGATAGGACTTACATGATCCAGTCGCTGCCAAAGTAGTGTTGCAGCCAGACCCACTGGCCAACGGCCACCACAGCCCGACGGGATATCTCCCCAGAGGACAGCGAGGAGTACCCACAACAGTACTGCACTTGCGATTGCAGGAACCGCGGTGGTCGAGGCTACCAGAATTGCCAGTGAATGCATCACCCTGGCCAGGTGACACAAACACACCGGGCCAGGGCATTGCACATTGCCCCACCCGAGGAAGATGACTTCATGCAGTTAAACGCACAGTAGCACAATGGTTTGCACAATTGCTTCACAGCATCAGGGACCGGGTTCGATTCCTGGCTTGGGTCATTGTCTGTGTGGAGTCTGCACGTTCTCCTGTGTCTGCGTGGGTTTCCTCCTGGTGCTCCGGTTTCCTCCCACAATTCCCGAAAGACGTGCTGTTAGGTAATTTGAACAATCTAAATTCTCCCTCTGTGTACCAATATGTGATGACTAGGGACTTTTCACAGTCACTTCATTGCAGTGGTAATGTAAGCTAACTTGTGACAATAAAGATTATTATTACTATTATAAATTGCATCAAAGTAGCCCCAATAAGAATAACATTAATGGTCATCCCTTGGACATGGAAATTGATATGGGGCTGCTGTTTCAATTATTGGACTGCAGGCATTTCAATAAGCCCTCAGGGTATCTTGCACCTGGGCTTGCAGGACACCAAGGCCCGGCTGGGAACCATTGACCATCGTTGGGGCCATGGTGACCCCGATTACCCACGGACAGCAGTTGGTCTGGCTACCACTAGTGGTGGTGAAGGGGCCTGGACCTAGCCACTTAGGCTGTGACTGGTTACAATCACTCCAGTTGGACTGACAACAAATCTTCTGGATGGATACAGGTGGTTTGGATGATGTCCTCGGAAATTTTTCAGGACAACTTGGGAAAGATAAAGGGGCTACAGGTAAGATCTATGTTGACCCAGAGGCCCAGTCCAAATATTTTAGGGCTCATCCAGTCCCATACGCACTGGTGTCGAAGGTGGATGAAAAGTTGGACCAGCTGGAGAACTTGGCCATCGTATGCCCAGTCCAGTTCGCAGAGTGGGCAGCATCAGTGGTCCCAGTGCTCAAGCCAGTCAAGACCGCTCGCCTGTGTGCCAACTCTAAAACGACAGTCAACAGGGCTCCCACCTGGACAGATAGCCCAAGCCACACGTAGAGAATCTATACTTGACTTTAACTGGGGGGGGGGTCATTCTTTCACAAAACTAGATAAAAGCCACATGTTCCTCCAATTGGAGTTCTTCGCAGCGCCTAGAAAATACGTCATCCTCCGTGTGGGCGCAGAAGACCCTGAGAGTGAGGAGGGTATTCTTGGAGCGAGGCAGGGAGGTGGATGGACTGGCATTGCCCAACCTGTGTGGGTTTTTCCTGGGCCGCGAATGTGGCAATGATTCATAGGTGAGTGATGGAGGGGGTGGGAGCCGCATGGAAGAGGATGGAGGCAGCGTCCTGTGTGGGCGCGAGTTTGGAGGCACTAGTGACGGCCCCGCTGCCACTCCCCCCGGCAAGGTACTCTACGAGTCCAATAGTGGTAGCTACCCTCAAAATTTGGGGTCAGTGGAGGCACCATAGGGGGGAAGTGAAGGCCTCAGTTTGGTCCCCGATATGGGGGAATCACCAGTTTGTACCAGGGAGGATAGATGGAGGGTTTTTGAGCTGGCATAGGGCAGGTATCAGGCGGATGGGGGACCTCTTCCTCGATGGGACGTTTGCGACTCTAGAGGAGTTGGAGGGGAAGTGGGGTCTCCCCCCAGGGAATACCTTCAGGTATATGCAGATTAGGGTGTTTGTTAGGCGGCAGGTGGCGGAATTTCCGCTATTGCCGCCAAGGGGGGTTCAGGATTGTGGAAGTGGGTCGGTGAGGGTAGGATCTCTGCAATGTATCAGGTGATGCAGGAGGGGGAAGAGGCCTCGGTGGAGGTGTTGAAAGCGAAGTGGGAGGAGGAGCTGGGGGGGGGCGATTGATGAGGGGACGTGGGTGGACACCCTGGGGAGGGTGAATTCTTCTTCTTGCACGGCTTAGTTTAAGTCAGCTAAAGGTGCTGCACAGGGTGCATATGACTGGGACCAGGCTGAGTCGGTCCTTTGGGGGTGAGGACAGGTGTGGGAGGTGTTCGGGAAGCCCAGCGAATCACACCCACATGTTTTGGGCTTGTCCAGCCCTCGAGGGTTTCTGGAAGGGGGTGCCGGGGACCTTGTCCAGGGTGGTTGGATCCGGGGTGGAACCGGGCTGGGGGCTCGCTATTTTTGGGGTGGCATCGGAGCCGGGAGTGCAGGAGGCGAGAGAGGCCGGTATCCTGGCCTTTGCGTCCCTAGTAGCCCGGCGCAGGATCCTTCTACAGTGGAGGGACGCGAGGCCCCCGAGCCCGGAATCCTGGATCAGTGACATGGCTGGGTTCATTAAATTGGAGAGGGTCAAGTTTGCCCTGATTTAAAAAAAAATAAGAAAATATGTCATCCTCAACAACCACAGGGGCTGTATGAATCCACCTGACTTCCATTCGGACTGCCATCAGCATATGCAATTTTCGGAAGTTGATGGAAAACATTCTCCAAGGGCGCCCCAGGGTGGCTGTTTACTTGGACGATATACTTATTACAGGAGCCACTGAGAAGGAACATCTCAGCAGAGGTCCTCGATGGTTTTTCAATGTGGGTGTCTGCCTGAAAAGTGTCAAGTGCGTCTTCCAGGCGAAAGTGGCCACATATTTAGGTTATAGAGACCAGTTGCACCCAGTGCAGGCTATCAAAGAAGCCCCGACACCTGAGAGCGCGACAGAGCTGAGGTCATTCCTAGGACATGTCAAATATTACGGGACGTTCATCCTGAACCTGGCTACCTTGCTGGCGCCCCTACACACGCTTCTAAAAAAGAACCCAAAATGAGTGCGGAAAGCGTCACTAGGGTGCATTTGCCAGGCTGAAGTGACAAATGCTATCATCA
Source organism: Scyliorhinus canicula (assembly GCF_902713615.1). Classification (NCBI taxonomy): domain Eukaryota; kingdom Metazoa; phylum Chordata; class Chondrichthyes; order Carcharhiniformes; family Scyliorhinidae; genus Scyliorhinus; species Scyliorhinus canicula. Next base: position 128,909,996 of record NC_052158.1, on the reverse strand, counting down.
AAGCTGTTGACACATTACACCCATCGAAGCCACTCGTCCTCACGTGTGACACCTCTCTATATGGCATTGGGGCAGTGTTTTTCCATCGGTGGGACGATGGGATGGAAAGGCCGATAGCCTGCGTTCCAGGACTCTGTTTGATGCAGAGATTGAAAAGGAATTTCTAGCCATGATTTTCAAGTTAAGAAATTTCATCAGTACATCACCGGACGTTATTTTACTGTAATTACAGACGATAAGCCCTTACTTTACCCAGTCAAGGAGGATGAATTGATACCACTGAAAGCTTCTATCAGGATCCAACGGTAGAACCTGCTGTTGGCGGCGTAGGAATACACATTCGAACATCATCCAGGACGATGCCCACAGATGCCCTCAGCACTCTGCCTATAGACCCCACATCTTCACCAGTGATGGACAAAGTTGTCTTGGCATTAAACTTTATGAACACATTATCCGTCACGTTGCACAAAGCTGCGCATGGATCCAAAAATACCCGACATTGGCTGAATTGGGCTACATTGTCCTACATGGTGGATTGCAGAGGAACTGCAGGAGTACGAGACAAAACAACTGAAGCTCAGCATGGAGGAGGGCATCATCCTGGGGAGCCTACGTCATTGTCCCGCAGCCAGATCAGCGAACCATTTTGCAGGACTTTTAAAATGAAGGAGCTCACCAAGAGTTGTGTGTGGCCAGGGCTCGATGGCGGTATTGAGGGACTGGTGCAGCAATGTGGCAGCTTGCCAGGAGCAACAGACGCTCCCTACGTCAGCCTCGCTCTACCTTTGGGAGTGCCTGGGATGCCCCTGGGTGTGTTTACACGCCAACTTCACTGTCTCTGCTCCCGATCGACGGCCATTCAAAGTGGATGGACGTACACTGGATGTCTTCCACCACTTTGTGAGCCACCGTGGAGAGGTTGTGCCAGTCCTTTAGCGCCCATGGCATTCCAGAGGTGATTATCACTGACAATGGTACCCCCTTTACCAGTGAGGAATTTCAAGGATTTATGCACGTTAATGGGGTGAAACGCATCCAAACTGCCCCATATCACCCATCTCCCATCGGTCTGGCAGAACGGGCAGTCCAGACATTTGACCCGATGGGCTGAATGGCCTCCTTCTGCACTCTAAATTCTATGGTTATGGGAAAGCGGTGCATGAAAAACAGATTGCAGGGTCAGTTGATACAAAGTTGGCACGGTTCCTGTTCACTTACTAGATGAGGCCACATGCTACAACCAGGATAGCACTGGCACAGTAACTGATAGAACAAAGAACAAAGAAAATTACAGCACAGGAACAGGCCCTTCGGCCCTCCCAGCCTGCGCCGATCCAGATCCTTTATCTAAACCTGTCTCCTATTTTCCCTCTGTTCCCGCCCGTTCATATACCTGTCTAGATGCCTCTTAAATGATGCTATCATGCCCGCCTCTACCACCTCCGCTGGTAAAGCGTTCCAGGCCCCACCTCCCTCTGCGTAAAAAACTTCCCACACACATCTCCCTTAAATCTTTCCCCTTTCACCTTGAAATCGTGACCCCTTGTGATTGACACCCCCACTCTTGGAAAAAGCTTGTCGCTATCCACCCTGTCCATACCTCTCATAATTTTGTAGACCTCAATCAGGTCCCCCCTCAACTTCTGTCTTTCCAACGAAAACAATCCTAATCTACTCAACCTTTCTTCATAGCTAGCACCTTCCATACCAGGCAACATCCTGGTGAACGTCCTCTGCACCCTCTCCAAAGCATCCACATCCTTCTGGTAATGTGGCGACCAGAACTGCACGCAGTATTCCAAATGTGGCCTAACCGAAGTCCTATACAACTGTAACATGACCTGCCGACTCTTGTACTCAATACCCCGTCCGATGAAGGCAAGGATGTTGTATGCCTTCTTGACCACTCTATCGACCTGTGTTGCCACCTTCAGGGTACAATGGACCTGAACTCCCAGATCTCTCTGTACATCAATTTTCCCCAGGACCCTTCCATTGACCATATAGTTCGCTCTTGAATTTTATCATCCAAAATGCATCACCTCGCATTTGCCTGGATTGAACTCCATCTGCCATTTCTCTGCCCAACTCTCCAATCTATTTATATTTTGTTGTATTCTCTGACAATCCTCCTCGCTATCTGCAACTCCACCAATCTTAGTATCATCTGCAAACCTGCTAATCAGACCACCTATACCTTCCTCCAGGTCATTTATGTAGATCACAAACAACAGTGGTCCGAGCACGGATCCCTGTGGAACACCACTAGTCACCCTTCTCCATTTTGAGACACTCCCTTCCACCACTAATCTCTGTCTCCTGTTGCCCAGCCAGTTCTTTATCCATCTAGCTAGTACACCCTGAACCCCATACAACTTCACTTTTTCCATCAACCTGCCATAGGAAACCTTATCAAACGCCTTACTAAAGTCCATTTATATGACATCTACAGCCCTTCCCTCATCAATTAACTTTGTCACTTCCTCAAAGAATTCTATTAGGTTTGTAAGACATGACCTTCCCTGCACAAAACCATGCTGCCTATCACTGATAAGTCTATTTTCTTCCAGATGTGAATAGATCCTATCCCTCAGTATCTTCTCCAACAGTTTGCCTACCACTGACGTCAAGCTCACGGGGCTATAATTCCCTGGATTTTCCCTGCTACCCTTCTTAAACAAAGGGACAACATTAGCAATTCTCCAGTCCTCCGGGACCTCACCCGTGCTCAAGGATGCTGCAAAGATATCTGTTAAGGCCCCAGCTATTTCGACCCTCGCTTCCCTCAGCAACCTGGGATAAATCCCATCCGGTCCTGGGGACCTGTCCACCTTAATGTCTTTTAGAATACCCAAAACTTCCCCCTTCCGTATGACAACTTGACCTTTATACATTTAAGTATTTAAACATCCATCCCTAGCCTCAACATCCGTCTTGTCCCTTTCCTTTGTGAATACCGATGCAAAGTACTCATTAAGAATCTCACCCATTTCCTCTGTGTCCACGCATAAATTCCCTCTTTTGTCTTTGAGTGGGCCAATCCTTTCTCTAGTTACCCTCTTGCTCCTTACATACGAATAAAAGGCTTTTTGATTTTCCTTAACCCTGTTAGCCAAAGATATTTCATGACCCCTTTTAGCCCTCTTTATTGCGCGTTTGAGATTCGTCCTACTTTCCAGATATTCCTCCAAAGCTTCATCAGTTTTGAGTTGCCTCGATCTTATGTATGCTTCCTTTTTCATCTTAGCTAGTCTCACAATTTCACCCGTCATCCATGGTTCCCTAATCTTGCCATTTCTATCTCCAATTTTCACAGGAACATGTCTGTCCTGCACTCTAATCAACCTTTCCTTAAAAGACTCCCACATTTCAAATGTGGATTTACCCTTAAACAGCTGTTCTCAATCCACATTCCCTAGCTCCTGCTGAATTTTGTTATACTTGGCCTTTCCCCAATTTAGCACTCTTCCTTTCGGACCACTCTTGTTCTTGTCCATGAGTATTCTAAAACTTACGGAATTGTGATCGCTATTCCCAAAGTAATCACCAACTGAAACATCAGCCACCTGGCCGGGATCATTCCCCAATACCAGGTCCAGTATGGCCCCTTCCTGAGTTGGACTATTTACATATTGCTCTAAAAAAACTCTCCTGGATGCTCCTTACAAACTCTGCTCCATCTACGCCTCCAACACTACACGAATCCCATTCAATGTTGGGGAAGTTAAAATCTCCCATCACAACCACCCTATTGCTCCTACATTTTTCTATAATCTGTCTACATATTTGTACCTCTACTTCATGCTCGCTTTTGGGAGGCCTGTAGTAAAGTCCCAACAATGTTACTGCAGCCTTCCTATTTCTTAGCTCCACCCATATTGCCTCAGTGCTCGAATCCTCCATCGCGCCCTCCTTAATCACAGCTGTGATATCATCTCTGACGAGTAATGCAACTCCTCCACCCCTTCTACCTCCCTCTCTATCCCTCCTGAAGCATCTATACCCTGGGATATTCAGTTGCCAGTCCTGCCCTTCCCTCAACCAAGTCTCAGTAATACCAATAACCAATACCAATACCAATAACATCATATTCCGAGGTACTGATCCAAGCCCTAAGTTCGGCTGCCTTACCTGCTACACTTCTCGCATTAAAACAAATGCACCTCAGACCACCTGTCCCTTTGCGACACTTCCGGACCCACCTAAGTTTGACATTCCGAACCTGGGTGGGAAGGGGGAAAACAGGGCCTCAAGAAAGGTACCACGATAATCCAACATGTGACAGAGGCTTTAAACCTGGGATTGCAGACCACGTTCAAAATTTCGGAGACGGTGCCCAGTGGATTCCAAGGACCATTGTGGAGAGAATTGGGCCAATCTCCTACAGGGTTAAGACTGGATAATGGACTGTATGGAAACATGTGGACCATCTCAAATCAGGGAGCCCACCCCAGAGAGAACCATGTCAGACGACTCGGTCTCCCGTCTGCCATCCTTGAACCAAGGCGCACTCACCACTGGGGACCTGTGCCCAGGCCAACAGGATGCAGATGAGTCAATGTGCAATATGGACACAGAAACCTCAGTACTCTCAAAGGACATTATTGTCAGAGCTGGACCACCAGCAGGGCCGCCTCGTCGATCAGTGCAAAAGAGGCACTTCCTGCCACATTACGGACCCTGACCTGGCCCCACGCCTGTTGCAAGAAGCACAGCCAAGGGCAAAATGGTAAAGAAGATCCTCCTCTGCAACCAGCTACTTGGGTATCTTCAGACATTAGGTGGGGAGGAATAAAATAACCCTCACATGACCTTTGCTCAAAAGATGTATCCTAGGCCATCCAATGTTTAACCAAAGCTGCTGATGGTGAGGTTATTGATCAGAACCCTGATTTACTCTCTGTGGGGAAGTGACTGTCTTTCATTACCTTCTGGCAAAGATCAGCATTGTACCAAGTGTATTCTATTGGAATAATGAGTCATATAGTAATACACTGCTTGCCACCATACTGCTATGGTTAAAAAATGTAATTGCTTTGCATGAGCACACATCGTTTGTTTGCTGACTGGAGTATCACTTCCACAGTGTGGTTCACCTGATTCTAATCTTCTCAATGGTCTGATAGGCATTCAGAATAATTGCAATTATGGAAGAAAACATTTTTTTGTTGAAAAATTGGACTTTGGGGTAAAACCCCAAATTAAGCAATGATGAATTGCAACACTCATTGAGAGTAAGCTGAACCTTTGAAGGATAAGATGACAGAAACGTTACAGTACAGGAGCCATTCAGCCCGGTCTACACTAGCTCTCCGAGTGAGAATGCCGTATCGTGCCATTCCCCCACCTTCTCTCCATAATGCTGGCCATTCATCCTTTTCAGATAACAGTCTAATTCCATCTCGAAAGCTTTGATTGGACCTGACACCATCAAACTCTCAGGCAGTGAAATCCAGACCCTAACCACTCACTGTGCGTAAAGATTTTTTTCTCATATCACTTTTGCTTCTTTTGGCAGTTATTTTAAATCTGCGCCTCTCATTCTCAGTGCTTTCACAAGTGGAGATAATTTCTCCCCATCTACTCTGTCCACCCCTCGTGAATTATAATACCTCTATCAGATCACCTCTCAGCCTTCTTTTCCCCAAGGGAAACAGTCCTAACTTTTCCAATCCATCTTTGCAACTGAAGTTCCTGGTCCCCAGAACCATTCTCGTCATTAACTCCAACTGTGCCTGAGTACATCATCTCTGCTTATAAGCAGTGTAGCACTGACCTGCTGCTGCCTTCAATACCAGCTCTGTCCTTTCAGTGCGATTACAAACCAGGAACCTCGGGCTGGATTTTCTGCACCACGCTGCCGAAATCGCATCCGGCGCTGGAGCGGAGAATTAATTCCCATACATGGAATCGGGACCGGTGCCGGTTCCTCGATTCTCCGGATCCAGAAAAGCCGAGTACGCTGTGCCGCGTATCCCCTACCTGCGGCCATTGCCAGAGTCCCATTCCGCTATTCTCCGCCCCCGACCAGCCAAAGACCCACTCATGGTCCTGCTGTTCGGAATACTCACATGGCGGCTGCGGTCTCAGGCCGCGGCCACCATGATCGGGGGTGGGCCAATTGGAGGGCGGGGGGGGCCTCGTACGGGACCGAGCTATTTTTGGGCGGGCGGTCCGAGTATAGTGTACGGCCGATCGGGGACACTATTTACGAGGTCCAGCTCTGCGGTCTGAGTCCGCCATGGAGCATGGCGTGGCTGCTGCCATGCGCATGAGTGGCCTCTGACCCGGAAGTGCGGGGCCCCGTATCTGCAGCTAAAGCTGAGAGGTTCATGACGGGTCCCTGCTAACCCTCAGCAGGGCTGTGAATGTGTGGCCTTATGACGCCAGTTTTCCTGGCATGAAAGGTCACAGTTTTTACAACAGCGTTGGGACATAGTCCCTGAAATGGAGAATCCAGCCCCTCTTGTCTGTTCTGCTGATTTATATAAGCACTATTCAACACAGTGGAGAATTCTCCTGGTCTTCTTCCCATTATTACTCGGAAAGCCACCACATAAAATTGGGTTAACGTGTCATTGCTGTTTATCGGATAAGAAAGTCAAGACAATTAAAAGCGTGGAGACTTTTTTCTTGGATTGTGAATTGTTGTCGACGATTTTAAAACGTTCTTTGTTTTCTTGCTTTTCCTTTCTATCTCTTTCTTCCTCATGTATCTTAATCTACTCTTTTCTCTCTAAACCCAATTTGACAATGAATTCATCCAGTTTTCGTGACACATTGTTTACCCCGTCATTCTCCAAGGTCCCAAATTCTCTGATGTCCTTACATGTCCATCCACTGTGCAGGAAAATAAAACCTCACAAATAAGTCTAACAGGGCACGTCATGAGATGCCCTCTCCACCAAAATCTGAGCTATTATGTCAGCTTCAATCATCTCCACAGATGCAATCTAAAACCCGAGCAGCAAATGTTTCTTTGGCACTTGGCAGTGTTTGAAATATAATGGCACCTTCAGATGAGTAAAGCAAGTAAAGCTTAATAACATTGTTGTTGTGTGGTATTGTTCACTTAGGAAGTCCAATTTGCTGAGACACTTTTGAATGCATGTTGTCATCTAGGACTATGGATAGTGATGGCAGAGACTCTAACTTTCTTTCCATCACAGGAATCTGTCCCAGTCTTACCACCTGCAATTGGCACATATTGGAAGGATTTGCAAGTTGAGTGTTCTGCTTCTGGCTCAGAGGCAGGAAAACTACCACTTTGCCACAATACCACCTCTAAAAAACATTGTACTACAATGTAAATGATTTACATTGAATTTTGAACACACTTGTGATTTGATTGAGAACCTGATTATAAAAAGTGGTTGAAAGTCAATCAATTAATTGAATGCAGTGAATTAACATTTCGGCATTGACTGCTGCTCCTTCAACATCTAGATCGTCCATTCTAGACCTGCCTCTCTAACCCTTTCCACCTCTCTTCCTCTCCAATTTCCTTTCTTGTTTTAAGACCCTCCTTCGAATCCATGTCAAAAGTTTTGCTTTCCCCTTTACCTTGGATTATATGAAGAGCCTTGAAATGATCGCTCCAGAATCCAAAATATTTTATTAGGTGACTTTGCATCAACAACAATCTATTGAATTGACTTCTCCAAGATTGGTTTGAATTGAGATATTCAGCACCACTGCGGTCTAAACATAGGGTGACCAGCTAATAAATTGCATGCTTGGCCCAACAAAACGTTGTTGATGGGAGGAACACATTTACTCCTTAGCCCTCACTCCTCCACATTGCCACCATTCCCAGTCCCAATCCCCAGTTACCAGGCCCAAGAGACATTCCTTCAGCTATTCCTTTGATCTCTCTCCCCAGAATCCACCCCTCCCCACCCCTCCCTTGAACTCTCATATTCTTCAGATCCCCAGCCCCATCACATACACTCCAATCCTTAGCTCCCCAGTCTCACTTTGCACAGCCCCATCTGTTCCCCATCTGTTCCCCATCTTCATGGTCCATGCTCCCCCCAACAGCCCCCCCCCCCCCCCCCAAACCCCCCCCCCCCCCCACCCCCCCCCCCCCCCCCCCCCCCCCCAAACCCTTCCTCGGCCCAATCCATGCCATTCTCTACTGGATTCCTGGCCCGAATCTCAGAGCTGACCCCTGGGGCCACTTACATGAGGGCCACTGCAAAGCCCTTCAACCAACGGCTGAGACCTATTGCCACCAGAAGATTTCACCCATTGTCATTCAGATGATACATTCAGTCAAGACCTCACCTGCTCTCTCAGATGTGCATAAAAGATTCTTTGGCACTATTGCGCAGAACAGCAGGGGAATTGTGTTTTGACCAATATTTATCCATCAGTCAACCTCACAAAAAGCAGATTATCTCGTCATTATGGGAGCTGTATTGGGGAGCATTCTGTGCACAAATTCGCTGCAAACATTATTTTGAAGCTCTCCTTAAAGAGATTCTAAGCCAATAGACTTGAGTAATATAAAAACAGGAAATGTTGGGAATGCTCAGCAAGGTAGCACTGCTGCCTCATGGTGCCGAGGGTCTTGGAAGGTTGATCAATTTGAACCCGGCCCAGGGTCACTGACCGTGCGGAGTTTGCACATTCTCCCCGTGTATGCATGGGTCTCACCCCACAACCCAAAAGATGTGTAGGCGAGGTGGATTGGCCCGCTAAATTGCCCCTTAATTGGAAAATAAATAATTTGGTACTTTAAATTTATTTTAAAAAAGCAAGGTAAACGATATCAGTGGAGTAATATTGGCCGGGATCCTCCGACCCCGCGTCGGGTCAGAAAATCGCTGGGGGGGGGGGGGGCTTGGGAATTGCGCCACACCGCCCCGACGCCAGCCCACCAATTCTCCGCCGCCGATTCTTGGGTGCCTATGGAATCGCCACCACACCGGTCGGGGGCCCCGATCGCGGGCCAGGCCACCGTGGAGGCCCCCCCTGGAGTCAAGTGCTTGACAAGTTCGGCCAAGTCCCACTGGCGTGGGTTACATATGGCCCCACGACCTCAGAGTTCTGGCTGCGGGGGCCGTCCTGGTTGGGGGGTGGGGGGGGGGGGGGGGCGCGGGGGGATCCACGGTGGCCGACCGATGGGCGGGTGGACTAGTTCCGTGGGAGGCCTATGTTCCTCCGCACTGGGCCCCTGTAGGGTTCCGTCTTATTGCCAGGGGGCTGGCGTGGAGACGAGAACCCACGCGCTTGCGCGGACTTGCGCTGGTCATGGCGTGCCGGCTTTCGGGCGCCGGAGCTGCGGACACCACTCCGGCGCCGTACTAGCCTCCTAGGAAGGGGTGAATACCTGCCACTTGAGGCCCATTGACTCTGGAGTGGCTCACGCCGCTTTTCACGTCAGCGTCAGAACTTGGCCGTGGGATTGGAGAATCCCGGCTGTGGTATCTCTGCATTGCTCTTTGACCAAGCAGATCTACATATGGACTCCTGCACATATGCACAGAGTATTGTTATCCATAACCTGGTTAAATATGAACATGAACCAATGAGTCAGGTCAGATCATATATCAAACAGTTTAAAATGAATTTTAAAAGTCCCCAGATTGTCTAACCAAATACTTGAATATCTTTAGGCTTTACAATGCTGCTGTAGTTGTGATAATGAAGCAATATGAAAGTAACTTCTTCAGCTGGTCTCGTATTGCTTGTTACAATTTTATCCAGCTGAGCTGACTCACAGCTTGTACTTCACATTTGTAATTTGGAAAAATAAGTTGCTTTACATCAGCACAAACCATGTCATGACTAGTTAATCTATGACTGTTATTGGAATGCAACAACATAACTTAGACAGGTGAAGGCAAGTTCTTGGGTCATGACATCCAGTTGTAGACAATCCAATGTTCAGCTACTAAGCTGTCTTCTGGGGTGGCAACTGATATGTATACTGGCTTTACATGATGATGCAAGTAAGCGTTGGTAGATTTAAGTGATACTCCTGATTTTAAATTGCCTCCACGACCCCTAGGGGAAACCAATATTTTACTCACATCAAAGGTTCATATTCTTGACTTTGGCTGTGGCGATTTTAAAAATAATTTGAACTCTATAACAATCATGTTTTATTAGATTCATGTTTTGTTTGGTTGTAAGCCCTCACTGAGAACAGGATGGTCCTAACTGCAGGCATTTACCCATCTTGTTTACACATGTCCTTTAGTGAAGGAAATCTGCCATCCTGACCTGGTCTGGCCTACGTGTGACTCCAGACCCACAGCAATGTGGTTGACTCTTAAATGCCCTTTGAAATGGCCCAGCAAGCCACTCAGTTCAAGGACAATAAAGGATGGGCAATAAATGCTGGGCCAGCCAGCGACACCCACATTCTATCTAAGAATAAAAACAAAGTAATGACAGAGCTACTCTGTGGTACACAATGCGGAACACAAGCTGCGAGCTTTAAGAACTTGACATTCTTCAGTGTTGGTGAAGTGCACCGATGTTGATATTGTGAAACTGGTTGGAGGCTCCTTTGCTGCTGGTTAAATGATCCCCGAATTGTCAAAAGTATTTGAACTTAAGCCTAAGAATCAATATCTCTTTCACCTTAAATGCGCCACACACCAATGATCCCTTACAGAACTCACACAGAAAGAAATCAAGCAAAAAGATTCCAAATGTATCTCTGTGTAAGCACCGAGTATCTGGTAAAGCTTGATGTGAAAGCAAAAACTGCTGCATTAACTTAAATCGGTGAGGATACATGTTTAAAACCTGGAAATAGAAAATAAATTGGCTGAAGGAGTCTGAATCGAGGTAGGTGTTAGAGGATGTATGTGAAGGCAGAGACAAGACGGGGGCCAGTCTGTTTCTGATTTAAATCAATAACTTGGATTGAAAAATTCAATGTAAACTGCTTATATCCACAGGCAATGGCAAATGAATAGGGACACAGCAGAATTTGGGGAAGCAAAAATGAATTAGGCAAAATTGCCAGGGTTTTTCCACTTCTACATCTGCCAGTCCAGAATTCCAGGTGACTGAGTGTAGAAGCAGTAAATATTGAGCAATGTCAGATTTGGAGACACTAAAATAACATTGCACAGAACAGAAGGCGATCATTCAGCCCTTTGTGCCATTTCCCCGCTCTTTTCCCATGGTCCCTTTTCAAGTATTCCTCTCAATTTGGACCTCTCAGGAATTCCTGATTTCAATCACTCCAACATTGGTGTGGCATTCCATTCTTGCACCTCGCTTTCATCCTTGAAATCATTCCTTAAAGCTGATGTTCCTCTTTGACCAAGCTTTTGGTCATCTGGCCTGATATTTCCTTATTTGGTTTGGTGTATATTTTGTGTATAATGCTCCTGTAAAGCACCCTGGGTGTTCTATTGCTTAAAGGTGCCAGATAAATCCAAGTTGTTGTTTTTAACATTACTATTGAGTCTGCTTCCACTAACCTTTCAGGTCATAACAATTCACTTAAGAGGGGGGGAGTCATGGCATTGTGGTAATGCCACTGAACTAGTAATCCAGAGGTCCAGGTTGCGCTCTGATGACATGGGTTCAAATCCCACCATAACAGCTGGTAGAATTTAAATTCAACTAATAATTCTGGAATTAAAAGCTGGTCAGTAACGGTCAGACCATGAAACTCAATGATTGTTGGAAAAACCAATCTGATTCACTAATGTCCTTCAGGGAAGGAAATCTGCCATCCTTACCTGGTCTGGCCTACATGCGACTCCAGACTCACAGCTTAACTGCCCTCTGAAACGTCCCAGTACACTGCTGAGTTCAAGGGCAATTCAGGATGGGTCACAGTGACACCCACATCCCAAGAATGAATTTTAAAAACAATATAAAACAAATTCTCCTCGTCTCGCCCTGGTTCCTTTGCCAATTACCTTAAATTTATAAAGTCTGGTTGCAGACACCCATGCTAGTTAAAACAATTCATTCCTAAGTACACTATCAAAACCCTTTAATGGTACTTGAAATTTTGTACAGACAAGTGTAAATCCCAAATACAGAAAGAGAAAATACATGATAAAAGTACTCCATGAATGTCACTATCTAGAGTTGTCACTATCTAGAGTTTAATTGTTGCTCAAGACTAATCAAGAAGGCAGATAGAATGTTGGATAACGTAGCAAAATGGTGGAGTAGAAGTCAGCTGAAATTATTTTTATTTCGTAGAGCGCTCGAGTACTGTATCCAGTTCTGCTCACTCAAGTACAGCCAACACAATTCAAATCCTGATGGCAGTGTATAACACAAAGCCACATTACTGACCTTTGGCATTAAATGGTTGAGTTACAAACAAACAAATGATCAAGGAGCAGAAGTCGGCCATTCAGCCCGTTAAGCCTGCTCTGCCATTTAATAAGACCATGGCTGACCTGATAGTAACCTCAAATCTGCCTTCCACCCATCCCTGATAACCTATATAAATGACCAAGCATCGATTCAACTCTGCCTTAAAAATATTCAAAGAATCTGCTTCTTTTCATGGTCTTTTCAGGACGAGCATTTCAAAGACTCTACATTCTGAGAGAAAAAAAGACTCAGCCTTGAAAGAAACCAGAGGAGAAATGATCGAATAGAACTTTAGAAGATGTAACCAATGTAGGAAAAAGTACTGAAATACTAAACTATGGGAATAGAAAAGAAGACATGAAGCTATAAATTTGTCCTGGATAGTAATGCAAAAATTAACAATGAAGACTTATGGAAGAGAAAATCAGGCAGCCTGTCGAGTGAGCTACCCAGGGACTATTATCAAAACCCATTTTCCAAATTATCCAGTTTCTCCTGGGGCAGCAGATTCATTCTAGGGTACAGTTCTATTTGAGGTGAAATGAGCAAGTACATACCTGAAATCAGGTCTAGGATCTCCAACCCTGTCAGCTCCAGTTACCAACTTGCAGATGAACATAACTAAGTCTTATGGGAAGTTACTTCATAGCTACATCACAGGGAAGCTTCAGGGTGTCATCCTATAATAATGACTCAGGTTTCAGTGAGGTAGAAATAGCCTCATTTATGTTTGGAATTCTCTACCACAGTCAAAAAAAATCTTTGCCACAATTGGTTGGCGAATACATTGCTCAATTTTGATCTGAGCTGCATCAGACCGGGATTAGGTTCATTGTGTTGAGTTTGCAAATCTAATTCCACTAGTTGGCTAGCAGTAGGGCTACTAAAAATGGACCAGGGCCAGGAAGTAAATATCAGAGAGTAACCTTGCTCTTATCCTGTGACTCCTTCTGAGAAAGGAATTTTGTGGATACTATTGGGAAAACTTTCAAGTTGAGTGCAAAATAGGTGGTTATTGGTTTAACTGGGTTACGTTGTGGGGACTGGGGCCTTAGATTAGGCTTGTATTCCATTCAGAATAAAAGATTAAGGGGGTATTTAATTAACACATTATAAGGAGTTGATATTTCCTCTGATGGAGCGGCAGGGGCAGCTCCCATAAAAAGAAGGCATAACCTTAAAATGAGAGCTAGGCCATTCAGGGGTAATGTCAAGAAGGAATTCTTTATAAAAAGAGAAATCTGGAACATTCATCCCTATATGGGGTTGAGATTTGATCATTGAGAATTTCAAAACTGAGATTGACATTTTTGTTTGGCAAAGGTTAGAGGACCAATGTGAGTTAAGATTCAGGTCAGCCATGATCTAAATGCATGACAGAATAAGCTCGAGAGGCTGAAAGGCCAACTTCAGTTCTTAATGTATGCCCGTGACACCGTAACCAAGGTCAGGAGAGTGGCCAAACTATTTTTCAGCTTCAGCCTCATTTAAATTTTGTGGATAAGATCAGGCAGATTTGCTGCACTGGAAAATTGATTAACTTTGATACAGAGGTGCCTGGCAGGTAAGGCCTTTTCTGGAGTGAGGGGCCGGGGATTGGGGGGTGGGGGTGGGGGGGTTAGGTTTGGATCAATGGGGAAACCAGAAAAACCTTTTGTAAAGCAAAAGCTTACCTTTTCTGAATGATGGTAGAGGTCCCTTCAGGGCTGTTTCGGCTGCTCAATATCTGGAAGAACTTGGACCATCATGTCCAATGCTGGTACTTTTCAGAGTCGCAATCTTACAAATTTAAGCTGTCACTGTCTGTAATCCAGAAAAGGAGGATTCATCTTTTTGTCCCCTTAGATGGAGGTTCACAAAGTGCACAAGGATGTGGGGATCACTTGGTGGTGATCATGGGTGGAAATCCTGGCTATATTAATCCTTCCATTTGAACATAGCATTAATCAGGCCAAATATTGAGGCTCTACTGGCTTAGCTCTATTTGTTTAACACAGATCAGCGCTTGAACCTGGTCTCTACTGATCCCTGCCTCTTACCCACTGACGCAGCACATGCCCCTTTAGCAACAATTTATTGCAAGTGATAACCTTGCACCAGAGAGAGGGGCAGTCTCAACGTCTCACAGTCTCAACGTCTCATTGACGTGTGAGTCCTGAGTAAAAGGAATTCTGCCTATCGCTTTCTCAGCACAAAACTGACTTTGTATTTTACAGGTCGAAAATCCAAGTCGTAGCCAACAACAAAGTATTTTATTTTGGTTTGTTCAAGATTTTCCCTCAAGTTATTCAGGAATTCTAATTTATTGTAACGGCAAAAGAAGGAGAAGTTGCCCGGACCAGCCCAGTTTACAGAGATCAAAGAGCAGCAGCCAAACACTACAAATCACAATCAAACGGTTGAATAAGTCAGTAAAATAATACCTACTTATATTTCAGATCCTCACTCCCTTTCATAGAGTAGATATGATTCAGCTTCCATGATACGCAAACGCTACAGAATGAAGTTATCTTCAATTTTAGATTAAGCTGTACATTTCTTGTGTAAATCTTTGAGGAAAATGAATAATGTAGCTGCCAGTGCTGTCACAGAGGCACACGTTCAGACAAGATTTAATTGGTAAATGTTGACGCAGCATTGTGCTGAAATATTTCAGTCTTCCATGGCGTCCTGGCACAAATATTTTGTACATTCCAAAGTAGAAAACAGTCAGACAAATGTAACCACAACAGAGGCTTTGAGGTCGGGCAGGAGTAATCTGATGGGAGAGACAGAAATGTTATGAAATGCCCCAGTAAGTTAAACAACTTTATTTGTGGCTTACAAGTTTAGTTCAGTTCAAGATTCTGAGCATTCTTTTGATGTCCTCTAAAGAAACGTGTGAACTCCGGAATCAATTCTGCACCGAACAAAGCTGCTTTCCCCTCAAAAAATACACAACCTTGCTCCCCTCCATCTCAGAAGAATTTGTGAGGTGGAGGGGAGCATATTCTCCCTAAATGTAACCATGGCACATTACCACTCTGCCTCCTCCATCTTATCACACCCTTTGACAATGTCAATGATGCCACCCTCTTTAAAAAAAATAAATTTAGAATATCCAATTCTTTTTGTTTCCAATTAAGGGACAACTTAGTGTGGCCAATTCACCAACACTGCGCAAACTTTTGGGTTGTGGGGGTGAGACCCATGCAGACACAGGGAGAATGTGCAAACTCCACACGGACAGTGACCTGGGACCGGGATCGAACCCCGGTCCTCAGCACCCTGAGGCAGCAGTGCTAATCACTGTGCCACCGTCTTGCCCGAACCATTCTCCTCAATCCACCTCTGCAGAACTGTCCTCACTCGGGAGCACTCTTATCTATTCAATCTCAGCCAGAGCATTTCCAGTCCTACTCAATATTGTTATCTGTGGAGCTACGCAAGGATATATCCTGATCCCCTTCCTTCCTTATCTACACACTGACCCTTAGCAATGTCATCCAAAGACATGGGATTAACTTCTAAAAGTAAGCCAGATAAAACCTAGCCCTTCTTCTTTATCAACGTTCTTGGCTCGACTGCCTCTGTGTTATCCAACATGTTCTCTGGCAGAGAATGGCCCGTTGTGCCATTACTTCCGGTCAGCCCGACGCCGGAGTGGTTCGCGATGCTTTTGACACCGGCTACGGGCTATCGCGCCAATCGTGGAGAATCCTGCCCCTGAGGTGTAGCATTGCAGAAAACGTCTTCACTGAAGATAGTCTTTCTCATTGCTAGGATTTAATTATGCAACTGTTCACATTGATTTACAATTATGCTGAAATATAAATTCTAATTCCTTAAATAAACTAAATTAAACAGTGATGGTCACAGACAAGGTTACAAGGTGAAAAGACTTCTCAGCCTTCGCTCTCCTCAGAGAGGTGACCTGACAGTGGTTGTTAAAATTTCGAAGGGGTTCAGTAGGTTAGGCTTAGAGAAGACTTTTCCACGTGCGGGGAAGACAAAATCTAAAGGCCATAAGTATAAGATATCATTAATAAACTTAGTCAGAAGAATCTTGTTTAGGCAGTGAGTAGTTTGAATGTGAAACATGCCACCAAATGGTGTTGTTGAGATAATAGTGTTGATGCATTTAATGGAATGTTGGGTAAGTAAATGAGGGAGAAATGGATAGATGATTATGTGGTTCGGGTGAGACAAGGTAAATACAAAATAATGGGGGCCATTTGGAGCATAAACATTGGTTGAAAGACTTAAATCTACATTATTCTATGTAATACATATTGGGCAAGATCCATTGGCCATGCTGTGCCAGAGAAACAGCTCGCCAGGGCGCAGCATGGCTGATGAAAGCCGGGAGACCCCGATCCCGGGATCTACCCAGCTCACAATGCCTTGCGACACGCAACGCGACCTCGGGAGACATTGTGATGCGAATCCCGCCCACAATCTTTGGCAAATCTACATATTAGAACGAGGCAGTTAGTCTCACTCTAATGTGCAGATTCCTGAGGTACCTGAGCCTTTGGGATTCAATCCCTTCACCTCAGAGACCTTGCCCGGGTGCTGTTCAGCACTGGTCCCCACAAATGGGGACCAGATGGAATGGCACTTGTGGGGTCTCCCAGGGGAGTGGTGGCTCCCAGCTGCATAGGCTTTGGGCAGGGTGGTGCCTTGACACTGCTGGTACCACTGGTGCATCCTGACAGTGGTAGCCTGGCACATTTGCTTTGCCATCTGGGTGCCAGCCTGGCACTGCCAAGGTGGCTCTGTCAGTGGGCATGGGCACTGCCAGGTTGGCACTACCAAGGTACAAAGCTGGCATTTTTTTGTGTGTGTGTGAGATTGGGTTGGGGTTTCCTGTGGGGGTGGTGGGGGGTGACGCTGGGGGAGAGGTCGGGGATTGTTTCTGGGGCCTCAGAGATTGGGACGCCATTTTTTTTTGCCTCGGCTGCGTGGTCCCCGTTCAGGTCCCCTATTCAACGCGAGCCACATTAAATAGTCATGTGTTTCTTGTCTTTGTTCCCTTTTGGGAGAGTCATGCCCTTTATCTGTCATTTTAAAGAACAGTCAAAAGTAAAACTGATGGCATTATATCAAGTATTCAGAAAGTTCTATGATGGAATAGTTGAACGATTTATTTACTTTTGCCTCATTCTTGATTTACAAGAGGGGTTGCCAGCGACTTTCCAGCGCCCGTTTCAGATACATGAAAGTTAGTTGTAATGTTGCTATTGCTGTCCTGACTTAACTAAGCTGGCTAACTAAGCATCGACTGACAAAAATGCAGTATTCTTCGCGATGATTTATCAGAGGCTGGTTTTCCTCCACCATGCTCTCAAGTAACTGCCTCTCCCCCACACACACATCACCCCCCGCTGCTGCTATTGTGTTCTTGAATGGCACAGCTCCCAAACCTGCCCTACACAGCTTCACCATTGTTGAAAACCTTTGAAAGGGTTGTTGCAATCTCCCTCGAGAACTTCCCAGGCTACTGGAAAAATCCAGGCAGGAATTACACAGAGAATTGAAAACAGTTAGACCGTTGCTCTGGGCCCAGATCAAAATTGAGTCTGGGGGGTTCCAAATTATAACAGGATGTCAGAGCCCTGCAGAATTGCTAAGTAATTATATATTCGCCTGATAACATAAAGTGGACACAGCAATATAAATTATTGTCAGAGATAAATTGTCTGCATCAAAGTACTTTTACAGATCCCTAAGCTGCTGCCACTCCAGGAAAAGGCTGATACAGTATTGTGAAGATAGATCCTTATTTTTTACGAGTGGCTTATCTGTTTCTGCATTTGTTACAGAATGTTGCTCCCCTTACCGCAATGGAAATAATATTCAGCACCATGGCAATAACCTCCCGATGTTATTTGCCATCTCTTTTCTTTAAACCACTAACAGTTGTACCAATAGGAGTTCCCCCTCTTACTAACCTTACCACTGATCTATGCCACCTGGATTAACAAGAGAAACCAGTACGCTCCTCTTCTTCCTGAGTCACCAAGCTTCATATCAACCTCTATCTATCTGCTACACAACCCAACTTGGTACCGCGACGCACCCTCTTACGAAGCATGTTGTAAGGATATTTGGACTGGTGGTGGGGCACAGCCGTTATCTCAGCCTTGGCATATTGTACAAGGGCAATTAGGGATGGGCAATAAATGCTGAATTTAAAAAATGGATTGCAATTTATGGAGAGAAGGCATGGAGTGAAATGGTGATGGAAGTCTGCTGGGATTGCTAGTGGTCTTCCCATTAACTTCTGGCCATGGCATTTGCCAGTAGTGAGGAAAGTGGAGGATCTCCCACCTTTCCAGAGACCAATTGTGTCACTTAAATAGCCAATTAAGGGTTCTTCCCATCGGCACCTGCATTTTGCCAGAAGCAGATAGGCCCTCTGCTGAGATTGGAGAACTCTGGGAGCCTTTCTACAGACTCCAGGTTGGAGGTGGGGGATTGGGGGGGGGGGGGGGGGGGGGGGGGGAGAAAGGGGTGCATCCTATGTGGGCACTCTATGGCAACACCCACCTGCCCTCACCGGCCAACTCCTACCAACTGCCCCACCAGCTCACCAGGGCCTGCCTGGCTTGACCCAGCAACTCCTGATGCCACTCCATAGGTGGATCCTCTCAGCTGGCCGCAGTTCCAGCATAGGTCACTGCTCCCGCTGCCACTGCTAGGAGTGAAGCGCTGTTGGCCTCCCCGATTGGCTGGCACACTCTCGGATGGGTGCTGTCATCCGTTAAAAAGAAGGCAGCCCTGGTGACAGGACATTAGCTGGAAGATGGGGACAAAGTCTGGTTGGGGCTGCCAAAGCTGCCAAGGCAGGGTTGCCCTGTGTCTCTCTGGCCAGTTATCAAAGCTGCTGCCACCCTGACAAAAGTCAACCTTCTAACATAAGCACCATGTACATTACAAATATGTATTGGATGAGCACTGGCAAACATACCATAATGTTTCTAAGAATATAAAAACAAAGAGCAAGATTAGGCCATTCTGCACCTCGAGCCTCCCCCATGTTCCATAAGATCATGGCTGATCTGATTTAGATCTCAACTCCACTTTCCTGCCAACTACCCTTAACACTCAAAAATCGATCTCAGTCTTAAATATATTCAACATCTCAGCCTCACAGCTCTCTGGGATAGAGAACTGTAATTTCGTAATTAAGTATATATTATGCCATGTGCTCGTATGTACAGCGAAGCCCCTAAAATTGATACATCACAAAAAAACAATAGTACAATTCTGACTCCATCTCCATATTATGGAAGTGTATCAAGCTGAACTGAACAGAAATGGTCATCAATGAACCTCTTCAGTCTGGCCCATCCTGAGCGTATTATCCCCATCAGTACAGCATTCCATATGAGCATTTGATTTTGTTGTTGGTTTACATTTTCACAAAACAGTTTTCAGAATACAGCAAAAATCTGTCAAAATAATGAAGTTTCCAATTGAATGTAAAAATGTGACCAATAATCCAGTTAAACAGATCAAGTTGCTCAATACAAATCCCCAAATAGTCCAAAATATTCTGAAGAAATTATAACAATAATTAGTACACTCAAACATTTATATGAATATATGGGGGATATTCCTGATAATATAGTGACTCATTTAGCGGACAATGACTAGGAATGTAGCCTCCTTTTTCTTCCTTACAATAATCTTTATTAGTGTCAGAAGTAGGTGTCTATTAACACTGCAATGAAGTTACTGTGAGAATCCCCTAGTCACCACTCCGGCACCTGTTTGGGTCCACTAAGGGAGAATTCAGAATGTACAATTCACCTCACAAGCACGTCTTTTGGGACTTGATGGAGAAAACCGGAGTTCCTGGGGAAAACCCACGCAGACACGGGGAGAGCATGTAGACTCACAGACAGTGACCCAGCCCGGAATCGAACACAGGTCCCTGCCGCTGTGAAGCAACAGTGCTAACCATTGTGCTACCATTCCTTGATTAAAGTCATTAGATTTCTGAATAAATGTTTGTGTTCTGACAGTAAATCTTTGTCTCAATTACATCATGGAAGGTTAAGCGGTTGTCCTGACGACCTTGGTTGTCATCTGTATGGCTTAAAACGAAACACAAGATTTAGT
The DNA here is from genome assembly GCF_902713615.1 of Scyliorhinus canicula. Classification (NCBI taxonomy): domain Eukaryota; kingdom Metazoa; phylum Chordata; class Chondrichthyes; order Carcharhiniformes; family Scyliorhinidae; genus Scyliorhinus; species Scyliorhinus canicula. Next base: position 128,889,578 of record NC_052158.1, on the reverse strand, counting down.
ATACAGAACCATCGCTTTAGGTGTGAGTGCATGCAGAAGATGAAAGGGATTAAAGTATAAATTTCAGACCAAAATAAATGCATGAAAAAGGCAAGTTCACCCAAACAAAATTTACAGACACTAGACTGAGTGACAGTAAAAATGTTTAATTTGTATTTATGTACAATTCAGGAAGATTAATTTTAAATTTCATCAGTTTTCCTCATGCTTAGAAACCAATCAAGCTGCCTCACTCAATACAGATGTATTTTTTTCCTTAACATTTGCTCATGACTCTAGACAAACAACAGCTGGGCCTCAGTGAACAGCAAATATTTCTTAGTTATATTATTTCCATTACACTTCAGCAAAAACTCTAAGTCATTTGCAGTGGCAGCAATGATCTTTGGCCTGTTATTAAATTGCAGTATGTAAAGTGTTAGGAGCTGAATGCATTTATTGATACGATTGTTTCACTGCTGAAATCCAGATGCAGCACAACACAAAAATTATACCTACGTTTCCATCGTGAGCATACTCACCTCTGCACAGTCATTTCCTGTTGAGAAGAATAAAGATTTCTGAAGTCCATAATACATTTAACTTTGTTATATTTTAAGAATCAAAACTGCAGCCCACTCAGCTGTGAGCGAGGCATTAATTGTGGACTTGATAAAAGCATACCCACTCCAGTCAACCTTGTAAAGTTCTCCTCGTTATCACCTGGGCACTTGTGCCACAATTGGGGGAGCCATTCCACAGATTAGCCAAGGAACAGAAAATCATGCTCACCCAATCATACCTCAAAACTAAAGTCTGGACTCCTCCATCAGTGTCCCTGGGAATGTCCTGTTCCACCAGCAGGGAATACCCATCAGATCTGGCAATACAATAATATGCAATCAGGATGGAGTAACTCCAGACGGCCTCACTATCAACTCTGGACTCCATAAATTCTCGCAGCTTCAAATCAAACTTGAGCAAGGAAACCTCCTTCTTTTTCCTACCTGTCACCCTCCCTCAGCTGATAAATCAATACTCTTCTATGTTAAATAAGAGTTGGAGGAAGTACTGAATGTATCAAAATGTGGAAGCAATGTCCAGCACCATAAGTACCACATCTAACCATGAAGGTCATAACTGTTAGTCTGGGCTAGCAGCAGGGTGGTGAGGGAACCAACATGAGGCAGTAACCTACTTGATCTTGTCCTCAGTAATCTACCTGTTGCAGGTGCAAATATATATTGTAGCATGGGCAAAGTAACCATCGCACAGTCCTCATGAAGCTCCAGTCCGGTCTTCACACTTAGACCACTATTCATCATGTTATGTGGTACTACCACTGTGCTGAATGGGATAATTAAAAACAGATTCAGAAAGTTAAAGCTTCTAGGAGGCTCTGTTGGTCATCATAACCAGCAGAGTTATATATCAACATAAAATGTGACTTCATGACCCAGTACATTCCTCACTCCTCTATCAGGTTCAAGTCAGACCAACCCGCGTTCAATGAGAAATGTAGAAGAGCGTGCCAGGAGCATCATCAGGCATAACTGATGCCAGCCTGATGAAGCTACTACACAGGACTGAATATATAAATAAGACTTGCATTTACATAGCACCTTTCACAACCACATGCTCGCCTTCAAAATAGAGTCATAGAATCCCACATGTGAGAACAGATGGGATCTTGTTTTAACATCTCATCTGAAAGACTTTAGTTCAAATCTCCCCTATTGAGATTGGAATCCCTATTTCCAACTCAGATCAGAAAATAAAATACCCACTCACGTTTTCTGGAAAATCTTCTGATGAAGGATCTTGCAGAACCCAACATAATAAACCATGGAGACATCAGTGAAGAGATTCTGTGCAGAAGGCACTCTGGGTTCCATAGCTGCCATACTCTGTTAAGTATAGAGATTAAATTAACTTTAAAGTTATGGACAGATGGTCAGTGGGTAAGGGGGTGTGGTGGGTGAGGTAGGTAGGTATAGGATAGGATGGTAGGCGGATCAGGTGATGGGATGGCAGGTAGGTAGGGGGCTAAATAGGTAAGATGGCAGGTAGGCACTGTGGCAGGGTGGAAGCTGGATAAGGGGGAGGGATGCCAGCTGGGTAGGGTGGTAGGTGGACAGGGTGGTTTTTGGGTAGGGTGGTAGGTGTGTAGAGTGAGAGACTGGCAGGTGGGTAGAGTGATAGGTGGGTAGGATGGTGGATAAGTGAGGTGGGTAGGGCGGCATGTGGCTGAGTGGGCAGGTGGGTTGGGATAGTCGGATTAAGATGGGCGGGGTTATCAGGTTGGGGGCTAGTCTGGTGGGGATGAGGTGGGTCAGGTTAAATTGGAGTGGAGTTCGGTGGTCAGGGGGTAGTCCAGAGATCGAGGGGTTAGCTGAAGCATTGTGGGAGCAGGCGGGGAGGGGTCAGTTGTATAGTTACCTAAGAGTTAGACCAGGAGTTTTCTGTTTCACATTTCAATGGTACTTATTCAGGTGAGTCAGCACCATCGAGTTCTTTGACTCTAAGTCAGAGTTGAAGATGTTTTTGAAGGGTGCCGGCAATCTGCGGAATTTCCAATCAGTAGCTCAAACTTCACAGGCAATTCCCACAGATGTGGAGATGCCGGCGTTGGACTGGGGTGAGCACAGTAAGAAGTCTTACAACACCAGGTTAAAGTCCAACAGGTTTGTTTCAAATCACTAGCTTTCAGAGCACTGCTCCATCCTCAGGTGAATGTCAGGAATTCACCTGAGGAAGGAGCAGTGATCCGGAAGCTTGTGATTTGAAACAAGCCTGTTGGACTTTAACCGGGTGTTGTTAGAATTATTACAATTCCCACAGAGTCAGTGCATTTGGACATCCAAAGGGTGCTATCGGGTATCCTCCGGTGTCTGTCTGGCCTCCCACGGTCCAGTGACCACACTGAAAAGTATGAAATTATGCTTCTGGAGCCCTCTCCAATCTCGGGTCACCTGCACACCCAAATGCCAAGCGGAATGGCAGTGCCCCAGCCCCGCTCCTACTCCTAACAGAGTACTGACCAGAATATCTCGGCTTTTACCTCTGCAAACAGGTGCAGCTGAGGAACTGAGTGCATACCTGAGAATTTGGTGAGTGGGGAAGTTCGGCGAGAGGGGAGGCAAAAGGAGGTATTTGTTTCCTTTTGCTTTTGCTACCTTTTTTTACCCTGTACGAATAGGCTTTTACACTACAACAGGGAAAGGAGCTGGCTGTTTGGTGAGTACCTGGTGAGTGGTGAAGATCTGTTTCAATCCTAAAATAGTATATAAACTGGTCGTAAAGTTTTAAAATATAGAAAAAAGGGCATAAATAAGTAAATAATATAATTAAGTAATTAATTAAACCACAAGACGAGTGACGTGTCAAAGTTGCAGCGTGTGCTCCTGGATGCCTGTGTGATCCGGGGTAAACACATCGGCAGTAAGTGAATGCAGCTCCAGGAGTTTACGCTCAGAGCTGCAGGTTGATCTGTCGACACTGTGACACATCAGGGAGGGAGAAAATTACCTGAAGAAGAGTAATACAGATTAGAAACATTAACTGTTTTTTTTCTCCACAGATGCTACCAGACCCGCTGAATTTTTCCACCATTTTCTGTTTTTATTCCAGATTTCCAACGTCCATGGTATTTTGCTTTCACCTAGGGTAGGGTCTTCTGATTTGGTCAGTGGTCAGGGACAGGAGAGTGTGACGGTGAGTGGGGCAAGTAAGGGGGCCCAAAGGGCAAGAGTGCAGGCAGAGAGGGGCTTACACTTCTGGGGGCCTCATGTTCTCCCACTTTGTGGGAGCCCCTCATCACGTCCCACCTCCGGTGACATGGCAGCCGCCCTAATGACATCGACCACCACCCCCAATAATGTTGAGCCCCGTTCACAATGATATAGAACACCATTCTGAATGAAGTCAATGGTCTCCTGACCCTGTCCACCCTCATCTCACACAATGCAAGGGACAGAAACCCCAAATTACTGCTTGGCAGACTGCTGCAGTACTCTTTAACTCATGGAAACAATATGCCTGTACTAATCGATCGATTGAAATCCAAGCCTACCTGTTGTCAGCATGACGGTAGAGATGGTCAATATTGCAATCTCTGTGTTTGGAGGTGAGCAAACAGGAAGTGGCTGATGAGCAACAAGATGGAGCAGAGGGTGTCCCGATACACCGATGATCTGCTGCTGTATATTTCGGAACCGAGCACGTCGGTGGGGAGTATAATGGAGCTGCTTCAGAGATTTGGGACATTCTCGGGGTATAAATTGAATTTAGGAAACAGCAAGTAGTACCCTGCCAGGAGTAGGGGCGGGGGTGGGGTCTGCCATTCTGCTTGGCATTTGGGGGTGCAGGTGACCCAAGATTGGAGAGGACTCTAAAAGCATAATTTCATAATTTTCAAACTTCTCTGCTAAGGATTTTACTTCGGCAATCACATGTGGTTTATCTGAATTTAATGTGACTATAAGCATTACTTTATATCGACAAAGTTCAATCTCAAAGTCAGAACAGCATTTGCATGAGAGGATCACCTGGTGTCATAAATTCTTTTGACCGTCTCATGTTCGCTCCATGCATGGTTGCAACATAATCCACCGATGTGTGGAAACCAAAAAGAAGGCATACGAGTTTTGAACAAAGTCAGAAAAATGTGCAGCTGCCTCATGATTCAGCTGCTGCATTGCAGATTAAATTCAAGGAATGACTGGAACATGGGATGGATAATGCACAGGGGCTTGCATTGTTCAGTCTTGCTTGTAGACCTGAATATTTTCCTGCCATATTTGTGGCACTATCGAAGCTTTGCCCATGACAATTTTTGATGTCCAAACCAAAATGTGCAATGATTTCCAAAACAGAGTTGTCTCCAGGCAGTCAGAAGTGTGGGATTGTAGCTGGACAAAACAAAGAAATTGCTCTATAACTTTAGCATCGCTGGTCACATATTTTAACATTAATGTTAATTGGTCCACATGACTCACATCTGGTGTTGAATCAACTATTGTGCAATGGTATTTGGCAGTGTTGACTTCATTAGTGAATTGGTCCTTGCTCTGCTATTGGAATGATTAAATAATCGTGGGACTGTGCATTAAAAAATTGGTTTTCCCTGAGCCACAATATTGATAACTTTTTAAATACTTTTTGAGAAGCTCATCAAATTTACTGAAATATTCAAGGAAGGCTAAAAAATTGCCTCTTTTGTCTTGACTCTGATGACTCATCATGTCCTCTTAAAGAAAGTCCCAAGGAAGACAGCAGTTTGACTGTAGCAACAACACGTCTCAGCGCATTCCTCCAGCAAACATACTCCTTTCAAACTGAGCCAGTAACACAAAATCAATTCTTCCAGATAATTTACAAATGCACACATAGCTTTAATATGACTTTTGGAAGTTTCATGATCAACAATATCTCTTCCAACATTTCTTCAGTTGGAGTACCTGTCGGCAAATGCTAGTTTCCCTTTACTAGGATCAGGGAATAATTTGAAAACATAACAGTAGACTGCTTTAGGAGCTTTCTAAAAAAAACAATCAGTCTCTTTTCCCTCATGCCATTTCTCCTCACCCTCAGAAAAGGCGACTTATGAAGACTTCTAAACTGCTTTTGGCGTCGAACCTCAAACTCTTTTCTCAAATTTTCCATGTTACCTAAGTTCTCTGGCCTCCTTATTACAAAATATTCATTCATACGCGGTGAAACAGATTTTGACCATCAGGCAATGTCTTCAGGGTAGGTTTCTTCCCACACTTCAGAAGAACAGTGTGCTTGAGTGGTATCTTGTAGTTGCATTTGTATTTCAGAGTCCACATCGTGTTCACTTTTTCAGGCAATGTGTTCTCCGAAATCAGCAGGTCAAAGTCATCAACAAGTCACATAAACCTTTTGTGGATGTTGTTGTTGAGGATACTTAGTTTTTTTTTACTTAGAATTTACAGTGTAGAAGGAGGCCATTCGGCCCATCGAGTCTGCACCAGCTCTTGGAAAGAGCATCCTACCCAAGGTCAACACCTCCACCCTATCCCCATAACCCAGTAACCCCACCCAACACTAAGGGCAATTTTGGACACTAAGGGCAATTTAGCGTGGCCAATCCACCTAACCTGCACATCTTTGGACTGTGGGAGGAAACCGGAGCACCCGGAGGAAACTCACGCATACACGGGGAGAACGTACAGACTCCACACAGACAGTGACCTAGCGGGGAATTGAACCTGGGACCCTGAGCTGTGAAGCGATTGTGCTATCCACAATGCTAAAGTGTGAAACATTCTTTTTCCCTAGCTTTGTCCTCTTGCCAGGCCCTCAACGTCCTGTGTTTTTGACTGCCATATTCATCATTTCTCTTCATGTTGATTGGGGATGATCTGTCTTGATTTCAACGAATCACAAATAAGTCAGTAGAATCTTCTGTCAAGGGAACCCTCCTTAAGCAAAAGCAGCAGATTGTCTAAGCTGCTCAAAAGCAGTGACAAATTAAATAAAGCTTATGAGTTGGTCGAGGAATAGTCTTTAGAAATTGTGAAAAGAATTGTTATGAAGATGAGTTGGAGTTCATTATCCAACCAGAGTAACTGGCTGTTGGTAATAATTTTTGGGAAAGCTGTGATGCCGATGGATGGTTAAGGCAAGCGGGGTATCATAAAAGGCACCGCAATCAATCAGAGAGAGAAGTGACTGACACCAAAAAAGGCCGTAAAGTCAACGTGCAAGAACAACAAGAAGAAAGAGATGTTGGTTGCTGTACAGCTCTCTTGCCCTCAGCCCTGCCTGGCTGGCCTCTGGCTCTGGTCACATTGCTCCGCTCCCACTGGCCACTGCTTCCCGATTCCCGAGACATGATGCCAGCGCTTGTTTGGCCTTCTTCACACCTCCCAACTTCTACTCTGCTCACCTCATAGCTATCACTTGGGTGGTCGGGCTTTGAACCTTGATGACTATGTGTGCTCTTGGCTGGCTCCTGGCCATGTGGCCTGGTAACCTCTGTTCATTTTGGTTGGTTGGTTGCCCTCTTGCCCTCCTCAGCCCTGGCCATGAGGCCAAGAGTCACCCTGCTGTTCCACTCGACAATTATACATTGTTTTAAAAATTAAATAATAATCTTTATTGTCACAAGTAGGCTTACATTAACACTGCAATGAAGTTACTGTGAAAAGCCACTAGTCGCTACATATCCAGCAACTGTTCGGGTACACTGAGGGAGAATTCAGAATGTCCAATTCACCTAACAACATGGGCGAGATTCTCCGGACTCACGACGGGTCGGAGAATAGCGGGCGTCGGAAATTTTTACGGCGACGCTGTTCCGACGCCCTCCCGCTATTCTCCGAACCCCGCAAATTGTCGGAGTCGCGTTTCCCAACAAACGCCTCCTTCCCGCCCCTGACACGACCAGAATCGCCACTGAGAGCCCCCCCGCTATTCACCGGCCCGGATGGGCCGAAGTCCCGACGTCATGGCGCCCTGTTTGGACGTCGTGAAACACACCTGCTTTTTAAATTCGTCAACCAGTCGGCCTGGCTGACGACTGCTTGGAGGAGGTCAGGGCACCACTCTGCGCACCGCTCAGCGCACCGCTCAGCGCACCGCTCGAGTCTGGCCACAACGGGGAAGGCATCCCTGGGAACGGGAGGGGGTCCAGAACGGGGGCGGGTGGGGGGGACGGAGGGGGCAGTGGGGGAGACGGATGGGGGCAGTGGGGGAGACGGAGGGGGCAGTGGGGGAGACGGAGGGGGCAGTGGGGGAGACGGAGGGGGCAGTGGGGGAGACGGAGGATGCAGTGGGGGAGATGGAGGGGGCAGTGGGGGAGACGGAGGAGGCAGTGGGGGAGACGGAGGGGGCAGTGGGGGAGACGGGGGAGGCAGTGGGGGGCGACGGAGGGGGGGGGATTTAGGTAGAGAGTGAGCCGTCCAACCCCGTAACAAAATGTCTGCCACCATGCCATGGTGTGCAGGTGACGAGGACACGGCCGCTGGTTCCCCTGTGGCTTCCGGCCACAGGCCACTGACGCACCCGTGAGGAGGACATAGTTTACTGGCCGTTGGATGCAGGAAGTGACCAGGGGTTAGGCTGACCGCGTGTCAGCAGCGCGACCAGGCCACCGGGACACACTGGTATCCCATGGCTGGCGGCTGCCGAGGTGTCGACTAACGTCCGTCTAACATGTCCCGTTTCTCCGCCCCCCACCACCCTTCTGTAGGTTAGCACGATGCATGGGAACAGAACGGCTATGTTCTGCGCAGTGGTTGGGGCAGCTCTACTGGATTTGGAGATGCAGCAGCATCCACACCCACAACCCGCAGTGGCTGCAGGGCCAGCTGCAGCAGCAGAGGGACAGGGCCGAGGAGTTGCCAGTCGTCGAGCAGCATGGGGGGGGGGAGGAGGAGGAGGAGGAGGAAGAGGAAGAGGAGAGAGTGAGGGTGCAGCCACGGCGTCAGAGGCGACGACCAAAGCCGAGGGTGTACCGTGTCCGGGTCTCTTTCCTAACAATGCCGGACATCACCTGCAGGAGAAGACTCCGGCTGAGTAGGCAGACGGTGATACATATCTGCGAACTCCTGTCGCACCTCGCCCCACGTGGAACGGGGGGAGGACACGCGATCCCGGTAGCCATCAAGGTGACGGTCGCTCTGAACTTCTATGCTACCGGCTCCTTCCAGTCTCCGAGCGGGGACGTCTCTGGGATCTCCCAGTCATCGGTGCACAGGTGCATCCGGGATGTGACCGACGCCCTCTATGCCATCGCCGATCGCTACATCACCTTTCCCGAGGACCGAGCAAGTCAAGACTCACGAGCCCGTGGATTTGCCAGTGTGGCCGGGATACCGAGGGTTCAGGGGTCAATCGACTGTGTTCACGTCCCCATGCGCCCGCCTGCTGTGGACAGGGACGTGTTCACAAACAGGAGGGGGACATACTCCATTAATGTCCAGGTGGTATGCGACCCCCACATGAGGTTCATGAACGTCTGTGCAAGGTTCCCAGGGAGTGTGCATGACTCCTACATACTAGCGCAGTCGTTCATCCCTGCGATGTTTGAGGGACGTCCCCCCCGGCTGAGGGGCTGGTTGCTAGGTGACAGGGGTTATCCGCTGAGGTCTTGGCTGATGACGCCGATACGGAGGCCTCAGACCAATGCGGAAACACGATACAACGAGGCCCATGCAGCAACCAGGGGTGTGGTGGAGCGCTGCCTTGGCCTCCTGAAGATGAGATTCAGGTGCCTGGACCGCTCCGGAGGGGCCCTGCAGTACCAGGCCGACAGGGTCGCTCGCATTGTAGTGGTCTGCTGTGCGCTGCACAACATCGCGATGCAGAGGGGAGATGACCTGTTGCAGGAGGCGGAGGGAGAAGCTAGTGGCAGTGGTGCCAGCACAGAGGAGGAGGAGGAGGAGGAGGAGGAGGAGGAGGAGGAGGAGGAGGAGGACGCTGGCGGAGTGGCGGGCGCAGCACGCAGACACGACCCAGGTGCTGGTTGATGTCCAGGAGGCGGCACGACGGACCCGGCAAGGACGGCGGGCACGCGACGCCATGGTGGCAGCACGGTTCACGCATCGCATGTGACGTCCCCGATGAACACCAAACCACCACCTGCATCGCTAGTCATGCAGAGGGTCACCACACAACTGCCACCACCACAACCCCCCCCCCCCCCCCCCCCCCCCCCCCCCCCCCCCCCCCCCCCCCTCAGTGTACACTGCTCCACTTCGACATGACGCTTATCACTGGGTCCAGACGGAATGGCACAACATTGATGGCTGTGTCAGCGGGTGTGATCAGTGCCATGTGGAATGGTGACAGCCCGCTCTGCGCAGAGCTGTGAGCTCAGAATCGTTAGAGAGAGTCTGACCCATGGCAATAGCTGAACCATCCACCTTGGTGGCCGCTGAGTTCGTCACTGACACTCCATCACGTGCCCGCGTGGGCTAGCTGTGGGAGGGGGGTAGGGGCAGGGACTGCACACCCGGCACCGAGGTTTCACCACCCGCCACCCCCAGCGACACTCGGTCACCATCACGATTCCTGTGGCTGTGGAACAATCACACGGTATTACAAGTAAGGTGGAACAGTGTGTTTAATATTAACAATTATTTACAGGTGCCCTACCCCTACAACTAAACTGTGCCCTTCACCCGTGCCAACTTACTCAGTGTCTATCTTAGTTGCCTTACGGGCCCTACCACTACGTCTAAGTGAATCCCCAGATGATACAGCAGGAGTGGAGGAGGATTGCTGCGAATCGCCCCCCTCGACTCGTTTCTCCTTGGCCAAGCGTTTCCTGGGGCGACCCGGCCTTGATGGGCCAGGCTGCTCTGCGGGCGTCTCGGGTGACATTGTGCCACCCTGCTCTGCCTGCTGCCCACCCGATGCACCAGGGATGGGACGGGGGGAGGCCGAGAATTCCGGGACGTCCCGTGATGGAGTTAATGGGACGGGCCCCGAAACCTCCTCCTCCCTCGGGGAGCCCGGTGGCCCCCGGGCCTCACTTTGGGACAGAGGTGCGAGCGGGGAGGTTCCCCGTCGCACCACCGACACCTGGCGCTGCCAGTCCTGGAGGCCTGCAACGGTATCCACCAGGATCCGAAGGTTTGCAGAGACGGAGTCCAGGGAGTTAGACATTCCCGCCAGGGACTGTGCGATCTCAACCTGATTGTGCACGACGCCATCCAGCACATGTGTCAGGCGGTTGATGCTCTCGGCGACTGACTGCTGCGACTGGCCAATGACCTGCTGAGACTCGGCCATGGCCCGCAGGGCGCCGGCAATGTCGGTTGGCTCTGGCACATTGCTGCCTGTGAGAGGGCAACCCTGTCCAGGGCCGAGGATGACGCGTGCACATTAATCCCAACGTCTTGCATAACCTGACCCATTGCCTCCACCGCGGATGCCACCGTGCGGTGTCGGACTGGGTCTCTGCCATGAGCGGCACCACTCCCTGCTCTTGGACGCGGATCGACTCCTCTAACAGCGTCTGCAGAGTCTGGAAGGAAGCCCTCATCCCGTCATTGTTTCCCTGGGTTTCCTGAGGCATCGGCTGTGCGGGTGGGTTGAGAAACTCCAGGAACTCCGAAAACGTCTGGGAGCCAGCTGCATCCTGGGCCTGGTCTGGCCTCCGCGAGTCCGGGCCCTCTGTTGCTCCGACCTCCACCTGCTGTACCTGCTCATCTGTGATGTGACAACCAGACTGTGCCCCAGGAGACTCATCACTAAATAGGCCCGCCGGGGTGTGTATCTCTGGGATGATGGAAGTGGTGGGAGAAAGCAGTGCCGCAAGCCCGACGCTCTCAATGGTTAGGTCCTCGTCCAGGGTGTGGGGCCGCTCAGCGACAGGAGGGTTGTCCCTGGCCATTTCTGGTGGTGGTGGTGGACCTCGAACCCTCTGTGCGTCCTGGTCCGCAGATTGGGTTGGGGCAGATAGGGCTGCCCGCTGATCGGGCACCCTCTGTTGTGAGGCCCCGGGTGAGGTGGCGGCAGATTCGTGTCTCCGTCTGCAGCCAGACGGCCCTGGTCGTTCGGCATCACGTCCTAGGGAAGAGAATGAGACGGGTTATTTCGATTTGCTCGGCAGGCCGCTGGACGGTCCCAGTGGGCAGGGTGTGTGAAGGGACAGAGGATGGGGAGGTGTCCCAGTGGGCAGGGTGTGTGAAGGGACAGAGGATGGGGGGGGGGGGGAGGGTGTTTGTCAGGGAGGGTTGTCTCACTTGCTGCAGTTCCGCCAACCTCGCATTGCGCGATATCGCGGGTGGCAGACCCCCCAACAAGGTCCAGTGCCCTCTGTTCAAAGGTGCTGAGGGGGTGCATGTTGGGCGAACCCCCTCCAGTCTTGTGCCGCTCACGGTGGTTATGACCGGCCTTGGCCTGTTGGGGGAGGAAACATAGGTAGATCATTACAAAACGGTAGGTCTCAGAAGTCCGTTCTGATACTGGCACAGTTTGGGGGGGGGGCAAGTTGTCATCAGATGATTGCATCTCTCCTCGGGGCCAGAGCGCTGGGTCTGTGACAACTTTGTGAACCACCCTCAAATAACTCTGCCCCAATCCCTCTCCCCCCCCCCCCCCGGGCAGTTAAGGGGGAGGGATGGTTGTGACTAGGGGGCACCCTCATGGCACTTACCCTGGCAGACCTGGTGAGGTCATGTAGCTTCTTTCGGCACTGCTCTGCTGAGCGAGGGGTCTGCCCCACAGCACTGACGGCAGCAGCCACGTCACGCCAGGCCTGGCGTACCGTGCTGGCAGGTTGGCGATGCCCTCTCCGCGGGCGGATGATGCCCCTCCTCTGCTCCACGGCATCGAGCAGCGCCTCGACGTCTGCATCAATAAAGCGAGGTGCAGCTCGCCTAGGCTCCGACATCCTGCCCGACAGATTCTGTGGTCGCCCGCGCCTTTTTACGGCGTCGGGCGGCGTCACATGGGCGGGTTCGTGTCGTCGTCGCGTTCCGTCGTCATCACGCACGTAATTGACGCGGCCGCGCTGCTAGCCCATTTCCAGGAAGTGAATCGGTCGGGAAATGAAGCCTTCGCGACCGTCGTAAAACGGTCCCGATTTTTACGACCGTTTGCCGACTTTCCGCGGGTGCGGAGAATTTCGCCCCATGTCTTTCGGGACTTGTGGGAGGTAACGGGAGAATCCGGAGGAAACCTACGCAGACATGGGAAGAACGTGCGGACTCCATACAGACAAGTGACCCAAGCCGGGATTCAAACCTGGGACCCTGGAGCTGTGAAGCAACAGTGCTACCTATTGTGCTATCAGGACTTGGAGGCTACCGTGACTTGGAGGTCACCGTGAATTGGCCAGCACCTCCTCCTTGCTTGCTAAAGGCAAGCTCCTTGCTTGCTTAGGTCGGCAACCTCACTTTTGCCAGAAATCCTTTTTTGGTGTCAGTCATTTCACTCTATGATTGAGGTGCCTTTTTTGAAAGTTCAGATACTTCACAGCAATTCAGGAGATCCGTGTCGGAACTGCTCTAAGTCTCCACCGCCTCCCAAAGTCTGGCAAACTGTTATTCCGCTCGAAAGAGGAGTCCACCAATCAGAGCACGATGTTGTTCTGTATTGCCAGCTGATAAGCTGAAGAAATGAACTTAAAGGGACAATCCTTTATAACAAGGGTGAGGAGGAATTTCTTCAGCCAGAGGGTGGTGAATCTGTGTAACTCTTTGCCACAGAAGGCTATGGAGGCTAAATCACTGAGTGGCTTTAAAGCAGAGATAGATAGGTTCTTGATTAATAAGGGGATCAGGGGTTATGGGGAGAAGGCAGGAGAATGGGGATGAGAAAGATATCAGATATGATTGAATGGTGGAGCAGACTCGATGGACTGAGTGGCCTAATTCTGCTCCTAAGTCTTATGGTCTTGTAAGAGGGTCATATAGAACATAGAACATAGAACAGTACAGCACAGAACAGGCCCTTCGGCCCTCAATGTTGTGCCGAGCCATGATCACCCTACTCAAACCCACGTATCCACCCTATACCCGTAACCCAACAACCCCCTCCTTAACCTTACTTTTATTAGGACACTACAGGCAATTTAGCATGGCCAATCCACCTAACCCGCACATCTTTGGACTGTGGGAGGAAACCGGAGCACCCGGAGGAAACCCACGCACACAGGGGGAGGACGTGCAGACTCCACACAGACAGTGACCCAGCCGGGAATCGAACATGGGACCCTGGAGCTGTGAAGCATTTATGCTAACCACCATGCTACCCTGCTGCCCCGAGGGGATATTAATAAGGGGATAAGGGGATATTTAAGAAAACGCAAAATAGATAATTTCCGTGAGAAATAAAAATTCCAAGCAGAAGATGCAACATCTGTGGTTGACTAAAAAAAATTAAATTTTTAAAAAATGAATATCGCTTATTGTCACAAGTAGACTTCAAATGAAGTTACTGTGAAAAGCCCCTAGTCGCCACATTCTGGCGCCTGTTCGGGGAGGCTGGTACGGGAATCGAACCGTGCTGCTGGCATGCCTTGGTCTGCTTTAAAAGCCAGCGATTTCGCCCAGTGTGCTAAACCAGCCCCTTAAAGATAGTGGGCAGAATGGTACATGACCCTTCCCTCACACCACCCCATCCTAAATGGCAGATTCTAAGGTGGAATGCAAAATAGCATGGGCACAATTCCCTCCAGGATCCTGCTCGCCCTGATCTGAACACGATTTTATGGTAGGACGGACAGAGCCTTGAACAGGAGGCCCGCCAGGACCCGAATAAGTGCCTTAAGGAGCCTCTTAATTGGCACTTCAGGGCCTTTCTCACCCAGCCTCAATTTTTAGACTGGTGGGGGCCGATGACAGAGGGTGAGAAACAGAAAAGGTTCTCACCCTCGATCACTTGCGAGATGGGTGGGTGCCTTCACTGAAAGATCTCTTTAGGTGCCCTCGCCTCATGGGCCTGAGACTTCTGGCCCATCCTCCCCCTTTCCCTGGCCATGACCCTCACGACGTTCCAAGGCATCTCCTACACTACCCTCCCCGGGACCCTTGCTACTTACCAACACTGCGGTTCCCAGGACTTAGTCTCAGGCATGGTGTTGCATCAACTCAACCAACTACTGCAACGCTATGTCTGGAGGGGATGAACAGCCATCGGCCAGTCTGATTAGAGTGTGAAATGATAGCGGGCCTGTTGGAGTCATGTAGAATGCATTCCCTGCCAACTCTCTGGAGGCGGCACCGAGCGCTTACCATCCTGAACCTTCAGGCCACTATCACACTTAAAGAAAAATCCTATAACTGTGCAAAGATGGGTGACAGGTTAGAAGATTGGACAGAAATAAAAAAAACAGCAAAAATGACCAAAGGATTGATAAGCAAGGAATAATTAGAGTGCAATAAAGATCTAACTAGAAATAAAAAGACAGATAGTAAGGGTTTCTATAGATATTGTAAGGGTCCAAGTCCAACCTGTTGGTTCCCTTATTTATCCTTTCTTTATTTTTTGTCATTATCATTTTTGATCCATGGGTGATGTCATAATATACATCTATGTATATAATGGAGTGCAGATAGGCAGTGATTGACACACAGGATGATCAGTAAGCACACATCACAGAGCAGCCAATCACCAGACAGGACACTACCACTATAATGCCAGAGGGCACTAGGTTTTTCCCGTTCTCTCTGGACCCAGCCACTGAGACAGTCAGAGTTTGTGAGCTAGCCAGTACAAACACCATGTGGTAGCTAGTAAGTCTGGTCAGGCTAGTACTAGGTCTCCAGTCAAGTCAGCATAGTGTCAACCCACAGTTGAACATGTACAGTAGTTAAGACATCAAATACAATCGTGTTGTATCTTATTAAGTGTTGGAGGTCTGTCTCTGGCTACATTAGACAAAGTCCAGTCCACATCGACCCAGCCTGCCCAACACATCAGGTGATTAATGGACATGTATCTTTGAGTCAAACAGCAGTGACAATGAGGAATTCAAAAAGGTGTACCATATTATATGGGGCTGGTTTTTGAACAGGGGAAATCAGACTTTGTGGCACCTGAGAGATGGGGTGGGACTCGGTTCGATTGGTTGGCTGGTAGCCACTGAATTGGCTAAAAGGCCATATTCTGCCCCGTGACAGGTAGTGATTGGATCCTGCCTGAATGGGATGATTTCCAGAGACCTAAGGAAAGCAGGGTCTGGTCCCTAGTCACTCAGGGAAAGGACCTTCTCTCTCACTCGTGTTTTCTCCAGAAAAGCTGCTGTATATCTAGAACTGTAGAGGGTGAAATGAATCTACAGTGCAAACCATTACAGACTGAAAGGAGAAATCTTAACCTGAAAGCCTGGTTTGAAAGAAAGTGTCCTGGAAGCAACCATCTGAAATAAAGACTCTTATCTTTTCCCTTTAATTATTGTTTTCACCCCTCTCTTACCCTCTGTGTTTGTTTGTCTTACGTGTGTACATGTGTGTAGTACGTGTATGTAGAGGGTCGGGGCAAGTTGAAGTGGGGGATTAGGAATTAGATAATAGTTAACCAGTTATATTTGCAGTGTATTTCATTGTAGTTCCTGTTATAAATAAAAAGTAATTGTGTTTAAATTTACAACTTTGGTGACTAATTATTGGGCAGCCAAGGGTCATGAACTTTGGGTATTTTTCAAAGAATTATTGGTTAATTCAATTGTGTTGCGCTCTGGGTAAAAGGGAGCTGGAATTGGCCTAGCCCAGGGTGCCATAGCAATATTTAAATTAAAAAGGAGTTAACAAAGTGAGCATTGGTCCGATAAATAGATAGGTCTGATTTCAGAATAGATAGAAAGAATAGGTGGATTCTTCAGCCCCGCCCTCCACAAGAACGCCACGGACGAGATACCGACAAGGGAAAAATCTGTTGCACTCGGACGGGATTCTCCGGTTGCGGGATGAACGCAGCCGGAAAATCCTGCCCAGTGTATCAGAGGAATTAAGAATTTGAAATAATGAGATGGCAGATTAATTGAACATATTTTGCATCAGTTTTCACTATCAAGGATACGAGTTGAATGCCAGAAATAGCTGTCAATCGGGAAATGGAAGGTGGGAGAGACTGAGGAAAATTACAATCACCAGGGAAGTAGTACTGAGCAAATTACTGGTTGACAAGTCCCTGAGTCCTCATGGACTTCATTCTGGGATCTTTCAAGAAGTGGCTCGTATGACAGTTGGTGCGTTTGATTTAATTTTCCAAAATTCCTGAGATTCATGGAAGGTTCCATTGGATGAAAAGTAGCCAATGTAACTCCTTTATTCAGAAAGGGAGGGAGACATAAAGTTGGAAATTACAACAGTAACTTCATTGAATGTTAATGGAATCCCACTTGTGACACTAATAAAAATTATTATTATTAAAAATGTTAGAGCCGATTATTAAAGACGTGTAACACGGCACTTGGAAACATTCAAGGCAATCAGGCAGAGTCAACATGGTTTTGTGAAAGGGAAATCATGTTTAACCGACTTACAAAGATGAGAGTGGTCCTGAAGGAAGAGTGCTAAATTGGGGAAAGGCCAAGTATAACAAAATTCTGCAGGAGCTAGGGAATGTGGACCGGGAGCAGCTGTTTAAGGGTAAATCCACATTTGAAATGTGGGAGTCTTTTAAGGAAAGGTTGATTAGAGTGCAGGACAGACATCTCCCTGTGAAAATGAGGGATAGAAATGGCAAGATTAGGGAACCATGGATGACGGTGGAATTGTGAGACTAGCTAAGATGAAAAAGGAAGCAGACATAAGATCGAGGCGACTTAAAACTGATGAAGCTTTGGACGGATATCGGGAAAGTAGGACAAATCTCAAACGTGCAATAAAGAGGGCTAAAAGGGACCATGAAATATCTTTGGCTAACAGGGTTAAGGAAAATCCCAAAGCATTTTATTTGTATATAGGGAGCAAGAGGGTAACTAGAGAAAGGATTGGCCCACTCAAAGACAAAAGAGGGAATTTATGCGTGGAGTCAGAGGAAATGGGTGAGATTCTTAATGAGTACTTTGCATCGGTATTCAACAAGGAGAGGGACATGACGGATGTTGAGGCTAGGAATAGATGTTTAAATACTCTAGGTCAAGTCGGCATAAGGAAGGGGGAGGTTTTGGGTATGCTAAAAGGCATTAAGGTGGACAAGTCCCCAGGTCCGGTTGGGAGATATCCCAGGTTACTGAGGGAAGCGAGGGACAAAATAGCTGGGGCTTTGCACAGATATCTTTGCAGTATCCTTGAGCATGGGTGAGGTCCCGGAGGACTGGAGAATTGCCAATGTTGTCCCTTTGTTTAAGAAGTGTAGCAGGGATAATCCAGGGAATTATAGACCTGTGAGCTTGACGTCAGTAGTAGGCAAACTGTTGGGAGAAGATACTGAGGAGTAGGATCTATTCACATTTGGAAGAAAATAGACTTATCAGTGATAGGCAGCATGGTTTTGAGCAGGGAAGGTCATGTCTTACAAACCTAATAGAATTCTTTGAGGAAGTGACAAAGTTAATTGATGAGGGAAGGGCTGTAGATGTCATATACATGGACTTCAGTAAGGCGCTTGATAAAGTTTCCCATGGCAGGTTGATGGAAAAAGTGAAGTCGTATGGGGATCAGGGTGTACTAGCTAGATGGATAAAGAACTGGCTCGGCAACAGGAAACAGAGAGTAGTGGTGGAAGGGAGTGTCGCAAAATGGAGAAAGATGACTAGTGGTGTTCAACAGGGATCCGTGCTCGGACCACTGTTGTTTGTGATATACATAAATGATCTGGACGAAGGTATAGGTGGTCTGATTAGCAAGTTTGCAGATGATACTAAGATTGGTGGAGTTGCAGATAGCGAGGAGGAGTCAGAGAATACAGCAAAATATAGATAGATTGGAGAGTTGGGCCGAGAAATGGCAGATGGAGTTCAATCCAGGCAAATGCGAGGTGATGCATTTTGGAAGATCTAATTTAAGAGCGGACTATATGGTCAATGGAAGAGTCCTGGGGAAAATTGACGTACAGTGATCTGGGAGTTCAAGTCCATTTTACCCTGAAGGTGGCAACGCAAGTCGATCGAGTGGTCAAGAAGGCATACAGCATGCTTGCCTTCATCGGACGGGGTATTGAGTACAAGAGTCGGCAGGTCATGTTACAGTTGTATAGGACTTTGGTTAGGCCACATTTGGGATACTGTGTGAAGTTCTGGTCACCACATTACCAGGGGGATGTGGATGCTTTAGAGAGGGTGCAGAGGAGGTTCACCAGGATGTTGCCTGGTATGGAGGGTGCTAGCTATGAAGAAAGGTTGAGTAGATTAGGATTGTTTTCGTTGGAAAGACGGAGGTTGAGGGGGGACCTGATTGAGGTCTACAAAGTTATGAGAGGTATGGACAGGGTGAATAGCAACAAGCTTTTTCCAAGATTAGGGGTGTCAATTACAAGGGGTCACGATTTCAAGGTGAGAGGGGGAAAGTTAAAGGGAGATGTGCGTGGAAAGTTTTTTACGCAGAGGGTGGTGGGTACCTGGAACGCTTTGCCAGCAGAGGTGGTAGAGGTGGGCAGGATAGCATAATTTAAGATGTATCTAGAGAGATATATGAATGGGCGGGAACAGAGGGAAGTAGATCCTTGGAAAATAGGCGACAGGTTTAGATAAAGGATCTGGATCGGCGCAGGCTGGGAGGGCCGAAGGTCCTGTTCCTGTGCTGTAATTTTCTTTGTTATTTTGTTCTATTGGAGTTCTTTGAAATAATTCCTGCTGTGGATAAAGGGGAACCGGTGGATATACTGTAATCAGATTTTGGGAAGGCATTTGATACGGTGGCATATCACAGGTTATTGCAAAAAAACTTATGACACAGGGGTAGCATGATGGCATGGATTGAAGATTGGCTAGTTAACAGGAACAGAGAGTAGGCATCAAATGGTCTTTTTCTAGTTGGCAAGATATAACAAGTGGCAGGATCAGTGCTGGGCCTCAACTTTTTACAACTTGGATGAAGAGACAGAAGGTATATTTGCTAAATTTTCTGAGACACAAAGATAGGTAGGATAGTAAGATGTGAAGAGGATATTAGGAGGCTACAAAGGGGTGTAGATAGACTAAGTGAGTGGACAAAGACCTGGCAAATTGAATATAATGTGATTAAGTGGGAAGTTGTCCAATTTGTCAGAAAAAATAAAAAAGAAGCTTGTAACCTAAATGGTGAGACATTGCAGAGCTCTGAGGTGCAGAGGGATCTGGGTGTCCTAGTGCAGAGTTTTTCAAACTCAGGGTCGCAACCCACGGGTGACTCGTCTTCGGGTGTCGGGAGGGTTGCGGAGTGATTGACGTGGCATTCCCAATTTTAGGAATGCTGGCCGCAGGCAGTTCCCGATTGGTTGCGGCATTTGAGTGGGCGGGGCGGCACAAACCTGGGTTGTGTGCTGGACCCCGTGGCATGGGGGAGGGTGGGGACAGGGATTGATGGGCATCCACCATCAGTGTGTAATGCTAACGGTGATAGCCCCAGCATGGAGCTCCGCTCTGGTGCTCGTCCTCTGCGCACTGCTCAGCTCATCCCCCGCCACTGATTGGCAGTATGCGACATGTGGCTCCACACTCAAGCAGTTTAACAGCCTGTACAATGTCCGCTTGCACTCCCATGACGTGACTTACCGGTCGGGAAGTGGTCAGCAGTCTGTGATTGGAGTGGATGCAGCTACTGGACAGTGAGAGGGAAGCCAGGCCAGGTTTGTCAGCGAGGAATACCGATCAAATGAGACAAGTCAATATGGGTGACACATGTCAACACTGGAAGAAACCAAAACAGTCGCCACTCTGGTAGGTGCTTTTCGTGAGAATGGAGAAGGAGATAACTTGGATATTTGGATAGTGCAATGCAACGGAACTAATAACAAATATTGTGACATTGTGTGTGTTTGACAGGTTACTTCATTTTGTTTAAAGTCATAGTTTGTAAAGCAAAAAATAAGTCTGTACATTTTTCTACACATGCTTAAATTTCAAAGGAAATGGGAATATATTTAAAACAAAGTTTGTGTGTAAATGTAAGGATGCGCATGTTCAACTGAAATTGTTTTAATTTTCAGTCGTAAAACTTGAAATCATGTGCGGGTTTCTCTGTCCCACCGTGCCAGATTTCTGGTTCATCACGCTGTTGGGAGTCTCCGTTTCACCGGCTGGTCAATGGGATTTCCCAATGTGGGGCAGATACACACTGGGCGAAATTCTCCCCTACCCGGCGTTTCGGAGTAGCGCCAACCACTCTGGCGTCGGGCCTCCTGAAAGGTGCGAAATTCTCCGCACCTTTAGGGGCTAGGCCCGCGCCGGAGTGGCTCCGCTCCGCCGACTGGCGCCAACGGCCTTTGGCGCCACGCCACCCGGCGTCGGGGCTGGCCGAAAGGCCTTCGCCGGTCGGCGTGGGTCCGCGCATGCGCCAGAGCGTCAGCGGCCACTGACGTCACCACCGGCGCATGCGCGGTGGAGGGGGTCTCTTCCGCCTCGCCATGGTGGAGGCCGTGGCGGCGGCGGAAGGAAAAGAGTGCCCCCATGGCACAGGCCCGCCCGCCGATCGGTGGGCCCTGAGCGCGGGACAGGTCACCGTGGGGGCACCCTCCAGGGTCCAATCGCCCCGTGCCTCCCCGGCCCGCTCGCACCGCCTGCTCCCGCCGGCACAGAGGTAGTTTAAACCATGTCGGCGGGAGAGGCCTCACAGCGGCAGGACTTCGACCCATCGCGGGACGGAGAATCGCCGCGGGGGGTCAGCTGATCGGCGCGGGGGAGCCCGCCGACTGGCGGGGCGCGATTCCCGCCCCCACTGATTCCCGGATGGTGGAGAATTCCGGCCATGGCGGGGGCGGGATTTACGCCGGCCCCGGGCGATTCCCCGACCCTGCGGGGGGTCAGAGAATTCCGCCCACTGTTGGGAACCCCCAGGGTTGCCGGCAAAATGGAGCATCCCAACAGCGGAGAATTCAACCCCATAACCTTCCAACACAGAAGTGAGAGTGCTGCCAACTCAACATATAGGCTAAGTATTAAAATCAGCATGGTAACTTATTAAGATGTGCAAGCGTTACTGTGTTGTGTGACTGCCTTGTTATTTTGTTTCACAGCTGTATTATTGCATTGCATCATCCTTTTCATCCTGACCATTTTGTGCTGTAATTTACAGCACAGTAGCACCATCCTGTGGCCCATGTGGAGATAGCACACACACTTTAGACGCATTGAACTATTCTGCTCATAGATCTGAGAATCAAGGGGCTGGATTCTCCTGCCCCACCCGCTGCAGGAACGCCACGGGTGAGACGCAGACAATGGAGAAGTCCATTGACCTCAGGCAAGATTCCCCAGTCGCAGGTCGGACACAACCGGAGAATCCCGCTCCAAGAGTGTAGACCTGTCTATAGACACTCTAACCGCTTTCTCGTGATCAATAAACCCTTGTTTGGTTATACAAGAGCCTCCACAATATTGCCTCAAGCCATTGGCAAATCCTCATTAGTCTCAATGTTCGGGGCTTCCGGTAACGGCATGCGAGAGGAGATCACAAGTTGGGTAGCTCCTGCTACAGTTCTGGGTTTTTGGTACTTTCCGCACTTTTTACGGGGGGAAAAAAAATCATAAGAATATTTCTCCCCTGATGCACGATCAATTGTACAAAGACTAAGGTTGGATACAACTGTGGCTTTATTGCAGTAAGATGCGTGGCCTCCTACAGCAGCTAGCGAAATGGCAGCTGAATAGAGGACACGCATATTTATACTCCTCTTCCTGGGCGGAGCCAGCAGGCAGGGGCTACCGGCGAACCTGTAGTATAGGTCCTACCTTACATCACCTAATATAGGTGTAACAGTGGTTTACTACATTCAGCCCTGTTAAAAATGAGTCCGGCGGGGGTGGTGTAGAACTATATACAGTTGTGAAAATTATGTACAGTGTTTTAATAGAAAAGAGAGGGGGAAAAAATGTCTTTTGAAAGTCCGGTGCCAGTTAGAGGCTCAACCGGTCTGGTGCCTTGACGTTCCGCTAGGAGCGACGTAACGGTGGCGGCGATGTCGATGCTGGTGACGTTGGTGCCGGCCTGATGTTGGGTGACTCTTCATCCTCTTGCGTGGGCAGGGGAAGGAGAGATGGTCCTGTTGGAAGCGCCGTGGGAGTGGAGGATGGCGCCTGGCCGGGGAAGAGTGTATGGGTGGAACCTGCTGGTGCCAGGTCCCTGAGGGAGACATTATCTTGGCGGCCGTCGGGGTACGCCACATAGGCATACTGGGGGTTGGCATGTAGCAAGTGTACCCTGTCCACCAATGGGTCCGCCTTGTGGAGTCGGACGTGCCTACGGAGCAGGACTGGTCCTGGAGCTGCGAGACAAGTTGGGAGCGACACCCCGGATCTGGACTTCCTGGGGAAGGCAAAAAGACGTTCATGGGGAGTGTTATTCATAGCGGTGCACAGTAGTGACCGGATGGAGTGTAGTGCATCAGGGAGGACCTCCTGCCAGCATGAGGCTAGGAGGTTCCTGGACCATAGGGCCAGCTGGACAGCCCTCCAAACCGTCCCGTTCTCCCTCGCTACCTGCCCGTTTCCCCGGGGGTTGTAGTTGATCGTCCTGCTGGAGGTGATACCCCTGCTGAGCAGAAACTGACGCAGCTCATCACTCATGAATGAGGATCCCCTGTCACTGTGGATGTAGGCGGGGAAACGGAACAGAGAGAAGATTGTGTTGAGGGCCTTGATAACGGTGGCAGACGTCATATCGGTGCATGGGATGGCGAAGGGGAACCTGGAGTACTCATCGACCACACTGAGAATATACGTGTTACAGTCGGTGGAGGGGAGGGGCCCTTTGAAATCCACGCTGAGGCGCTCAAAGGGGCGGGAGGCCTTCACCAGGCGCGCACGGTCCGGCCGGTAGAAGTGCGGCTTGCACTCCACACAGACCTGGCAGTCCCTGGTGACTGTCCGTACTTCCTCGACGGAGTAGGGCAGATTGCGAGCCTTGACAAGATGGTATAACCGTGTGACCCCCGGGTGGCAAAGGCTGTCGTGTAGGGCCCGGAGACGGTCTACTTGTGCGCTGGCACATGTACCTCAGAATAGGGCGTCTGGGGGCTCGTTGAGTTTGCCGGGGCGATACAGAATCTCGTAATCATAGATGGAGAGCTCGAATCTCCACCGCAAGATTTTATCATTCTTGATCTTGCCCCGCTGCGTGTTGTTGAACATGAAGGCTACCGACCGTTGGTCAGTGAGGAGAGTGAATCTCCTGCCGGCCAGGTAATGCCTCCAATGCCGCACAGCTTCCACAATGGCTTGGGTCTCCTTTTTGACAGACGAGTGCCGAATTTCTGAGGCATGAAGGGTGCGGGAAAAGAATGCCACGGGTCTGCCTGCCTGATTGAGGGTGGCGGCAAGTGTGACGTCTGATGCTTCGCTTTCTACTTGGAAGGACAGTGTCTCTACTGCGTGCATCCCGGCCTTGGCTATGTCTGCTCTGATACGGGCGAAGGCTTGTTGCGCCTCGGCCGTAAGGGGATAATGGATGGACTGTATTAGTGGGCGAGCCTTGTCCGCGTAGCTTGGGACCCACTGAGCGTAGTACGAAAAGAACCCCAGGCAGCGTTTGAGGGCCTTGGGGCAGTGGGGGATGGGGACCTCCATGAGGGGGCGCATGCGGTCGGGATTGGGCCCCAGAACTCCGTTCTGGACCACATAGCCGAGGATGGCTAAGCGGGTCGTGCTGAACATCCACTTCTTCTTGTTGTAGGTGAGGTTGAGGAGAGTGGCGGTGCGGAGGAATTTAGCAATGTTGGCATCGTGGTCCTGCTGATCATGGCCGCAGATGGTGATGTTGTCTAGGTACGGAAAAGTGGCCCGCAAACTGTACCGGTCGACCATTCGGTCCATCTCCCTTCGGAAGACCGAGACCCCTTAGCGACGCTGAAGGGAACCCCGAAGAAGTGACAGAGACGACCGTCCGCCTCGAAGGCAGTGTATGGATGGTCCGATTTATGAATGGGGAGCTGGTGGTAGGCGGATTTCAGGTCGATCGTCGAGAAGACCCGGTACTGCGCAATCTGATTGACCATCTCAGATATGCGTGGGAGGGGGAACGCATCAAGCTGTGTGTACCGATTGATGGTCTGGCTGTAGTCCATGACCATTCTGTGTTTCTCCCCAGTTTTAACGACTACCACTTGAGCTCTCCAGGGGCTGTTGCTGGCCTCAATGATGCCTTCCCGAAGCAGCCACTGGACCTCGGACCTGATGAAGGTCTTGTCCTGGGTGCTGTACCGGTTGCTCCTGGTGGCAACGGGTTTGCAATCCGAAGTTAGATTGGCAAAGAGGGAGGGGGGTCGACCTTTAGGGTTGCGAGGCCGCACACAGTGAGGGGTGGTAGGGGCCCGCATAATTTGAGGGTGAGTCTCTGGACGTTGCACTGGACATCCAGGCCTAGTAATAGTGCAGCGCAAAGATTAGGAAGGATGTACATGCGGAAGCCGCTGAATTCTACGCCCTGGACCGTGAGAGTGACCGTGCAGAACCCCCGGATCGGGACGGAATGGGATCCGGAGGCCGGAGAGATGCTTTGGTTGGCGGGGTGGAACACGAGGGAGCAGCACCTTACCTAATCCGGGTGGGTGAAGCTTTCGGTGCTCCCGGAGTCTAGCAGGCAAGAGGTCACGTGGCCGTTGATTTTCACCGTAGTCGAAGCGGTGGCCAGGTTGTGTGGTCGGGACTGGTCGAACGTCATCGAGGCGAGCTGCGGTTGATCATCACTGGTGTCAGAAGATGGAGAGCGTGGGGGGCCCCGGTCGTGGAATGTCGTCGCCGTCCATGCCCCGTGGGGAAGACAAGGTGGCGGCGACTGAAGATCCTGCGGGGGAAAAAATGGCGGCGCCCATGGGCCGCACATTGCTGGTGCTGAACAATATGGCGGCGCCCACTGGCCGCACGTGTCCCGGGAGGTGAAGATGCTGGTGCCCACTGGCCGCGCGTGGCCCCGGGGGGGTGAAGGTGGCAGTGCCCACTGGCTGCACATGGTCCGGGGTGGTGAAGATGGCGGCGCCCAGTGGCCGCACGTGGTCCCAGACGAAGATGGCGGCGCCCATTGTGCGTGTGTCAGGGGTGAGGGGGTGATCGCGGCGACTGCGCGGGCCTGGCACACTGCGGTGAAGTGGCCTTTTTTGCTGCAAGCCTTGCAAATGACGGTATGAGCAGGACAGCGTTGGCGAGGGTGAAGTGTTGGCTAGTGTAGGCTTGAGAGATGAACAGACACTTCCAACTACTTCTAACTAACTAAAACACAATGACTGTGGGTCTAAATGATGCTAACTTAAACTAGAGACCTAAGCCTTGTCCAAACCAGTTGATTCTCTCAGCACGTGTTGTGAGTTTGTGCTGGGCTGAATGAGTTCATGTTACACTCAGAGGCAGCACCCAGAATGAGCGGGAACGTGGTGCCCTCTGCCTTTATAATGTGTGTATTCTAACTGGTGATTGGCTGCGGTGTTTGTGCATGTTGATTGGTCCCTGTGTGTGTCCATCAGTGTGTGTCTGCACCATGATATATTGGTGTATATTATGACAGAGGTTGCTTCTGCTGGCCGCAGAAGTAACATCGGGGACCCCCAGGGTGCGTGGATTGGCATGTGGCGCAGGCGTATTGGCTGGGTAAGGCCCTGGCAGTGGCTGCCGTTTGCGGGGCCCACGAGGGATAGGGGTGGGGCGCGTGGCCAGAGGGGTAGGCCTGAGCGTTACGTGAGGCGACCGTCATGGAGAGCGCTTGCTTTTTAGTCTCCGCTAGGTCTGGAGTGGCCCCTTCGAGCAGTCTTTGGCAGATGAGGTCCACTGCAATCCCTATTACAAAAGTATCGTGCATGAGGAGATTAGAATGTTCGGTGGCTGTGACAATCACAGTCCCGGACGAGTGGGATTAGGGCCTGCCAGAAGTCTTCAATCGACTTACCAGGTAGTTGAGAGTGACTGGCGAGTACGTGCCTGGCGAAGAGTGAGTTCGCTTTCTGCGGGTAGTTCTCTTTGAGGAGCGCCATGGCGTCCGCGTAAATTGGGGCGTCCTGGATCAGCGGAAACACGCTGGAGCTCAATCTTGAGTACAGGATCTGTATCTTCTGAGCCTCCGTCTGTGTTGGTCGCTGAGCTTATGTAAGCCTCGAAGCAAGCTAGCCAGTGATTGAAGTCTCTTCTGGCATCGGTCGATTGCGGATCCAGCTGCAGGCAATCTGGTTTGATTCGGAGGTCCATCTTGTAGAAAATCTTACTGCAATAAATTGATGCACGATCAATTATATATCAGATTGGGTACAACTGTGGCTTTATTGGGTAAGATGCGTGGCCTCCTACAGCAGCTGGCGAAATGGCAGCTGAATAGAGGACACACATATTTATACTCCTCTTCCTGGGCGGAGCCAGCAGGCAGGGGCTACCGGTGAACCTGTAGTACAGGTCCTACCTTACATCACCTAATAGAGGTGTAACAGTGGTTTACCACATCCCCAGTGAGACCTAGTTGGTGAAGAATGTCCAAGAGCCAACGAAGAGCTGCTGGGAGGAAGAATTTGAGTGTTAGTCCACCAGCAGGGTTATGCACAGGGAAAGGTGCGTTGGCAGGGAAGATGGCGGAGTCAAGCTCGCTGATTGGGCCGCCGTCATAACGGTCAAGACACTGATGGAGGTGATGGCAACGGAATTTGTCAGTTTAATAAGCACTTTGAGCGGCAAGGGAGGGAGATGTTGGGATCGCTCAAGCATTCGGTGGAGGTCCTGCTGGCCCCGATTAGGGAGAGGCTTGGACGAACAGCGGAGGTAGTGTAGGAGCAGGGTGAGGCCCTGAAGGGGCTGGAGGAGGCACTGTTGAGACACAGTGACCAGGTTGCGTCACTGGAAGCTGAACTGGGCAAGGTGAAGGACAGAAATAAGGGCCTGAGAGCCAAGGTGGAGGACTTGAGAACAGATCGCAGCGGCAGAAATTGAGGATCGTGGGGCTGCCTGAGGGCATGAAGGGCCTGAGGAAGACGGAGTTTCTGTCAGCAATGGTGAAGAAGTGGATGGGGGAGGAGGACAACGTTCCTCCCGTGGTGTTGGATAGGGCCCACTGGTCGCTTCGGCCAAAACTGCGATCGAATGAGCCACCGAGGGCAGTGATTGGGTGCTTCCATAGCCTTGTACGACATGCTTTGCAACCGCTTAATGTGTGGCATTAACAACATAAATAAATATACAGAAGACATTACTAGTTGAGACGAAGATTTTCCTGGACAAGGAGACCGAAGTAGCTCAGGTAACCGAATGCATTGAGAAAGGTGATGTAAACCCTCTTGGCATGTCTGCAAGGTGCGCTACCAGGTCGACAGGCACAGAGGAAGATCAATTACGATCCCAGGAACAGGATCGTTGTCAGCGGTCAAGAAGGAAAAAAAGAGTCGTCAACCCTGAAATTATGACAAATGCTCCAGATGCAGGGGAGATCACCCCCAAGAAGCTTGTCAGTGCAGAGACTTTATTATGTTTTCAGTCCAATATGAAGGGCCACGTTCAAACATGTTGCCGCTTTATATTTGAAAATACCTTCAATAAAATATGTATTTTTTAAAAGACATGTTGCAGCACCAGCAGGGCATGCCATATCTTAGAAAAAGATAAACAACGACTTCAGTAAATAAAGTGGGAAACTGATGACAAATCAGAAACGTACAGGCTGAGTATGGTAAAAGTGAGTAAAACACTCCCAATAGAAATAGTCCTCATGGTAAATGGGAGATCACTAAGTTTGGAGGTTGACACTGGCGTGTCGGCCAGAGTGGTGGGCAAACAAACATTCACATTTTTTCAAGAAGGAGTTCAGCCTTTGAACCTGAGCAGCACAACCGCCAAGTTGGTGACATATACAGGGTGACCCTGAGAATTCTGGGCCAACCATGATGCCAATAGGATGCCCAGTTACCCATGATCATTGTCAAAGGACATCAGACAAGTCTCCTGAAGTGAGATTAGCTGTGCCAAATCAGGATAAACCATTCAGAGGTCTTTAAGATATCAGATGGCATTTTCCAGGAAGCCTTGAGCAATTATAAAGATGCATTCCAGAATGGGTTGGGTTGAATGCGAGTAAAGGTCAAGGTTTACGTCAAACCTGAATCCACACCAAAGTTTTTCAGGTTCCTCTTACGCCTTACACTTAAAGGTTGAAGCCAAGCTGAAACACCTGGAAACAGTGGGATTTATCAAACCTGTGCAGTTTTCTGAATAAGTAGCCCTCATCGCCCCTGTCTTAAAACCAGACCGCACAGTCAGAAATGCGGGAAATACAAATTTACGATAAACAAGACGTTCCAAGTTGACAAATATCCAATTCCCCGAATTGAAGATGTTTTAGTGCCTGGAACAGAACCAAGGGAACCAGGAGTTTTGTAGAGGCCCTGCTGATGACCCCTGAGGGAGTTTGAGGAGGGAATGCCCCCGAGGTAGTGGTCGAATCCTCGAGGCAACTTTCCACAGATGAGAATGATGCTACCTTAGTGGTGGAAGAGCCAATCGGGGGGATTGAGCCGGTCTATGATGTCCAAGAAGTCCCCCAACAAATTAACTCTTTGAAGGACTGTTATGGACCCACAATGCCATCATTCCCACCCCCTGCCCCCACACTCCCAACCCAACCCAACCACCATTATTTGAAGGAATAATCATCAACCTGCAGGTTCATTGCTTGTTACATTCTAATGGCTCCTTTCTGGGTTTTGGGGAAGTACTGGGTGTTTGGAAGAGTTACTTACAGTTGACAAAGATTTTGAGAATGGTGGTTCGCCATGTAGGGAAAGCACTGCTTGATGCTCCAGGGATTGCGTGCCCACAATCTTGCATCATGTCAAACCAGAAAGTGGCTGCTGGACAACAAGGGCTATTCTGCTCCAAAATCTGCTGATGACTCCTCTCTACAACCCAACGATACTTGGTCAACTGTTATAACCTGCCCGTTTACCACTGGTTGGGGACTAATGGCAATCCCACAATCCTTTGGGAGTATGAGCTTCCCCAATGAGGGGGGCGGAGAAATCAATAGCAGATTCCCTGCATAAATACAGCTGGCCAGTTTGGAACCAGCTGGAGAGGAGTGAGCAACAAGGGAGTAGTTGCTGCTGCTGCTGCTGCTGCTGCTGCTGCTGCTGCTGCTGCTGCTGCTGCTGCTGCTGCTGCTGCTGCTGCTGCTGCTGCTGCTGCTGCTGCTGCTGCTGCGTGTATATATATATGTTATTGTAAATAAATGTTATTTCTTTCTATCCTTCAACTCGTGCTGGATTCTTCGTGGCTCTCACAAAACTGGCGACGAGGGTTAAAGTGGATAGCTGTCTATGCTGCTGGTCACCTCCCTGAATTTTTGTTCGATATGGTTGGAAGTTGTTTTTCTGTTACACCATGCCTCTGTATGGACGTTTGGATGTTTTTGATGCTGTGCTGGAAAGTTGGAACCAGTACGCACAATGGATGCGTTAATATTTCCGGGCAAACAACATCACCGAAAATGAGCTCCAGAAGGTCATATTGCTCACTGTCTGCGGCCCGCATACGTTTGGGGTGATTAGGAGCCTTGCGTACCCAGCTGCGCCAGATACCAAGGCGTTTGTGAACTTCTGAATTTAGTGGGGCAACATTTTAACCCAACCCCGTCCACCATAGTCCAGCGTTACCGGTTTAATACGGCTGAGAGGACCCCAGGAGAATCCCTTGCTGACTTTCTATCCAGGCTACGCAGGATTGTGGAGTACTGTGACGATGGTGAGACCTTGTCAGAAATGTTACGTGACCGTTTGGTTTGCGGTATTAACAATGCGGCCACCCAGAGAAAGTTGTTTGCCGAGCCAACATTGACTTTTCAACAGGCCAGTCAAAAAGTATTGTCCCAAGAGAGTGCAGAACAGGGAGTGCAGGAGCTACAGGGAATGGAGGTACATGCCTTGGGGCGCAACCCCTTCCGTCCAAAAACATCTCCCCGCACCCCTGTGGTACCTTGGGCGAGGCAACGTCCGGATCGACGCCAGTGGCCATCGGATGTTCTTCCCTGAAGGGAGCCTTCTCCAGAACCAATGAATGAGGAGCCATGTCCGTGTCAGACTTGTAGGCGCCGACTCCTCGCGGACGCCGGTCCTGGGGGCGCCTTCATTCCGACAGCAACTGGGGTCTGCCCAGGGGCCGTACCTTCCATTTGGATGAACCTGCGGCGACTACTCCCGAGGACGTGGAGACGGAGGATGACTGCCTGCAGCTGCATTGTGTGGTAGCTCCCCATGTGGCCCCCATTAAGGTGACAGTATGGGTCAATGGTCACCCGCTTGAAATAGAGTTGGACACTGGCGCAGCGGTCTCTGTAATCGCCCAGAGGACATTCGACTGCATCAAACAGGGTATACAGACCCTTACATTAACCAACACACAGGTCAGGTTGGCCACCTACATGGGGGAACAATTGGACATTGCAGGAACTACGATGACCCCTGTTGTTTATGGACGGCAGGAGGGGCGTTTCCCACTTCTCTTGGTGCACGGCCATGGGCCCAGCCTGTTGGGTCGGGACTGGCTGCGCCATTTGCGTTCGCAGTGGCAGCACATCCTCCAAACAGGTTCTGGAAGGTTGACTGAGGTGCTAGGACGGTACCCAGATGTATTCCAGCCTGGTTTGGGGAAACTAAAAGGGGCCGTAGCCCGTATCCAAGTTGATCCAAGAGCCACGTCGCGCTATTTCCGGGTGCGCCCGGTGCCTTACGCCTTGCTCGAGAAGGTAGAAGGGGAGCTCACTCGTTTGGAGACCTTGGGTAGTATCAGGACCGTCCATTTCACTGACTGGGCAGCACCAATTGTACCTGTAATGAAGCCAGATGCCACAGTTCGCTTGTGCAGCGACTATAAACTTACAGTGAATACAGCTTCCCAACTCGACCAATATCCAATGCCTCGCATAGAGGATCTCTACGCGAAGCTTGCAGGCGGACTCTCGTTCACAAAATTAGATATGAGTCACGCCTACCTACAGTTGGAGCTGGACCCTGCCTCCCGGCCAAATGTAACTATTAATACACACCGGGGCCTGTATGAATATATATGGCTGCCCTTTGGGGTATCCTCTGCCTGCGCTATTTTTCAACGCATCATGGAGGGCATCTTGAGAGGTTTACCGCGTGTCGCTGTCTACTTAGACGACGTTTTAATTATAGGGACGTCGGAGCAAGAATATTTGGAAAATTTAGAGGCTGTCCTTAGACGCTTTTCAAAGGCTGAAGTTCATTTATGTCACACAAAGTGCATCTTTCAGGTGAAGGAAGTAGTCTACTTGAATTATCGGGTGGACCGCGAAGGTTTGCACCCCGTCGCAGAGAATGTGCGCGCAATTCAACAGGCCCCGCCCCGACTGACACTTCACATCTTTGTTCTTTTCTCAGCCACGTAAACTATTACGGGATGTTCCTCCCCAATCTGGCCACTACGCTGGCCCCGTTGCACCTTCTGCTAAAGAAGAATCACACCTGGGTTTGGGGTCAGCTGCAAGAAACCACTTTCCGGCGGGTAAAGCAACAATTGTCGTCGTCTGGGTTACTAACCCACTATGATCCTGGAAAGCCTGGTATTGGGGCTGTCCTGTCCCACAATATGGAGAACGGGGCCGAGCGGCCGATAGCTTTCGCCTCCTGCAGCGGAAAAGAAGTACACACAGATCGAGAAGGAGGTCCTGATGGTGGTCCTTGCGGTGAAACGCTTCCGCCTGTATGTGTATGGCCGCCACTTCACTATCGTGACTGATCATAAGCCTCTGCTGGGACTTTTCCGAGAGGATAGGCCAATACCACCTATTGCTTCCAGACGGATCTAGCGCTGGGCTTTGTTGCTCGCTGCATACGAGTATTCTCTGGAGCACAAACCAGGAACCAGATAGCGAATGCCAACGCATGAGACGATTGCCTTTATCGACCAGCCCTATGTCGACCCCCACGACCAGTGAAGTGGTTGCAACCCTAAATTTTATGGACTCCTTGCCTGTCACGGCATCACAAATCCGTGAGTGGACACAGACGGAGCCAGTCCTGTCAAAGGTTCGGCACATAGTCCTGTATGGTGGGCAGCATAGACAGCTCCCAGGTGAGTTGCGGGCATTTCCCTCCAAGCTGTCAGAATTTAGCGTGGAAGACGGTATCCTCTTGTGGGAGACGCGTGAGATTGTCCCGGAAAAAGGACAGGAGCTGATACTGAGAGACTTGCACAATGGGCATCCGGGTGTGTCAAAAATGAAAATGTTGGCCCGGAGTTATGTCTGGTGGCCAGGCCTCGACACCAACATTGAGAAGGTGGCCCACAACTGCTCCATTTGCGAGGAACATCAGAAGCTTCCGCCGGCTGCGCCCCTACAGCATGGGAATGGCCAGGGCAGCCTTGGGCGCGTGCATGAGGATTTCGCCGGCCCTTTTCAAGGATCCATGTTCCTTCTATTAATCGATGCCCAGTCTAAATGGTTAGAGGTGCATAAGATTCACGGCACAACATCTTGCGCAACAATCGAGAAGATGCATTTGTCTTTCAGTACGCATGGCCTCCCCGAGGTGCTGGTGACGGACAACGGCACTCCGTTCACAAGTGAGGACTTTGCGAGGTTCATGAAGGTGAACGGCATTCACCATATCCGCACCGCTCCATACCACCCGGTTTCCAATGGGTTGGCGGAGCGCGCAGTGCAGACATTCAAACGAGGCCTAAAGAAGCAGTCTACTGGGTCTATGGACACTAGACTGGCTCACTTTATATTATCATATAGGACCACTCCACATGCAGTGACTGGGGTAGCTCCCGCAGAACTCCTAATGGGCCGGAGACTTCGCAGCCACCTTAGCCTGGTTTTCCCGGACATTGGTGCAAAAGTACGCCGCACTTTTAGTCCATTAGTCCCCAGTCAGTAGTAAGCAGGCAGGTTATAGCATCCCTCCCCCCCCCCAAAGTCCAAAGAATACGCTGAAGACCCAGGTGAAGGAGGGCGTCGGACTCGTTTTTCTGCAAGCCGGCCAAACTTTGCACGGGGCGCTGGATCGGGTGGCGTGTAACTGCTGACATCAGTCATTGAGGAGTCCAGATAGTCCTCAAAACACTGGAGCCAATATTTTAAAATTTCCGGGGCTTCAGCGACCTGGCGTCCAGGTTGAGTTTCTCCGGTTTTAGAGCGCTGTCCATCTTGATGTGTCTGTAGATTAAATTGAGGCACCCTCAATTACGACGCGAGAGCGAGGTCAGTAATCAAAAGGCTTTAATCTACAGAGAACTGAACAGCATCCGAGAGAAGTGTGCTCCCCACATGGAGCCTTTTCCTATATACCGTTTCCTGGGGGCACAGCCAGAGGCAGAGTCCCCCAGGGTTCCAAGCATCTTAAAGGGGCAAGGTATTAAAGGTTTACAGCAGTTATTAATACTGTTCAACACATCAAGTTTTCACAAATTTTCACCAACAAGAATAGAAAGAAATAAGAACAATAACCCCCCCCCGTATACACAAATAATAAGTTAACAGAAATAATTAACATGAAAGCAAATATACACGCCCAATAAAGAAAAACAAACAAACCCTCACCCGCCCGCCCACCCCAAACAACCGCCCCCCCCCCCTGTTGCTGCTCTTGCTGACCATCACCTAATGCTCCACCAGGAAGGCTAGAGCAGGTTGCCACCGCCGGAAGAACCCTTGTACCGACACCCTTAAGGCAAACTTGACCCTCTCCAGTTTGATAAACCCAGCCATATCGTTAACCCAGGATTCTACGCCTGGGGGCCTCGCATCCTTCCACTGTAGAAGACTCCTACGCCAGGCTACCAGTGACGCAAAGGCCTCTTTCGCCTCCTGCACTCCCGGCTCCACTGCCACCCCAAATATTGCGAGCCCCCAGCCCGGCTCAACCCTGGAACCAACCACCCTTGACAATGTCTCCGCGACGCCCCTCCAAAAGCCCTCCAGTGCAGTGCGCGCCCAGAACATGTGGGTGTGGTTTGCTGGGCTCCCTGAACACCTGACACACCTGTCCTCTCTCCCAAAGAACCGGCTCAGCCTTTCCCCGGTCATATGCGCACTATGCAATACCTTAAATTGTATTAAGCTGAGCCTCGCGCAAGAGGAGGAGGAATTCACCCTCCCCAGAGCATCCGCCCACGTCCCCTCGTCGATCTCCTCTCCTAACTCCTCCTCCCACTTACCTACTTTCAGCTCCTCTTCCACCGAGGTCTCCTCCTCCTCCTGCATCACTTGGTAGATTGCCGAAATCCTCCCCTCTCCAACCCACGTCCCCGAGAGCACCCTGTCCTGAACCCCTCTTGATGGCAACAGTGGGAACTCCGCCACCTGCCGCCTAACAAACGCCCTTACCTGCATGTATCTGAAGATGATCCCCGGGGGGAGGCCGAACCACCCCTCCAGCCCCCCCAGGCTCGCAAACTTCCCATCTACAAATAGGACCCCATCCGCCTGGTACCTGCCCTGTGCCAGCTCAGAAACCCTCCGTCCATTCTCCCTGGGACAAACCGGTGGCTCCCCTGTATCGGGGACCACACTGAAGACCCCACATTCCCCCTATGCCGCCTCCATTGCCCCCAGATTTTGAGGGTAACCGCCACCATTGTTGGGGAAAGCGGTAATGGCGCCGTCACCAGCGCCTCCAGACTTGTGCCCACACAGGACGCCATCTCCAACCTCTTCCATGCCGCCCCTCCCCCTCCATTACCCACCTACTTATCATCGCCACGTTAGCAGCCCAGTAATACACACAGAGGTTAGGCAGTGCCAACCCCCCCCCCCCCCCCCCCCATCCCTGCCCTGCTCCAGGAACACCCATCTCACCCTCGGGGTCTTCTGCACCCACACAAACCCCATAACGCTCCTATTGACCTGCCTGAAAAAAGCCTTACGAATCAGGATGGGGAGGCACTGGAACAAGAACAAAAACCTCGGGAGCACCGTCATTTTGACTGACTGGACCCTGCCCGCTAGGGAGAGTGACAGCACATCCCACCTCTTAAACTCCTCCTCCATCTGCTCCACCAGCCTCATAAAGTTAAGCCTATGTAAGGCCCCCCAGCTCCTAGCTACCTGTACCCCCAGGTACCTAAAACTCCTCTCCGCCCTTTTCAGCGGGAGCTCACCAATCCCCCTCTGCTGGTCCACTGGGGGCACTACGAACAGCTCACTCTTCCCCATATTGAGCTTATAGACGGAGAAATCCCCGAACTCCCTAAGGATCCTCATCACCTCCAGCATTCCCCCCACCGGGTCCGTCAGGTACAACAGTAGGTCATCACCGGGGCCTCGTATAGCAGCCTCACCCACCTAACGAACCCCTCCCCAAACCCGAACCTTTTCAGCACCTCCCATAGGTATCCCTATTCCACCCTAGCAAAGGCCTTCTCCGCATCCATCACCGCCACTATCTCCGCCCCCCCTCACACTGCCGGCATGATTATAACATTTAAGAGCTTCCGTACATTAGCATTCAACTGCCTCCCTTTCACAAAACCCGTTTGATCCTCGTGTATGACCTGCGGCACGGTGTCCTCAATCCTCATGGCCAATATCTTTGCCAGCAACTTGGCATCTACATTTAGGAGTGAAATCGGCCTATATAACGCACACTGTAGGGGATCCTTATCCCGCTTCAGGATCAAGGAGATCAGCGCCCTAGACATCGTCGGGGGCACAGCCCCCCCTTCCCTTGCATCGTTGAAGGTCCTAACTAACAGCGGGCTCAGCAGGTCCGGGTACCTCTTGTAGAATTCAACCGGGAACCCATCTGGCCCCAGTGTCTTCCCCGTCTGCATGTTCCCTATCGCTTTAACCAACTCCTCCAGTCCAACAGGTGCCCCCAACCCCACCACCTGCTCCTCCTCCACTCTCGGAAACCTCAACCGGGGAAGCGACCCATCCCTCCCTCCTCCATTGGGGGCTCGGACCAGTACAGTTCCTCGTAGAAGCTCCTAAAGACCCCGTTGATGCCCATCGCGCTTCGTACCATGCTCTCTCCTCCATCCCTAACTCCCCCAATCTCCCTAGCTGCCTCCCACTTTCGAAGCTGGTGCGCAGCATCCGGCTTGCCTTTTCTCCGTATTCATATACCGCCCCCTGCGCCCTCCTCCACTGCGCCTCCGCTTTCCTGGTGGTCAGTAAATCAAACTCAGCCTGGAGGCTACGCCGCTTCCTCAGCAATCCCTCCTCCGGGGCCTCCACGTACCTCCTATCTACCCTCACCATCTCCCCCACCGACCTCTCCCTCTCTCTCCTCTCCCCCCTCTCCTTGTGTGCCCCAATGGAGATCAGCTCTCCTCTGACTACTGCCTTCAGTACCTCCCAGACCACCCCTACTTGCACCTCCCCATTATCATTAGTCCCCAGGTACCTCTCTATACACCTCCAGACCCGCCCACTCGCCTCCTCGTCCGCTAGCAACCCCACCTCTGTACGCCACAGCGGACGTTGGTCCCTCTCCTCCCCCAACTCAAGGTCCACCCAATGCGGAACGTGATCTGAAATGGCTATCGCCGAGTATTCCGCGTCCTCCACCCTCAGAATCAGCGCCCTGCACAAGACAAAAAAGTCAAACCGGGAGTAGGCCTCGAGGGAATGGGAGAAGAATGAAAATTCCCTAACCACCCACCCCCCCCCGGCCTCGTAAATCTCCATGGGTCCACCCCTCCCATCTGGTCCATGAACCCCCTCAACACCTTGGCCGCCGCCAGCCTCCTACCCGTCCTGGACCTGCAGCGATCAAGTGCCGGGTCCAGCACCGTGTTGAAATCCCCTCCCATTATTTGACCACCTGTCCCAAGGTCTGGAATCCGGCTCAACATACGCCGCATGAAGCCCGCATCGTCCCAATTCGGGGCATACACACTGACCAGCACCACCCGCTCCCCCTGAAGCTTGCCGCTTACCATAACATACCTACCGCCACTGTCCGCCATCACGCTCGACGCTTCGAGCGATACTCTCTTCCCCACCAAAATCGCCACCCCACGGTTTTTCACATCTAAGCCTGAATGGAACACTTGCCTTACCCACCCCTTTCTCAACCTTACCTGATCCACTACCCTTAGGGGCATCTCCTGAAGCATGGCCACATCCACCTTCAGCCCCTTCAGATGCGCGAATACCCGTGCCCGTTTGACCGGCCCATTCAGTCCCCTTACATTCCAGGTTATCAGCCGGATCATGGGGCTACTCACCCCTCTCCCCCACCGATCAGCCATAGCCCTTCCTAGACCAGCTACGTGCCCGCGTCCCCCGCACGGCCCGTTTCCCACAGCGGCAGACCCCCGTCCCGACCCTTTCTATCAACTCCAGCTCCCCCCGGCCCTTTCAGCAGCAACCCCTTCTCCGCCCACCCTCCTCCCCAGCTACGTCCCCCCTAGCTGCGTTACTCCCCCCATTATACTCCCGTGAGTCAGCTGACTCCTGCTGACCCCGGCCACTCCCTTTGCACCAACGACCCCTCCCCCCCCCCCCCCTCCCCCAGTGTAACACTGCCCCTCCCTTCCCTGCCCACAAACAGGCTCACCTCCTTCCCCTTCCGGTCCCAGCACGGAAAAAAGCCCGTGCTTCCAATTTCAGCCCTGCCCCCACCAACCCTTAGCACGGGACAAAGCTTGCGCTTTCCACTCGGCCGGCCCCGCCTCCTCAGGCGCAGCTCCCCTTTCAGGCCCAGTCCCACTAGCCCCATCCCATGCCACCCTCCCCCCCCCCCCCCCCCCTCCCATGGGGCCCCATCAACCCCTACCGACCATCAACCCCCCAGGGCTATTTGCCTATCCCCCCCCTTCACGAGCCCATCTAGCGGACCTGAACAACGCCCCATTAACCCCCCAAAAGACAAAAGAACAAAGAAAGAACCCCCCCTCGGAGCACAACACAACAATCCCCGACCATCCCCAAACCCTCAGTCTGAGTCCAGTTTTTCGGCCTGAACAAAGGCCCAGGCCTCCTCCGGGGACTCAAAATAATGATGTCGGTCCTTGTGGGTGACGCACAGGCGCGCCGGCTGTAGCATGCCGAACTTCACCCCCAGGGGCAGCACGGTAGCATGGTGGTTAGCATAAATGCTTCACAGCTCCAGGGTCCCAGGTTTGATTCCCGGCTGGGTCACTGTCTGTGTGGAGTCTGCACGTCCTCCCCGTGTGTGCGTGGGTTTCCTCCGGGTGCTCCGGTTTCCTCCCACAGTCCAAAGATGTGCGGGTTAGGTGGATTGGCCATGCTAAATTGCCCATAGTGTCCTAATAGTAAGGTTAAGGGGGGGAGTTGTTGGGTTACAATTAGGGTGGATGCGTGGGTTTGGGTAGGGTGATCATTGCTCGGCACAACATCGAGGGCCGAAGGGCCTGTTCTGTGCTGTACTGTTCTATGTTCTATGTTCTATGTTCACCCCTCTCCTGTGAAGCACTGCTTTCGCCCGATTATAACCACCTCCGCACTCTTCTTCGCCACCTCCGCACTCCAATCCTGGTAGATTCGGACCTCCGCATTCTCCCATCTGCTGCTCCGCTCCTTCTTGGCCCACCTTAGTACACACTCTCGATCAGCGAACCGGTGGAACCGCACCAGCACCGCCCGCGGCGGCTCGCTGGGCTTGGGCTTCCTCGCCAGCACTCGGTGGGCCCCCACCAGCTCCAAGGGCCCTTGGAAGGACCCCGCTCCCATCAGCGAATCTAACATGGTGACCACATAGGCTCCCATGTCCGATCCCTCCAGCCCCTCCAGGAGGCCCAGGATCCTCAGATTCTTCTGCCTCGACCGGTTCTCCACCTCCTCGAACCTCGCCTACCATTTCTTGTGGAGCACCTCGTGCGCCTCCACCTGCACCGCCAGGCCTAGGATCTCATCCTCGTCTCCGAGACCTTTTGCCGGACCTCCCGGATCGCCGCCCCTTGGGCCGTCTGGGTCTCCAGGAGCTTGTCGAATGAGGCCGTCAGCGGTTCCAGCAGCTCTGCTTTAAGCTCCCTAAAGCAGCGTTGGAGCAGCTCCTGCTGCTCCTGCGCCCACTGCGTCCACGCTGCCTGGTCACTGCCCGCCACCATCTTGGTCCTCCTCCTTCGTATCTTACTCTGCTCCAATGCCGCTTTTTTAATCGCCCCGCTCCTGGTCCAATCCATACACCTGCAGGGAAATGTTACTGTTCCCTTTCCACACCGGGAAAAGTCAAACAAGCGCCGTCTGGGGCCCTAAAAAGAGCCCAAAAGTCCTTTGCTAGCGGGAGCTGCCGAATGTGCGACTTAGCTCCACATAGCCGCAACCAGAAGCCCCCTATATATGTTATTGTCAATAAATGTTATTTCTTTCTATCCTTCAACTCGTGCTGGATTCTTTGTGGCCATCACAAAATCAACAAGCATATAATGAAAGCCATGCTACAAAGATGAACATCAAAGATCAGGCGATTGATATGCTGAAGCAAATGTTCCAATGTTTTAGCTGCTCTGGAGGAGCCATCCAGCACCCACCAGATTGGGTGTCCCTATTTGTGATGCTGTGCTGTATTCTCCACAACTTGGCAACTATGGGGACACAGCATTTGCCACATAGGCTAGGTGTTGACCTCAGAAGAAGGAGGAGAAGGAGGGGCAGGAGAATGAGGATAAAGGGAAAAGGCAGTCAGAAGATCCACCTTCCGGAGAGATGCTCCTGAGCATCTCATTCAACTCCAGTTCTCCTGAATACAACTCCAAATCTACATTATCCAAGTGTTCTCTTGGTCAAAATTCTGAAATGAAAGCCACTATGAAACAATTCAACAGCAACTTTACATCCCGAATAACCCCTTCAAAATTTAAGCAATCGTCCATGTGCATTCCCTTAGTGCGTATTTTGAAGCTGTCTTGCCTGATTTCCTTTACAGTGCTACCCCGTGGCTGAAGCAGAGCTGGTGGAAGGCTGCTGACTTTCAGTGGAGGATACCGTACATGGCCTTGCAATATTGCCTCAAGCAGTTCTAGACCTAGAAGACCTGGGGCGGAATTCTCCGACCCCCCGAATCGCCCAGGGCCGGTGTAAATGCCGCCCCCGCCGTGGCCAGAATTCTCCACCACCCGGGAATCGGTGGGGGCGGGAATCACGCCGCGCCGGTCGGTGGGCCCACTGCGGCGGTTCTCCGGCCCGCGATGGGCTGAAGTCGCACTGCTGTCAGGCAGCCCCACCGATGAGGTTTAAACCATCTCTGGTACCAGCGGAAGCAATTGGCATAAGCGGGCCCTGGGGTCCTGGGGGGGCGCTGGGCGATCTGACCCCGAGGGGGTGCCCCCACCGTGGCCTGGCCCGCGATCGGGGCCCACCGATCTGTGGGCGGGCCTGTGCCGTGGAGGCACTCTTTTTCTTCCGCCGCCACCACGGCCTCCACCATGGCAGAGGTGGAAGAGACCCCCTCCACCGCGCATGTGACAGGGTGATGTCAGTGGCCGCTGACGCTCCGGTGCATGCGCGGACTCACACCGACCGGCGAAGGCCTTTCGGCCGGCCGTGGCACCAGTCGGCGGGGCGCCAAAGGCTGTTCGCGTCGGTCCGCGGGGCACCAACCACTACGGCGCGGGCCTAGCCCCTAAAGGTGCGGAGAGCACCTTTGGGGAGGCCCGACGCCGGAGTGGTTCTTGCCACTCCGGTACGCCGGGACCCCCTGCCCCGCCGGGTAGGGGAGAATCTCGGCCCTGGCTACAGATTTGCCCATCTTGGTGCGAGTGACAGCACTCTGGCCTGGCTAACCAGCAGACAGCTAGGGCACTGCAGGAGGGCACTGGTGGGAGCACAAATGCTGTGGTTCCGAAAGAGTTATTATTCGGCAATAATCTGTGGGATAGATTGCAGGACTGCTGTGGGGCCCCAAGATCGATTTTGACCATTGCCATCCATAGCCATGGTAGCAGCAGTCCGAGATGAATTGAATCTATGCTCCATTGGAAACCTTGTGCGCAGCTATCAATGAGGAGAACGGCATTCCTTTGCCACTGACTGCAAAATCTGGGCCAATCCCTCTTGTGTCCTTCATTTCCCCAGAATTTGCATTTTCAGGAAGGTGTGGTCGACTTTGTATTGACTGATCTTATCGAGGGTGGTGCTTTACCTTCCTGTAATAACTGTGGTTTCAATGCAAGGGAAAAAGATTTATCGAAAAGCATGCGGCGACATGGTGTGCAATTTATTCACCATTATTATTCATTGCTCAAGTTTGAACAGTGATCTTTTGCAACTTGGTAGAAGGCCAGCTAAATATGATTGAAAAGCAGCCCAGCCTCAGCATTACCCCACCCTTCTAGAGTATTTAGGGCATTTAAACACCCCCTGAAATGTCCACAATTCTTCAAAAAAAATCACGCCTTCTCAAAGTGCCTTGGTAAAAACTCGTCAGGTTCGCAATTCGACCTTTCGCTTCTAAAGATTCACGGGGATACTTCAGTGAACAGTAGCAAAGCTATTGATAGATCTGCCGACTTGCAACATCTAACTAGCATTTGGACTTTGTACTTGGGGAGGTTTTGTCCAACAAGATTGTTTTTGCTATTTATTTGATTTATTTGAATTAGTGGATTGTACCACTTGTACAGAGGTAATCAAGCTTTATTCAAACCTTTCTGTGAAATTTCTATTTGGAAAACAGTCCTGTCAAAGTAATTTTGTTTGAAATGACAAGCTCATATCCAAACAGACCCAGAAAAAGATCCCCACAGTACAATACAATTTTAATGTTGCATCATTATGAAATCTTCCAAATGACAAGGACTGAAATCGCTGGTCTGACAATTTTGGTAATTGTTGTGAGACAAGTCTGAGCACTTACTTCATGGTGTGTGCTCAACCAAGCCACAATTATAGGAACAGGAATAGGCACTTAGCTCATTGAGGCTGTTTCACCATTCAGTTCGATCATGGATGATCAGCTACCTCAACGACTCTTTCCTGCAACATTTCCATATCCCTTGATTTCATTTGTCCATAAGAATCTATTGATTTATGTTAAGAACATGCTCAGTGATTGAGCTTTCACTTTGCCCTCTGGAGTAGAGAATTCTAAAGATTCACCATGAGGAGAAATTCCTCCTCATCTCAGTCTGAAATGGCTTGCCCCTTATCCTGAGATTATGCCCCCTGGTTTTAGACTCACCAGCCGGGGGAAACATCTTATTAACATCCACCCTGTCGTGCCTGTAAGAATTTTGTAAGTTTCAATGAGGTAACGTCACATTCTTTGAAACTTGAGGGACAGCAGTCCGAATCTCCTCAATCTCTCCGCATAAGTCACATACATGATCAAGTATCATCGGTGCCAACAACATAGGTAGGAAAAGGGACGGGCATGTAAAACAGGAATTCAGGGAGCTAGGGTGGAACCTGAGAGCCAGGACAGACCGTGTTGTCATCTCTGGTTTGCTGCCAGTGCCACGTGCTATCGAAGTGAGGAACAGAGAGAGAGTGCAGTTAAACACATGGCTACAGGGATGGTGAGGAGGGAGGGAGGAGGGAGGGTTTCAGTTACTTGGATAATTGGAGCGCATTCAGAGGAAAGTGGGACCTGTGCAGGCATGAAGGTGGTTTGAGGTGTGTCCACTTCAATACGAGGAGCATCAGGAATAAGGTCGGTGAGCTTGAAGCATGGATTGGTACCTGGGACTACAATGTTGTGGCCATTACGGAAACATGGATAGAACAGGGGCAGGAATGGTTGTTGGAGGTTCCAGGATTTAGATGTTTCAGTAAGATTAAGGAAGGTGGGAAAAGAGGTGGAGGAGTAGCATTGTTAATCAAGGATAGTATAATGGCTGCAGAAAGGCAGTTTGAGGAGGATCTGATTACTGAGGTAGTGTGGGCTGAAGTTAGAAATAGGAAAGGAGCAATCACTTGTTAGGCGTTTTCTATAGGCCCCCAAACAGTAACCGAGATGTGGAGGAAAAGATTGCAATGCAGATTTTGGATAGGTGTGGTGGTCACAGGGTAGTTGTCATGGGTGACTTTAACTTTCCAAATATTGATTGGAACCACTATAATTCGAATAGTTTGGATGGGGCTGTTTTTATCCAGTGTGTGCAGGAGGGTTTCCTCACACAATATTTGGATAGACCATCAAGAGGCGGGGCCACATTGGATTTGGTACTGGGTAATGAACCGGGCCAAGTGTTAGATTTGTTTGTGGGAAAGCACTTTGGAGATAGTGACCACAATTCGGTGACTTGCACTATAGCAATGGAGAGGGATAGGAACATGCGGCAGGGCAAGGTTCATAACTAGGGGAAGGGTCATTACGATGCGATTAGGCAAGAATTGGGGAGCATAAGATGGAAACAGAAACTGTCAGGGATAGGCACAATTGAGATGTGGAGCTTGTTCAAGGAGCAAATACTGTGTGTCCTTGATATGTATGTCGAGGAAATGGTCGAGTGAGGGAAGCATGGTTTACAAAAGAGGTTGAATGTCTTGTCAAGAGGAAGAAGGATGAGAAAACAAGGTTCAGTTAGGAAACTTGAGGGATACAAGATAGCTAGGAAGGAGCTCAAGAAAGAGCTTAGGAGAGCTAGGAGGAGGCATGAGAAGTCCTTGGCGGGTAGGATCAAGGAAAACCACAAGGCTTTTTACACTTATGTGAGGAATAAAAGAATGACCAGGGTGAAGTTAGGGCCGGTCAAGAACAGTAGTGGATAGAGTCTGAAAATTTAGGAGAGGCCTTAAATGAATACTTTTCTTCAGTGTTCACAAAGGAGAGGGGCCACGTTGTTGAGGAGGATAGTGCGAAACAGGCTGGTAGGCTGGAGGAGGTTGATATTCGGATGGAAGATGTGTTAGAAATTTTGAGAAGCCCGAGGATAGATAAGTCCCCTGGGCCTGATGGGATATATCCTAGGATTCTTTGGGAGGTGAGGGATGAGATTGCAGAGCTTTTGGCTTTGGTCTTTATGTCCTCACTGTCTACAGGAATAGTGCCAGAAGACTGGAGAGAGGCGAATGTTGTCCCCTTGTTCAAGAAAGGGAATAGGTATACCCCTGGGAATTATAGGCCGGTTAGTCTCACTTCGGTTATAGGCACATTATTGGGAAGGGTCCTGAGGGATAGGATTTATGATCATTTGGAAAGATACCGCTTAATCCAGGATAGTCAGCATGGATTTGTGAGGGGCAAGTCTTGCCTCACAAGTTTGATTGTATTCTTTGAGGAGGTAACTAAGTACACAGATGAAGGTAGAGCAGTTGATGTCGTATGCATGGATTTTAGTAAGGCGTTTGATAAG
This sequence comes from Scyliorhinus canicula, assembly GCF_902713615.1. Classification (NCBI taxonomy): domain Eukaryota; kingdom Metazoa; phylum Chordata; class Chondrichthyes; order Carcharhiniformes; family Scyliorhinidae; genus Scyliorhinus; species Scyliorhinus canicula. The sequence continues at coordinate 128,844,850 of NC_052158.1, read as the reverse complement.
GTGCTCCATGGTCGGTTCATGCAGAAATTAAGGAGGCATGGCATGGAGGGAAATTTTGCCGATTGGATCAGTAACTGGCTATCACATAGAAGACAGAGGGCGGTGGCAGATGGTCAATTTTTATCCTGGAGCCCAGTCACCAGCGGTGTACCACAGGGTCCTCTGCTATTTGTGATTTTTATCAATGACTTGGATGATGGAGTTGAAGGTTGGGTTAGTAAATTTGCTGATGACACCAAGATTGGTGGAGTAGTGGATAATGTGGAGCGCTGTTGTCGGCTGCAAAGAGACATTGACATGATACAGAGCTGGGCTGAAAAGTTGCAGATGGAGTTTAACCCTGACAAGTGTGAGGAGATTCATTTTGGTCGGACAAATTTGAATGCGGATCACAGGGTTAACGGCAGGGTTCTGAAGAATGTGAAGGAGCTGAGAGATCTTGGAGTTCATGTCCACAGATCTCTGAAAATTGCCACCCAAGTGGACAGAGCCATGAAGAAAGCCAATCGAGTGTTAGCATTTATTAACAGGGGGATTGAGTTTAAGAGCCGTTAGGTTATGCTGCAACGGTACAAGACCTTGGTTGGACCACATTTGGAGTATTGTGTGCAGTTCTGGTCACCTCATTATAGGAAGGATGTGGAAGCATTGTGTGGTGAATGTGATTCACACCGGATTATAATCTGTATATACATGTGTCTGTATTGTAAGTGCAGTTGCACTACCTGTCCTCCAGGGTGAGTAGCACTGGGAATGTGCGAGTTGTACGGGGCTTCACCCTTGGCTCTGCCCAGGACGCCTCCCCCCGGAAGCTGCTGTAAAAAGATCAGTGCCACATGGTCAGTCGGCCAGTTGACTGAAAGTTCAATGGCTAATAGGCTGGCTCTGTTGTGAGTATATTAAAACCACTATTCTAATCCTACAAGCACGTGTCCGTAGAATTGTTGGTTCCAACACATTGGAAAGGATGCAAAGGAGATTTAGCAGGATGCTGCCTGTATTGGAGGGTAGGTTTTATGAGGAAAGGTTGAGGGAGCCAGGGATTTTCTCATTGGAGCGAAGGAGGATGAGAGGTGACTTAATTGAGGTGTATAAGCTGATGAGAGGGATAGATAGAGACTTTTTGCTCGGGTGGATGGAGCTGTTACAAGGGGGAATAACTATAAGGTTCATGGTGGAAGATATAGGAGGGATGTCAGAAGTAGGTTCTTTACTCAGAGAGTGGTTGGGGCCTGGAACGCACTCCCAGCTATGGTAGTGGAGTCGGACACTTTAGAAACTTTCAAGCGGTTTTTGGATAGGCATATGGCGTGCACTAGAATGATTGAGAGTAGGTTGATTTGATCTTAGTTTCAGACTAGTTGGGCACAACATCGTGGGCCGAAGGGCCTGTACTGTGCTGTACAGTTCTATGTTAAACCTTAATTGGATTGCAGGTGAACTCTCCTGACTACCCTGCCCAAATAGATTGTTGATAAGCAGTTCTGTGTGGAAACATTCTATTTCGAGCAAGTAGAGAACATTCCTGTAACCGCAGGACGAATGAAGAAGCAGACCAGAAATTATACAGTACTGTCTGAGATTATGGACATGGTCCTTCGAGGCAAGACTTCATGAGCAAACCTTGAGGTAAAGCCACATTCCACTCAAAGACTTGAGTTATCCATACCGGCAGGTTGCCTCCTCTGGAGAAAGAGTGTCATCATTCCACAAGTATTAAATCAATTACATGAAGACCAGAATCATAAGACCGGTATCATAAGGATGAAGGAGATAGCTCGGAGCTATATTTGGTGGCCAGGGCTAGATGCTGAAATCGAGGAGAAGGCAGGAATGTGCAACAATGCAGAACATGTCGGCATTAGCCCCATTACACCTGTAGGAATGGCCAGAAGAGTCCTGGCAACAGGTACATGATGATAATGTCGGACCATTGACGACACATGTTTTTCATTCTAGACGATGCTCATGGAGGCATGATGGCACAGTGGTTAGCACTGCTGCCTCCCAGCTCCAGTAACCTAATTCTGGCCTTGGGTGACTGTGCGGAATTTGCACCTTCTCCCTGTGTCTGTGTAGATTTCCTCAGGGTGCTGTGGATTCCTCCCACAGTCCAAAGATGTGCGGGTTAGGTGGATTGGACATGGTAAATTGTCCGTTAGTGCCCAAAGATCTTCAGGTTAGGTGGAGTTGCGAGGGTTGTGGGCCTAGGTAGGGTGCTCTTTCAGATGGTCAGTGCAGACTCGATGGACAAAATGCTTTCTTCTGCACTGTAGGGAATTCCAAGATTCTTTTTCTAAAATGGTCTGAAGTTGCCAGCATGACGTCAATGTCATCGGAGAAGACAATTTAGAGATTGGGTGAAGTCTTCAGCAGATACAGTTACCCTGGATAACTGGCGAATGATAATGGACGATAGTTTAATTTACCAAGAGTTCATTAGCTACTTGAAGGAGAATAGAATTCAACACACCCAGCCTGCTCTTTATCACCCTGCCACAAATGGGCTGGCACAATGTTTTGTGCAGGCGGTGAAACATTTGTTGAAGTTAACCAGAGAACAAGGTTCATTGTCTAAACGTTTGAGTCAGTTCCTGCTCACATACAGGAATTCTGCACACACAACAACCCAAGTTTCTCCATTGCTAATAGTTAAACATCAGCTATAGAACATAGAATATACAGTGCAGAAGGAGGCCATTCGGCCCATCGGGTCTGCACCGACCCACTTAAGCCCTCACTTCCACCCTATCCCCATAACCCAATAACCCCTCCTAACCTTTTTGGACACTGAGGACAATTTAGCATGGCCAATCCACCTAACCTGCACGTCTTTGGACTGTGAGAGGAAACCGGAGCACCCAGAGTAAACCCACGCAGACACGGGGAGAACGCGCAGACTCCGTGCAGACTCCGCACAGACAGTGACCCAGCGGGGAATCGAACCTGGGACCCTGGCATGTAAAGCCACAGCGCTATCCACTTGTTCTACCGTGCTGCCCACTGCTACCGTGCTGCCCACTGCTGCCGTGCTGGCGCTATGCACAGTATTTAGTTTGTTAAAACCACCCAAGACAAAGCAAATTGTTGGGAAAAAGCAACAGGATCAAGTAACATGGCAGGAGAACAGGGAAAACTGTCATGTTTTGCGCCAGATGTTCTGGCAAGAAATTACAGCCCAAGTGAAAAGTGGATTTCTGCATCCATCTTAGTTGAGACTGGACCAGCCTCCTACACCATACAAATCCAAGCCAATGGGGAAGGCAAGCCAATCAATCTCTGCTGACAAGAACCAATCTACCAGAGGCAGAACCAACAGAGAGTTCAGCTGTGCCAAGAGATGAAATGAAATGAAAAATGAAATGAAAATTGCTTATTGTCACGAGTAGGCTTCAATGAAGTTACTGTGAAAAGCCCCTAGTCGCCACATTCCGGCGCCTGTTCGGGGAGGCTGTTACAGGAATCGAACCGTGCTGCTGGCTTGACTTGGTCTGCTTTCAAAGCCAGCGATTTAGCCCAGTGTGCTAAACAACCCCTGGATCCTCCCAAGAACCTGACACTAACTGAACCAATTGGGGCAAACAGCATCTCAATTGCGAAACGAACACCAGGTCAACCTCAGATCACTACGTTGATTCCGGTTAAGATAACCACTGCGACATTCACACTAAGTCAAGACACCAGAGGTTGCAGCAAGTGCTAAAACGCAGAGGCCCGAGATTCATCGACAACCACACAGAGAACGACGACCTCCAGAACATCTGACGTATTGACTGTTATTATTGATTGATTGTTCATGTTGCAAATTGATTGTTAATGTTATACTGTTTATTGTGGCAGGGACCTTAAAGGGGGAGAATGTTGTGATGTAATTTTTAAAAAATGTTTCCTCACAAGCTCCCTTGTAGCTGAGCAAGCGCACTTTAAGAGAACGATTGCAATATAATCGGAGACTGTACCATCGTCTGCCTGCGCAGGCAAAGGTGCAGTCTGTTGTGGATTTTTTCTACTACTTGGTATTTTCTGTGGCTCTGTTCCAATTCGGGCAATCAGTAAATTTGCCTTATTTCTATATGGTCTATGTCCGAATGCTTAGAGTCGCCAGGTATCGAATGATACCACCACAAGTTTCAACCGGCTATTGGTCAAAACACCAAACACCAGTTAGTTAGTTCCGGGTCAAGGGTACTTTATTTCCATTCAATCAGTCATGAAACATAAACACTACTAGTTGACTCCAACTTCAAGGAGCTATGAACCTGTATTGCTAGATCTCTTTGTTTTGTAACTCTCCCCAATTCCTTTCCTTGCTTCCGGGGGTCAAGACCATTTTATCTTTCTTCCATTTTGATGCTGCTGTTTGTGCATTTGGTTGTCTTCCCCCATCAAATTCCAAGACATTCCCTAGACATTCACATGTTAGTACCTCATTGATCTCCCAATAATCCTGCTGATTTCTTTCAATAAATAGGAGATTCACACCTGATCCTATCTGTTAATCTGATTACTGGGAAAGACTCATCTCAGCCGGCCTTTTGTAGGATGGCTACTGCTGTTGCAAGGCAGACTTCTACCTGTTGCTGGGCATATCACACTCTATTACGTATTGTCACATTCGTGTTGCTGCTGGTACGAGACAAATCCAAGTCACTGTAATGTTAATATCTTCAAAATTAAGCTGCACATTTTGGTTGAACCTCCACGGCTCGGAGACTCAATCTTTAATCCACATACCTCAGCAGTAATGGTGATTGAGATTATTTCTCTGGTTACTTCCGTTCCCTCCTCTGTGAAGCATCTTTCTGTCATTTTCTGCCTTTAAGTGGTTATGGTTGACTGTAATGAACTGAGTGGTAGGTCTCAATTAACTGAGTGGTAGGTCTCATGAAAATGAGGCGCTGTGACATTTCCTTGACAATGAATTATTATGACACACCACTGCAGCGATAATGTTTGTGATGATCTCTTTGGTAATGGTGATTGTGATGCAGTTCTGGCGTGCTGTATGAATCACTGTGCATTCTATTTAACTGAACATATGTTGGGGAAGAACAGAAACAGCTTTCCTTCCAATCCATGGCCTCAAAACCAGTGTATTCATTAGTAATGGAAAATGGATGAAGAACAATGGTGGAGAAGCTCCTGCTACAAGAGCCTGATGGTGTGTTTTACCACATGTATGATCCTGGGAGGAAGCAGCTTGTTTTTCACTTTCCCGTAAGAACTTTTATATGCAAAGCTGAATTGTACCAAGTGGTTTTAATTATCATGAAATGCCTTTAAAGTTTATTGTTAGTGTTAACTAATGCCCAAAATCTTGATCTTAAAACAATAGAAATAACAGAATTTCTTAATCAATCTGAGCTTTGAAGCATTTTCGAGCCTACTAAGATAAGGTATAACGAACAAGGAACTGGAGTCGCCCATATTGTATCTCAAGCTTACTCCACCATTCAATATGATAATGTCTGATCTTCTACATTGAATATGCTCCCCAGCCATATCCCCATATCCTTTGATTTCCATCCGATCCAAAAGTCTATTAATCTTAGTTTTGAATATATTCATCAACTGAGCATTCACGTCCCTCATAGGTAGAGAACGTCAAAGATTCACAAACCCTTGAGTGAAGAAATTCCTTCTCATCTCAGTCTTAAATGGTTGGCTCTTTACCCTGAGACTATGGCCCCTAATTCGGTGTTACAAGAATGCAAGAATTAGGAACAGGAGTAAGCCATTTGAGCCTGCTGCTATATTCAATATCATGCCTGATCGGATTGAACTCTCCATTTTCCTGTCTGGCCCACATAACCCTTGATTCCCTTGTCGATCAAAGATAAATCTAATAATAATAACCTTTTATTGTCACAAGTATGAAGTTACTGTGAAAAGCCCCTAGTCGCCACATTCCAGCACCTGTGCGGGTAAGCTGGTCCGGGAATTGAACCCGCGCTGCTGGCCTTGTTCTGCATCACAATCCAGCTGTCTAGCCCAATGAGCTAAACCAGCCCTTACTCAGCCTTGAATATAATCAATGACCAACCTTCGTTGCTCTCTGGCGAAGAAAATTCCACAGACTAACAACACTCTGAGGGGAAAAATTCTCCTCATCTCAGTCCTAAATAAGAGATTAATAGAGAAATGGTGCTAGGAAAACTGATGGGATTGAAGGCGTATAAATCCCCAGGGCCTGAAAATCTGCCTTCCAGAGTTCTTAAGGTGGTGACTCTGGATATAGTGGTCGCATTGGTGGTCATCTCCCAGGTTTCTATAGATACTGGAACTGTCCCTGCAGATTGGAGGGTGGCTCATGTCACTCCGACATTCAAAAAGGGGGTAGAGAGAAAGCAGGGAATTATAGACCAATAAACCCAACATCGATATTGGGGAAAATGTTTGAATCCATTATCAAGGACTTTATAGCGGAACATTTAGAAAGCAGTGGCAGGATCAGCCAGGGTCAGCATGGATTTATGAAGGGTAAATCATGCTTGACAAATCTGTTGGAATTCTTTTAAAGTGTAACCAGTACAGTTGACAAGGGGGAGCCAGTCAATGTGGTATATTTGGAGTTTCAAAAGGCGTTTGACAAAGTCCCGCGTAAGAGATTATTGTGCAAAATTAAAGCACATGGGATTGGGGGAAATGTATTGAGGTGGATAGAAAACTGGCTGGCAGAGAGGAAACAAAGAGTACGGATTAATGGGTCCTTTTCAAATTGGCAGGCAGTAACAAGTGGGGTACCACAGGGATCGGTGCTGGGACCCCAGCTATTCACAATATATATTAATGATTTGGGTGAGGGAACAAAATGTAACATCTCAAAGTTTGCAGATGATACCAAGTTAGGTGGGATGGTGAATTGTGACGAGGATGCAGGGGTCCTACAGCAAGATCTGGACGGGTTGGGCGAGTGGGCAAACCAATGACAGATGCAGTATAATTTGGAGAAGTGTGAGGTTATTCACTTTGGAAGCAAAAACAGGAAGGCAGATTACTACCTGAATGGTTGTAAATTGGGAGAGGGGAGTGTGCAGCGGGACCTGGGTGTCCTTGTGCACCATTCGCTGAAGGTAAGCATGCAGGTGTAGCAGACGGTAAAGAAGGCTAATGGTATGTTGACCTTCATTGCGAGAGGTTTCGAGTATAGAAGCTGGGATGTATTACTGCAATTATACAGGGCATTGGTGAGGCCACACCTGGAGTATTGTGTGCAGTTTTGGTCTCCTTCTCTGAGGAAGGATGTTTCTGCTCTCGAGGGAGTGCAGCGAAGGTTTACCAGACTGATTCCAGGGATGGCGGGACTATCATATGAGGAGAGATTGACTAGTTTGGGATTCTTCTCGCTGGAGTTCAGAAGAATGAGGGGGGATCTCAGAGATTTATAACATTTTAACGGGATTAGATAGGGTAGATGCAGGGAAGATGTTACCAATGATGGGTATGCCCAGAACCAGGGTTCACAGTCTGAGGATTCAGGGTAAACCATTTCGGACAGAGATGAGGAGACATTGCTTCACACAAACAGTGGTGAGCCTGTGGAACGCATTACGACAGGAAGTAGTTGATGCTAATACTTTGAATATATTCAAGAGGCAGCTAGATATAGCACTTGGGGAGAATGGGATCAAAGACTATGAGGAGAAAGCAGGATTAGGCTATTGAGTTGGATGATCAGTCATGATCGTGATGAATGGAGGAGCAGCCGGTGTCGGAGCGGCAGGGCGGGATTCACGCTGCCCCCGGCGATTCTCTGATCCGGCAAGGGATCGGAGAATCCCATCCCATGTGTTTTATCAAAATTAGCTCGAATTATTCTAAATTCCAGTGGATAGGTCCAATCTTCTTTTTCAAATTTAGAGTACCCAATTAAATTTTTCCAATTAGGGGGCAATTTAGCGTGTTCAATCCACCTACTTTGTACATCTTTCTGTTGTGGGGGCAAAACCCACGCAAACACAGGGATAATGTGCAAACACCACATGGACAGTGACCCAGAGCCGGGATCGAACCTGGGCCCTTGGTGCCATGAGACTGCAGTGCTAACCACTTACAGGTCCAATCTGACCAACTTTTTCTTGTTAGTTTACACTTCATCCCAAAATCAGTTGCATGAACAACCCCTGAACAACGCCTAAGCTATTACATCCTTTCTTAAGTAAGGAGACCAAAACTGTACATAGTACTCCAAATGTGGTCTCACTAAGGCCCTGTGCAGCTGCAGCAACACTTCCCTACTTTTATATCCGATTTCGACTCAATTCCCCGTGCAATAAGCTCAAATGTTCCATTTGATTTCCTCATCTGCTGTATCTGAATACTAACTTTTTGTGACTCATGTGCCTGGACAACCACATCCCGTTGTACCACAATATTCTCCAATCTCTCCTAATTTAAACAATAGTTTTTCAGTTCTCCTACCTATTTCATGTGCCATTAGCCAATTTAGTGACTGTACATTCGGCCCCTTTATCAATGTCATTGACTTAGATCATAAATACTTGAGGCCCTGGCACTGATCTCTGTGGCACTCCACTAGTTACAGCTTGTCAATCTAAAAATTACCCATTTATCCCTACTCTCGGCTTCCTTTTGTTAACTAGTCCACTATTCATGCTAATATGTTACTGCCAACACCATGAGCTCTTATTTTGTGAAGCAACTTTGATTTAACAGCTTATGTAATGTATTTTTGAACATCTACAGGTTCACTTTTATGCACCTTGCTTGTTACATCCTCAAAGAACTTTAGTCAGTTAGTCAAACACAATTTCCCTTTCAAAAAACCATGTTGACTCTACCTAATTGTATTATGATTTTCTAAATGTCCTGCTACATCCTCATTAGTAATAGTGTGCTGTTTGTCATTGTAATTTTTATTTAATTTTCAGACATTAATCTTAGACCCATACATCTCATCCTCAAACTGAATATGAAATTCTGTCATGTTATTATCACCATTCCTAGGCAGTGTTCTCAAACTTTTTTCCCGGGCCCCACTTTTGCCAACAAGCTGACCTTCTGGACCCACACTGGCTGACCTTCTTGACCCACGTCGCCCGACCTTTGAGATGCACACCGTCCAACCTTTGCGACACACACTACTTCACCCACCTTTAATACGAAAGGGGAGCCTGTTTGGTCCTCACGGTCTCACTCCAATCAAGTTCACAAGAGGAGAGGATAATGTGTATATCAGATGCAGACTTCAGCCAGTTCCTTTGTAACGTCTTCATCTTTGTGAAAATCCAATCTCGCATATGTAGGTTGGCATGAAGGAACAAAATGCTTGTTTAGGCAGCATTGGATACTCCTGGAAATGGTACTCCAGAATGCTGACAGCCTTATGGGATTTTGGCGTGTTTTTAATGTGTTATCACAGGCCAGGTACAGCAGCGTAGTATTTTCATTTGGAATCAGCAGTAAGTTAATTGCTGACTCTGGGTTCCCAACCTCAAAAGGAATTTTTCACCTACCACTTCTCTTTAAAAATCTGAAATTACTCTCATTTGCCAGTACTTCTTTATATATATATATATATATATATATATATCCCTGTTTTGCATCCTTAGTTGCATTGGCACAATTGACAAAACCAAACTTCAAGAAACCTTCTTTGAATTAAATTGTTCCCAAGTTCAGTTTCTTCTTTGTAGGCTGCTAACCAGAGGCCCTGGAGCTCTGCACAGAGCTAACATTCACACTGCTTTGTCCTGCCCTGGACCCCCCTGTGCAGCTCTCTCCAGCAGCTTCAGTTGTGAGATCCTGGCCAGTGGATACACTGCCTATTTGTTTCTCTTATTTGTAAGAAAATGATACATCTACACAGTTCTCTTGCCTTGCTTGCCAGCATCTAGGAAATGGAAGAAGCTCTCCTCCGTGATTTAGTGCCAAAAGCATATACATATGGGGCACTTGACGTCAAGTGTACATGCAGGATGCCGGAGCTGTTCACTGCTGCCACTTCTGGCCAGAAGACTGCACACAGCCTAATTTCCTTCTTAATTAAAAGGCAGAAGTGACCACCATTCTTAATAAATATGCCGGTAGCAGCCGTTGAGCACTTCTCACATGACCACCGCAGGAATGCCATGACCATGTGCTCTACAACCCTCCCGACACCCGCCCTGAACCCACCCACCCACGCTTTGAAAAACCCTAGCCTCAAGACTCCTTTTTTACCATAAAGTAATTGAGTAATCTTGTTTCATTGTACATGATTAGGCCAAAAGGGGGCCGGTTTAGCTCAGTTAGCTGGACAGCTGATTCGCGATGCAGAGTAAGACCAACAGCACAGGTTCAATTCCTGTACCGGCTGAGGCTATTCATGAAGGCTCTGCCTTGTTAACCTTGCCCCTTGGTGTGATGATCCTCAAGTTAAATCACCATCAATCAGTTCCCCCCCTTAAAGGGGAAAACAACCTATGGTCATCTTAGACTATGGAGATTACGTTACAGGCCAGAAATAGCCTACTCCTTGGTTGGCAAGTTAACATACTGCTCTAAGAAATTGTCTTGAATACACTCTATGAACTCATCTTCTAGATAGCCTTTGCCAACCTGATTCAGCTAATCTATATCGAGATTATAATCACATATGACTATTGCAGGCCTTTCTTAAAAGACCCTCAAATGAACCTCCATTATTTCTTCCTGTATTCTTTTTTCTGAAGTGTATACTGTTCGGAGACCTATAAACTACTGCCATAAATTACTTCTTCCTTTGTCATTTGTCATTTCTTATCTCTACTCAAATTAATTCAACATTTTGATCTTCTAAACTATAGTCATTTCACACCAGTAAAGTAAATAAGTAAACACGGCGCCTTCATGAATAACCTCACACTACCACACTAACCTCATCCTTAATTAACAAAGCAACCTCACCATCTTTTCCAAGCTTCCTGTCCTTCCAAAATGTCAAATATCCTTGAATAGATAGGTCAACTTGCAACCACATCTCTGAAATGACTATCAGGTCATACATATTTATTTCTATTTATGCTATTAATTCACCTATTCACCAAATGCAGATACAGAAATTTCAATTCTGTCTTGTTATCAATCTTGTGAACTCTGGCCTTATTTATTGATGCACTGTTACGTTTATACACTCTCTCGGGGCAGCACGATGGTGCAGTGGGTTAGCACTGCGGCCTCACGGCGCCAAGGTCCTAGGTTCGATCCCGGCTCTGGGTCACTGTCCGTGTGGAGTTTGCGCATTCTCCCTGTGTTTGCGTGGGTTTCAACCCCACAACCCAAAGATGTGCAGGGTAGGTGGATTGGCCACGCTAAATTGCCCCTTAATTGGAAAAAATGAATTGGGTACACTAAATTTATATTAAAAAAAAGTTTATACACTCTGGGCTGGATTCTCCGCTGGCAGGATTCTCCATTGCATCGGCACCGGACCCACACCCGCGGGCGTGGGGCTGCCCATAACGGGAAACCCCATTGGTCAGCTGACTATGATTGGGGTAGAAATTGGACATACAATGTGTAGTGATATGCATCACTGTGTACACACAAGGAGGTAAGAGTAAGACACTCCAACTAAGTAACCACTAGATGGAGCACCAGAGATGTATATAATGGACAGACAGGAAGTCACGGTGGACTCTTCACAGGAACGGCAGCTGGTGAGCAGGACAAAGACAGACAGCTCAGATGTAACAAATAGTATAAGCGCTGGAGAGAGAACGAACTCAGAGTAATTTTGATAGGTGGATAAGGGCTTTGAAAATAGATCTAACGTATGAAGCTCTCAGAGAAATTGTACTTTTAGAGGAGTTTAAAGATTTAATTCCTGATGTAGTGAGAACTCAAGTGGAAGAACAGATGGTTAAAACTCTGAGATTAGTAGCAGAAATGGCAGATGATTATGAATTAGTTCAGAAATCAAAGCTTGGTTTCTGATATCAGTTTCAGCCTGTGAGGGATAGAAACTGGGGACATGAGAAATACTCGAGTGGTAAAGGTAAAGGTGATCTGATGGGAGATAATAAGGAGAGTGTACCTCAGATTAAAAAATAAATTTAGGAGGGTGGAAGAGACATGAAAAGTTTCAAATGTTTTCACTGTAATAAACTAGGCCATATAAAGTCACAGTGTTGGTGGTTGAAGAAAAGCACTGGGAAGGCTGATGTGGTAAAACAGGATAAGACAGTGGGGTTTGTTAAAGTGGTAAAGGAAAGCCCAAGTGAAGCGAAGGAGGTACAGAAGATTGTACAGCCTGATCAAGAGGTGACTGATGAGAAGGTGCCAGAACTCTTTAAAGAATTTACTTGTGTGGGTAAAGTTTACTCATGTGTATCAGGTGGAGCAGGAAAAGAAGGCACAATTTTAAGAGATACGGGAGCTAGTCAATCTTTAATGGTAAGAGATGAGGAGTTATATAGTTTGGGAAGAATGTTGCCAGAAAAGGTGGTAATATGTGGAATTCAGGGTGAGAGGTATAGCTTTCCATTATATAAGGTAAGGTTGGAAAGTCCAGTGAAGAGTGGTGAAGTGATAGTAGGAGTAATATAGACACTATCTTGTCCACAAATACAGTTTATCTTAGGTAATGATATAGCTAGATCACAAGTGGGAGCGATGCCTACTGTAGTTGATAAGCCAGTGGAAAATCAGACAACTGATGTTTTGAAGGACGAATATCCTGGGATTTTTCCGGATTGTGTAGTAACAAGGTCGCAAAGTCACAGGTTAAAACAAGAGGAGAAATCAAAGAGTGAAGATGAAGTTGAAGTGCAATTATCAGAAACGATTTTTGATCAGATGGTTGAAAAAGAACAAGAACAGATGGAGGATGAGGCAGATATTTTTAGTTCAGGAAAATTGGCGGAATTACAACAAAAAGATAGAGAAATAAAACGGACGTAACAGAAAGCATACACGGAAGAGGAATCTGCGTGTATACCAGAGTGTTATTACCGTAAAAGTAATGTCTTGATGAGAAAATGGAGACCTTTACATATGCAGGCAGATGAAAAGTCGGCAGAAATTCATCAAGTAGTATTGCCATTAGGGTATAGAAAGGGGGTGTTGCGAGTTGCACATGAGGTGCCAGTGGGAGGTCATTTGGGAATAAGGAAAACTCAAGCTAAAATCCAGAAATATTTTTATTGGCCTGGACTACATAAAGATGTAATTAAATTTTGTCAATCATGTCACACATGTCAAGTGATAGGGAAACCTCAAGCAGTGATAAAGCCAGCGCCCTTAATACCCATTCCAGCATTTGAGGAACCTAATTAATTGCGTAGGACCGCTTCCTAAAACAAAAAGTGGGAATCAATATCTTTTGACTATAATGGATGTATCTACTAGGTTTCCAGAGGCCATTCCAGTACGTAATATTACAGCTAAAAAGATTGTGGAGGAGTTATTTAAATTCTTTACTGTATGTGGACTACCCACAGAAATACAATCGGATCAAGGATCAAATTTTACCTCAAAGTTATTCAAAGAAGTTATGGATAGCTTAGGAATAAAACAATTTAAATCAACTGCGTACCATCCAGAATTGCAGGGAGGGTTAGAAAGGTGGCATCAGACATTAAAGACAATGTTGAGGGCTTATTGTCAAGATTATCCAGAGGATTGGGATAAAGGAATTCCATTCATACTGTTTGTAATTAGGGATGCACCTAATGAGTCAACCAAATTCAGTCCTTTTGAACTAATTTTTGGTCATGAGGTAAGAGGATCACTTAACTTGATTAAGGAAAAATTGGTGGGTGAGAAATCGGAAATTACATTATTGGATTACGTGTCAAATTTTAGGGAACGATTAAATAGAGCAGGTGAATTGGCGAGACAACATCTGAAAGTTGCACAAAATGTGATGAAACAGGTCGCGGACAAGAAATCCAAAGTTCGTAGTTGTGCCAATGGAGATAAAGTTTTAGTGTTGTTACCAGTGGTAGGTGAACCTTTAAAAGCAAGGTTTTGTGGACCTTATCAGATTGAAAGGAAATTAAGTGAGGTGAATTATGTGGTAAATACACCAGATAGAAGGAAGACTCACCGAGTGTGTCATGTGAATATGCTTAAAAGGTACTTTGGAAGGGAAGGAGAGAAAAATTAGGTTTTAATGATTCTAACTCAAAGTGACGAACCAAATCCAGATGACTGTGAATTTGACATACTTCAAATTAAATTGGAAAATGAGGATGTTCTTAAAAATTGGGATAAATTGTTCAGCTATCTTCCAGAGGAAAAATGAACTGACCTGAAAGAGTTATTGATATCACATGGGCAGGTTTGTAGAGATAAATTGCGAAGTACTAAAATGGTTATACATGATGTAGATGTGGGAAATGCTGTTCCAATCAAACAACATCCATATAGACGTAACCCTTTAAAATTGGCACAGGTTAACAAAGAGATTGAAAGTATGCTTAAAAATGGCATAATTGAAGTGGGTTGCAGCCAATGGAGCTCACCCATAGTGATGATACCAAAACCAGATGGTACCTAATGGTTGTGTGTGGACTATAGAAAGGTTACTGCAGTTACAAGAACAGACTCTTATCCTATCCCACGTTTGGAGGATTGCATTGAGAAAGTTGGACAATCAGTTTTTATTTCCAAATTGGATTCACTTAAAGGTTACTGGCAGGTACCTTTATCCGAAAGGGCGAAGGACATTTCAGCTTTTGTCACTCCAGATGGTATATACCAATTCAAAGTTATGCCATTTGGCATGAAAAACGCCGCAGCCACATTTCAACGATTACCTAACAACGTTGTTTCAGGATTACCCATTTGTGCGGTATACATTGACGATCTGGTAATTTTCAGCCAGACATGGACAGAACATTTAAAACATCTGATGGAGTTATTTGATCGACTTCAGGCAGCGGGTTTGGTGATAAACCTAGCCAAAAGTGAATTTGGAAAAGCCCAAGTCACTTTCCTTGAGGAGTTTTCGATACCCTCGAGACAAAGGGAAATAATGTGATTTCTTGGCATGAATGGATTTGATCGATCATTTGTGCAAATGTTTTGCAGCGTGATTGCTCCAATGATGGACTTGCTGAAGAACCGTCGCAATTTTCAATGGACAGCGGACTTTCAACAGGCATTTGACTGCCTGAAAACTGTGATAACCAATGCTCCTGTGTTGGAGAATTGCAAGGGTCTCTATGATCAGATTGAACTAAATTATCTGACATTAAAGAGAAATGCCAAGGTATGTAAAAATGGATGGACCGTGCAGAGACCTTCTTGTTCAAAGCGACTGTCAATCGAGATGAATTTCAGTTGGAGGAAGAAGGAAAAAATTGACTATATTATTGTACCTGTTTGGGTGTGTTGTTTTTTTGAAACAAAAAGTGTATTTACTGTGTGCATTTCTTAAAGGATGGTGAAAAGGTGAAAAATGAAACCATCTTGAAGTTGATGGTTTATTTTTTTTTCTGGGTGGGAGGTGTCATGTGGGAGTACCCTTTAAGAAATGGGTGTTTAAGAAACGTACCTTTAAGAAATGGAGCTGCTCATGTTACTGGAGTGATGTCAGCGTGTGAGTGGAGCTGAGCTCCACTTCTGCTTTTTAGTTTCAGTTTGAGAAGAGCTTGGGTGTGTCTGTGTTTTTCAGGGAGCTGCATCTGAAGTCCGCCATCCAAAGACCATCTTAATCATTTGGTGAATTCAGAATTATAAATGATTTCAGTCTTGAATGTAAACCCAAATGTGCTCCTGTTTCGAGGTTTGTTAAGTTTTTGGATGTAAAAAGAACAGCATACAGATTACTTAGTGTTGTATTCTTGGGGGGGGGGGTGTATTTGATTTACTGGTTTCTAAGATGTTCACTGCTTGTTTTAGAAAGGTTAACTTGAATTCATAGAATAAACATTGTTTTGTTTTTAAAAACCACTGGTCCATTTTCTGCTGTACCATACCTGTAGAGTGAGCCGTGTGCTCCCCATACCACAATCTATTAAAAGTTGTGGGTCAGGTGATCTCCATGATACACTTTGGGGTTCTCTAAACCCTGACCCATCACAATAGGGTCATGGGGCATTAGAATAACAATTAAATTGAGATATCTGATGTATAATATTAAATTGGTGAACCTCTGTTGTACTCCCTCTGTGGCAAGTCCTTAGATAAAGAGATTAAAACTGCACGATGCTCCAAATGAGGTCTCACAATGGTTCTGCATAACCTTGACTGGCAAAAGATTTTCCAAATGGGATCCAAGGGCCCATATATTAGTGCTTGGGAAATACCCTGAGGTCTTCCATCCAGACTGTTTTGTTTGGTCCCTTAAACTTTGTTAACGAAAGTTGAGGCAGAACAAAACTGGCTCAAAGGCCTTAGAATCATTAAATCAGTATGTTAGGCTGATTGGCCAGCACTAGTCGGTCCAGTGCTCAAACCAATAGGATAGTCAGGCTGTGTGGGGACTATAAGTTGATCCTCCCAGATCGCCACCTGTGCCCCGCAAAACTGGCCAATGGACACTCATTTATAAAGCTTGATATGCGCCATGCATACTTTCAGATAGAATTGGACCCTGCCTCATGAAAACATGTCAGTATAAACACCCATGGAGGTCTATACAAGAACACCAGAATACCCTTTAAAGTGTCGTCAGCCTGTCTCATTTTCCAGAGGGTAATGGAAAACACATTGTGATCTTTGCTGCCAGTCACAGTGTATCTAGACAACGTGTTAGTCACAGGGTGACTGAACAGGAACATTCAAGTAATTTGGACGAGGTCCTCCATCGTTTCTCAGAGACGGGTGTTTGCCTGAGGCGACAAAACTGCGTGTTCCACCCAAGGGAAGTAGGGTGCATCAGGGTTACCAAGTGGACCATGATGGGTTACACCCAGTTGTGGAGAAAGTATGGGCAATTCCGCAAACTCCTCCACCTGGAAACACCACGGAGTTGCGGTCTTTCTTGGAATTGGTGACCTAACAAAGAAAGTTCATCCCCGGCCTCACGGCAATGTTAGCCTCCTTACACCTCCTCTCAAAAAAGAACCAAGAATGGGCGTGGAAAAGACAACAGGAAGAAGCTTTCACACAGGTTTAAAAAATACAATTGATTTCCTCAGGCTTGTTAACACATTATGATGCCGCCAAACAACTAATAGCCATGTGTAACCCATCATAGAGCATTGCATTTTATTGCATTTTATCACACCGCATAGAAGATGGCAGGGAGAGGCTATCGCTTTCGCCTCCTGGACACTGGCTGTGGCTGAGGGTAATTATGTGCAAATTGAGAAAGAGGGTCTGGCAGTTGTCTTTGCCATGAAGAAATTCCATCAATGTGTGTATGGTCGATGGTTCACCATCATCACGGACCACAAGCCGCTGCTGGTCTTTTCATCAATTCCGCTCATCGCCACCACCAGGATATAGCATTGGGCCCCATGATTGCTCATTTGAGTATCGTCCAGGTACCTAGATTGCCAATGTAGATGTCTGTTATGGCATCCCGAATCCATGTTTATTGTAGAAGACGGCATCCTTTTGTGGGAGACAAACATAGTCGTTCCGGGTAAGGGCCAAGACCCAATTTTGAAGGACCTGCATAATGAACACCCAGGGGTGTCCGAAATGAAAATGCTCGCCCGCAGCTTTGTTTGATGGCCAGTCCTTGATGCAGGTAGAGAACGGGTGGCCCAGCAGTGCAGCGTTTGTTAGGAACAACAGAAGCTTTCACCAGCCCCGCATCCCTTCACGCATGGGAATGGCCAGGGTGCGGTTACACACTCACTTTGCCAGCCCCTTTGAAGGCTCAATGTTCTTACTCCTGCTAGATGCCCACTCTAAGTGATTGGGAAGTCCATAAAATGTCTTCCACCACCTCAAAGTGGAGAAATTGCACCTTTATTTCAGTAAGCACAGTACCCCAGAGGTTTAGTTACCGACAATAGTATGCCCTTCACCAGTGAGGGGTTCATGAAGGCGAATGGGATGCGACACATCCGTACACCCGTATCACCCGATTTCTAATAAGCACAGAAAGGGCAGTACAGACATGCAAATAATAGCTGAAAAAGCAGACTTCAGGGTCCATGTATACAATACTGGCCAGATTCTTTTTATGCTATAGGACCACTCCATATGCAGCATGGTAGCACAAGTGGCTAGCACTGTGGCTTCACAGTGCCAGGATCCCAGGTTTGATTCCCCGCTGGGTCATTGTCTGTGCGGAGTCTGCACGTTCTCCCCGTGTGTGCGTGGGTTTCCTTCGGGTGCTCTGGTTTCCTCCCAGTCCAAAGACATGCAGGTTAGATGGATTGGCCATGATATATTGCCCTTAATAACCACAAAGGTTAGGAGGGGTTATTCAGTTATGGGGATAGGATGGAAATGAGGGTTTAGGTGGGTCAGTGCAGACTTGATGGGCTGTATGGCCTCCTTCTGCACTGTATGTTCTATATTCTACGTCACAACCGGGGTAGCACCAGTTGAATTGCTAATGGGCCAAAGGCTTCAAACTAAATAAAAGCAGATTACTGCAGATGCTGGAATCTGAAACTAAAGAGAAAATGCTGGAAAATCTCAGCAAGTCTGGCAGCATCTGTAGGGAGAGAAAAAAGCTAACGTTTCAAGTCTTAGCCTTGACTTCCCTGATATTGGTGGGAAAATATGCCACAGCCAGGATCAGCAAGGGCATTGCTCAGTTAGACAAAACCACCCAGACTGTTTGTACCAGGTGATGCAGTCTATAGTCGCAACTTGGCAGATGGCGCCTAGTGGATCCCTGGAACAATCATCCGCCAGACTGGGTGAGTATCATCAAGTTCAGGCACAGGGACTCATCACCAAACTCTGGAGCCATCCTAATCCTTCTTCCCTCTCGATCACCTGGCTCCCTTCTGTCAGGGATCTATAGAGAGACAAAGAGAGTGATCAGTCTGATGCATCATTTCTCCCCGTATTTATTAGCTTTATGGTCCTTTAGTGAGAATAGTCAAAAATAAACAACGAATCTCATTGCCTCTGGCAATGTTTACAAATTATGTTATTCAGGAACAAAGTCTTCTTACATCAGGGGCCCCTTTGAATAAGTGACCATGACCTTCTCCGGGCCGCATCCTTCAGCCTGGTGCCCAGACATCCTCCCCTCAATGGCCCATTCGGTGAGTAGCCCGTCCTTCACTGACACTGTTGGCCGCCAACCCGCCTGGACATTGATAATTAGATGATTAGTGTGTTATCCACCATCCTGGGAAGGTGGGGAAAGCAGTCAGCAATCACCTACCTCCTTAGACCATTATTCAGCCCATTATTACCGGTTAGAATGTCTGGGACAAGGCAGCAAAGTCAAAAATTTGAGCCAGCCCTTTCAAGAATGAAATTAGGGAACACTTCTACCAGTGTTAGAAGTCCGAGGTATTAGGGATATGGGGTGGGTATTTGGAACACGGATCACCTATCATTTCACTGAATGGCAGAACAGGTATAAGGGACTAAGTGGCCTTTTCCTATTGTGGACAGACAGAATGAAAGAGAGAATTGTTATGCCTATGAGCAGTACCTTTAAAAGTCAGCTTTCTTTCAAAAAATGGCAACATAGTTCTAGAAACTTGTAAATCTGGGTTGTATCCATAGATACCATGTATACACTTACTGTCTTGTTAACTCCACATTATAACGTTTTTATTTCCTAAAGGTTGCCTCTGTTTTTCAGTTGTGCTTTCTTGGCTGTTAAAGTTTCCCTGGCAATCCCAATCGCGGCTGGAATCTTGTTCTTACTGTGTTTTACAAGTTTCATTATCACCAGCTTCATGGACCCTGGAATTCTGCAACAAGGTAAAGCAATTTAATTTCTCAAAGAAATGGACAAACCCGTCAAAACTTGCTCACTTGGAGTGAGATGCACTGACCATCCACTCAAACCTATTTTTATAAATCAGGCTACATAGAGTTTTTCAAGCACTATGGCAGTACCTTAGCAGCCAAAATGGCAGGATTTTTGCAGGCATGCACTTACAGCCAAAAATGCATTGCTCATTACTTTGATATAGTAAGAAGTCTTAAAACACCAGGTTAAAGTCCAACAGGTTTGTTTCAAACACTAGCTTTTGGAGTACTGCTCCTTCCTCAGGTGAAGGCAGTTATAGGCAGTAGTGTTGTGTTATAATAGTATCCTGGCAGCATTTAATGTCAAAGGTAATTAATTTATCATGATGAGGGCTATCTGCTACATGTGGAATGTAATAACTTTTTAAACCACCACATGTTCACCTCACTCAGCACAATGGGTCACAAACTGACAGCCCAGTTGGAAGCTAAATTTAAAGGGATCAGGCAATACTTATAGGTTAGCTGACAGCTCACTACTTCTAGCTACTACATCACTTTGAGGCATTTTTGGCTGCACTCCACCAGTGCTCAGATTTCACAGTGAGAGGCTTGGCTTTGCACTGCTCACAGTGCAGGCTCACAGCCAGTCAGCCTGCAAAATTAGATGGCTTGGTAGGGCTGCCTTTGGGTGGAAAACGCGATTTGGAGCACCAAAAAAGTTACCACTAAGCAGGACAAGATGCCAGAAGAAGGAGCAGGAGAAATGCACAATACGAGACAACATCCACAGAGGGTCTGCAGGCAGCATTTCTCCCACCTCATCTCCACTGACAAGCAATGTATGAGGTGTCTCCACTTTACCAAGGAATCTGTTACGGATCCATGTCAGCTGTGCAGCAAAGGACAGCACTGCTTGTGTGACTGTCAAGGTTACACTCAGTTTTTAGGTCACAGATTCCATTCAGATTCCAGTAGATGATATGAGCAATATCTCATAGTTCACTGTATATTAATGTCATTGTGGCTCTCCACACAAAGAAAAAAATTGCATCTCCACCCCTATTGGACATCCCTATTGGTAGAAAGATTGAAGATGAGTCGGCGTGTAGTTTTGTCCAGATGTCGGTGAAATGTGATACTGACTACGCGTCCGTTTGCTTGTTTGTGTACTTCCCCTATTAAAACCCCATGTTATGGGTCCGGACCAGAACCCCAATCTTTTGTTCGGATCCCGCATTAGAATCCGTAATTTGAAATTGGTAAAACGGTGAGAAAATGCCGCTGCACCACAGGAGTGATAACACTGACCAGCAGACGGCTTTTATAGTCAAACAAACTTTAATTTAAACACTCAATTAGAACAAAGAACAATACAGCACAGGAACAGGCCATTCGTCCCTCCAAATCTGCGCTGACCATGGTGCCTGTCTAAACTAAAACCGGCTGCACTTGCAGAGTCTGTATTCTTCCATTCCCACCCTATTCATATATTTGTCTATACGTCCCTCAAATGCCACTTTCGTACCTGTCCCCACCACCTCCCTAGGCAGCGTGTTCCATATATTTACCACCCTCTTTGTGAAAAACTTGTCTCACACATCTGTTCTAAACTTTCCCCAACATACTTTAAATCTATGTCCCCTAATACTTAACTCTCCTACCCTAGGAAAGTCTATCTGACTATCCACTCTGTTCACCCCACTCATTATCTTGTAGACCTCTATCAGGTCGCCTCTCAACTTCCATAGCTAATGCCCTCCATACCAGGCAACATCCTAGTAAACCGCTTCTGTACCCTCTCCAAAGCATCCACATCCTTCTGGTAGTGTGGCGACCAGAATTGTACACAATATTCCAAATTAGGCCTAACTAAGGTCCTGTACAGCTGCAACATGGCTTGCCCTTTTTATATATTCAATCCACTGACCGATGAAGGCCAACATACTGTAGGCCTCCTTGACCACCTTATCCACATGCGTTGCCACTTTCAGTGGTCGGTGGACATGAACGCACAGATCTCTCTACCATTTATTGTGTAATTCCTACATGTATTGGACCTTCCAAAGTGCATTACCTCACACTTGTAAACTCTACCTGCCATTTCTCTGCCCAAGACTCCAACCAGTTTATATCCTGCTGTATCCTCTGACAATCCTCTTCACTATACACAACTCCACCAATTTTTGTGTTGTCTGCCATCTTATTAATCAGTGTGTCGTCTGCGAACTTTACTAATCAGTGTGTCGTCTGCAAACTTACCAATCAATTAAGCACATTAACAACAAAGATATAGCTTTACAGTTAATAATTGCAACATTTTGATGTGCTTCCTGAATCCTGCCTCTACATTCCAATTAAGCAAACCACATTGCTTGAATATCTTTCATGGATAAAGCCAACAACAAAGGCTTCCACTTCCTTATTTGGTACAAGCCTTTTAGAGAGAGACTCCTTTCAGAGAAAACTGAACCCTGTCTGTCCAGCTTAGTGTTCCAGAAGCAATTGACAAACCTGGCCTCGTCCATTAATTATGCCGCATGCAATCCAAAAGCATAGCACATTCATGTTACAAAGGTTACATTACCCCTACAAAAGTCAATGATTCTCTCAGTTTGTAACTAGCTTAAAATGTACTTTGTGGTCCGTTAATCGTAATGTATATGTGTATTTGTTAAGCTAAGGGAGGAGTGAAAGAGTATGCTATCATAATCCAACTTTTCATATTTAATAAGTGTTTTATTTTCTTGTTGTTACAACTCAGTAATGGTGCTGTGATTCTGTTCCTCCATGTGTCATTTAAAAAAGTTAAAGTTATGGTCTTTTGAGCAAGGGTTCCATTCTGAGATCTTCCTGTCCAGTTATAACAGTAACTGAGATCATTAGATGGACGAGGAACAAGAAGATGAGGAAGGGCAGAATGATAGACAAGGACCAAGGGAGTCCCAATCTGCTCGAGCTAGAGCTCAGCTCACCAAGGCAACTAAGTCAAGTCTTCCACTCACCTTCAGACCTGATTATTCTCTCTTCCATCATTTCACACTTATTGGGCTCAGCCCCACTTCAACATAAATACAGATACCAGCCTGTGACCTGAAACCAAAACCTATTTATTAAATAAAGGATGTCATCATTTACAGCAAATATGACTATTTAACCTTCTGCATATCTTCACTGTCTGTCTTTCATGTTACTTTGCATAGCCTCGTGCTTCTACAAAGTGTTTTGCACTGGCTTGGTAGTTAGAAGATAGCTGAGATTTTAGTAAAGACACAGCATGTGGCCTTAGAGGGCAACTTCGAGCAGTTCTTGACTCAGGGGGCCCAGTTACAGACAGGATCATTTTGGCCTGGGTTTCATTTCTCTGGCCCAGCTGACATAAAGCACCAGCAAGGGCACTAGTGGTCACTTGCGGAGCAAGAATATTGTCATCTAGGGAGAGGACAGCAGCTTTCTCTCAAATGGAGCCAAGGCTCTTAGGGCAGTAAATAGTCACTTTGATCACTCATTTTTTTTAATTTTTTTTTTTAATTTTAGTGTACCCAATCATTTTTCCAATTAAGGGGCAATTTAGAGTGGCCAATCCACCTAGCTTGCACCTTTTTGGGTTGTGGGGGCGAAACCCACGCAAACACGGGGAGAATGTGCAAACTCCACACGGACAGTGACCCAGAGCCGGGATCGAACCTGGGACCTCGGCGCCGTGAGGCAGCAGTGCTACTCACTGCGCCACCGTGCTGCCCCCTTTGATCACTCATAATACCCTTTTCAAGAGTGATACCCAAAACCAAGGAGGCATTCAGCTTCCATGGCAACAGTTATGCTGCTGATGATGGGGATGATCAGCCGCTTTACAATGAAAAGAGTGGACTCCATGCTCTGCACAAATTCTTGTTCCAAGTGGGGGTGAAATCGTCCGCAACATTATGTGCAAACGCTCCAGCATGCTGCCAATGCACCAAGCATTTTCTGGTATTTGCACATTCGCCTACTTCAGTAGCCTGGCCTATTAATGTCTGTATCTGAGACACTGCAATAGAACTGGTGTGCAACCTTGCTGTCTGTAGTACAAAGGAGAACACATGGCCCATGTGTAGAGGCGAGTGTAGTGTTGGATATAGACGTGTGCAGAAGCAAGCATGGAAACCGTTCCTGGCTTGGACCTTGGCTGTACCGATGAATATACTTTCCAGTAGCTAATGAATATTTATTGTTGAACTACCTAAAACTACAAATACCTGAATAAGACTTTCTGAATTATGCCCATCATTTTCCTACATGGTGGCAGTGAATGGATCAACTGAAAACCTTGCAGAGACTGCAAAAGAAAATTAAAGCCCTGAAAAACAGAAGAAAAAAAAATATATATATATATTCTGGCCTAAAGAAATGCTCAGGGAAAATCGCCAAAGAAAGGCATGGAAGCTGAAGGCAGAAATGCAATTCCTCACTGCAGCAGAAGTCCAGCTTTGAGAGCCAGAGTATTCAGAGTCAGCAGACCTAGGAGGGGTGAGCTAAAAGTTAAATATTCTTGGAAAACACAACTCCTTAAAAATGTTAACTACGTCTTCGGGGAGTACACCGCACGTCATTGCGATGGCCTCAGGACGTGAGGTGAAGGCCCTCCCCAAATGCTCCGCCCCCGAGGTGCTTAGTTCCCAACAGCGCGGAGTGAGCTCGTTTTCTGAGTGTCAGAAATTGCCATCTAAATCTGAGAAAGCTGGAGCTGGATTCTCCGATTTTGAGGTTATGTCCAGAGAATGTCTCTAGTTCTACGATGAAAAAATCGGCACGGCTCCAGCACTGACTCTCTGACCGGCAAGGAGCTAACATCCATGCCACATAAAACGCACCTCCTTTACAAAATAAACAGCTGGAGCATTGCCGGGTCCATGACCGTGCGCGTGCACAGCGATGACCTGCAACGGTCGTGCCGAATAACATGGCTCCGGCCATGTGCGCACCCGACCTGCCAGAGAGTGCCCCCTGGACACTGCCTCGCCACCCCCCGACCATCCCCCCACCAGTTCCCCCAACCCTCGCCAAAGCTACTCTGGCCAGCGGTTCAGCTCCCCCCCGACTGTGGTAGCCCCGGACAGTCTGCAGCCCCCATGCTGGGTTCACGAAAACTGAGAGCACACCCCTGCACCGTTGGGACCTCAGCCCATCAGGGGGAGAGCATTGGGGGAGGGCATTCACCTAACGTCCTGAGGCCATCCCAACGGTGTGTGGTGTACAGCCCAATGACGCTGTTTTGGAGGGGGTGGAGCATCCTAAAAAGGGATTCTCCACCCGATCGCTGATTACAAAATCGGAGAATAGAGAATCCTGCCCCTGTTTCCTGAGTCAGTGCCTGAACAGGTGGCGGCTGAGCTCAACCCAAGCATTAAAAAAAATAATGAATTGAAAATTAATCTTGACTGAGTGGGCAGCTTTAAAAACCCAGCTAAACCCGGGATTCAACACTTCCCAGGCCCAAGAACATTGCAGTAAAGCGAGGAAAGCTTTACAGTCAATCCCGACAGTCATTGTTGATAAAAATGTCAATGTGGAGATCACAAATGCCATTACTGTGAGAGCCCACCAAAACTGGCAGTCGTGAGAAAACCCTTTGGGCAGAAGTATATGGGGGGACTATGTTGAATTTTCAGTAACCTCGTAAAAACTGAACATACAATTTAACAGAAATCGACTCTTCCAGACCAATTTCAACTCATTCAAGGTGCAGATAAATCGCAGAATTGGGGACTCTGGAGAAAGAGATTCCTTCGATACATGATTGCTTCAGGTCTGGATCAAAAGACAGAAGTTGAACAAGTTAACACACTACTTTATAATGTAGGCCTGATAGACAACAATATAATAACTAGACACATAATCAATGAACTACCTGCAAAATCTGATGACATTTCAAAATAATTTGACAGTAACAAAGGCCTTGACAGAGCTAAATTTAATGAATGTGCCCAGCAGCCAGGAAAACCTGTTGACTCCTTCATTGATTAGCTCTACAAAGTGGCTGACAGCTGTGATTATGATGACCTGAACTGTGACTTGATCAGGGATAGAGTAATTGTAGGAGTTGCGGATGGCATACTCTTAGACATGCATCAAGTGAAGGAAGATCTAATTCTTGAGAAGGCGATCCAGATCCGAGGGGAGAAAGCTAACTATGGTACAAAGTAAACTCCACTGCCAATTAGTGAAACAGCACAGAAACAGGGACGCTCCAAGCCATGGGAAGTAATACTCTAACTAACCAATAGAGTGACCATGCCAGCGCTGCATAGCAAAGCATCCCCACAAGTGTGATCAAGGTCCAACAACTTAATTCCAGTGCTTTCAATGTAACTGAATGGGACACTTCAGCAAAAATGTCAAAATACACAGAAGACCCCAAGAGAATTCCTGTGTTCAACATAGCATGCAAACATACTTCTTGAGTGAGGTCAAAGCATATGGGTTTTCTTTCTGGAAGCAGACATCTCGGTTAATGGCCATCTCACAAACTTTAAATTGGACAAGGGAACCAGTGTTATGGATCTATCAGACAAAATAACATGGCTCAGAAACCTTTGACAATGAACAACACACTATGGTCCTGGAGGCATCCGATTTCCAGTTATTGGCAGATTTCTGGAATGATTAACGTATGGCACAAAAGAAATCTTCAATCTGATGTGTGTCATCTGTAACCAGTCTTTTTCTCTTTTGAGCACAGATACCTGTGTAGCCCTAAAGCTCCTCAAAATGGTGGAAGATGTCAAGACAATCACTGTTGTAAATAATACAGAGCAGCAAATTCCCAAGAGCTCCAACTATAAAACTTTTCTTGACTGGGTCTTCAACTTTGAATTGTCTTCTCTCTTTGCAAAGCAGGGCCGGAATTCTCTATCATTGCGATTCACTTCTCCCGCTGGCAGCACATTCCCATGAGTTTCCCAGAGGTGTGGGATGATTTCAGTGGAAAATCCCATTGACAAGCTGGGAGTGTATAGAATCTCGCCACCAGCGAACAGCACAACACTAAGATGCATGTGGCTGGGGGAGCCAGAGAACCCAGCCCAGATTTCTCCAGCTTTGTTACATTGGTCAGACCAGCCAATCACTCAGTTGGCTACCTTGACATCTCAAGTAGATGAAAGGAGAGGAACCAGAAACGAGAAGTACTCGACCTCTGGCTCCAACACTAGTTGGCGAGACAACCCCGAAGAGCAGAGAGTAGACACTGAGCCAGCATGACAGTGCCACAAACAATGCTGGAACTGAGTAGTAGCCATCCATTGATGACAGTACACCGCACATTCAAATGTTCAGGTAAGCTTATTACCAAGTCACACCCTCACAACAGGAAGAACCGCATTCTATCCCAGCGTATGTCACGGCAAGCAGCACAAAAGAAGAGAAAACACATTCCAGATATGAGCCCCGGGGTTCGGCTGCCCCATAAAGAGCAGGACAAACCGACCGGCACCCATCATTACAATTGAGATATCAGCAAAGAGTGATCCAATGCCAAAGAATGGGAAAAGGGGATGAAAAGATACCTAGGAACCAGAATAATCCCAAGTCAACAAAGTTTACCTACAGCAATGGAGACTACCACTCCTCCAAGGCCTCCAGACCGCCTGAACCTATGAACTCAGAGACTTGAGGTGAGGGAGATGGGGTACTAGTATTGATGCAATACATGGAGTAAAATGGAATAACTTGAAAATACATTGGATAAAGGCTGGGAGGGGGGGGGGGGGGGGAGAGGTGTATTATAATGGTCTGGCACATAAAGAGTTGATGTCTGACTGAGCACAGTACCGGTCACACAGCGATGAAAGAAAACACACCACCTGCACCTAGGGGTCAGTATAATGATGGACATAGCTGTGCAGAAACAAGCATGGAGAAAGCCTCCAGCTTGGAACTTTATTATTCCTATGCATATAGTTTTTAGTAGTTCATAAATACTGTTGAACTACTTAAGACTTTGAATTTCTTAATAAGACCCACCAAACGACACCCAACTCCTTAAATACTCTTCAGCAAGTTGGCAGCTGTTGCGTACTGTCCCTCGGCTCAACTCCCAATAAAGTGCCCAGTGAGTTGCCATGTGTAGATTCTGCATCTAACCTAACCTTTAGATGCCTTACTGCATGCTGTTAATACCTCAGCTGGCAGTTATGAATGTTAGTTCAAGACACTGCATCTTCATTATCAATCTTGTCCTCTTCCTCCTCTGGCAATGGGCTTTTCATTCTGAAGAGTTGAAATGAGGTTTGGGTTACTTTGTGTTGCAAGGAATAGGGTAATGCACTATGTAAATGCAATTCTTTCATTCTTGACTTGAATGATTATGAACAAAAACTTGGGAGCATACTGTTTACTGTCGTGTGAATATGCCTTTCCACAGCTGGATAACTAGTTTTTGGTTTCCCTTTCGCCCTCCAATGGGGCGGCACGGTGACACAGAGGTTAGCACTGCTGTCTCCCAGTGTCAGGGACCCGGATTAAATTCTGTCCTTGGGTGGCTGTGTGGAATTCACACATTCTCCCTGAGTCTGTGTGGATTTCCTCTGGATGCTCCGGAATACTGTCACAGTCCAGTAGATGTACTGGTTAGGTGAATTGGCCATACTAACATGCCTCTTAGTGTCTAAGGATGGGCAGATTAGGTGGATTGGCTAAATTGGCCCCTAATGTTCAATGATGTGCAGGTTCGGTAAATAAGCCATGATCAATAGATGGGTATTGAGCAGGGGGAGTGGGCCTAGTTAGAGTTCTCTTTTGGAGGGTCGGTGCAAACACGATGGGCCAAATGGCCTCCTCTGCACTAGGGATCCTATGGACATCTCCAACCTGGTTCCAGACATGTGCATCAGCCTGTCCAAAGCTCACTGTGAGACCTTCATTGTATGCTAATCTAGTAAGTATGCACCTCCTGAGTAATTTTTGTTGTTTAAATTTCAAAACTGGTATAACTCAAATCATTTATTTGTTCTAATTGCAGGCTCACATATATCAATGCATGAGAGACTTGATCCCAAAGTTCTGAAGGTCAACGGCAAGATATTTCGTTTGAAATGGTGCAGAGTGTGTCAGTTCTACCGCCCACCCCGCTGCTCACATTGCAGACTCTGCAATGTATGTGTGGAGGTGAGCAGTTCTAAAGTAGACAGTCTACATGTGGCCAGATGTGTGAAACTGAACCACAGAAATTATTTTTAGTCTTTAAACTTTTCATTTTTGTTCTTTCTTCTGCTTCAGTCCTTGTTTCTCATTTCTGCATGCTTCGAAAAATGTATCTGTTTTTATTTACAAAACTAGCTGAAGTATGTTCATCGTATGAGACATGTGACCATGCATGTGATGAGTTTGCTTGATTAACTTTGTAGAAGAAACTGATTAAATAGATCCCCGGCAGAGGAGATTATTTCTGGACTCTCTGCATCGGTAATGGCAATGACAAGCCAAGCACATTTATTCATTCTAATATTCTTACAGATAATAGACCATTCTGCACATTAAACAATTATTGCACACACTATGTGAACTATGCACAATTGACGTTGTTAATATGCTGCTTAATGTTAATACAGTTGATGAGAGTGGGAATTTTGAAATGTCTGAGCTATTTAGCTGCTAAAACATGGGTGATTTTGGTAACTTGTTAGATAACCATTGTTGATTCCATTCCTGGTTGTATATGTGCACATGTGTAGATGTTAATCAGATGTGCAAATACAGTATAGACACATGTACATATTAACTATATGACATGCACCTCTCCTAAAGGTAATGTGACAACGTCCATTTTATTTTTAAAGTTTATCTACCTCACCAGGCAATAGATTTAGGGAATTAGATAGGTGGTCCATTTTACTGCTCAGCCATTTTAGTGTCCGTTTGGCTAAGACAAGGTGTAACATTGACAGTTAACAGGTAAACTAAGTAAAACACAATGAAAAAACGCATAGGGCAGGATGTAGCAGGCCCGTTCGCTGTGGGTACAAAACCCACTATGACAGCAAGAGCTCACAAGCGGGTCATAATGAGATTTGCACCGATGAGACCTCAGTTTGAGATCTTACCCACCCTCGCCGGTGACGTGATCAGATTCATGCCAAGAAAGGACGTTAACTTACTTTCCATGCATTATAATATATTAACATATACTTACTGTACTTGACACCATAACCTCCACCCACACCCTCTCCTCCCACCCAGTCAGCATGACGCACGCTGTCGCAAATCACTATTGGTTTTCAAAAACAAAAACCAGTTGTGATGACCAAGCCAGGGATGTGGAGATGAGTATAGCCCCTACGTGGTAAGGAACATGGCCGGACAGTGCCCTTGTTCCCTTATGTGTGGTGGAGGGAGGAGAGGTTGGAGCCCCGATTATGACGTGGTGATGGGGGGTAGGTGGAGAGGGGGGAAAGAGTGCCCCCCGATACTTCCGTGGTGGAGGTGGTCACCCTGAAGCTTGTGGGGGGATCCTCTGTGTCCATTGGGTGTTTGGAGAAACTTATTTTAAATGCAGATTGGGGCGTCGTTTAAAGATGGTGCCCAGATCTCTGTGGCACTGGCCTTGCTGGCTCTATCAGGCCCTGCCCCACCAGAGTAACAGTGCAAACCATAAACACAAATCTGGTCTGAAAACTCAGCTGTGTTTCTGGAGAGAAACACGCTGGTTTTCACTTGAACCTGACATTTTGCCACTTTTTGGTAAAGTTCCGCCCATAGGAACTATTGAGTGGTTCAACTGCGTAATCACCCTTGTAAGTTGTCTCCTGTCATACCAGTTGTTATGTTCTGGTGCTTAGCCGGTTGGAATCAATGCACTAAAGAATGTCTAGTTCTTAGACTAGTTAAAGTTTTATTCTTGAACAATTGCGTGGGTTAGATAACCATGAGAATATTATCAAAAACTACTCACTATAATAAATTAACTACAAGCTACTACAAACTGACTATCCACTACGAAGACCCTTTATCAACTCCCCGATGTAACCGTGTCACGTGTTCTCTCCTCTCTCCTGCCACCTGCCTGTTGGAGGTCTTGTCTATCACTATATACATGACAGTTTATGCATATCAACACATCAGTGTCACAGGTACTAATACAATAATAATCAGCTTTTCAACCCATAAGTTGGAATAAATGGAGGCTATCAGTGTTATAATTACAGTCAAGGTACTTGGATCTTTTCATCTGAACATGTCGATACATTGAAATATGTAAGATTTTAATATCAATGCTATAGCAACTTTTTGTGTGACACACTTTAAGTATTTTAGAGTGGACTTTTCTTTCCAATTTCAAAGAACAAAGAAAAGTACAGCACAGGAACAGGCCCTTTGGCCCTCCAAGCCCGTGCCGACCATGCTGCCCATCTAAACTAAAATCTTCTTCACTTTCTGGGTCTATATCCCTCTATTCCCATCCTATTCATATATCTGTCAAGATGCTCCTTAAATGTCACTATCATGCCTGCTTCCACCACTTCCTCCGGCAGCGAGTTCCAGGCACCCACTACCCTCTGTGTAAAAAAACTTGCCTCGGACATCTCCTCTAAACCTTTCCCCTCGCACCCTAAACCTATGCCCCCTAGTAATTGACCCCTCTACCCGTGTGTGTACACGCTACAAATTGTCACTTGAATCGCATCCCCTTAAGGCAGTTGATCATTACCGCTACAGGTCTATCTCTCCCTTATCTCATTATTATTTATGTGTAAATATTAACAGCGACTGTTGACAACTAAGAGTATTTGCTGAATCTGATTCTATCCTCACGTGATATCTGCACAGTGGTACCTCCAGCAAGGATAAGACATAAGATGTCGGAACAGAAATACGCCCATCATGTCTGCTCCGCCATTCAATGAGATCATGGCTGATCTGATATCATCCTCAAATCCATTTTTATGCCATAACTCTTGATTCCCTTACTTATTAAAAAATTTCCAATGCAGCCTTAAACATATATACTCATTTGCACATATAAGTATATTACATCTACTGGTTCCCCTTCATCCATCCTGTTATCACTTCAGTGAATTCAAATAAATTTGCCAGGCATGATTTTCCTTTCATGAAGCCACGCTGACTCTGCTTGATTATATTATTAATTTCCAATGCTCTGCTATTGCACCCTTTATAATGGATTCTAACAATTTCCCAATGACAGGAATTAAACTAACTGGCCTATAGTTACTTGTTTTTTTTGTCTGCCTCCTTTGTTTAATAAAGGGGTTACATTGGCAATTTTCCAATCCTCCGGGACTATTCCAGCCCATACCCCACCGCCATTTATTTATGATTATTTATTTTTGGAATGTTATTAGTGTCTTCCACCGTGAAGACGGATGCAAAGTATTTGTTTAACTCCTCTGCCATTTCCTGGTTCCGCATTATTATTTCCACAATCTCATTCTCGAAGGGTCCAATGTTCTATGTTCACTTTGCCTTCTCGCTTCCTTTTTATATATTTAAAGAAGCTCTTGCTGTCCGCTTTTATATTTCTTGCTTTCCCTTTTTTTTGGTCATCTTTTACTAGTTTTGAAAACTTTCCCTATCCTCTGGCTTAGTAGTAAACTTTGTCACATTTTATGTTTTTTTCTTTCAGCTTAATATGATCCTTCACTTCCTTGATTAATCATAGTTGATTTATCCCCTTCCTAGAATCCTTCTTCCTCACTAAGAACTATTTTCAGAAACATCTGCCATAGCTGATCAACCGTCTTTGCTGATAACTTCCTTTCCCAGTCCACTCCAGCCAACTCTTCCCTCATCCCTTTATAATTACCCTTATTTAAGTGTAGCACAGTTGTTTCTGACCCAAGTTTCTCACTCTCAAATTGAAAACTAAATTCCACCACGTTATGGTCACTCATCATTTTTCCCTCACTTAACCTGAAACCATTGACGCCCTTCTGTTGCCCCAGCCGCAGAGTTAAGTCATCTTAGATTAGGGATCATATCCATGGTCTTTCGGAATGGTTGAGCTGCCAACTGGATTATTGTCGACTGCCATCAGAGGAGTGTTCTTGTGGAGAGGATCTAAAGAATATAGAATATTAGTAGCTGAAAACTGCTTTCTCTTGTTGCAGGATTTTGACCACCATTGCAAGTGGGTGAATAACTGTATCGGGAGAAGGAATTACCGCTTTTTTTTCCTCTTTGTTTTCTTTCTTGTTCTTTACATGCTGACTATTTTGGGATCCTGCATCATGTACCTTATTCTCAACCACCAAGAGCCAATGACAGCGGAGAAGGGCACCACGTATCCTTTAATTCTCACTTGGAATAATAGACAGCATTTCTGGGACTGGAGTTCCCGAGCTGGGAAAATTTGTTAGTGGGTGGAGTGTAAAAGTAAGTTTCCATGGAATGTTCAAGCACAGTATCACCACTGGTGCAGGATCATCACGACTGAGGGAAGTTGTAAACTCTGAGACCAGGGTCCTGAACTTAAAGAAAGCTAACTTTGATGATATGAGAAGTGCATTGGCTATGATAAGCTGGCAAAGGATACTTAAGGGGTTGACGGCGGATAGGCATGGATGAACTTCAACAATTGTACATCCTTGTCTGGCACATGGCTATGACCGGGAAGGTGGCTCAACCAGGGCTAACAAGGGAAATCAGGGATAGTGTTAAAGCCAAAGAGGAGGCATATAAATTAGCCAGAAAAATCAGCAAGCCTGAGGACTGGGAGAAATTTAAAATTTAGCAGAGGAGGTCATAGGTTTAAAGAGGAAGAGGAAAATAGAATACGAGAGTAAGCTAGCATAAATCATAAAAACTGACTGAAAAAAGCTTCTATAGATATGTGAAGCGAAAAAGACTGGTGAAGACAAATGTAGGTCCCTTACAGTTAGAATCAGTTGAATTCATAATGGGCAACAAAGAGATGGCAGAGCAATTTATCATGAAAGATAGTTGATCAGCAATGGCAGATGTTTCTGAAACTAGTTCTTAGTGAGGAAGAGGGATTCTAGGAAGGGGATAAATTAACTATGATTAATCAAGGAAGTGAAGGATCATATTAAACTGAAAGAAAAAACATAAAATGTGGCAAAGATTACTAGCAATGTGGCAAAAATTACTAGCAGGAAATATAAAAGCGGACAGCAAGAGCTTCTTTAAATATATAAAAGGGAAGCGAGAAGGAAAAGTGAACATAGAACATAGGACCCTCAGAGAATGAGACTGTGGAAATAATAATGGGGAACCAGGAAATAGCAGAGGAGTTAAACAAATACTTTGCATCGGTCTTCACGGTGGAAAACACTAATAACATTCCAAAAATAAATAATCAAGGAGCAGAAGTTGGGGGCGGTGGCGGTGGGGTAAGGGCTGGAATAGTCCCAAAGGATTGAAAAACTGTCAATGTAACACCTTTATTAAACAAAGGAGGCAGACAAGAAAACAAGTAACTATCGGCCAGTTAGTTTAACTCCTGTCATTAGGAAAATGTTAGAATCCATTATAAAGGGTGCAATAGCAGAGCATTGGAAATGAATAATATAATCAAGCAGAGTCAGCATGGCTTCATGAAAGGAAAATCATGCCTGGCAAATTTATTTGAATTCACTGAGGTGATAATGAACAGGATGGATGAAGGGGAACCAGTAGATGTGATATACTTATATGTGCATATATGTATATATGTTAAAGGCTGAGTTGGAAATGTTTTTAATAAGTAAGGGAATCAAGAATTATGGGGATAAGGCATAAAAATGGATCAGCATGGCTTTATGATAGGAATATCATCCCAACTAATTACTTTGGATCTGTCTTCACTAAGGAGGACACAAATAACCTTCCGGAAATACTGCGGGGCCGAGGGTCGAGCATGAAGGCGGAACTGAAGGAAATCCTTATTAGTCAGGAAATTGTATTGGGGAAATTGATGGGAGTAAAACCTGATAAGTCCCCAGGGCCTGATGCTCTGCATCCCAGAGTACTTCTGGAAGTGGCCTTAGAAATAGTGGATGCATTTGGCGACCATTTTCCAGCATTCTATAGACTCTGGAAGAGTTCCAATGGATTGGAGAGTAGCTAATGTAACCCTACTTTTTAAAGAAGAAGGGAGAGAGAAAGCGGGGAATTATAGACCGGTTAGCCTGACATTGGTGGTAGGGAAAATGCTGGAGTCAATGATTAAGGATGAAATAACTGAGCATTTGGAAAGTGGGGACAGGATCAGTCCAAATCAGCATGGATTCACTAAAGGGAAATCATGCTTGACAAATCTTCTGGAATTTGTTGAGGATGTGACCAGTAGAGTGGACAAGAATAAACCAGTGGATGTTGTGTATCTGGACTTCCAAAAGGCTTTTGACAAGGCCCCACACAAGAGATTAGTGAGCAAAATTAAAGCTCATGTTTTGGGGGTAGTATATTGTCATGGATAGAGAGCTGGTTGGCAGGCAGGAAGCAGAGAGTGGGAATAAACGGGTCCATTTCTGAGTGGCAGGCAGTGACTAGTGGGATACCACAAGGTTCAGTGTTGGGACCCCAACTGTTCACAATACACATTAATGATTTGGATGAAGGAATTGCATGCAATATCTCCAAATTTTTAGACAAGACAAAGCTGGGTGGCAGTGTGTGCTGTGAGGAGGATGCAAGGGGGCTGCAGGATGACTTGGGCAGGCTGGCTGAGTGGGCAAATACTTGGCAAATGCAATATAATGTGAGTAAATGTGAAGTTACCCACTTTGGTGACAAAAACAGGAAGGCAGATTATTATCTGAATGGTGGCAGTTTAGGAAAAAGGGAAGGGCACAAGAGCTGGGTGTCATGGTGGAACAATCACTGAAGGTTGGCATGCAGGTACAGAAGGCAGTGAGGAAAGCTAATGGCATGCTGGCCTTCATAGCCAGAGGATTTGAGTATAGGAGTAGGGATGTCTTGCTGCAGTTATACAGGGCCTTGGTGAGGCCACACCTTGAGTATTGTGTACAGTTTTGGTCTCCTAGTTTGGGGAAGGACATTCGTGCTATTCAGGGTGTCCAGCGAAGGTTCTCCAGACTAATTCCCAGGATGGCAGGACTGACAAATGAAGAAAGACGGGATCGACTGGGCTTGTACTCACTGGAGTTTAGAAGAATGAGAGGGGATCTCATAGAAACATATAAAATCCTGATGGGACTGGACAGGCTGAATGCAGGAAGAAAGTTCCCGATGTTGGGGATTTCCAAAACTAGGGGTCACAGCCTAAAAATAAGGGGTAAACCATTGAGGACTGAGATGAGGAAGAACTTCTTCTTTCAGAGTGGAATGTGGAATTCTCTACCACAGGAAGCTGTTGGGGCCAGTTTGTTGGATATATTCAAGAGGGAGCTGGACGTGGCCCTTGCAGCTATAGGGATCAAGGAGTATGGAGAGAAAGCGGGAGAGGGATACTAAATTTGCATGATCAGCCATGATCATATTGAATGGTATGCAGGCTCGAAGGGCCGAAAGGCCTACTCCTGCGCCTATTTTCTATGTTTCTTGCTCTCCGCCCAGTCAGAACCAATGCGGGGAATGAGCCTGACATCAGATCAGTACATTTGCAAATTATCAGCAAAGCATAAGACTGGTGATGGAACTTACGACAGAAATTATCCATTTGTACTCTCATTGATCAAAAGGAAAATAAAAATCAGTATTTCTGCAATAGGTGGTCAATCCACAACACCTTTATTAACCCGGATGGAGGGTTTACAACCTACTGTGCACACCCATGTATGCACACCCTGTGTGTGGATACCTTTAAATTCTTAGTCTCAAACCAGTGAGAATAATATTGCCACATGCTGGGGGAATCATTTGGAATGTCACTTTATGGTTTACAACAGCCTTTAGACTCCTGTTGCCCGGTATTCCAATCTGTCAGCCTTATGTAATTCTAAATCCCATCCATGAGTTCTAAAAATAAGTTTTCCTTAATAATAACTCAGTTATGCTGTAATCGTTCCAATTGCTTTTTTCCTCTTTCCAGTGCTTTTCCTGTTTGGAGCTCATATTGAACTCATTGTGTTGGGAGAAACAATGTCTGAAGAGGTAAGATATAGAATCATAGAATCACGACTTCCGGTGACGGTGGGCGAGAGACAGCCGCACACTGGAGGGCTCCCGCTCGGGAATAGGAATTTCGGAGTTTTAACACCCGGTCCCGGGGGCAACGGAGGCTGAAAAGGCTGTAAGAAGGCACAGGGAGGAGAAATGTCCAAGTTTGGGAGAAAAACGGCCGTGAAAAAGGGGGTTAACGGAAGTCTGCTGGGAGTGTTGCTCTGTTTACTTACTATAAATATGGCGGTTAATAAGGTCGCCTTTCTTAATCCTAATTATAAGTATACTTTCAGAGTCGCCAGAAATCTCTCAATACCGCCACAAGGTTCAACCCGAATACCGATCAAAGAGCCAATACATCAGTTAGTTAGTTCAAAGTCAATACTACTTTATTTACACACAGTAAGATCTACTCATGCACAATAACACTACAGGCTAAACTATATCTATCACTAACACCTATACTTAACTTTGGGTGCCCACTTAAGTCAGAGGAACAATGGCCGTTGTTTGGATCTGAGGCTGTTGGATTTGAAGAAGTAACAGGAGAACAGCTAAGGTCGTCGATCTGGTAGCAAGTGTTGAACTTGAACTTACTTGCTTCTGGTGGTTCTGGTGGAAGGGTCTCTCCGCTTGAGAGCCAAATCCAAGAGACTGAAACTTTGTCGGGGGTTCCTTCTTATACTTGGAGGCTTTGTGCGCTTTTAGGCGGGCCTTAAACTTGGTCCCAATTAATTGGGCAGCTTCTTGATCATTGTCATTGATCTAAACCAATAAAGGGGTGGGTGCCTTGATGGCTGGGCGTGTCCTAGGAGGCCGTTGGCCTTGCTTTGTTTGTGTCTTCTGGTTGGGGTAGTGGCGCCGGACTATCTGGAACAGTATTGGCTACCTGAGCACTCGTTCTTTGTTTCCCGGAGATGGGACATCAATATGTAAATCGACTCAGAGTTTCGATTCCATCTGCAAACTGCCTTCCAAATATGCATTCAGGCTCTGTGCCTGCTTGTTGCTTAGTATAGTCCATATTTCCCTATAAGCTCTGCGAGTGTCCATTTTGTATACTGAAGGTGGCCATCCCAGATGGCTACAGGAGTGAAAAAGTCAGCACACGAACTTGTAAGGAAAACAGAGGCTGGAGCACCAGGGGAGGCCGCATCACTCACAGCAGAAGACATGACCAAGTGATGGCTGTGGAACTTGAAAAACAGTTCACGAAGCACATGGAAGTGATGAAGAAGGAGATGGGGGCGGTACTGAAATTGCTGGTGGAGGAGGCGATTTCCCGGTGACGGCGGTGGTATCAAACACAGCGGCGGAGGTGCGGGAGCAAGGTGAGACACTGAAGGAAGTGGAAGAGGCATTATCACAGCACAGTGATCAACTCACTGTGAGGAGGAGCTGCGGAGAGTGATAGAGACCAACAAGGGTCTGCAAACCAAAATGTAAGACCTGGAAAACAGATCCAGGCGACAGAATCTGAGGATTGTGGGGCTGCCCGAAGGGATGGAAGGCCCGAGGCCGACAGAGTATTTTGCCACGATGTTGACAAAGCTATGGGGGAGTTCATATCCCTCCAGATATGAACTGGATCGGGCTCATCGGTCGTGGAGGCCTGTACCAAAGGCGAGTGAGCCGCCAATGATAGTAACTCTGTGTTTCCGTAGGTATAGCGTGAAGGAGAAAGTCCTGTGCTGGGCAAAGCAGAAGCGGGTGGTACAGTGGGCTGGAGCTGGTATACGCATATACCAGGGCTTTACGGTGGAGCTGGCGAGGAGGCGGGCTGCCCTCAGCCAGGTGAAGAAGGCACTGTACGTCAGCAAGGTGCTGTGTGGCATAGTATATCCAGCTACATTGAGGGTGACCTACGAATCCAAGGACTTTTATTTTGGGATGGCGGAAGCAGCGGAAGAGTTTGTGAAGGCAGAAGGACTGTGGCAGAATTGAGAAATGGGTGTTGGTGTATGTACTAAAGTCGACACTATATTTTTGGACAAGGGAAGAGATGGGACTTTCATTTGCAATGATGGTTCTTTGGGGCTTGGGTGTGTGTGCGAGGGTTGTGATTTAAAGGGGATTTCTTGCTTTTCCTGGGACCCGGCAAGGGGGAAGAGACTGGTTTAATATTTGTATACAAAATGTTTCAATAGAGTTTATAAAATTATGAAGTGCTTTGATTGAATGATTATTAAAGATTATTCTTTTAGTTTGGGTAGTTGGTGATAGGCAGTCATCAGTTTAAAATGATTAAGAACGAGGACAAATGTTGGGGGAAACCTGTTTCCACAGAGGAATATGGAATGAGCAGCATTGAATCAGCTGTCCGTAAAACACCGCTTTGTTTCCCAACACATTGACTTCAGTGGTCAAAATGATTTACCTATTTGATACTCCCAACAAATTGGAAGAAATGGTTGAGGCACAGGCAAATACGTCCTTTTGTGGAAAATTGGATAAATATTTGAGGCAAAGAAAGGTACAAGGTTCTTGTGCGGACGCAAGGCCCAAGGAGAGAATGGGGCAGTGGAGTTAATGTTCTGTTGCTCTAATGAAGAGTTCACTTGGATATTTCTGGACTGCAAACATTTATAATTCTATACATCTACGGTCAAATTACAGTATCCCATTAATGCCAATTAAATTCAGTTCTGCCTGTCAGCAGCTATCTAGATGTTAAGTGAATCCTATGTGCTCATATTTTTAGCAATGGATAGTTGTCAGTGAAGGCAAGTGTCTGTCAGTAATTTTGTGGCTGTTTCTCTGACCATTAACATCACTCCTTGAAGATAGTGGATGAACTAATTGTATTTTTCTGCTATCATCAGTGCACCCCGCCACCCCCCCCCCCCCCCCCC
This sequence comes from Scyliorhinus canicula, assembly GCF_902713615.1. Lineage (NCBI taxonomy): Eukaryota > Metazoa > Chordata > Chondrichthyes > Carcharhiniformes > Scyliorhinidae > Scyliorhinus > Scyliorhinus canicula. The sequence goes on along the minus strand of NC_052158.1, from coordinate 128,805,164 downwards.
CCCCCGCCTCCCCCACCCCCCTGCTCACCATCTGAATACCAGTTTATCACCACACTGTAATATCTGTAAAGATTTTTTGTTAATGAATTCTGCTGTAAACAGCACTGATATTTTTCCCCCTCTGACAGTACAGTGAAGATGAAGACAGAAAAAATCCTTTCACACATGGCTGGAAGAAAAACTTTTTCAACATGCTGTGTGGTCGCATTGTGCCAAGGTGAGTCAATCACTGTGAAAATTTAAGAATGGTCTATCCCGTACCAGCCTCCCCGGACAGGCGCCGGAATGTGGCAATTAGGGGCTTTTCACAGTAACTTCATTGAAGCCTACTCGTGACAATAAGCGATTTTCATTTTCTTTTATATTGACAATATCTACACCTCGCTGCTGCTTCCCTCTTGCTTTCACAAGCCTCTTGCCAGAATTATAGTCAGAGACTGATTCACCTCTCAAAGAATTGCAGGGCCAGTATTATGTCCCAGGGCCTGTGCAATCTGACATACCACCAGTCAGCGTTTCACAATAAACACTGAACTCCTGACTTTATTCACATTGAGAGGCAGTCACTGACTGCAGTCCAGAGAGGAAAGTGAAATAGATAAGGGGTTGGATTCTCCAATTCTGAGATTACGTGTTGACTCCAGTGCAGAATTCGTCGAGCTCCATGACAGCAAAACTGGCGCCGCACCTGGACCGATTCAGCTGCTGTGGAGGGGTTAGCACCGGCACCACGAGGAACACAATCGATTCCAGTGAGAAACGGTGCGGGATTCGCTGGTTCCGAGATTGTAACTCCGGAGGCTGACAAGCTGCATATACGCGCTTCACTCCTCACACACACCATCCCAGCCAACAAGATAGAGCAAGGAGAGCAGCTCCACACTTCACTTACGCCGAGCTGGATACCCTCCTGGAGAGGCGGATGACCCTGTATACAGGCCCAGGAAGGAGGCTGCCAGCCACTGCCTTTCACCGTGCCTGGGCACAGGTGGCAGAGACAGTGAGCGCCGCGGGTAACATCGTTCTGAACGACCAACAGTGTTAGAAGAAACTGTACCACCCCCTCAGGGCAGCTAGGGTGAGTAGGGAAGACTGTGCCCCTGGCACTAACCCCCATCCCACACACCCGTATCCCTACACCCCCCAACCCGAGGGCACACAAACCTTCATCCTGCACCACATGCTGGCACCCATACCGGCTGCCATGGTCGGGTGCCCAGGCCACTGAGGCCACCGGCTATCCACCCTTTGGGCTTCATGTGTTGGGCTGTCTTACACAATTGCTTTCTGTTTCCCCCCAACCCCCAGGAGAAGAGCACCCATAACCGCCGGGAGCAGGAGAAAAGTGGAGAGGGACCGCTGGCAGAGCAGAGAGCCCTGGATGTGGTCGGCAGCCGGGAGGTGAGGGCGATCGCCAGGGTGGACTTTGGTCGGCGGCGGCGAATTAAGACCCTGCTGAGTTGCGGTTCACCATGAAACGTGTGTCAACACCTACCAACACCACCCCCACATCACACTCACCCACACCACACCCTCACCCCCACACAACACTCAGCCCGACCCTCACCCCCACACCACCCTCACAACACCCTCAGCCCGACCCTCACCCTACATCACCCCCCACCCGCATCACCCCCTAACGCCCACCCACACCCTCACCCCCACACAACACTCATCCCGACCCTCACCCCCACACCACCCTCACAATGCCTTCAGCCCAACCCTCACCCTACATCACCCCCACCCTCACCTTCCCCTCATGACCACCCGCACACTCACCCACCCACCGCCCCCCCCCCCCCCTCCCCCCACAACAGCCCCTCCGGCCCAAGGTCAAATCATGCGTCTTCCCTTGTGTCTTACAGGACCTGCTGGAGATGGGGTGGGTCCATCTGGTGACCCCACCCCCAGCCACTGCCACGACCAGAACATCCCCCCGTGAGCCGAGCACCGACGATGAGAGCTGCTCGGACGCCATCCTTCCACCCGAGAAGCAGGACACCCGGGAGCTTGAGTCTGAGGATGACACTGACTTCCCTTCACAGTTGTCTCCTACACCCTCCACCATCCAGATGCACTCACCTTGGTTGGGCACTTTAGTGAAGAGGCTCCTGGGACATTCTCTGGTGCTCACCATGCAGCTGATCTGATGCAGGTTTCCTACCTCCTCTCTCTCCCTCATCAGCCATGATGCTGGTTTCACAACTTTCAAAAGCACAAGGGAACCGTGCCATTGGGAAGTTGGCCATTCGGATGCAGAGAATCACAGAGGCCCCGGAGAATACCGGGTTGGGCCCATTAGTAACATGCAAACGGTGTTTACGGTATGTGCGTTTAGGACCGCATTGACACCAAGGTCGAGGTGCCGGAGATTTGCCATTTGCCATTAAATCGGCACCCACCCCGATTTCCCCCAATCATATTTTCCAATTTCTGCGTCAGCCAATGGAGAATCCTGCCCAGCATGTCTTTGTTGGCTGCTGTGGTTTGCATTTTGACAGCAGATCAATGGCTATATTTCCAGTGACCATAGGATCATCAATCTTGATCTGTCTCCTTCAACTTTGTTGGATGGGTGGAAGGAGTATGGGGGTGGGGGGGGGGGGGTTTCGGATAGTGATGCAGGTTGGTGGTAATGGTGATGATGGTGATGGTGACGAGGCAGGGTGCTACGGTCGGGCAGGGTGAGGGTGTTGGCAGTAGTAGACACTTGTGGAGGTGGGGGGAACAGTTTGAAATGTTTGGTGTTATAAGGAATTATGTAATTGAAGGGCTGGAGCCGGTTTTCACGCCATAGCCCCATTATTGGAGAATCCCACCCGTGATGTCAGCAGTTGAGTAGCAGGGGTGATTTTAACTGCCTGCCCACCCAGCTTCAGAGCAGGTGGGATTGGAATCAGAATTTATAATTCTTGGTCTTTTTCCAGAATAAAGTAATGTTCTGAAGACCATTTGATTATCTCTGTAAATTTATTCTGATAACCTTTAACCTAATTCTTAGCTGTAAATGCATATATTGTATCGCGTCAGAAACACTAACCTTTTGGGCGGGATTCTCCGCTCCCGGGACTAAGTGCCCGCGCTGTCGTTAACGCCGTCGCGTTTCACAACAGCGCGAACAGTGCCCGGGCACGACCCATTCTGGCCCCCACATGGTGCTGGACTGGTTCACGCCACTCCATCCTCCATACCGCCGCGCCAGCGCACGCATGCGCAGTTGGGGCAGCTCATTCCTGTGCATGCGCAATTGGGCCGCGCCATCCTGCGCATGCACGGGGAACTTCTTACGCGTGCCGGCCCCCCACCAACATGGCGCCGGTGTTCTGGTGCTGACCGTGGAAGGAAGTAGGCCCAGGGGGGGGAGAGGCCAGCCTGACGATCGGTGGGCCCCGTTCGCGGGCCAGACCCCATTGGAAGTCCTGCCCAGTGAAGGAGCCCCCCCAACAGGCCGCCTCCCCAGCATTCCGGCACAGTTCCCGCCGGCAGCAACCAGAGGTGTACGGCGCTGGCGGGATCCTGTTGTATCAGAGCGACCGCTTGGCTCATCCTGGGCGGAGAATCGCCGCTCGCCGTTTGTGGCAATTCTCCGAGTGGCCCGGTGTGATTCTCGTGCCGCTGGTTTCGGGGGGGGTGGGAGAATCGCGTGCGGGTGTCGGGGCGGCGTGGCGCGACTCGAGCGGTGCCCCGCCGATTCTCCCACCCAGCAATTCTCCCTCCCAGCGTTGGGGGGGGGGGGGGGGGGGGTGGGGTATACCTCCCATGGTGTTCCTATGGTCTGAGTTTCTGTTAAGCATATCAGTGGACTTTCCAGATTGACAGTGCATGAGCTGAGATTGTACTAATCAATAGAGTTGGAGGAAGAGGAGTTTCTAAGGATACCGGTATTCACTTGCATTTTGTTTATTGTCACGTGAACCAAGGTACATTGAAAAGTATTTTTCTGTGAGCAGCTCAACAGATCATTAAGTACATGAAAAGAAAAGGAAATAAAAGAATACATAATAGGGCAACACAAGGTACACAATGTAACTACATAAGCACCGGGTGAAGTATACAGGGTGTAGTGTTAATGAGGTCAGTCCATAAGAGGGTCGTTTAGGAGTCTGGTAACTCCTACTCATGTTCTCAGACTTTTGTATCTCCTGCTCAATGGGAAACGTTGGAAGAGTGAGTAGGCCGAATGGGAGGGGTCTTTGATTATGCTACTCGCTTTCCCCAGGCAGCGGGAGGTGTAGATGGAGTCAATGGATGGGTGGCAGGTCTGTGTGATGGACTGGGCTGTGTTCAAGACTCTCTGAAGTTCCTTGCGGTCCTGGGCCGAGCAGTTGCCATACCAGGCTGTGATGCAGCCCGAGAGGATGCTTTCTATGGTGCATCTGTAAAAGTTGGTAAGAGTTCATGTGGATATACCGAATTTCCTTAGTTTCCTGAGGAAGTATAGGCGCTGTTGTGCTTTCTTGGTGAAGACTAAAGAAGTTGAATGTTTTTCATTTGCCAAAGTTATGGAACATTGTGGAACAGAATGGATGATACTGCAGTCTGGCCTAATGTGGAGCAGGCATAATTTACTTGGTAATTTTGTGATCTATTCCTTCAGGTACCTTGGATCACTCGACAAACTGGAAACAAAAAGGGCATCAAGGAAGAGAGATGTGCAGCAGGTTGGTGAAAGCTCATACATATATTCTGCAGTGTGTAACATTCACTGCACTTGCAAAGATAGTTAAAGAATGCCAAGAGTATAATGGCACCATAATCATCTAACTTCATGGTTCACATTAATATTTTAGTGGTAATTTTTAGTTTTGGGAAGATGACCTTTGTAAGGGTAGGATAATTAAATACTGGACTTTAGAAATTGCCAGGATGTCTCAAATGATGGTAGTTCAAAGGATTCCATATGTACTTATGGAATCAGAGTTGAAAGAGTGAAAGCAATAAAAATGCCATGTGACCTTCATTTATCCAGGGGCTGCAGACAGCAAGTCTGAGAAAAATTTACTTCCTTAGAAATTTAAATTATTCAGGTGGGTCGCAGAATCAAAAGGTTTGCTTTTGAAGCTAAATGTTAGTTAATCTAAAACTCTATTGGTTACCTCAGCTAATATCAGTTGCCTTTGAAATGAGTAATTCAAGGGTGAAGCCTTTGTAAGAATTCTGGCAAATTGTCTGTGGGATTTTTCCAGGAGATCTTTGGGGTTGGAGCTGAAAACAACTACACTGGTGGAGGTAAACCCTGAGCTCAGAGGGCAGAGAAAGAAAGAAGCCACTAAGGGCTGAAATGCAACTCTGGACCAGAAGCAAAATGGTTATCAGAAATCACTGGTAGTTCTACATTGGAGGCAATAAGCAAGATTGCAGTGAATTCTAAATTTGAGCTGAGAAGTTCACAGTCATGAGATTTTGAAGGGTAATTGAAATGAAAATCGCTTATTGTGACAAGTAGGCTTCAAATGAAGTTACTGTGAAAAGCCCCTAGTCGCCACATTCCGGCGCCTGTTCGGGGAGGCTGTTACGGGAATTGAACCGTGCTGTTGGCCTGCCTTGGTCTGCTTTCAAAGCCAGCGATTTAGCCCTGTGCTGAACAGCCCCTAAGAGTATCACTTAGACAAAAGCTAATGGAAGGATCCCCATGTAATTTCACACCTCGGGGAATAGCTTGAACACTGAGGAGAAATCAAATTGAATGTCAGAGGATTGTGACGTACCTTTGTCTGTGTGGGTTTCCCGGTGTCTGCGTGGGTTTCCTCCGGTTGCTCCGGTTTCCTCCTACAATCCAAAGACGTGCAGGTTAGGTGGATTGGCCATGATAAATTGCCCTTAGTGACCAAAAAATGTTTAGGCGGGGTTATTCGGTTCTGGGGATCGTGTGGAAGTGAGGGCTTAAGTGGGTCGGAGCAGACTCAATGGGCCGAATGGCCTCCTCCTGCACTGTATGTTCCATGTTCTTTGGCTTGGTCCCAGGAAAAATGAATGAAGCAAAAACAGCCTGATATGCAGCGAAAGACACTATGAGGACAAGTCAAAACAAAAAGGGGTTCAGTTGAGAATTTTAGTCTAATGTGTTGCTCAGAAAACAAAGGTATCTTTAAGAGATTTACATTTGTATTGGTAAACATTAGAAATAAAGTATCGTTTTAAGTGTGTTTAATTTAATGTTTCTGTGCTACAAAGGATAAAACCTGTGGTTAGATTTGTGCTGGACATGTCAGGGTTGGTTAAGTTCCAACTGTTTTTCCATTGTGCTTAGAGGGGTCTATGGCTTGAAGAATAAATAAACCAGCAGTGGTTGCTTAGCAACTGGGGCCTTGTAAGGGAGAGAAGCGTTCAAGTTTTGTTCAGTGAATGTGTGGGCAGTTTAAGATATGTAGTGAGAGAGAAGGCAGCTTTCATCGCTCTGCTAGAAACAATTAGCTTAGAAGGCTAGAGAGGGAACATCTCTCTTAGGTTTGCAAGACAAAAAAACCACAGCAGGGCAGTATGGTGGCAGTGGATAGCACTGTTGCCTCACGGTGCCTAGATCCCAGGTTCGATCCCGGCTCTGTGTCACTGTCGTGTGGAGTTTGTACATTCTCCCCCACAATCCAAAGATGTGCAGGTTAGGTGGATTGGCCATGCTAAATTGCCCCTGAATTGGAAAAAATGAATTGGGTACTCTAAATGTTTTAAAAACCCACAGCATGGAGTAATGGTTAATGAAACAAGTGTAAAGATCTGGAGGTCAGTTAGTTAAGGAAACTAGAGAAATGAAGAGAAGTGTCGAAGAAGCCTGCGGTTAAAATGTGCTAGAGCAGAGAACTATTCAGTAAAGTCACAGAGAGTTGAAAAGGCATTGGCTCATGTGAGGCCAGAAAGATATCTGAAGTGATTTCAGGTTTATGAGATTTTACCACAGCCTGTGGACCGTGAGTTGAAATAATTATGGAAATCGGTGCCGGGATCCCGGAGTTTGTGTAAAAGAATTTAAGACAAAGGAAACCTAAAATAGTGTGATGTAAAATCCGGGACAAGATTCATTGTTAAAAGTGGAGCGGAAGCTTGGGTTAAAAGAGTCATTTCCGGATTTTGGAATGCACCCTGCTAATGAAAAGCATTATTATGAGAGAAGATTTTGAAACCTGTTTTTGGGAGTGAAGTTTGGAAACTCACTTCATCTGGGGGAAGTCTGAGGAGAAATTCATAGACACGAACTTGAATTCAGAGCGGATTGTGTGTATTTGACCAGAGCTAATCTGTGCGTTTAAAAGAGACTTTGTATCAAATTCGCCCTGAGAGGGTCGGTGCAGGGGTTTTTCAGGCGATGGCAACCCTTCCTGGACCTCTTAGATCAGAGATAGAAACTGAGGTCGTGACAGCAGCAACCCGGGAGGGGAGGGGAGGGCGGGAGGGAGGGGGGGGGGGGGGGAGGGTGTGGGGGAGGGGAGGGGGGGGAGGGGGGATAACAACGAAGGAAACACGGTATCGGTGGTGTCACGGGCAGGGCCTGCCCGAGGACAATGCCAGAAACGACAAGGTGGTCTGGCGGCCGGTTCGTAGGCGGGGGGGGGGGAGGCGGGGGGGGGCGCGCGGGTAGGGGGGGGGGGGGGTTCTTGTTAAGTAGGGGGGTTTGACTTTGTTTTGATATAATTCAAATGTAGGGGGGGTTAAAATGTTTGTACTCTGAAAAATTTCTTCAATAAAAAGTATTTTTAAAAAAAAGAGACTTTGTGTTAATGGGACCATTTTAGCTTAACATGTAATTTGTAATCCATGGTCATCTTAAAATTGCCTTGTATTTGTGAAGCTAAGGGGTAGTAACGGTGTATTGTATCATAATCCAATTTTTTCATTTAATAAAAAAATTCTTGTTGTTAAAACTAATTAGCAATCCTGTGATCCTGTTCCTCCATGTTTTAGAAAAAAAGGTAAAAGTTATGGGGCACGATTCAGTGACCATGTTACGTCCGCTGCTGATCTGGGTGAATTGTGCATGAGCCCCAAAACATGCTCCGCGCCAGGCGCCGGGCCGATCACAAGTCACCCGACCTGCTCTGCTCAGCGCGATCTGGATCTAGCCCTCACTGGGCGTGATTCAGATCTGCATGCCTGGATGCTGTATGCCCGAAATGCCTGGGAGTTGATGGTTGCGCCTGCGAGACCTCGCCAGGGCGCCGTTTCGCACTGGTTACCACAAATGTTGACCATGTGTGATGGCACGTTGGGGTTATCACAAGCCTATAGAGACCCCTGGGTGGTCAAGAACATGGCAGGGTGTTACCCTGGCATCCCCCAGCACCTAGGCACCTTCGCACATCCAGCCTGGTATTCTGGAGGTGCCATCCTAGCACCCTGGTGGTGTCTGGGTCACTGTGCCAGTGTGCCTGGGTGCCAGATTGGTACTGCCAGAGGTCGAGCCCGTGGGGGGCCTTTGCCATTGGAGGGGGCTGAGGAGGGGTCCAAGAGGCCTCGACAAGTTAGGGGGGTGAAGGAGGGGTAAACAAATAGCGGTGAATAAAGCGGAGGAGGGCCTAAAGAGGGGGTAGAGATCATGGCTGTTGGTCAAAATGGCACCCAATTTGGCCACTTGCCAGTTTATCATGGAAGAAGATTTTGACTGGGTCTTGGAGCCGAGGGTGGATAGATCGAGCCCCAGATCGATGGGTAGGGTACAAATGGCAAGGGAGCTGGGGGTGGGGGGGGGGTGTTAATGGAGAGGATGGGTATGGTGGATCCATGGCGCTTTCAGAACCCAGGGGGAAGGGAGTATTCCTTCTTTTCACAAGTCTATAAGGTGTATTCGGGGATTGATTACTCTGTAGTGAGTAGGGAGATTTTGTTGTTGGTGGAGGGGGCAGAATATGCGGGGATAGTTATCTCGGACCATGCACTCCACTGGCTGGATATTCGGTTCAGTACGGGACGAGAGCAGAGGCCGGGGTCGAGGTTTGACTCGGGGTGTTGGAGGATGACGATTTTTGTGATCAGGTGTGGTTAGCGATTAGGGATTATGTGGAGTTCAATCAGAATGGGGAGGTGTTGGCGGGCATTTTTTGGGAAGCACTGAAGGCAGTGGTCCGGGGAGAAATTATCACATTTACGGTTTGTACGAATAAGGAAAGGAGCAGGATGAGCCTGATATAGTTTAAGGTGGTGCACAGGGTGCATATGACTCGGGTGAGAATGAGTGGGTTCTTGCAGGGGGTAGCAGATGAGTGTGAGAGATGTGGGCGGGGGCCAGCGAATCATGCGCATATGTTTTGGGGTTGTGAAAAATTGGGAAGATTCTGGGCGGGAGTGTTCGCAGTCTGCCAGGATAGTGCAGGAGGGAGTGGACCCTGACCCTTTGGTCGCGATATTTGGGGTTTCAGAGAAGCCGGAGCTCATGGAGAGGAGGAAGGCCGATGTCTTGGCCTTCGCCTCTCTGACTGCGCGGCAGCTAGTTTTGCTGGAGTGGCGGCCGGCATTGTCACCGGGGGTAGCAGCATGGTTGGGTGGCCTGTACGGCTTCCTGTGGTTAGAGAAGGTAAAGTATGAGTTAAGAGGCTCAGCAGGGGAGTTCGAGAGAAGGCGGGGGATGTTTGTGACTGTGTTTGAGGAGCTGTTCATCGCAGGAGGGTGGGTGAGTGGGTGATGGGGAGGGGGATGGTAGAAAAAGGAGACAAATCTGTACAAACTGTATAGTTAATTGTTGGGAAGAAGTTTCCCGGGGTGTTTATTTGCTGTAACCTACTTTGATACAAGTTTGAATAAAATGCATTAAAAGAAAATGGCACCCAAATCTGCAAAGAGCCATCAGGAAATTGATGAATGTGTGGCCTCAGTGGGGCGAAACCCCCCCCCCCCCAAACACCCAAAATACCAGTGAATAGCAAGGTGTATCTCAGCGCTGGAGTTGCCAAGCAACACCCCGCCAAATGCACCCAAAAGCGCACTTTAACTTTTCTCCGCTGATGGTCTTTTGAACCAGGGTTCGATTCTTGAATCTTCCCGTCCGGTTATAACATCAACTGGGATGGTAAAAGTACAGGTGATTATGTTTTATTTTGCTTTTGATCTGAAGTATTAACCTCAGACAGTCGCTAGACTTTCCGGCGCAGTGTGCCGGGCTTTCCTGCAGCGGATGCAACGATTTATTTAAATGCCCGTTGAAATTGGCAGGACCAGAAGATCTTGCCAGTGGGCCAGGCCTCCAGAACCAAATTCTGACCTGCGGGCGGCCATTTCTAAATGTCAAGTTCACAGAGTCACATGATTTCCCACCTCTGTGCACCAGACCCGGGAGAGTAATTCTGGGCATGCCTGATAATGGCTGTTCCCACAATGTTCTTTTGGCTGAATACAGTGAGATCACTATTCACAGCTGGGAAAATAAAGCCGTCTTAACCAGAGTTGCTGTCTCCACAGGTCTTTATGTTTAGCTGAGTCGTAACTGAGAGGGAAGATCTCCACATGAAAGCCAGCTCAATACTCAGTTCTTGAAAACGCTCTTACACATGGGGCAGGATTCTCTGATCTCGCGCCGGGTCGGAGAATCGCCGGGGAGGGGGGGTCGTGAATTGCGCCATGCCACTCTGACGCTGGTCCACCTATTCTCTGCCGGCCGGAGAATCGGTGGCAATCGAGCTAGCGTGGTCGCCGCGGTGCCGGTCGGGGGCTGCTAAACGCAGCCCCCCCCCCCCAACAACGGCCATTCTCCGCACTCAATGGGCCGAGTGCCTATCGAGTCCCGCCGGCGTCGTTCGCGTGTGGTCCTACCCAGCAGGACTTCGGCTTTCTGGCTGCGGGAGGCATCCTGGTGGGGGGAGAGTGGTATCCGACTCCGGTGGGGGGGGCCTCCACGGTGGCCAGGCCCGCAATGGGGGCTACCGGTTGGCGGGCGGGCTCATTCCGCGGGGGGGGGGGGGGGGGGGGGGGGGGGCTATGTCATAGAAACATTGAATTTACAGTGCAGAAGGAGGCCATTCAGCCCATCGAGTCAGCACCTTGGAAAGAGCACCCGATCTAAGCCCACACCTCCACCCTATCCCAGTAACCCAGTAACCCCATCTACCCTTTTTTGGACACTAAGGGCAATTTATCATGGCCAATCCACCTAATCTGCACATCTTTGAACTGTCGGAGAAAACCGGAGCACTGGGAAGAAACCCACGCAAATACGGGGAGAACGTGCAGACTCCGCACAGACAGTGACCCAAGCCGGGAATCGAACCCGGGACCCTGGAGCTGTGAAGCAATTGTGCTACCGTGCCGCCATTTTTTGTTTAACATTCAGAAGATAAATTTTAGTGCACGGCTTGAAAAACATTGTGGTTGAAAAGAACATGCGGAATTTCTCTTTGATAGTTAACTGTTTCCGGAATCAGTTATGTTTCACACTAATTAGAGCTTTTGATTTTTTTTAGATGAAAGCTATCATAGTATAGATTAATGGATTTAGTTAAATTGCACCAGTATTTAGCCATCAGGATGAAATTACATCACAATATTGTACCACTGATAAAATAGATAAAAAAGAAATACTGCAATCAAAGATAAGCTGAAGCTGAGGAACGTGTCGTCAGAGCTTCATCAGATATTTAAGCAATATTCATACCCTGTGCAGGGCTGACTTTTTAAAAGTGGCTGAGCAGAGCAGAAAGCTTGGTACAAAAAGAAACCCATGCTTTGTGAGTCAGTTTTAGGAACGAGAAAGACGGGGCTTCCATTTCAGAGAAAAGGCAATAGACCAAGCATATCAATAATGAATGAAATTAATGAAAATCGCTTATTGTCACAAGTAGGCTTCAAATGAAGTTACAGTGAAAAGCCCCTAGTCGCCACATTCCGGCGCCTGTTCGGGGAGGCTGGTACGGGAATTGAACCGTGCTGCTGGCCTGCCTCGGTCTGCTTTAAAAGCCAGTGATTTAGCCCAGTGTGCTAAACCAGCCCCTTTATGTGCTAAACCAGCCCCTTTATGTGCTAAACCAGCCCCTTTTAGTGTAACGATTGCAACCATTGTTTGGATTAGGAAGTGATGTCAAGAATTGGGCTTTAAGAGTAAAAGGAAAACATATTTTCAACGCTCCATTGATGGAAATGAGTGGGTAGTAATCTTTTTCATTCCATTTATAGGCTGACAGAGAAACTGGAAATCTAGTTCCGAGTACAAATACAATAAAAAATGGAGCAATCACAAAGGCAACAAGAGGTATGGGAGCATTTATTTAGCACATATTGAAAACAATGCTGTTGGAACCAACAATTCTACGGACACGTGCTTGTAGGATTAGAATAGTGGTTTTAATATTCTCACAACAGAGCCAGCCGGTTAGCCATTGAACCTTCGGTGAACTGGCCAGCTGACCATGTGGCACTGATCTTCATACATCAGCTCCAGGGGGAAGAGTCCTGGGCGGTACCAAGGGAGAAGCCCAGTACAATTCTCGAGCATTCCCAGCGCTACTCTCCCTGGTGGTCAGGTAGTGCAACTGCACTTACAATATAGGCACATGTATATACAGATTATAATCCGGTGTGAATCACATTCTCCACACATGCTATGAAATTATTGTATTACTCTTTATTCCTTTTTATCTTCAGGTCACAATGACTGATAAAGCTTCAACGCCCCACAATGTTTTGGGCAGAAATTAAAAACAATGACCAAAATGAATAGCTCCAACTAATTTAAAAGCTCATGATTTAAATCCGTTTTTATCTTTCTAGGTATTAAAACAGAAAGCTGGTTACACTGAACTGAAAGCAATAACTTTTTTGTACTGCTTATATTCTACTTGTCCCTCTCCACCACGATGCCACTTCATTGCGCTGCACGGCAGTGTATCCGAAAGAACATCCGCCATTTTGTGTTTATCTTAGTACAGGCTGGGAGTTTGAGATTTCTGCAGTGACTTCCAAGAGTGGAACTCTGAGATTGTGGCAGTTGATCAGTTTTGAAGAATAAAAACAAATTGCTGCCGTAAATGAGCCTTAAACCTTTCTTTCTATAAAGGTTCAGAATAATCAGCAAAGAACATGTTTTACTTCGACAAAAATTTAAAGTTTTCCTGGTGATTAATATTTCCGTTTACATCCATGGATGTATTTGTAAAGAAGACAAACTCTAGTCTTTTCGAGGCATAATCTGTGTAGTGCTTTGTGAAAAGTGAAACGTGGCGAGAAATTGAGGAATTTGTTGGAAAACCTTACCTCCATGGTATAAGAGAAAACAGCAGTGTAGATAGAAGGTTCGGGTTGACAGACAGAAAAAGAGTTTGGGTGAATCATGTCACCAAGACTGGAGAAGTGTTGATAATGGCATGACCAAGAACCACCACTGGGGGCAGTAGGTTTTGCCACCACGAGAAGACCTTTGAAAGACATTTGTTGGCGGCATGGGTTGGCAGGGGGGAAAAGTGGCTTAATGTGAATTGTTGTGGAGTGTTATGCTTTCGGATAGTGACTAAGGAATGGGAGGACATTGTTAATGGATCAACACATGATCAGCAAAATGACAAAACTTTAAATAATGGCCGAGATTCTCCATTGCGGGTCCACCCCGATACCTCTGTGACCAAGGGCAGAGAATGTAGGCCTCAGCCAAACCTGCCACTCGGCAGCGGCACTGGAGAATCCGGCTGCTGTAAACGGACAGAGACTCTGGCTGCTGTAAACGGGATGGAGAATCCGGCTGCTGTAAACGGGATGGAGAATCCGGCTGCTGTAAACGGGATGGAGAATCCGGCTGCTGTAAACGGACAGAGACTCCGGCTGCTGTAAACGAACAGAGAATCCGGCTGCTGTAAACAGACAGAGAATCCGGCTGCTGTAAACGGACAGAGACTCCGGCTGCTGTAAACGGACAGAGACTCCGGCTGCTGTAAACGGACAGAGACTCCGGCTGCTGTAAACGGACGGAGAATCCGGCTGCTGTAAATGGACAGAGACTCCGGCTGCTGTAAACGGGATGGAGAATCCGGCTGCTGTAAACGGGCAGAGAATCCGGCTGCTGTAAATGGACAGAGAATCCGGCTGCTGTAAACGGACGGAGAATCCGGCTGCTGTAAACGGACAGAGAATCCGGCTGCTGTAAACGGGATGGAGAATGCGGCTGCTGTAAACGGACAGAGACTCCGGCTGCTGTAAACGGACAGAGACTCCGGCTGCTGTAAACGGACAGAGACTCCGGCTGCTGTAAACGGACGGAGAATCCGGCTGCTGTAAATGGACAGAGACTCCGGCTGCTGTAAACGGGATGGAGAATCCGGCTGCTGTAAACGGACGGAGAATCCGGCTGCTGTAAACGGACAGAGACTCCGGCTGCTGTAAACGGACAGAGACTCCGGCTGCTGTAAATGGGATGGAGAATCCGGCTGCTGTAAACGGGATGGAGAATCCGGCTGCTGTAAACGGACAGAGAATCCGGCTGCTGTAAACGGGATAGAGAATCCGGCTGCTGTAAACGGACAGAGAATCCGGCTGCTGTAAACGGACAGAGAATCCAGCTGCTGTAAACGGGATGGAGAATCCGGCTGCTGTAAACGGGATGGAGAATCCGGCTGCTGTAAACGGATGGAGAATCCGGCTGCTGTAAATGGGACGGAGAATCCGGCTGCTGTAAACGGACAGAGAATCCGGCTGCTGTAAACGGACAGAGACTCCGGCTGCTGTAAACGGACAGAGACTCCGGCTGCTGTAAACGGACGGAGAATCTCGCTGCTGTAAACGGACGGAGAATCCGGCTGCTGTAAACGGGATGGAGAATCCGGCTGCTGTAAACGGACAGAGAATCCGGCTGCTGTAAACGGGATGGAGAATCCGGTTGCTGTAAACGGGATGGAGAATCCGGCTGCTGTAAACGGACAGAGAATCCAGCTGCTGTAAACGGGATGGAGAATCCGGCTGCTGTAAACGGACAGAGAATCCGGCTGCTGTAAACGGACAGAGAATCCGGCTGCTGTAAACGGGATGGAGAATCCGGCTGCTGTAAACGGGATGGAGAATCCGGCTGCTGTAAACGGGATGGAGAATTCGGCTGCTGTAAACGGGATGGAGAATCCGGCTGCTGTAAACTGACGGAGAATCCGACTGCTGTAAATGGACAGAGAATCCAGCAGCTGTAAACGGGATGGAGAATCCGGCTGCTGTAAACGGACAGAGAATCCAGCTGCTGTAAACGGGATGGAGAATCCGGCTGCTGTAAACGGACGGAGAATCCGGCTGCTGTAAACATACAGAGAATCCGGCTGCTGTAAACGGACAGAGACTCCGGCTGCTGTAAACGGACAGAGACTCCGGCTGCTGTAAATGGACAGAGAATCCGGCTGCTGTAAACGGACAGAGAATCCGGCTGCTGTAAACGGACAGAGACTCCGGCTGCTGTAAACGGACGGAGAATCCGGCTGCTGTAAACGGACGGAGAATCCGGCTGCTGTAAACGGACGGAGAGTCCGGCAGCTGTAAACGGACAGAGAATCTGGCTGCTGTAAATGGGACGGAGAATCCGGCTGCCGTAAACGGACAGAGAATCCGGCTGCTGTAAACGGACGGAGAATCCGGCTGCTGTAAACGGACGGAGAATCCGGCTGCTGTAAACGGATGGAGAATCCGGCTGCTGTAAACGGGATGGAGAATCCGGCTGCTGTAAACGGACAGAGAATCCGGCTGCTGTAAACGGGATGGAGAATCCGGCTGCTGTAAACAGACGGAGAATCCGGCTGCTGTAAACGGACGGAGAATCCAGCAGCTGTAAACTGACAGAGAATCCGGATGCTGTAAACGGGATGGAGAATCCGGCTGCTGCAAACGGATAGAGACTCCGGCTGCTGTAAACGGGATGGAGAATCCAGCTGCTGTAAACAGACGGAGAATCCGGCTGCTGTAAACGGACGGAGAATCCGGCTGCTGTAAACGGGATGGAGAATCCGGATGCTGTAAACGGGATGGAGAATCCGGCTGCTGTAAACAGACGGAGAATCCGGCTGCTGTAAACGGACGGAGAATCCGGCTGCTGTAAACGGGATGGAGAATCTGGCTGCTGTAAACGGACAGAGAATCCGGCTGCTGTAAACGGGATGGAGAATCCGGCTGCTGTAAACGGACAGAGAATCCGGCTGCTGTAAACGGACAGAGAATCCGGCTGCTGTAAACGGGATGGAGAATCCGGCTGCTGTAAACGGACAGAGAATCCGGCTGCTGTAAACGGGATGGAGAATCCGGCTGCTGTAAACGGGATGGAGAATTCGGCTGCTGTAAACGGACGGAGAATCCGGCTGCTGTAAACGGACAGAGAATCCGGTTGCTGTAAACGGGACGGAGAATCCGGCTGCTGTAAACAGACAGAGAATCCGGCTGCTGTAAACGGACAGAGAATCCGGCT
This sequence comes from Scyliorhinus canicula, assembly GCF_902713615.1. Lineage (NCBI taxonomy): Eukaryota > Metazoa > Chordata > Chondrichthyes > Carcharhiniformes > Scyliorhinidae > Scyliorhinus > Scyliorhinus canicula. The sequence goes on along the minus strand of NC_052158.1, from coordinate 128,788,828 downwards.
GCTGTAAACGGGATGGAGAATCCGGATGCTGTAAACGGGATGGAGAATCCGGCTGCTGTAAACGGACGGAGAATCCGGCTGCTGTAAACGGACGGAGACTCCGGCTGCTGTAAACGGGATGGAGAATCCGGCTGCTGTAAACGGGATGGAGAATCCGGCTGCTGTAAACGGGATGGAGAATCACGCTGCCCTAAACAGAAGGAGAATCCTGAAAGAATAAATGCTGCCTTATTTCCTTTTATCATCACTGTTGCCAAAGACGTTAAACAAAATGAGGATCACAATCGGGATAGTGGCAGTGGTATCAAAGAAAAAAATCCAGTGTGCAATCTTTCCCCAATGATGATGTAAAATACTGTCCAAATTTCGCACTTTGGAATGGTAACATATTGCAGCACTCAACACTTAGAGCAGAGTCCCTGAACAATACACAACTTTACACTTTTAGGACATATGAGCAAGAGAGAAAAATGGCCTGGATTTTAGCATGGAGGAAAATTTCATGTTGGGGGGCTGCTACAGGAAGCCTTTAGAGGATGCCCGCCAGGGCATCGAAGGCCATGGGATGTGGCAAGAAGTTGGCTACCTCCATCTCAGATGTGCATCCGGGGACACCTAGACATAGAGTTAGAACTAGGAGGGCCAAGCACATGGAGGATTACAGACAGTCACCCAAGGCCAGAATTGAACCCAGGTCACAGATGCTTTGAGGCAGCAGTGCTAACCACTGTGCCACAGTACTGCCCAGATAAACCTACCTCAGGGATTCAGCCCTTCCTGACTTCTTTCAGCTGCTGAGATTCTCTTGACTAGGAAACCTGGCTGTCTGTAACTAAAAACAGAATGGCTATTAAAAAGGCACATAGCTCCGAGGTTTCGCCCTCATTCTTCCAGCGGAGCGGGCAGAGAGGGGAGCGATTTTTGGAGGGGAGAGCTGGAAGGTAAGCTGAGTTTTTGATTTTTAACTTACTTTTTCGGAGCAGGAAACCTGAAGTCAGCCGTGGGGAGACCTGGGTAGGTTGTATTACTCAATAAATTTGAACGGTGAGGAAACCCGAGACCCTACATGTGTAGTGTCTCCCACCCTCCCTCCTCCTCTTCCCTAAAAAAAAGACTCAGTGCTGTGAGCAGATAGGCTATTTACTTATTTTTTTCTTTTTTAATGGGAGACTAAGTAGAGGTGATGGCAGCCAGGGCAGTGGAATGTTCCTCCTGCAGAATGTTCGAGGTAAGGGAGACCACTGGTGTCCTTGCTGACTTCACCTGCGGGAAGTGCAGCCATCTCCAGCTCCTCACAGACCATGTTAGGGAACTGGAGCTGGGTGAACTGAGGATCATTCGGGAAGCTGAGGGGGTGATAGATGGAAGCTACAGGGGCATAGTTACACCTGAGAACAAAGACAACTGGGTCACAGTTGGAGATGGGAAGAGGAGGAGGCAATCAGTGCAGGAATCCCCTGTTGTTGTTCCTCTCAACAATAAGTATCCCACTTTGGATACTGTTGGGGGGGGGATTACCTAGCAGGGGTAGGCTGCAGTGACCGGGTCTCTGGCACGAGGTCCGGCTCTGGGGCTCAGAAGGGAAGGGGGGAGATTAGGAGAGCACTAGTTATAGGGGACTCAGTAGTTAGAGGTACAGACAGGCAGTACTGTGGGCATGGGCGAGACTCTCGGATGGTTTGTTGCCTCCCAGGGGCCAGGGTCCATGACATCTTGGATCGTGTCTTCAGGATCCTTAAGGGGGAGGGTGAGCAGCCAGAAGTCGTGGTGCACATTGGTACCAACGACGTAGGTAGGAAAAGGGGTGTGGATGTAATAAACAAGTTGAGGGAGTTAGGCTGGAAGTTAAAAGGCAGGACAGACAGAGTTGTCATCTCTGGTTTGTTGCTGGTGCCACGTGATAGCGAGGCTAGAAAGAGGGAGAGAGTGCAGTTGAACACGTGGCTGCAGGAATGGCGTAGGAGGGAGGGCTTCAGGTATTTAGATAATTGGAGCACTTTCTGGGAAAGGTGGGACCAGTACAAGCAGGACGGGTTGCATCTGAACCAGAGGGGCACCAATATCCTGGGAGGGAGGTTTTCTAGTACTCTTTAGGAGGGTTTAAACTAATTTGGCAGGGGAATGCGAACCGGATTTGTAGTCCTGCAACGAAGGTAGCTGATGTTCAGGACGCCAAAGCATGTAGTGAGGCAGTGGGGAAGGTAACACTGACAAAGGAGAGTACTTGCAGGCAAGGAGATGGGTTGAAGTGTGTATACTTTAATGCAAGAAGCATCAGGAATAAGGTGGGTGAACTTAAGGCATGGATCGGTACTTGGGACTACGATGTGGTGGCCATCACGGAAACTTGGATAGTAGAGGGGCAGAAATGGTTGTTGGAGGTCCCTGGTTATAGATGTTTCAATAAGACTAGTGAGGGCGGTAAAAGAGGTGGGGTGGTGGCATTGTTAATTAGAGAATTGCAGAAAGGCAGTTTCAGGAGGATCTGCCTACTGAGGTAGTATGGGTTGAAGTCAGAAATAGGAAAGGAGCAGTCACCTTGTTGGGAGTTTTCTATAGGCCCCAATAGCAGCAGTGATGTGGAGGAACAGATTGGGAAACAGAATTTGGAAAGGTGCAGAAGTCATAGAGTAGTAGTCATGGGTGACTTCAACTTCCCAAATATTGAGTGGAAAAGCTTTAGATCAAGTAGTTTGGATGGGGTGATGTTTGTGTAGTGTGCCCTGGAAGCTTTTCTAACACAGTATGTAGATTGCCCGACCAGAGGGGAGGCCATATTGGATTTGGTACTTGGTAATGAACCAGGGCAAGTGGTAGATTTGTTAGTGGGGGACCATTTTGGAGATCGTGACCACAATTCTGCGATTTTCACTTTAGTAATGGAGAGGGATAGGTGCGTGCAACAGGGCAAGGTTTACAATTGGGGGAAGGGTAAATACGATGCTGTCAGACAAGAACTGAAGTGCATAAATTAGGAGCCTAGGCTGTCAGGGAAGGACACAATTGAAATGTGGAACTTGTTCAAGGAACAGATAGTACGTGTCCTTGATATCTATGTCCCTGTCAGGCAGGGAAGAGATGGTCGAGTGAGGGAACCATGGTTGACAAGAGAGGTTGAATGTCTTGTTAAGAGAAGGAAGGATACTTATGTAAGGCTGAGGAAACAAGATTAAGACAGGGCGCTGGAGAGATACAAGATAGCCAGGGGGGAAGGGATTAGGAGAGCTAAGAGAGGGCATGAAAAATCTTTGGCAGGTAGGATCAAGGAAAACCCCAAGGCCTTTTACACATATGTGAGAAATATGAGAATGACTAGAGCAAGGGTAGGTCCGATCAAGGACAGTAGCGGGAGATTGGGTATTGAGTCTGAAGAGATAGGAGAGGTCGTGAACGAGTACTTATCTTCAGTATTTACGAATGAGAGGGGCATATTGTTGGCGAGGACATTGTGAAACAGACTGGTAAGCTCGAGGAGATATTTGTTAGGAAGGAAGATGTGTTGGGCATTTTGAAAAACTTGAGGATAGACAAGTCCCCCGGGCCTGACGGGATATATCCAAGGATTCTATGGGAAGCAAGGGATGAAATTGCAGAGCCGTTGGCAATGACCTTTTCGTCCTCACTGTCAACAGGGGTGGTACCAGGGGATTGGAGAGTGGCGAATGTCGTGCCCCTGTTCAAAAAAGGGACTAGGGATAACCCTGGGAATTACAGGCCAGTTAGTCTTATTTCAGTGGTAGGCAAAGTAATGGAAAGGGTACTGAGGGATAGGATTTCTGAGCATCTGGAAAGACACTGCTTGATTAGGAATAGTCAGCATGGATTTGTATGGGGTAGGTCTTGCCTCACAAGTCTTATTGAATTCTTTGAGGAGGTGACCAAGCACGTGGATGAAGGTAAAGCAGTGGATGTAGTGTACATGGATTTTAGTAAGGCATTTGATAAGGTTCCTCATGGTAGGCTTATGCAGAAAGTAAGGCGGCATGGGATAGTGGGCAATTTAACCAGTTGAATAACGAACTGGCTAACCAATAAAAGTCAGAGAGTGGTGGTGGATGGCAAATATTCAACCTGGAGCCCAGTTACCAGTGGCATACCGCAGGGATCAATTCTGGGTCCTCTGCTGTTTCTGATTTTCATTAATGACTTGGATGAATGAGTTGAAGAGTGAGTCAGTAAATTTGCAGACGATACGAACATTGGTGGAGTTGTGGATAGTGAGGAGGGCTGTTGTCGGTTGCAAAGAGACAAAGATAGGATGCAGAGCTGGGCTGAGAAGTGGCAGGTGGAGTTTAACCCTGAAAAGTGTGAGGTTGTCCATTTTGGAAGGACAAATATAAATGCGGAATGCAGGGTTAACGATAGGGTTCTTGGCAATGTGGAGGAGCAGAGGGATCTTGAGATCTTTGTTCATAGATCTTTGAAAGTTGCCACTCAAGTGGATAGAGCTGTGCAGAAGGCCTATGGTGTGCTAGTGTTCATTAGCAGAGAGATTGAATTTAAGAGCCTTGAGGTGATGATGCAGTTGTACAAAACCTTGGTAAGGCCACATTTGGAGTACTGTGTGCAGTTCTGGTCGCCTCATTTTAGGAAGGATGTGGAAGCTTTGGGAAAGGTGCAAAGGAGATTTACCAGGATGTTGCCTGGAATGGAGAGCAGGTCCCACAAGGAAAGATTGCGGGTGCTAGGCCTTTTCTCATTAGAACGGAGAAGGATGAGGGGGCGACTTGCTAGAGGTTTTTAAGATGATCAGGGGAATAGATAAAGTAGACAGTCAGAGACTTTTTCCTCGGGTGGAACAAACCATTACAAGGGGACATAAATTTAAGGTGAATGGTGGAAGATATAGAGGGGATGTCAGAGGTAGGTTCTTTACCCAGAGAGTAGTGGGGGCATGGAATGCACAGCCTGTGGAAGTAGTTGAGTCGGAAACATTAGGGACCTTCAAGCGGCTATTGGATAGGTACATGGATTACGGTAGAATGTTGGGGTGTAGATTGGTTTGTTCTTAATCTAGGACAAGAGTTCGTCACATCGTGAGCCGATGGGCCTGTTCTGTTCTGTATTTTCTATGTTCTATTAAATCAATGGCAGGCAGCCTCATTTCTAATATGTAAATGATGAGTAGATTGATCACCCTTAAATCTGGAAGTGGGAAAGCTCATCCTCTTCCAGGGTTTTTGCATCTTAACCTTTGACCGGAGTACAACCTACCCATTTTAAGGAATTAAGATTCAGTTCTATGAATGTCCTTCAAAACTAATAGTTTGCTTATCTCACCTGGAATAAAGAAGAACTGTAGCCCCTTATCTTTTACAGATGTACACAAGGTCGCTACCAATACAGTCAAGGAAAACGGCAAGTGGACTTTGAAGATGAATGAAAACAAGTTAACTCCAGCCATCAGTTACATCCTTAATGAGAGTCATGTTTAAATAAGCCATGTTTCAGTGAGCCTCCAATCATTACTTTTATACATTATTTTACACAGCAAATGTATAATATCCATATTACTACTCAGAATGCAGGGCTGGAAGCAAACTACTCGACCATTATTTTACCAACCCCCCCCCCCCCCCCCCCCCCCCCCCACTGCCAAACCCCACCACCACTGATTTTGCTCCTGACTTTCAACATTGCTTCAAAATGTTGAATTTTAACCACACCTCAAATACTTTCAATCTTGCAAATTAAACACTTTATCCAAAGCCTCTTTTTAGGCTCACTTATTTACCACATGACTCCCTGAACATGAGACCCCTTTTTTTCTCCAAATACTTCCGCTACTAGGAGAAGTGAGAGTGGAATCCATTTGCCCTGTCACACATTTGCCTTTTGGGAACTTGTCTAACTGTAATTTGGTGTCGATCCAGAGCCAACAACTGGATATGTTCCTTCTATCCTGTATAATTTCATGTTTCGATGATGTCACTCTGTTGAGATTCACAGAGGCAAACTCACATCTTGCCATCACTCTGCCAGTTTGCTGTTTTCAATATATTTTGTTGTGTAGATGTCACGGGCAAAGAATAGGATAGTGATGTCACCAGTTAGCAACATGCTCAGTGGCATGAACATTCTCCCAGCTCAGCAACAGTCACCTGTAGTTTTGAAAAAACTTTTGCTTTCCAAGATTAGTCCCAGACAACTGAAAGAGGTCAAAAGCCTCTCTAAACTATGTAAAATCTGGCTGCTATATCAGAAACAATTTCAACTGTTCACAGGGATTCATCTGATAGTTGAAATAGCGGGATATTTTGATACTCCTCCATCTGTCAGCCCCCATAAGACAAAGACATTACAAATAGCAATAGTTTTAACAATAATGTATGAGAAAACATTTTTTGCAACAAAAAAATGTACAATGCGAAACTCGGCATCCAATTTGAAAACAGTTGTATTGGTGTGTATAGGAATTACATGAATTACTGCAATTTGTCATTGGTACAGGATGCAAACTAGGTTACCATCACATCACCTCAATATGTTTAGGAGGCCACATTTGATCATTTAAGACATTTTAGATGGTTCTTCTAAGTATCCAATTTGTTTCCTTTATATAAAGTGTATATATAATTGAGTATATGTAAAGCTGTTCAATTGGACAAGTCCACCCACCTCTGAAAAATTACCTAGAATTATGATATGCACTCCTGTTTAGTGGAGAAGAATTAATTAATGAAAGAATAAATGTGTTATGCAAATAAATGTATCAAAATGCAACCATTTTGATTTCATTTTTGTTGTTAGCTGACATGACATTAATTAAAGACTAAAACATTTTTGTTTGTTAATCATTCCTGTACATTGCTTCTTCATGTATCATTTTCCACTTCTAAGACTCAATAAGTTAGTTATTGATTCAGATTCTTTTCCTTTGTTGGTGAATGAGAAAAATAATTGATTCCTCGCCACATAACTCATGTAATTTTTCTCCTACTATTTGTAATTATATAATTTAAATTGAATATATAGATTATTATTAATCAACTATTATTATTCATGTGGCTTAAAAACCCTATTAATTCAGAGGCCTTCAAAACACCATTTGTTCATGGTGAATGGCTCATTTTTAAAATTAGTTTCCAAAAGATCCCAGTCTTCCCTGTTAGGGTGGCACAGTGGCACAGTGGTTAACACTGCAGCCTCAAAGTGCTAGGGGCCTGTGTTCAATTCTGATCTTGGGATTCTGTCTGTGTAGAGTTTGCACATTTTTCTCCATGTCGATATGGTTTTCCTCCAGGTGCTCTGGTTTCCTCCCACAGTCCAAAGATGGTCAGAAGTCTTACAACACCAGGTTAAAGTCCAACAGGTTTGTTTCAAACACTAGTTTTTGGAGCACTGCTCCTTCCTTTTACTGTGCCCACCCCAGCCCAACGCCGGCATCTCCACATCAGTCCAAAGATGTGCAGGTTAGGTGAAATGGCCATGCTAAATTGCCCCTTTGTGTCCAAAGGTTAGGTGGAGTTACAGGGATAGAGCGGGGAGTGGGCCTGAGTGGGATGCTCTTTCGGAGGGTTGGTGCAGAATTGATGGACCAAGTGGTCTCCTTCTGCGCTATCGGAATTCTATGATCTGAGTAGCTTGTTTGCACAATACATTATGTGATACGAGAAGATTCTTGTCTTCGGCAATAGTTACTTTCTCTGCCTCAGTCTGCAGATGAGGAAGGAGTAAACAGAGTCATGGTAAAAAGATAATGGGCTGAACCTTTAGGCCACGATGTGGGTGAACAACGAAGTAAGCACTCTCTCTCTCTGACTTAGCTTTACAGAGCTTCCTCTCAGCCCTCCAGTTTCAAGAGCCCACCTACCATCCCTAATTGGATGGTGAGCCTGTCCTCCAGATGTTAATTTGTGGAATAATCACAGCCGGGTGACTGTTCTCCACAGGGCAAGCTTCTGACCCCCATTTGACCCTGATATTGGAGTCCTGAATCCCACTGAAAATCCTGCCTAACAGATTTCAGTGGAATGCCTGGAAGTAAATTTTCGATATTATCACAGCACCGGAGACTTGGGTTCGATTCTCACCTCGGTTGACTGTGTGGAGTTTGCGCGTTCTCCTTGTGTCTGGGTGGGTTTCCTCCGGGTGCTCCGGTTTCCTCCCACAGCCCCAAGATATGCAGGTTATGCTAAATTGCCCCTAGATGGGGTTACATGGCATGGGGGATTGGGCCTGGATGGTGTGCTCTTTCAGAAGGTCGGTGCGGACTCAATGGGCCGAATAGCCTCCTTCTGCACTTTAGGGATTCTGTTTTTCTATGATACCTATGCAATTTTACTTATTTTTATTGATCCATCAGTATATTAGAAAATAGGCAAATAGATGAAGGTGATGCAATAAAATTGCAGAATTGTTACAGAGCAGAAAGAGGACATTTGGCCGATCGTGTCTGCACTGGCTCTCCAAATGAGCATCGTGGCTTAATGCCATTACCCTGCCTTTACCCCCGTACCCCTGCACATTGTTTCCATCCAAATAATCATCTTATGCCCTCTTGAATGCCGCAATTGAACTTGCCCCCACACCACTTCCAGGCTGTGCATTCCAGACACGAACCACTTGCTGTGTAAAAACGTTTTTCTCACAAAACATTTTCTTCTTTTGCAAATCATTTTAAAGGTGTTCTCTCCTTCTTGATCCTTTTATGAGCAGGGACATCTCCTCCCTATGTACTTGTCCAGCCTCCTCATGATTTTGAACATCTCTATCAAATATCCTGTTAGCCTTCTTCTCTGTGAGGAAAGTAATCCCAACCTCTCCATCTATCCTCGGAAATGAAGTTTCTCTGATAAGTGTGAGTGCTGCTCTAGGGGGGTTGGATAATCACACACATACGTTCTGTTCTTATCCCAAGTTGGTAAGCTTCTGGGCCTCTTTCTTTAACACCGTGTCGGCGCTACTCAATGTAATTTGGATCCTTGTCCGCTGGTGCCCATATTTGGGGTGTCAGACTCACCGACGCTTCAATGAGGGGTGAAGGTGGATGTCCTCGCTTTCACCTCAATGATAGCCCAGAGACAACTTCAGCTTGGGTGGAGGGCTCCTACTCCATCTTGGTTTGGCTGGGTGATCTCCTGTCTTTTCTACATTTGGAGAGGATTAAGATGGCAGTTATTCATGTTCTTTTTTGAAGTGCTCGTCACGTCAGCTGTCAGGGGATTTAGTTTAGTTTAGTTAATACATGTTTTTGCTTGTTTGTCTCTTTCTTCTATGTGTATTTATGGTTAATTGTTTTGGATGGTTTTGTGCAATACGACATTTTTTTAATAAACAGATTTTAAAAGAAGTAAATGAAGTTTCTCATCCCTGGAACCCTTCTTGTAAACTTCCTCAGCACTCTCTACAATGTGTTCACACCCTTCCTGTAGTGTGGCACCCAGAACTGTACACAATATTCCAACTGAGGTCTAACTAGTGTCTTGTGTAAGTTCAGTATAACCTCCTTGGTCTTGTACTCTATGCCCCTGTTAATAAAGCCCAGAATATTATACTTTATTAACTGCTCCCTGAGCCTGTCCTGCCACCTTCAATGATCTATGCACGTATACACCCAGGTTCCTGTGCTCCTGCACCCCTTTACGAATATTACCCCTTATTTTATATCGTCTCTCCATGTTCTTCCTATAAAAATGTATCACTTCACACTTATCCACATTGAACTTCGTCTGCCGCCTATTTGCCTACTCCATCATCTTGTCTATGTCCTTTTGAAGTTCTACACTGTTCTCTTCACAGTTTGGATTATTTTAATGTATTGTTTTATCCGCACACTTTGAAATTCCCCCTCCATACCAGGATCTATATTTTTTATTTTTTTTTTGAAAAATGTTTTTTTTCAACATTTTAACACAAACAGTACCTGACACGCACCCCCCCCCCCCCCCCCCCCACATCCCTTGGCAGCAACTTCCAAACTGCAAACAGAAAACACCCCATCTCTGTGGAACCCCTCGTCTGCCCCTCTCAGAGCACATTTTACAAGGCCAAAATCTCTAACAGGTCCTCCCAGCCACACAGAGGAACTGGGAGAAGAAGCTGACCTCCACCTCAACAGGACCTGCCCACGAGCATTCAGCAAGTTGAAGACTAAGACATCTGCCCCCCACCCATTTGCAACTTCGGCATGTCTGACACCCTGAATATGGCCTCAAGGGAGCCCGGCTTCAATTCCATGTGCGGAACCTCGGGCATGGTGCTAAAAAGGACCCCCAATATCTCTCCAACTTCGGGCAGAACCAGAACATATGGGACATGGTTGGCTTCACCCCTCCCATACCGCTTACAACTATCCTCCACCCCTCAAACACCTGGCTCATTCTCGCCTTCGTTAAGTGCGCTTTATGCACTACCTTTAGCTGAATCAACCCCAGCCTCGCACATTGATCTTTCAAAGCACTTCACACCATAATCAGTCCTCTAGGCCTATTCCTAACTCTTTCTCCCACTCAGCCTTAATCCCTTCCATAGACTCCTTATCCTCCTCCATAGGCCTACCGTAAACCACTGAGACAACCCCACTCTGCAACCCCCCATCCCCCACCGACAACAACTCATCCAGCAAAGAGGACTTCCTTGCGAAATTCCGCACCTGCACATCCCTAAAGCCTTTGTCATGCTGGAGCCCATACCTCACCCCCAACTCCTCCAAAATTGTGAATCTCCCGTCCAGAAACAGATCCTTCATCTCTTTCACCCCTTTCTCCACCCATCCCCAGAAATTCGCATCCACCGGCCCTGGATCAAACCTATGATTTCCTCTTACCGGCATCACCCTCGACTCCACCTCAACTTGAAGTACTGTAGAAATTGCCCCCAGATCCTCAGTGTGGCTACCACTACCAGATTCCCAGAATACTTCCCTGGGGCTAGCGGCGGCGGTGTCGTAGCCAGCGCCTACAACCCTGACCCTTAAAGGACACCGCCTCCATCCGCACCTACAAAGCTTCCAACTCCTTCCTACAGCCCCGCATTTTCTCCGCATTTGCCATCCAGTAATAGTGCAACAGATTTGGAAGAGCCAAACTCCCCGACTGCTGTCCCCCTTGATTGTGAGAGGAAACCGGAGCACCTAGAGGTAACCCAAGCAGACACGAGGAGAACGTACAAACTCCACACAGTGACCCAGGGTCGGGATCAAACCCGGATCCTTGGTGCTGTGTGGCAGCAATGCTAACCACTGTGCCACTGTGCCTCCCTATACTTTGAACTTTAGTAAATATATTCTACTTTATTCTTTCTCCAAGTCCCATGGATCCCACGGATATTCAAATGATGCAATGTTTTCCATGCATTCAGAGGTCAAACGTTCACTCTTCACCCTAAAGAACGTCCAGTTGCATTGATCCCTACACGATCTCACCATAGCGAGTGCCCTTAATTTTCACATCTGTGCCATCAACAAAGGAATGTAATATGTGAACATGGTGGCTGGCCAATACACCTATCACTCTTAAATCCCAGGTACACATCATGGGGGAATCGCTCAGGAGGCATGGGGATTACCTCCCACCTTACTGCATTCCACTCCCCCCTCTAAGTGTTATTATTCCCTCCTCCCACCAGAACCCTGAGTTCCCACCCCCAGGACCCCACCATTGACACCATGGATCAACCCTCTAAATCAAACCCCCCAATCCCTTTGCTGAACATATTCTTCCCCTCTTTCCCAGACTCTCTCTCCTGCATTTCTTGCCCAGCTTCCACTCTACCCTTCCTCTGCCCCCACCCTTTGCTTCTGTACCTTTTAGGGCCTTGGCATAACTTTGGTACTAGCACTTGAGAGTGGCCCCAAAGAGCGCAAAAGCAGTGTCAACTGACCTGAGAGTCCAGGATGAAGTCTACCTTGCCATGTACAGTCATGGAACAGAACGTTCTATATTCCTGCTGTCAGGGCGCTTAATTTGGAAAGGGAGCAATATTTTGGTGTTTTGGTCTTTTAATGAAATTTATTAGATGCAGATAGGTTTCTCGACATAACTCCACGGGACATTCATCCTACCTTTAAGCCGCCATGAAAGTCCAGAGAACAAAATTCCAATCTAATTTTTGCCCTCCCACCAGGTCTTATTTGTCCATCCACCACGATTTCTGCTGTGGGAGGAGTGGACATTTCTACCCAGAGACTACAAAAATTGGATTTTGGAGTGTCACTGTGGATTGTGCTACAGAAGCACCAACCTGAGATAGTGTGTATAGCCACATGAGGTGCAGCCTGTGTTACACCCATGCTGGAAAGGGCACAGGTTTGGGTGTGCCGTACATAAACAACTTTCACAATGGGGAAAATTGTAAAGTCACTTAAGCATTCCAGCTGATTTGAGGCATGTTCTGCAAACTTGGCCCATGCAGGTCCAGTTAACTCCTACTCACAGCTGAAATGAGTTCAGCTACACAAGGAAAATTAAAATATCTGGATCCGAGTGGTGGGTGACATGCGTTAGAATTACTCCTACTTTTGCAAAGTCTGTGAAAGTATTGGAGTATTTTTTTGAAGGTGAGTTGTTGAATTTGAAAGGGAGTGTTGCTGTGTGCACACAAGGGAGAGCAATGGAGATTTGTCACCTAGTTACATAAAGGCTGCAACAACTATTGAGGCTGTAGTTGCAGTGTCTCTGTGTCTGAGCCGAAGTCTCCTGCTTCCACTAGTCAGTTACAATTCTACCCAATGCTTTGTGGAATGCTTAAATGGAAAACAGAAGCTGGTTAAATGGTTGAGGTGATATTAGCATTAGACATCAGGCTTTGGGAGTTCAACACACTACAAAACATTTACTGGTATTATTCCATACTGTGCGGGTAAGAGAACGTAACGACTGTAGAATAATGGAAGTCTAAGCTAAGAGATGTTGCAGTTTGAGGGGAATTCATTTCCTATTTTATCACATGCCCGCAATTAGGGAGTCAATATAATTGTGGCCAAGGAGAACAAAACTTGCATCCCCACACTCCAAGGGTCTGCAGATTAGTTTGGTTCTCTAAATAAATCTTAATGTGAGAAATGATTAAACAAGAAGCGATCAAGTGATTCACCAGACAAACTTTTATGGCAATAATGTTATATTATTTCCCTTGACACATCTAATCCTTTATGGAGATAGTCTGATTAATGTTTGGTAATCCCCAAAGTTTTAATGTTGCTGCAATTATCCTATGTACTCATATCCGTGAAAAATTAACTTGTAATTATTGTTTCATGATTCCTGCTCCACATTGTATGGCAATCCCTGCCATTTAGTAGGCTACCCATAATCACTTTTTAGATTACCACATTAAGAATAGCATTTGTTCCCCGAGGGCGGTGCTGGTGCGGTTCCACCGATTCAGTGACCGGGAGTGTGTGCTGCGCTGGGCCAAGAAAGAGAGGAGCAGTAAATGGGAGAATTCGGTAGTGAGGATCTACCAGGACTGGAGTGCGAAGTGGCTAAGCGGCGGGCCGGGTTCAACCGGACGAAGGCGGTGCTTCATGCTAAGCAGGTCAGGTTTGGAATGCTGCAGCCTGCGCGCCTGTGGGTGACATACAAGGACCGGCACCATTACTTCGAGTTCCCGGAGGAGGCGTGGGCCTTTGTACAGGCGGAGAAGCTGGACTTGAACTAGGGCCTGGGAACATACTTTGGCCGGCGTTGTTTCCGCTGTGGCTGTTTTGGTCCAACTGTTTCAACTTTTTCAACTTCGAAATGTGTGTTATGTATGCTGGTTTTCTTTTTGCTCTGTTTACGGGTGGGTTTGTCTGTTGGGTATGGTTGTGGGGTAGGTGGGGAGTGTTGGGGGTTTGTGTTCTATATGTTCTCTTCTGTACGGGGCTGGGGATTGAGGGGAAACTGGATTTTGGGGAACTGCGTCAGAAGGATGGGTGTGGCAGTGTGAAAGTGCGGGCTTTCCTCTGGTCTCCCGTGCTGCGGGGCAGGGGGGTGGAGCTTGCGATGGGGGCAGGGCCTCTACGGGTCTTTTTTCCCGCGCTGCAGTAATGCCAAGGAGGTGTGGCAAGAGGGGGATGACCCCAAGCCGGGAGGGGATAGGTTTTGGCGGGAGCTGCCGGGGTCAGCAGAAGTCAGCTGACTCACGGAAGTACCATGGAGGGTGCGTCGCGGCTAGGAGGGGTCCTAGCCTGGGGGGGGGGGAGGGGGTGGGGGGGGATACCGGGTTGCTGCTGGAACGACTAAGAAGGAGCCGATGAGGGCCGGGGGGGAAGAGGAGAGGCGCTATCGCCATGGGGAACGGGTCGAGCGGGGTGTGCTGGCCTCGGGCGAACATCTGCCAAGCTATGGCTAGTCGGCAGGGGAGGGGGGCGGGTTGCCCTCTGATCCGGCTGATTACCTGGAACGTGAGGGGGCTGAACGGGCTGGTTAAGAGAACCAGGGTGGTCTCCCATCTAAGGGGGTTGAAGGCGGACGTGGCTATGCTCCAGGAGACCCACCTGAAGGTGGCGGACCAGGTCCGTCTGAGGAAGGGGTGGGTGGGGCAGGTTTATCATTCAGGATTGGACGCAAAGAACCGGGGGGTGGCGATTCTAGTGGGGAAGAGGGTGGCGTTTGAGGCGGCTGAGGTGGTGTCGGACAAGGAGGGCAGATATATCATGGTGAGGGGTCGGCTTCAGGGAGAGAAGGTGGTGCTGGTGAACGTATATGCCCCGAATTGGGATGATGCTGGCTTCATGAGGCGCTTGTTGGGCCGCATCCCGGACCTGGAGGCAGGGGGCCTGATCATGGGGGAGATTTTAACACAGTGCTGGATCCCACACTGGACCGGTCCAGTTCAAGGACGGGTAGGAGACCGGCGGCGGCCAAAGTGCTGAGGGGATACGTGGACCAGATGGGAGGGGTGGATCCCTGGAGGTTTGGGAGACCGAGAGCGCGGGAGTATTCCTTTTTCTCTCACGTCCATAGGGTTTATTCCCGGATAGACTTTTTTGTCCTGAGCAGGGGGTTGATCCCGAGGGTGCAGGATGCCGAGTATTCGGCCATAGCGATTTCGGACCATGCCCCGCACTGGATTGATCTGGAGATGGGGGAGGCACGGGACCAGCGCCCACTCTGGCGCCTGGATGTGTGGATGCTGGCGGAGGAGGAGGTGTGTAAGAGGGTTCGGAGAAGCATTGAGGGGTATCTGGATACCAATGAAACGGGGGAGGTCCAGGTGGGGATGGTCTGGGAGGCTCTGAAAGCAGTGATCCGGGGGGAGCTGATCTCCATCCGGGCCCACAGGGAAAGGAGGGAGAGGAAGGAGAGGGAGAGACTGGTGGGAGAGCTTCTGGAGGTGGACAGGAGATATGCGGAGGCACCGGAGGAAGGGTTGCTGGGAGAACGGCGCAGGTTGCAGGCCAATTTTGACTTGTTGACCACCAGAAAGGTGGAGACACAGTGGAGGAGGGCGCAGGGCGCGGTATATGAGTATGGAGCGAAGGCGAGCAGGATGTTGGCGCATCAGCTCCGTAGGCGAGATGCGGCTAGGGAAATTGGGGGAGTGAAGGATGGGGGTGGAAATGTAGTGCAGAAGGGGACAGAAGTAAACGGGGTCTTTAGGGACTTTTACGAGGGATTGTACCGGTCGGAACCTCCGAGGGGGAGAGAGGAGATAGAGAGCTTCATGAACAGGCTATGTTTCCCAAGGGTTCAAGAGAGGCTGGTTGAGGGGCTGGGGGTGCCGATAGAGTTGGAGGAACTAGTCAGGGGGATCGGGCAAATGCAGTCAGGTAAGGCCCCGGGGCCGGACGGGTTCCCGGCAGAATTTTACAAAAAATATGCGGACCTGGTGGGTCCCCTGCTGGTGCGAACTTTCAATGAGGCGTGGGAGGGGGGGCTTTGCCCCCGACGATGTCGCGGGCACTGATCTCTTTGATCCTAAAACGGGATAAGGACCCCTTGCAGTGCGGATCATATAGGCCTATCTCACTCCTTAACGTAGACGCTAAGTTGCTGGCGAAGATCCTGGCTACCAGGATAGAGGATTGTGTGCCAGAGGTAATTCATGAAGATCAGACAGGGTTTGTCAAGGGGCGGCAGCTCAACACGAATGTGCGGAGACTGCTCAATGTTATCATGATGCCGGCAGTGGAGGGGGAGGCGGAGATAGTGGTGGCGCTGGACGCAGAGAAAGCGTTTGATAGAGTTGAGTGGGGGTACCTATGGGAGGTGCTGGAGAGGTTTGGATTTGGGGAGGGATTCATCAAATAGGTGAGGCTGCTTTACGCGGCGCCGATGGCGAGTGTAGTCACAAATGGAAGGAGATCGGAGTATTTTAGGCTTTATCGTGGGACCAGGCAGGGGTGTCCCCTGTCCCCCCTGCTCTTTGCACTGGCGATTGAACCGCTGGCCATGGCGTTGAGGGAGTCAGGGAAGTGGAGGGGTCTGGTGCGGGGGGGGGGGGAGGAGCACCGGGTATCGCTGTATGCGGACGACCTGCTGTTATATGTGGCAGACCCAGAGGGGGGAATGCCGGGGGTGATGGAACTGTTAGCGGAATTTGGGGGCTTCTCGGGCTATAAGCTGAACTTAGGAAAGAGCGAGGTATTTGTAGTGCACCCGGGAGATCAGGAGGAGGGAATTGGGAGGCTCCCCTTCAGGAGGGCAGTGAAGAGTTTCAGGTACCTGGGGGTGCAGGTGGCCAGGAGTTGGGGGGCTCTTCATAAGCTTAACTTCAGCAGATTAGTTGAACAGATGGAGGAGGAATTTAAAAGGTGGGACATGGTGCCGCTATCGCTGGCGGGCAGAGTGCAATCCGTCAAAATGACGGTACTCCCGAGGTTCTTGTTCCTCTTCCAGTGCTTGCCCATCTTTATCCCTAGGGCCTTTTTTAAAAGGGTGACCAGCAGCATCATGGGGTTTGTTTGGGCGCATGGCACCCCGAGGGTGAAGAGGGTCTTCTTGGAGCGGAGTAGGGATGGGGGGGGGGCTGGCGTTGCCCAACCTCTCGGGGTACTACTGGGCGGCCAACGTGTCGATGGTGCGTAAGTGGGTGATGGAGGGGGAGGGGGCAGCATGGAAACGGATGGAGAGAGCGTCCTGTGGAGATACAAGCCTGGGGGCCCTGGTAACGGCGCCGTGGCCGCTCCCTCCCACGAGGTATACCACGAGTCCGGTGGTGGCGGCTACCCTCAAGATTTGGGGGCAGTGGAGGCGACATAGGGGAGAAGTGGGGGGCTCGATGGAGGCTCCGTTAAGGGGGAACCATAGGTTCGTCCCGGGGAACATGAATGGGGGATTTCGGGGATTGGTATAGAGCGGGCATTAGACAGCTGAAGGACCTGTTTACCGACGGAAGGTTTGCGAGCCTGGGGGGGTTGGAGGAGAAATTTGGGCTCCCGCCGGGAAACATGTTTAGATATCTGCAGGTAAAGGCATTTGCTAGACGGCAGGTGGAGGGATTCCCTGCGCTCCCCGCGAAGGGGGTGAGTGACAGGGTGCTTTCGGGGGTCTGGGTCGGAGAGGGGAAGATATCTGATATCTACAAGCTTATGCAGGAGGTGGAAGAGGCGCCAGTAGAGGAGCTGAAAACGAAGTGGGAGGGGGAACTGGGGGAACAGATCGAAGATGGGACATGGGCTGATGCCCTGGAGAGGGTAAATTCTTCCTCCTCGTGTGCACGGCTTAGCCTCATCCAATTCAAGGTGCTGCATAGGGCCCACATGACTGGGACGAGGATGAGTAGGTTCTTTGGGGGTGAAGATAGGTGTGCCAGGTGCTCGGGGAGTCCAGCGAACCATGCCCATATGTTCTGGGCATGCCCGGCATTGGAGGAGTTCTTGAAGGGGGTGGCGAGGACGGTGTCAAGGGTGGTGGGATCCAGGGTCAAGCCAGGATGGGGACTCGCGATCTTTGGGGTTGGGGTAGAGCCGGGAGTGCAGGAGGCGAAAGAGGCCGGTGTGCTGGCCTTTGCGTCCCTAGTAGCCCGGCGAAGGATTTTGCTACAGTGGAAGGACGCGAGGCCCCCAAGTGTGGAGACCTGGATCAATGACATGGCGGGCTTCATTAAGCTTGAGAAGGTTAAATTCGCCCTGAGAGGATCGGTGCAAGGGTTCATTAAACGGTGGCAACCTTTCCTCGACTTTCTGGCTCAACGATAGGGTACTGGGACAGTAGCAGCAGCAACCCGGGGGGGTGGGGGGTGGGGGGGGGGGACGTTGATTATGTTGGCTTATTTTATTTAAATTTGATTTATCTAATTTTAATTTATGGTTAAGTTCTCTTGTTTGGGGGGGGGGGGGAATGTGATGCATGTGATGTTACGGTATGGGGGGAATTGTGGATGTTATGGGGCTGTTAGTTGCATATTACTGCTTTTTGCTATACTTGTTGTAATATTTTCTGTAAAAAATTCCAATAAATATTATTTTAAAAAAAAGAATAGCATTTGTCTGAGATATAGATAAGTCCCCTGGGCCAGATGGGATTTATCCTAGGATTCTCTGGGAAGCCAGGGAGGAGATTGCAGAGCCTTTGTCCTTGATCTTTATGTCGTCTTTGTCGACAGGAATAGTGCCGGAAGACTGGAGGATAGCAAATGTTGTCCCCTTGTTCAAGAAGAGGAGTATAATTATAGACCTGTGAGCCTTACTTCGGTTGTGGGTAAAATGTTGAAAAAGGTTATAAGAGATAGGGTTTATAATCATCTTGAAAAGAACAAGTTGATTAGCGATAGTCAACACGGTTTTGTGAAGGGTAGGTCATGCCTCACAAACCTTATTGAGTTTTTTGAGAAGGTGACCAAACAGGTGGATGAGGGTAAAGCGGTTGATGTGGTGTATATGGATTTCAGTAAGGCGTTTGATAAGGTTCCACGCGGTAGGCTATTGCAGAAAATAAGGAAGTATGGGATTGAAGGTGATTTAGCGGTTTAGATCAGTAATTGGCTAGCTGAAAGAAGACAGAGGGTGGTGGTTGAAGGCAAATGTTCATCCTGGAGTTCAGTTACTAGTGGTGTACTGCAAGGATCTGTTTTGGGGCCACTGCTGTTTGTCATTTTTATAAATGACCTGGAAGAGGGTGTAGAAGGATGGGTTAGTAAATTTGCAGATGACACGAAGGTCGGTGGAGTTGTGGATAGTGCTGAAGGATGTTATAGGATACAGAGGGACATAGATAAGCTGCAGAGCTGGGCTGAGAGGTGGCAGATGGAGTTTAATGCGGAAAAGTGTGAGGTGGTTCACTTTGGAAGGAGTAACAGGAATGCAGAGTACTGGGCTAATGGCAAGATTCTTGGTAGTGTAGATGAACAGAGGGATCTCGGCATCCAGGTACATAAATCCCTGAAAGTTGCCACCCAGGTTAATAGGGCTGTTAAGAAGGCATATGGTGTGCTAGCCTTTATCAGTAGGGGAATTGAGTTTCGGAGCCACAAGGTCATGCTGCAGCTGTACATAACTCTGGTGCGGCCACACCTGGAGTACTGCGTCCAGTTCTGGTCACCACGTTTGGAAAGGGTTCAGAGGAGATTTACTAGGATGTTGCCTGGTATGGAGGGAAGGTCTTACGAGGAAAGGCTCAGGGACTTGAGGTTGTTTTTGTTAGAGAGGAGAAGGCTGAGAGGTGACTTAATAGAGACATATAAGATAGTCAGAGGGTTAGATAGGGTGGACAGTGAGAGTCTCTTTCCTCGGATGGTGATGACCAACACGAGGGGACATAGCTTTAAATTGAGGAGTAGTAGATATAGGACAGATGTCAGAGGCAGTTTCTTTACTCAGAGAGTAGTAGGGGTGTGGAACACCTGCAACAGTAGTAGACTCGCCAACTTTAAGGGCATTTAAGTGGTCACTGGATAGACATATGGATGAAAATAGAACAGTGTAGGTCAGATAGGCTTCAGATGGTTTCACAGGTCGGCGCAATATCGAGGGCCGAAGGGCCCATACTGCACTGTAATGTTCTATGTTCTATATAGGAGAGTGACCAGAACACATGGTCCAGCAAAATAACCGTGGTGAATGTATAAGCACTAGTAATTCACCAGTATACTGTGTTGCATGATGCCATGCCATTAACCCTGTGGGCTCCATGTATGGGCCACTGTGTGGCTTCACCCACAGGGGGAGATGTGGAGCATGTACGGGCTCCACCCATGGCTCCGCCCCTTATAGGAAGTATAAGAGCAGCTGGTCTGCGGGACCGCCTTCAGTAATGTACCAGTCGCAGGCAGGCAAAGTTGTAAGCTGATTAAAACCTATGTTTACTTCGACTCGAGTTTCCGAGTGAATTGATGGTCACATCAATAACTTCTGGAAAAGGTCAGGCTAAGCAGGTGCACTGAGGAACCCACCGCAACACATTTCTCTTTCACCCCGCCAATGGGATGATCCATTACGCCGGCTGGTCAATGGGGTTTCACATTGTGGGGCAGCCCCACGCAGTCCGGAAACCCCGGGCCGCCGGCAAAATGGATCATCCCGTCGATGGAGAATCCAGCAAACCATCTCCAGATATTTTAATTAATAAGAGAATCTAGAGTGGAAATCTTTGATCTACTTATTGCCTATTTAAATGATTGCACAATAATTCCTGTAATTCCTAATTAGACTGCAAAATTTTCAAAGAATCAAGACTGACTGAATGATTTGCCTGTCAGGAAGAATTAAGATTTACGGAATTTGTGTGGGATGCCTGATCTCCAAATCTGAATTATTTCCCTACATTAGGCACCTCTGTTTTGCCAGTTGCATTTCCAGATCACCTTCAGGCTTTCTATGGTGTCTGCCACTATGGATAATAATAATAACCTTTATTGTCACAAGTAGGCTTACATTAACACTGCAATGAAGTTACTGTGACAAGCCCATAGTCACCACATTCCAGCGCCTGTTCAGGTACACCAAGGGAGAATACACCGACAGATTGGGTTAATTCTGTGGTGTGCGTCACCCCAAAGACCTGAACCTTAACATCAAGAGAGAGCACTACCCGATTCCGAAGCGGGAGGAAATAACAGGCGAGATGGCTGGAGCAACATGTTTCAGAATACTGGACGTGTCAAAAGGCTTCTGGCAGCTCAAGCTGGATGAAGCAAGCCCAAAGCTGTGCATGTTTAACACATCCTTTGGGTGCTATTGTTTCCTGAGGATGTCATTTGGCATAATTTAGAATGTGTCAGAAATTTTCCACCTTCCATCTTGCCATGGAGCGCATAGTTTTTTTACCAATTATTTTTTTCCATTTTAGGGGCAATTTAGCATGGCCATCCACCTAACCTGCACATCTTTGGATTGTGAGGGTGAAACTCACGCAGACACGGGGAGAATGTGCAAACTCCACACAGACAATAACCCAGGACCAGGATTCGGACCAAGTCCTCAGCGCCATAGTCCCAGTGCTAACCACTGTTCCACGTGCTGCACTGGAGTACATAGTTGAAGGGTGACCAGGCATCTGAATCTATGTGGATGACATAATAATCTGGGGTTCCACACATGACGAGCATGACAGAAGACGTTTTAGGGTTTACAAAGAATAAAAGTGGCCTGAAGCTTAATAAACCAAAATGCCGAATTGGGGTTGACAGCAACACTTTCTTGGGGGGCAGGCTCTCTGCTCAAGGTGTGCAGTTGGATAATGAGAAGTTAAAGGCTATTTTGACGATGCCACGTCCCACAGATTAAAAAAGCAACTTACAGAGACTAGGGATGATCAACTTTGTTGGCAAATTTATTTCCAATCTGGCTTTAAAACCTCTCACCTCCGCGATGCGATAAAAAAAGGGCGCAGTGTTCCAATGGTCTCCCAGACATGAGCAGGAGTGACAAGCATTGCATATCCCATTGACTACAGCGCCAGTTATAGTGTTTATTAACCCTCAGAAAAAGACTGAGCAGGAACGCCAACAATAAATGAAGGTGGAACACGATCACCTATTCAGCCATTGCTGAGGAGATCATGTCGGAAACCTGAAGAGACTGAACTTGTAGTGAACTGTGTAAAGTACATGTTTAAATTCATCATGCATATCATGTTTTGTAAAGCACAGTCATATTTCCAAATGTTAACACTTACAAAGGAAGGGGGAAGTGGCGATATGCATGTGCACATCAATGCATATAGTCATTTATCAATGTATATAGTTATCGGTACGACCTCCGACCAGCAGGTGGCAATAGAGATTCACCAGATGAATTGAGAGATTTGGCTAGGGGCTTTTCACAGTAACTTCATTGCAGTGTTAATGTAAGCCTACTTGTGACAATAAAGATTATTATTATGTGGTTGAGAATTGGCGTGTTTTTAAGCAGTCCGTTAGTTATCTTTCCACGTGTTCATTTTGTTAAACAAATTCATTTTGTTAAATAAACTATCTTGCTAGTCAAAATGTACCTGGTGTTGTAAGACTTCTTACTGTCTCTACTCAAAGAACTAGATGTTCTGTGTGCATCTGTACTAGAACCACAACACAGAACATAACAGAAATGTGTGTGCCCCAGTCTGCAGACATGGTGATCACAATTCACAGGCTGCCAATGTCAGTTCCAAACGAGATGAGCAACACATAAATTTAGTGCAGCTGTCTCTGCATTCAACATTGTGAAGATACCACACGGTGCAGCCAGCTTGCTATTCTTAAAGCCAGGCTGTACATTAAAGAGAAGCTGCGGTAGGGAGGGCTACTGTATGTTTAATGAAACTTAATTGAACAATATTGGTGGAACTTAAATAATGGAAAATTGAACACCAAGGCAGAGACATGGTCCCAGGGTAATAGATGCGGCACCAGATGTATTGGTGGTGAAGTGGGCAGGAAAAGAGGGACCATTGTTCTGTTGGGGGTCCAAGAGGCCCTCAATGACCCATCTTGAGAATGGACTATGTGCAAGTCATCAGGAAATTTGATTCCTGGATTCTGACCTGAAGACTTAGCAGTAGCACAAGAAGTACAATGACTTCATGTGGATCATCAATGTCAGCGGATACATCTTCATATGTGCGGCACGGTAGTACAGTGGTTAGCACTGTTGCCTCACAGTATCAGAGACTTGGATTAAATTCCGACCTTGGGCGAGTGTGTGGAGTTTGCACATTCTCTCCGTGTCTGCGTGGGTTTCCTCTGGTTCCTTCCCAGTCGCAAAATGTGTAGCTTTGGTGGATTGGCCATGTTCAATTGCCCCTTCGTGTCCAAAAGGTTGGGTGAGGATAAGGTGGGAGCTAGGGCCTAGATAGGGTGCCCTCTGAGAAGGTTGGTCCAGTCTTCTGTGCCGAATTACCTCCTTCTGCACTGTAGGGATTCTATGATTCTATCTGGCATCTCCTACCCACACCACCAATCTCTCGCACAGCCCAATGCACCACAGCCTCCTCAAACATGCAGCAGCCCTCCCTACCACTTGAGACCTGCCTAACATCTAGGTATTCCATCATACCCTCCCACACCTACCAATGCTGCCAACCTCACACCTATCGCTCACTGCACGTAACTACACTGCTGTTCAACTACAGAAGACACAAAATCACAGCACAACACGGTCACTGAAACTCTGTTCTCTGTCTTGCAAGAAAAAAACCACACACAATAGACGGGAGCCCAACAGAGCATTTGGAAGGCAAGGATAACACCTGAGCCCTGCAGAGGAGATGGCTCTCTGCACAATGGCGTTGGCTGCGATGGGGCCACTGGCATCTGGCATTTCGGAGAATAATGAGAATGATGGTGTGTTCCGACCTTATGACTCTTCCCAGCTCCTTGAACACCCTCGCCCTGATACCTGGCATGATGAGAAAGTTGCTGATGGTGTGACCATGGACTTATTGCATCCCATGTATCTCACTCTCTTCATCTCTACCTTCCACTTGTGATTTTCTGCTTTTAAACATCATACGAACAGCCACCTGACCAGCCACAACAGCCCAAGGAGGTATAGATTGAACAACAGCACAGTACTGATGTAAAGGCCCTGCCACTTAATGTGACACACACGTCCATCAGCTCAGATATTGGCACAGCACCTAACATAGCAGCTAGTATAGAGTTTTTCATAATATACACCAGTATATCATGGTGCAGACACACACTGATGGACACACACAGGGACCAATCAACATGAACAAACACCGCAGCCAATCACCAGTTAGAATACACACACTATAAAGGCAGAGGGCACCACAGTTCCCGCTCATTCTGGGTGCTGCCTCTCAGTGTAACAAGAACTCATCCAGCCCAGCACAGACTAACACCACGTGCTGAGAGAATCAACTGGTTTGGACAAGGCTTAGGTCTCTAGTTTAAGTTAGCATCATTTAGACCCACAGTCATCGTCTGTTAGTTAGTTAGAAGTTAGTTGATAAAATTGAGTTGAACCTTCATCAGTGTTGGAAGTGGCTGTTCATCTCTCAAGTCTACACTAGCCAACACTTCAGAGTTGGGATCAGTACTTGGTGTGTCATCCGGGGAGAAATGAACTGTAACTAGGCCAAGGGAAAAGACAAGGTCATGGATATGTTCAGTGTATAGACTCCGATGAGAAGCAGAGAAGAAACCACTTATGACACACCAAGAGGCTGAGTGCATTTGTTACTCTGTCAGACAACCTCCTGTCACAAACAAGAGAATGAATGAGTCCAGCACCACTCTAACAGAGGGTATTGCTCAGAGCTTCCACTCTCCACAGATTGTCCTCAATCATCTTGTTGAATTTGTTGCCTGGACCTGATTCAGGAAGTAGGCAGAGGTGCCTCGCATGCCAACAAAGCGACACTAGGTCTCCAGTACTACGAGGGCGACAAGGTGGGGCAGTGGCTAGCACTGCTACCTCATGGCGGCGAGAACTCATTCTCCCCGTGTCTGCGATGGTCTTATCCCCACAACACAAAGAGATGTGCAGGGTGTGTGGATCGGCCATGCTAAATTGCCCCTTATTTGGGAAAAAAGGAATTGGGTACTCTAAAATTTTATTTTAAATCTCCAGTACTACGCTAATGAATTCCACATCCATGATAAGGATGGCACAGTGGTTAGCACTGTTGCCTCACAGTGCCAGGGACCTGGTTTCAATTCCAACCTCAGGTGACTGTGTGAAATTTACCCATATCTGCGAGACCTTCTTCCTGGTGCTCCAAATATTCCACCTCTTGGTATGTCTCTTCTCTGCTGCCGCATTGAGGTCACTTGATTTAGCTCCAAAGATGCACAGTTGATGTACAGTCCAAAGATGTACAGGTTTGGTGGATTGGCCATAATCAATGAGCGGGGTTACGGGATAGGACGGGGTATTGGGCCTAGGTAGAGTGCTCTTTCGGAGGGTCAGTGCAAATCCGTTTGGCCAAATGGCTTCCTTCTGCACATTAGGGATCCCATGAATTCACTGGATTCTAAGGATAAATAGTTTACTTCTCAGCCATTTCTATGCCTGCAGCATGATTTAAATGAGGTCCCGCAGACCATCTGCAGTATTTAGCTTTCTAGTCGTTGGACAGCACCACTAGAAGGCAATCAAGATTATCAAGTCAACCTGCTAGTGATTTGATTTGCATCAGGACTGTTGAGAACAATTCCTTGGTCCTTATGCAAATTCAGGCGTGCAGGAAATAAATGACAATGGCACTATTAGCTCAAAAAAAATTGATGTGTTCTACTTTTCTTTCATGTTCAAGGCATTTTCACACGAGCAATGTCTGGATGAAATTCTTCCTGAGAAGTTTAGTCAGATTGGGTGCCGCCTTTTTGATGTCTTAGGATAGAAGAGTCAACATCAACTGCTGCAAGGGTTTAAATTGGCAACAATTCAAAAATGTTGAACACAGAAGGAACACCCATCAGTAATTACAATAGAAACACTGAGCTTCACAGCAGAAGGAGGTTATTGGCCGGTTGTCTATCCGAGGCTGAATAAATTCAAAATGAATCATGCTGCCCCTATCTTTCTTCCAATCTGCATCGTATCCTGATTCAAATGTTTATCAAAAATACTTATTTTTTTTAAAATATAATTTTTATTGGAATTTTTTACAGAAAATATAAAACATAACGACAAACAATGAAATGCAACAAAATAACCCATAATAACTGTGACACCCCCAGACCGTATCGGCGCATGTATCACATCCCCCCACCCCCCCAACCCTAATGAACAACAAAAGAACTTTAAAAATATTAAAATTAAATAAACAAACATAGTCATTGTCGGCCCCCCCCCTTTTCCCTCCCCTTTTCCCTCCCCTTTTCCCTCCCCGGGTTGCTGCTGCTGCTGTCCCCGTACCCTATCGTTGAGCCAGAAAGTCGAGAAAAGGCTGCCACGGTCTAAAGAACCCTTGTACCAACCCGCTCAGGGCGAATTTGACCTTCTGTAGCTTAATGAAACCCGCCATGTCATTGATCCAGGTCTCCTCGCTTGTGGGCCTCGCATCCTTCCATTGTAGCAAGATCCTTCGCCGGGCTACTAAGGACGCAAAGGCCAGCACACCGGCCTCTTTCGCCTCCTGCACTCCCGGCTCCACCCCAACCCCAAAAATCGCGAGTCCCCATCCTGGCTTGACCCTGGATCCCACCACCCTCGACACCGTCCTCGCCACCCCCTTCCAGAACTCCTCCAGTGCCGGGCATGCCCAGAACATATGGGCATGGTTCGCTGGACTCCCCGAGCACCTGACATACCTGTCCTCGCCCCCAAAGAACCTACTCATCCTCGTCCCAGTCATGTGGGCCCGGTGCAGCCCCTTGAATTGGATGAGGCTAAGCCGCGCACACGAGGATCAAAAATACTTATTAATGTACAAGTGATATTGTGGCGAACCTGTTTACATGAAAAAGCTTTAATCAGTTCCATGACGTGTGCAAATTTCTCAAGCGCAGGTTCAACTGGATCACTGTGAGCAAACCAGTTTTTCCTGTACACTGTTTTCAAGCTAGCTACAGCATGGCAACTGCAAATGTCGCCAACCCTATTGAATTATTTTGGAGTCTTCAGAAATTAGAGACTAATCTCCTAGATGCTGCTGAAAACAACCTGAAGGAAAAATCAACGTGGCATGAAAGATAATTGCACATTTTCTTTTCATTTTTTGAACGCCTTTGACTGCCCAGGGTGGTTGAAGGCAGGAGGGCATCGACAATGAGACTTCCTGAAATACGTGGAGCTAGAATTGGAAACAAGGTCCTCTCCGAACTACATGGGTGCACAGCGAAACAGTAATCTGAAACATGCTGGGCAGTATGACAAACTGACCAGTCAGTCATCATTCCATTTTAAGATTGATGCCGGTGGGGTTGCGTAGGAATCTTAAAGTGACCACAAAAACAAGCTATGCACTCAGAAGCGATGTCTGTAGAAAAGTTTGGTTTTATTCTGGTTACTAAACACTACTCCTACATCCCCGAAAGGTTTTCCGTGCCCACCCACACCTGGGCTAAGGTACTTATATCCCAGCAATCCCAGGAAAAGGGGGATTAGCCCCTCCCTCTCATCGGGATGAATCATATTCAGGTGAGGCCACAGGGATTCTCTAATGTTAAAGTTACCCTGGTCCTCTGTAAGGTGATAACAGCACCAAAAAGAAAAATGGGAGGGGACATTGATTGACGACCCTACAACTGGCTGAATGTGGCTGCCATTTGTCCATGCAAGATACCACGGGCGGGATTCTCCGACCCCACGCAGGGCCGGAGAATCGGCGGGCAGCGGCGTTATTGCCGCTCCCGCAGGGTTTTTAAATCTCCCACCGGCCAAAAACCGGCATTGTGCAAATACCGCCGGCAGCCTCTGAAAACAGCTGGCGCCGGCGGGATTTCATCTTTTTTTTAGTGTCCACAAATCTCCGGCCACGGGTCACGTCGGCGAAAATCACAGTTGCTTTAAAACGTCGTCAACCATTGATGATGGTTGACGCCGTTCAGTGTCGGGGGGGGGGGGGGGGGGGGGGTGGGTTGCGGCATCGGGGGGGGTGGGTTGCGGCATCGGGGGGGGTGGGTTGCGGCATCGGGGGGGGGGTTGCGGCATGGGGGGGGGTTACGGCATGGGGGAGGGGGTTGCGGCACCGGGGGGGGGGGTTGCGGCACGGGGGGGGGGGGGGTGGGTTGCGGCATCGGGGGGGGTTTGCGGCATCGGGGGGGGTTGCGGCATCGGGGGGGGGCTTGGGGGCAGCGGGGGGGTTGCGGCATCGGGGGGGGTGGGTTGCGGCATCGGGGGGGTGGGTTGCGGCATCGGGGGAGGTTTGGAGGCAGCGGCGTGCAGAGAGGGGGGGCGACAGATGCCCGGGGCCAACGCACCGTCGCCCCCCCCCTCTGTACGCCGCTGCCCCCTACCCCAAACACCCCCCCCTCACCACCCCTACCTCCCTCCAACGCCCCTACCCCCCTCCCCACCACCCCTACCCCCCTCCCCACCACCCCTACCTCCCTCCAACGCCCCTACCCCCCTCCCCACCACCCCTACCCCCCTCCCCACCACCCCTACCCCCCCTCCAACGCCGCCCCCCCATCCCCCCTCCAACGCCGCCCCCCCATCTCTCGCAACGCCGCAACCACCCACCCTCAATGCCGCAACCCCTCCTCATCGCCGGGTCCCCCCCCCTCAACGCCGGTACCCACACACCCCCCCCTCTCTCCTCCTCCCCCCCTTCCTTCCTCCTCCCCCCTTCCTTCCTCCGTTAGTGGGGGGGGGTGCGGCGTTGGAGTGGGGTAGGGGTGGTGAAGGGGGTAGGGGTGGTGAGGGGAGGGGGTTGGGGTAGGGGCAGCGGCGTGCAGAGGGGGGGCGACGGTGCGTTGGCCCCGGGCATCCGTCGCCCCCCCTCTCTGCCCCTGCCGCTGCCCCTACCCCAACCCCCCCCTTCACCACCCCTACCCCCCTCCAACGCCGCACCCCCCCACCCCCCACTAATGAGGAAGGAAGGGGGGGAGGAGGAAAGAAGGGGGGAGGAGGAAGGAGGGGGGGGTGTGGGTACCGGCCTTCAGAGGGAGGGGGGGTGTGGGTACCAGCCTTCAGAGGGAGGGGGACGGGGTGTGGGTACCGGCGTTGAGGGGGGGGGACCCGGCGTTGAGAGGGGGGGGTTGTGGCGTTGCGAGAGATGGGGGGGGCGGCGTTGGAGGGGGGTAGGGGGGGCGGCGTTGGAGGGGGGTAGGGGGGGCGGCATTGGAGGGGGGTAGGGGTGGTGGGGAGGGGGGAGGGGCGTTGGAGGGAGGTAGGGGTGGTGAGGGGGGGTGGTGGGGGTAGGGGGTAGCGGCGTACAGAGGGGGGGGGCGACGGTGCGTTGGCCCCGGGAATCCGTCGCCCCCCCTCTCTGCACGCCGCTGCCCCCAACCCCCCCCCCCATGCCGGGTCGCTCTTCTCCCCCCCCCCCCCGTGCCGGGTCGCTCTTCTCCCCCCCCCCCCCCATGCCGGGTCGCTCTGCTCCCCCCCCCCCCAATGCCGGGTCGCTCTTCTCCCCCCCCCCCCCCCCCCCAATGCCAGGTCGCTCTTCTCCCCCCCCCCCATGCCGGGTCGCTCTTCTCCCCCCCCCCCCCCCCCATGCCGGGTCGCTCTTCTCCCCCCCCCCCCCCCCATGCCGGGGTCGCTCTTCTCTCCCCCCCCCCCAATGCCGGGTCGCTCTTCTCCCCCCCCCCAATGCCGGGTCGCTCTTCTCCCCCCCCCCTCCCAATGCCGGGTCGCTCTTCTCCCCCCCCCCCCCCCCATGCCGGGTCGCTCTTCTCCCCCCCCCCCAATGCCGGGTCGCTCTTCCCCCCCCCCCCCCAATGCCGGGTCGCTCTTCTCCCCCCCCCCCCCCAATGCCGGGTCGCTCTTCTCCCCCCCCCCCCCCCAATGCCGGGTCGCTCTTTCCCCCCCCCCCCCCCCCCAATGCCGGGTCGCTCTTCTCCCCCCCCCCCCATGCCGGGTCGCTCTTCTCCCTCCCCCCCCCATGCCGGGTCGCTCTTCTCCCCCCCCCCAATGCCGGGTCGCACTTCTCCCCCCCCCCCCCCCCAATGCCGGGTCCCTCTTCCCCCCCCCCCCCCAATGCCGGGTCGCTCTTCTCCCCCCACCCCACTGGGTCTCTCTCTCTCCCCACCACACAAACGCCGGGACTCGCCACTTCCGCAGCTGGCGAAACTGACGCCTATCACGTCAGTCCGCTGCTGGCCCTTCCGGGAACGGAGATTGCCAGCTTAAAAGAAGGCCCGGACGCCGGAGTCATGCGCACCGCTTTTTCCCGCCGGAAATGGGCGTCACGTCGGTCCGCGGAGATTTTCGCCCCACACGTGTAATTTCATGCCATCTGAGCAGGGCAATTTGAGACACAGAGGCAGACATGGAGAGTGAAAGGAGAGAGTGAGAGGAGGGAGTAAGGGAATCCGAGAGGAAGGGATAAAGGGAGAGGGTAGCACAGGACATTGCATTTGTCCAGCATCTCATTATATCTCAGAAGCACAACCTAAAAGGAATAGCTTTGAAGTGCAGTGAAGTGCAGTGCAAATACATGAATAGGATGGGAATAGAGGTATACGGACCCCAGAAGTGTGGAAGGTTTTAGTTTAGACGGGCAGCATGGTCGGCACAGGTTTGGAGGGCCGAAGGGCCTGTTCCTGTGCTGTACTTTTATTTGTTCTTTCATTTGATACATAGGTAAAACCATACCAGTTTCATCAATATTGGTTAGCACAGCTGCCTCACAGCACCAGGGACCCGGGTTCAATTCCGGCCTTGGGTCACTGTCTGTGTGGAGTTTGCACATTCTCCTCGAGTCTGCATGGGTTTCCTCTGGGTGCTCTGGTTTCCTCCCAAAGGTGTGCAGGTTAGGTGAATTGGCAATGCTAAATTGCCCCTTAGTGTCCAAAAAGATGTGTAGGTTAGATTAAGGGATTAATGGGGTAAGGCAGGGTGTGAGCATGGGTGAAGTACTCTTTTCAGAAGATCGGTGCAGACGTGATGGGCCAAATGGCCTCCTTCTGCACTGTAGGGATTCTATGATGGATTCTATATATTGAGAATTAAATGAATGCAATATCCTTTGAAGTCAGAAGTATTATTTAATGGAAGGGGTTACGCAGCTAGGGGGGGGGCCTAGCTTGGGGGGGGGGTGGGTGGGTATGGAGGGGGAAGAGGGGGGGGCACCGGGTTGCTGCTGGAATGGCCACGGCAGAGCTGGAGCATGTAGAGGGGGTCGGGATGGGGGTCTGTCGTTGTGGGGAACAGGCTGAGCGGGGGGCGCGGGCACGCAGGGCCGGCTCAAGGCACCGGCAACTCGGGCAGTCGCCCGGGGCGCCATGTGCTAGGGGGCGCCAGAGACTCGGTTCCCGCGCATGCGCAGTGGGGCCGGTGCCAACCAGCGCATGCGCGGTGGCCGCCCTCCCCCAGGGCGGCCCCCCCCCTCGGGTCCGCCCCCCTCGGCCCCCCCCCCCCCCGCCCCCCCTCGCCCCCCCCCCCCCCCCTCGGCCCCGCCCGCCCACCCCCCAAGGGCGCCGAAGTTCAGCTTGCCCGGGGCGCCAGCAACCCTAGGGCCGGCGCTGCGGGCACGTGGCAGATTGCGGAAGGGTGATGGCTAGTCGACGGGGAAGGGGGGCAGGCGGTCCCCTGATCCGGCTGATCACCTGGAATGTGAGGGGACTGAATGGGCCGGTCAAACAGGCCCGAGTGTTTGCGCACCTGAAGGAGCTGAAGGCGGATGTGGCCATGCTTCAGGAGACGCACCCGAAGGTGGCGGATCAGGTTAGATTGAGGAAGAGATGGGGGAGCCAAGTGTTTCATCCGTGCTGGATGCAAAAAGAAATATTATTTAATATCGAACTTTCAACTTTAATGTATTAACATTTTAATTTACTGTTAGTTGTGACTTCTCTATACTGCGATTTCACTCTGATATTTTAAAGGGAATTCTCTCTTCTAACAGCACCCCCTTCTGCCGACTAAACTCAGAAACAGGCTACATTGCCCTTTTGGGAAAAAAATAATCAATCAATTCATGCTTTTTGTGCCAAAATAGCGAATCAGTGTTTTGATTCTACTGTGTAGCCTTCCCCAGCCCGGGTCAACATTGACCTGAAACTTTGGGCTGATTTTATTTTTTATTTGTCCATTGAATGAGGCCGTTGCTGGCTGGATGAGTATTTATTGCCCATCCCTGAGGGTAATTAAGAGTCAACCACATTGCTGTGGACCTGAAGTCACATGTAGGCCAGACCAGGTAAGGATTTCCTTCCCAACCCTATGGTGGTG
The DNA here is from genome assembly GCF_902713615.1 of Scyliorhinus canicula. Taxonomy (NCBI): domain Eukaryota; kingdom Metazoa; phylum Chordata; class Chondrichthyes; order Carcharhiniformes; family Scyliorhinidae; genus Scyliorhinus; species Scyliorhinus canicula. The sequence continues at coordinate 128,756,733 of NC_052158.1, read as the reverse complement.
GCTTTGCAGGTGGGGAAAATTGGGGAGTGCAATGTCAGTATGGCACCCGGATGCATTCCTGTGATCAGGAAAATTTCCCAGGGTGGGCTGGGAAGCTGATCAGCTGCCTGCTCCACAGACAGAATCAGGCAGCCAATTTGCATTGTTGAGGCCCATATTAGGGCCGATTCTGCAGCCTCGCCATCATTTTGCCACCAGTGGTGCAGGCCCTGCTCATGCAGAAGCCATCAGCTCAGTGCTCGTGGCCTCTCTGCAGCAGGCTTGGTGACCATCAGAGCCAGAGGAATGATGCATTCACAATGATGCATTCATTCACAAAAGGCCACAATGTTAGATCAATCTACTGAAAGGGATTCCCTTCCCCCCAGATTCACCATCAGGTTTATATCTTGATTATTTAATTATTGGTGTCCAGGTCAGTGGGGGTGCCTCTGTGTTGAAGTGTCCTCGTTGTTCCTGATGTGCCTCAGCACCTCTCTGGTGGAATTAATGGCCTCTGATTGGGCCGCACCAGCTCACCATCCCTAATAGGAGGCTTCCCCAGGAGGATTGCATCGTTGGTCTCCCTGCCAGTAGGTGTGGACACGGAACCCTTATTTGATCCAAATATTAGGGTCTCGAAGCCCATAGAAAAACTCAGCCAAATAACTGTTTCTCTCTGCAGATGCTGCCTGATCTGCTGAGTATTCCCAATATTTTTGTTTTCATTTCAGTGAAAGAGAAATTTGAATTTCAGCTCTGCATTACCTCTCATCAGACCTAAACATGTATAACATCTATACCATTTCCCACCCCACCCCACCTGTCCTCCACACAGTCATAATATACACCAATATATCATGGTGCAGACACACACTGATGGACACACACAGGGACCAATCAACATGTACAAACACCGCAGCCAATCACCAGTTAGAATACACACACTATAAAGGCAGAGGGCACCATGGTTCCCATTCATTCTGGGTGCTGCCTCTGAGTATAACAAGAACTCATCCAGCCCAGCACAGACTCACACCACATGCTGAGAGAATCAACTGGTTCGGACTAGGCTTAGGTCTCTAGTTTAAGTTAGCATCATTTAGACTCACTGACATCGTGTGTTAGTTAGTTAGAAGTTAGTTAATAAAATTGAGTTGAACCTTCATCAGTGTTGGAAGTGTCTGTTCATTTCTTAGGTCTACACGAGCCAACACTTCACACACCAACCCTTTCCCATGCTCTCCCACTAGAAAGGCATATTTTTAGCCGCACCGATGTGTCTATGAATCGAGCTTGTTGGAATTTAGCACATTGGTTGAATTTGTATAAATCCAGGACCTTTTTGAAACCGTTGTCGTAAAAACCTATCTTGTTCATAAATGTCCTTTAAGGAAGGAAATTTGCCATCCTTACTTGGTCTGGCCTACACATGACTACAGACCACAACAATGTAGTTGACTTTTAAATGCCCTCACAGGGCAATTAGAAATGGGCAATAAATGCTGGCTCAGGCCAGCAATATCCACGTCCCGTAAATGACTAAAATGAGATAAGGAATCAACATCATACAGCGTGGTAATGTAAATAGTTGCAAATACGTCAGGTCATTAACTAGAGCATAGCCTGCAGCCTTGCATGTTCTGTTCTATTGTATGGTATCTATGGAGTTAAAGCTGTTGAGTCTGGAGCATTCCAACACAAGTAGCTTTCAAATTCCATGCAGTTCAGAGAGCAAAGCAATTATTAATAAACCTCTTGTGATCGCACACAAATGCTTAACAAGGTCACCTTTGCAGTCCTTTTACTTAATGAAGAGAGGGATTATTTAGCTGTTTTGTAAATTCAAATTATTTTCCATTTAGGGACATGCCTGTGGCCTTTTCATTAAAAAAGAGTTGTATTTATATGGCACTTGTCTTGAAAATGTCCCAAAATATTTTACATGTTTGAAACACAATCAGCGGGAAGTTGGTGTTGAGGTAGAAGATCAGCTTAAGAGACCAAATAGCCTACTCCTGCTCGTATGTTCCCACAAGCACAGCAAGGTTGCACAAACATTAAAGAGTTAATGAGCAGGTAGTCTCTATTTTACTGTATATTGAGACATCACTTTAACCAGGACGCCAGGAGAACTCTCCTGCTCTTCTTCAAACAGTGGGCACGGGATATTTTAAACTGTCAGGGCCCCAGATCTAGGTGAGAGGGCCGGTTGCATTGCAGACAGTTTGGCATCTGACATGGTGGGCTGTCATGGGAGATGGGAGGGAGAATATGGTCTGCTGGGGGGGGGGGGGGGGGGGGTAATCACCCATGGCTCCTCCATATCAACATTTCATTTGAAAAACAGAATCTCCAATATAGTGCTCCCTCAGTACACAAGTCCTGAAGATTTTAACCCAATATTTTCTGACCCAGAGTTGAGAGTGCTGCCACTGAAACAAACTACATTGGGAATTAATTTCCAGGGGAGCTTTATCAAAAAGCCATCAAAATGGTCTAATGCCACATAACAAGCGTGATTCTCTGGCCTCGTTTCGCTTGAGTGAGAATGCAACGAGGCCGGTGAATAGCGGGAGAGGCCAAAAATGAGAATCGTGCCACGCGCCAAACCATTTGCAATGCGACCAGCCAGCTCCCGTAGGCAAAAGTGGGATCCTGTCGTAGCGCGGCAAGAAACCAATAATCTTTACTTAAGCCCTATTTCCATGAAATTAATGGGAGCTACTCCACATCCAACGGCCTCCTGTGATCCAGCCGCTTCCCAAGCAAGTGGTCGAGCTGGCGCCAATTAATATTCCTTTTTAAAAACGTGAACCTGGCGGGCTTCTGTGGGGCGCCGAGGAGGTGAGTAGCTATCTTCGCTCACAGGCAATGAATCTGGGGCACTTAGCTTGCCACCTCTGTGCTCGGAGGATGGCAGGGGGGAACACGCTCGGCGAGGGTGGGCTACCATAGGAGGGGGGAGGGGGGCCACTGGGAGGGGCAATCATGCGTGGCTCCTCCGTCCCAACCCCTGGATCGTTCCGGGTGCCACCTTGTCCTTTCCTGTCTGCCTCACCGACCACCCATAACCCCCACTGACTGCAGGGCCTCAGGCTGTGCTGCTGAGGGCTATTGCAGAATTGGTTAGGTGAGCACTTCACACATCCCAAGTGCATTCCCATGGATGGGCGTGCCATATTTCACAAGTGTCCCATTCTCCCAATGGAGCTGTCCCACTCTCCCCACCACCCCCTCACCGCCCTTAATCCGTAACCTACCCCCCACCGCTCCCCCCCTCCCCCACCACCCCCACCCCAGTGCCCTCAGAGATGCACATAAGCGGTGGCCTTCGATGCCCCTGGCGGAGGTCCTCTGGGGGCTCTGAGGCCATAAGGACCCAGTGCACTTGTCAGCAGCACATGCACAGCCTTGCCACCTTGTCCCATGTGCTGACTGCAAGATGCGGCTTCTGAGGGAAGGAACTCAGGGGAGATGGAGGCCACATCCCCACTCCATGAGACGGGTCAAGGTTGCCACCTAGCACCCCCTACTCCCAGGTGGTGCCCATAGGGCCCCAGGGTTCACCTCAGGATGGAGGGGCAACTCCGGCTGCCCTGCATCATCTGGATCTGCCAGCCTTGGCAGCTCTTCAATATCTGCATCATCATGTCAATGCCCTCAGCGATGTTCCTCAGTGATTGGGCCATGCTCTGCAGCGCTTCAGCAATGCCCATCTGCGACTGGGACAAGCTCAGTCGCGCCTTGGCCATTCCCATCTGAGACCATGACATGTCCCACAGCTCCTCATCAAGGTCAGCCTGGTACTGGGTCATGTCCCCCCAGTCAGTTGGACATTCTGCTGAGGCCCTCAGCCATGGCCGTCACTGACTGCGCCGCACCTTGGACACCTCCATTAATGCTGATTACGTTGTGCCCCAGGCTCTCCGCTGCGATCGCCACACTAGCAGTGTTGGACCCGGTGCCTGGGCTTCTAGTCCTGGACCTGCTGCAGTGTCGCTGACATCTCCCACTGAATGTCCCGGCCGCTCCCTAACGTCTCCATCAGCTCCGGGAGAGCCTGGTCCAAAGGGTTGGCATCTGGCCGGGACCCAGCTGGGAATTGAATCCAGTTGTCTCATCTCACCAGAACTGCCTCCACCTGATGTGCATCAGTGACAGTGTAGTGATCAGTAGAATGTGACCCAGAAGCCTGACCACTAACAATGCCTACCAAGGTGTGGGCCTTTGTGTGTGTGTGTCTCTGCACTGGTGGAGGGTGGGGATAACAGCTGTGTCTCACCGATGTGGCATCCTCGGCGCTCTCCGCCGAGGTGGTCTCATGAGAGGCAGGGGAGGGGCCACCCCGGATGGGCAGGCATCTTAGGTTGGAGGACCTGCGGGAGAATAAACACGTGGTCAGTGGGAGGGATTGGTCCGTCTGTATGGCAGTAACAACTCAAATGTGACAGGTCCTCCGGGTGGGGCCCAGTGGTTCCTCACCTTTGCAGCATTGGTGACCACTCTGTCCTCGGCCACCCCCTTAACTTCCAGGGCCCATTCCACGAAACCTTGGGGATTCTTATGCCCGGCACCCCTCTGCCAGTTGGGACCTCTCCCAGCAATTGTGGGAGAACATTCTCCTGTGGAGACACAAAAGGGACACAACCTGTTCACAGTGTGGAGGGGGGAGAAGGGCATATAGAGGGTTGGGGGCGGCTGGTCACGTGGGGGTAGGATGGTCTTGGATGGGATGGTGTCAACTCACCCTACTTTCGGCACTGGAGGCCAATCCTCCTGGTCACGCTTCCCGAGCTGATGGCCGCTGCCACTTCATCCCAGGCAGTATTGGCTGCCCTGTGGCTGACCCTCCGGGACCCTCGGGGGAGGGGGGGAAGGACATTCCTCCTGGCCTCGTCCACATCTAGGATCCTCTCCTGGTCGGTGTCCCCGAATCGTGGGGTGGGTCGTCTCTGCGCCATGGCTGCATGCTGAATGGGGTTGGCTGTGAATGTGCTGTTTAAGTGCTTCTCGACCTTGTTAGCAGGGGGCTGGCACGCGCAGTCCTGGTGAATCGGCTGGCGAGCCTTCATTTGCAGCGTGGAGCCTTATTAAGTGGACCAATTAATGTTGCTGGCCTCACTGGGCCAAGCACCAGGAAGCTCACGGTAGTTCCCGCTCGTTACCACACTTAAAAAATCTTTCCGGAGAATCACTCCCAATTTGTTTTTGTTTTAAGTCACCACAGTTCTTCTACCAGAGTCTCAGTGGAGGAGCGGGAGAGGTCCTGTGGAAATCCACCCTGAATGATTTCTTTGTAGATTGAAGGGCTTTCAGTGTGTACAACAAGCCTCTTTCAGGCTGCAGTGTTTACTGATTCCGGGGATGTGGTTGTTGCTGGCTGGGCCAGCATTTATTGCCCATCCTTAATTGCTCTTCAGTAGATAGTGCTGATAGAACACAATATCTTATGATTCAAATGGCTAGGCCAGCCATCTATTGCCCATCCCTAATTGCGCTTGAGGAGGTGATGGTGGTGGGCTGCCTTCTTGAACCGCTGCAGTCCACAAGGTGTAAGTGCACCCACAGTGCTGTTTGGGAGGGAGGTGCAGGATTTTGACCCATGTTCTGCATTTACTGTGCATTCAGCATCCTCTTAATTGGGCAGTGAAACATTTTCTGCTGTCCAATTATCTCCCTCCATGGTGCTGGCCAAATTGATTGTTGTTTCTGTGCGATCAGATTAAGTCATGGGTTTCTGGCATCCTAATTATGTTAACAACATTTTATGAATGAAGAGCTGAGTATATGCAAGGAGTCATGTGATCTTCCTACTCAATAACAGCAACTTTAAGTCAAATATTTGACATATCTTTAAACTTTCCAACTGGACTAACCAACAGGTTTAAGACAATAACAGGAAATTTTGGGAATACTCAGGAGCTCTTTCCAGCATTTTCTGCATTTCAGATTTCCAGCATTGCAGTACTTTGCTTTTGTAACAGGCACCGTGAGATCAGTGCTCCCACTTATTTGCTTGAATAACCTTTCTCAACTAGAAATATTATTTAAGTCAAAAAATATTGTGTACTTATACCTGGACCGGGTTTCTCCAAAATCCCGGCCAAGTGTTGACGGCAGCGTAAACACCAGAGTGGTGTAGGTCAGCATCAACCGGCTTCCTGACCCAGCAATTCAGTGGTCTTCAGGGGGCTAGCACGGTGCCGGTGAGCTGTGTGCTGCTCCGATGTTGAAACGAAGCCCTGCATGGCTGGCGCTGGTCCTCGCATGAATGTGGTTGCTGTCTCCACGCTGTGCATGCGCGTGTTTGCTGTCTCCGCGCCGCACATGCGTGTGGTTGCCATCTCCGCGCCAGTGTATGCACGTGGTTGCCGTCTCCATGCTAGCGCAGAGCAACATGTCGGAGACCTACAGCGGGCCCGCACGGTAGGCGGTAGGCCCCCCCCAGATCGCAGGCGCCCGCCAGTCAGTAGCCCTCGATAGTGGGCCTGGACCCCGTGGAGGTCCCCCCACAGTGTCAGATCCCCCCCCCCCCCCCCCCAACCAGGACATCCACCGCGGCCATGGGTCTGAGTTCCCGCCAGGTGGTACCAGGTTGGAACCAGAGCGGCGAGGCTTTGCGGAATTCGGCGGGAGGTCAGCCGGTCGCCCATGGAGAATTGCCGCAGAGGCCTGTTTCAGCGGTCCCCGACCGGCGCCACATCGACTGCACGGGCGTGACTGGTGGGGTCCGCGGAGAATCGCTGAAGCGCCGATGCACCGGATTTCCGGTGTGAATGGCTTTTCTCCGCCCCCGTGCCGGGCGCGATTCCGGCGCAAAGGGTCGGAGAATCCCGCCCCTTATTTATTACCCCTTGACAATGGGGTTCACAATTTAAATTAATCTGAAAACTCCTCCATGTTGAACACTTCGGATGACTTTGTTAACCTCCCTTCCGATGACTTGAAATTATTAACAAATTTCATCACATATAATAATTTCCTGTATTATTTATGAGTAAGATGTCAACTTTTGCTCAATGGTTGCACTATTTCCTCCACATCAGATTGAGTCTTTATTACAAGGATTTAAGGACACAACCTTTGCAGTAATAGCTTTGTGCTATTTATATGTTGCATAAATCATGTATGTGGGTTCCGTTTGCTTGAGGATCTCTGGTAGGATGTATTTACAGCAATCTCCAGACACTCCTGTTGTCTAGAGTACATAGAACATAGAACAGTACAGCACAGAACAGGCCCTTCGGCCCTCGATGTTGTGCCGAGCAATGATCACCCTACTTAAACCCACGTAACCCGTATACCCGTAACCCAACAATCCCCCCGTTAACCTTACACTATGGGCAATTTAGCATGGCCAATCCACCTAACCCGCACATCTTTGGACTGTGGGAGGAAACCGGAGCACCCGGAGGAAACCCACGCACACACGGGGAGGACGTGCAGACTCCACACAGACAGTGACCCAGCCGGGAATCGAACCTGGGACCCTGGAGCTGTGAAGCATTGATGCTAACCACCATGCTACCGTGAGGCCCTAAGTACTACAGTACTTAGACGGGACGTGGCTCCTGGTTACATGCTGACATCCAGGTGCCTGGCACATTTGCACATTAAAGAGACAGCAGTCTTAAAGCGATATTACAACAACCTCAGTACATCAGTGCAGTCGTGAGGGAGGGTCTCATAAGAACAAAAGAACTAGGAGCAGGAGTAGGCCATCTGGCCCCTCGAGCCTGCTCCACCATTCAATGAGATCATGGCTGATCTTTTGTGGACTCAGCTCCACATTCTGGCCCGAACTCCATAACCCTTAATCCCTTTATTCTTCAAAAAACTATCTATCTTTATCTTTTAAAAAATGTCCATGATGCTGTCGTTTCTGTCCTCCTGGCTGGATGAAACAGATCCCATGGCACTATCTGAAGAAATGGTGGGCAACACGGTACCACAAGTGGATAGCACTGTGGCTTCACAGCGCCAGGATCCCAGGTTCAATTCCCGGCTGGGTCACTGTCTGTGCGGAGTCTGCACGTTCTCCCCGTTTCTGCGTGGGTTTCCTCCGGGTGCTCCGGTTTCCTCCCACAGTCCAAAGACATGCAGGTTAGGTGGACTGGCCATGATCAATTGCCCTTAGTGTCCAAAAAGGTTAGGAGGGGTTATTGGGTTACGGGGATGGGGTGGAAGTGAGGGCTTAAGTTGGTCGGTGCAGACTCGATGGGCGGAATGGCCTCCTTCTGCACTGTATGTTCTATGTTCTAAATGCAGGTGATTTGACCTATATTTACCTCTCAACATTTTACATCCCTCTGTTCTAGTCAAGAAGTTTCAAAATACTTTACAGCTAATGAATCACTTCTGAAATGCAGTCACTATTGTTATGTTGCCAAATGCAACAACCACACAGACACGAGTGAGCATGTTGCAGCAGTGGATATTGCAATTGTTTGCATGCCTCCTCAACATGGAGAATACTCCTTTACCCTTCCTTGCAGGAAAGGTGTGTGAAAATATACCACCATCCATTTTATCTAATTGATTATGGAATGATAGAAATTTAAAGCTCAGAAAGAGGCCATATGGCTCATCATGTCTCTGCGGATCACAAAAGAGCCATTCAAACAAATCCACTTTCCAGCTCTTTTTGATTTGGACCAGAGCTTTTTAGGCTATGGCATCTCAACTGCAAATCCAAGTAGTTTTTAAATGAGATGAGGGTTTCTGCCTCCACCATCCATTCAGGCCGAGAATTCCATATCCCCACCACTGGCTAGATGAAAAATGCTTTCCTCCACTCTCCTCTAATCATTCTGCCAATTACTTTAAATCTATGAGCTCTGATTATTGCCATCTCTGGGAAATGTGTCCTTCCCATCCTTTAGGGCACTCAAAATGTTACACATCTCAATTAAACCTCATCTCAGCCTCCTCTGTTCCATAAAAACTCTTCCCAATCTTTCCTCATTGCGAACATTTTCCCATCCCGGCAGCATGCTCATTAATCTCTCTTGTACTGTCTCTCCTGCAATCACACCCTTTCTGTAATGTGGGGGTGAATTTTATAGTACACTGCCAACACATTTGAAGTGGAGATGCCGGCGTTGGACTGGGGTGAGCACAGTAAGAAGTCTTACAACACCAGGTTAAAGTCCAACATGTTTGTTTCAAACACTAGCTTTCGGAGCACTGCTCCTTCCTCCTTCCTTTCACCTGAGGGAGGAGCAGTGCTCCGAAAGCTAGTGTTTGGAACAAACATGTTGGACTTTAACCTGGTGTTGTTAGACTTCTTACTGAACACATTTGAAGGCACGGAGGCTCATAAAATAGAACAGGTGACCTGCCTGCTGACTTCCCCATAGAATCATAGAATTTACAGTCCCCTTCACTGCAACACCCCCCCCCCCCCCCCCCCCCCCCCGTCCCCCCACAGGCTGGAAGGGTCTCTCCAGCCCCCATAGCAGGACACTCTTCAGTCGTCATGGCATCGTTAAATGCAGTGGTTACTGGAAGAGGGGCAGAGAAATTGGTGCCCTCATCCAGAGCACCTTGAGAGGAGACCACAGAGATGACAAGCAGCCTGTGTGCTAGGGTGAGGTGCGTTTGGTCCTCCCTGCTCATCATTGATGGACAGACACCGAACAAAGAGACTAGGGGTGGGATTCTCCGTTGGCTGATGCCAAACTCGGGAAAGGCAATTGGGCAGAGAATCGGTCTTGACACCGAAATCATTGCCGGCGGCAGTTTCATGCCAAAGCGCAATTCTCTGCTGCCTCGATAGCGGCGTCAATGCGTTCCACTCTGCACGTATAGTAAACACGGTTTGCATATCATTAGCGGGCCTGAACTGGTATTGTCTGAGGCCCCCACCTCCGCACCCCACCCTCTGCCATACCAAAGCCCGCAACCAGCCGCCACCCGTCAGCGGGGCATCACGTGGCCCACCCAAAAAACAATGCCCATAGTAGCCCTACGGGAGGGGGGGGGGGGACGGGGGGGGACCGGGCAAGGGCCGCGGAGTGTACTGCTGGCAAGGGAAGCGCCAGCCAATGGTACCCCTGTTAGCAGGGACAGGCACCAGGGCCAGAGGTCTCCACGGTGCCAGGCATGGGAGGGACCAGGGGTGCGGTGCGGAGATGGGGGAGGGGGGGACATGTGGGGACAGGAGCTGCTGAGCCAGCCGGGGCGACCATATAGCCTGTTGGACCTGACTGGGCATAGGGGTACGCACATGCTAACATATCGGCCTTTCCTCCCCTGCAGACAATGGATATTGGAATCCAACCAGCTTGGTGGGCTTCCTCCGAGTCGCGGCAGCCCTGAGGGATACACTCTGGCTGTATGAGCTGGAGCTGCTTGAGGGGGAGGAGGAGGCTGCAGTAGCGGATCCTGCCCCAGAGGAACAAGAGGCAGCCAGTTAGGGTGGAGAGCCGGCCGCCAAACAAGCGGAGGAGGAGGTGCAAAGGAGAGGCTGCATGAGGCTCTTGTGTACCGGCACCTCCTGTCATTCGAGGACCTGCCGGACCAGGCATGTCTTCGAAGGCTCCGGCTGAGCAGAGGGAGAGTGTGACATATCTGCCAGACCATGGCTTACCTGGCACCACGGGAGAATGGGGGAGGGCACCTGCTCCCATTTGCTCACCCCAAACATCTACACCACAGGGTCCTTCCAAACGTCGAGTAGGGACCAGTCCCTGATCTCACAGAGCTTGGTGCACAGGTGCATCCGTGATGTCATGGAGGCCCTATATGCCCAGTCAGCACAATACATCCATTTCAATGTGGACCGAGCCCACCAGCATGCCCGGGCAGTGGTATTTGCTGCCATTGATGAGATGTTATTATCATTATATTATTATTATGTCTAGGGGGTGATCGATAGGATGCATGTCGCTCTACAAGTACCTGCAGATGACAGGCCGTTCTTCACAAACCAAAAGGGGCTTCACTCAATGAACGTGCAGCTGATCTGTGAGCATCAGATGCGCATCATGCACATCTGCATCCGATACTCAGGCAGTGTGCACTACACCTTCATTCCAGCACACTCATCGATTCCTGGCCTCTTCGAGACCGACCACCACCTGCAACCCCCCCGCCTCCCCGCCCCCACTGAGGTTGTAGTTGGTGACACTTATCCGGAGGCCACAGACTGACGCGGAGATCAGCTATGATGCCCATGCAGCGACCATGGGCATGATTGAGGGGTGCTGTGGCATCCTAAAGATGTGGTTCAGGTGCCTGGACTGCTCTAGACGAGCCCTCCAATATAGTGCAGGGAGGGCCAGGGCCAATGCACATGAGACACTTTGATCACCTCCAGGTTCACCGATTTAGAGGCCTGGCTAGCAGTACGGACCTCCCATCCCAACCCCTCCATGCGCCAAACCCCCTTGCAACCCACGCCATGATACCTACCTGCCTCACAGCAGTGTGCGGCCCTGGGTTGGCAGTAACAGCAGGTCTGGTCCATGGGATGGGGGATGATGACAACCCACTCTGGGATGAGCTTTGGTGCTCCGTACCGTTTGACAATGTCTGACTCCTGCCCACGGTAGCACTTTCCATCGTTCACCTGGGTAATCCCTGCATGTGAGGTGGCCTTCCACCACACGGTTGCTGGGGTGGTGGAGGAGGGGATGGTGGGGAGTGGGGGGGAGCGTAAATTGGGGTAGGACTCCTGAGCGCTTTCAGAACTGGGGTCCCTGGGCTTAGCCCGCTCCCCACCACCCCACCCCCTGCCTCCTTTCCAGATCAGACCAGCCCTTCCCTCACACACTTCTGATAGAGCACAGAGGCAGATTGGAATGTTGTTCACAGGTGTTTAATGATGAACAAAACACATACAGCTTTGTGCCCTAGCCCTTAATACTATACTGTGCCCTGCACCTGTGCCAATTTAACTGTGCCATTCTGGCCTTATGGACCCTAACGCTACGTCTAGGTGGACCCTCAGGCAGTACATCAGTAATGGAGGTGGGCTGCTGCGACTCCTGTCCTGTGACTTGGGTCCCCTTTTTCGGCCATCTTCTGGGGCCACCAGAAGTTTGGGTGTCCCAGTGGTATGGTGCCGTTGTTTTGTCCGCTGCCCACCAGATGCGCCACGGACAGAAGGAGCAGGTAGAGTCTGAGGCACTGCGGTGTTCCAACACCTCCCCTGCGGGACTCACCGGCACGTACCCCATTGCCTCCTCCTCTCTAGGGGTGCCCATGGTTCCCGGGCTACTCCTTGGGATGGGAGGCGTAAGTGAGATAACGCCTAAGGCTCCCCTGCCACCTGAGAGTCAGTCCTAGAGGCGCGCTCTCATCTAGACCAGGGTATGCATGCTCGCAGCCATGGGGCACAGGGAGTTGAGCACCTCCATCTGGAACTGCGCCATATCAGCCAGTGACTGTGCCGTTTCCCTCTGGGACTGGTCCACCTCCCCCTGGGTCTGTGCCATGTCGTCCAGTACCTGGGCAATGCGCCGATGCTCCCAGCCATGGCCTGCTGTGACTGGGCAACGCTCTGGAGCTCCACTGCAATGTCCAGATGGATCTGGTACAAGGCTGCCTGTGATAGGGCAGCCCTACCTTCGCCACCAAGGCCTCCACTGGGGGTGTTGGCCTGGGTAGCATGCATGATGGGCACCACCTCCTGCTCTTGCACGCAGTTGGAGTCCTCCACATGCACCTGCAGGTGCTGGATGCTCGCCGACAACCCCTCATGTAGTCCCTGGCTCTGTGACTGTATCTCCACAATCGACGGGACTGTCCATTCCAGAAGCCAGAAACCCGTCTGGACGGCAGCTAGTCCCTGGGGTCGGCCCACCCACCAACCGTCTGCCCCTTGTGAGCAGTGGTGTTGGAGAGGTAGTGAGGGTGGAGCTGGGTAGAGATGGGTGAAGGGGGTGGTGGTGGTGGTGGGAGGGGGGGGGGGGGGTGACACTCGGGCCAAGGAGAACAACAACTCAGCAGGTTCTCACTTCCTCGCCAAAGCCAACGTCCGCTCCGTCTACTGCCCTTTCATGGGGTCCGCTGACCACGTCCATGCCCTCTGTTCTGCTGCGGTGAGAGGCCGCAGGACCAGCAGTCCCCCTCCAGTTTTCTCCCGCTCTCGATGGTTCAGAGCGGCCTTCTCCTGTGTGTGGAGAGGGGGTGGGGGGTTGGGTACAGAAAATGCAGTGTTAGACAGTACGACGCAAGCAGCCCATGGGGTGGGTAGCTGGTGGCTTCAATGTCCAGGGCACCCGGCCATGGCGACTGGTATGGACGTCGGCAGGTGGTGCAGGGTGGGGGTTCGGTCGCCCTTGCGTGGTGGGGAGGATTGGGTTACAGGCATGTGTGATAGGAGTTGATGCTGGGGCACAGTGCTGCCTACTCACCCTGCCAGCCCTGAAGCACTACTGGCTGGTCGTGACTGTGTTGCCGACAGCGCTGACAATATCTGCCACCTGCACCCAGCCTCGGCAAACTGTGGCGGCTGGCAGTCTCCTTCCCACCCTGTGGCACAGCTTTGCCCGCCTTTCTTCCACTGCATCCAGCAAGGTCTCCAATTCCGTGTTGGTAAACCTTGGTGCCGCTCGTCTTGTTGGCTGGAATGAGTGTGTGTGGGAGTGAAGTGCGTATGTGCGGCTGCAGCTTGTCACCCGCCTGAGAGTCAATCCCGAAACCGGCGAATCAGACACTAATTCTCATTGGCCCTTAATGTTCGTTGAATTGGTCCAGGTGCGGCGCCAGTGTTGTTGTTGTAGAAATCCACTAATCCTGCCCCGGCGTCAACAACTCTACCTCACCATGGCCAGGGGCAGTGGCATTCCAGCTCCAGTTCATCACCCTGGTATGGGTCAGGACATGCAGATTCGACTCCCCACTGCCTGTTCTTCAGGGCTCTTCCACATTGTGGCTTCTCCTCTGAAAGAGAAAAACAGAATTCATCATTAGTGTTCCCTGTATTCCAGTCTTTTCTTTCCATCCCCCCCCCCCGCCTCCCCCCCCTGCCCCCCCGTCTCCCCGCCTCCCCCCCTTCTCTCTCTCTCCTCCCCCCCCCCCCCGCGCCACGTCCCCCTCTGCTCAGGCCTTCTTGCCTTCTTGGTTAAATGGGCAGCCTACTTGTTCCATTAGTTTGTCCCATCTGGCACTGATCTCCTCCACCAGAACTCCAAAGTACTCATCCACAAAATGGGAGCAGAGCGGCCACTGGACTTGCCGTCTGTACCCAAAAGGTGCTGAGGACATTATCGCTCCAAATACTTTCTTCCCAGACTTCAAAAAACTCCCTCTGCCTCCACGACAAACCCTGGCATCCCTCTGGGTGCTGCCTGCAGAGTTTTTAAACCCCCTGCCTGATCCCCATTGGACTCGGCACCTGACCCGTTCCCACCATCGCCCGCACTGTCAGTCCAACCGGGAGACGTGTTTCACGCTGGGCTGACTTCAAGAAGCAACCAATGTGAAATCAAGTGGAATCATAGAATCCCTACAGTGCAGGATGAGACCATTCGGCCCATCGAGTCTGCACCGACCCTCTGAAAAGCACTGTACCTAGACACGATGCCCCACCCTATGCCTGCAATCCCAGCTAGGGACAATTTAGCGTAGCCAATCCACCTAACCTGCACATCTTTGGGTTGTGGGGGGGAAACTGGAACACCCGGAGGAAACCCACACAGGCACGGAAAGAATGTGCAAGACTACATATACTTTCTTCCAAGACATCAGAAAACTCCCCGACAAACCCTGGCATCCCTCTGGGTGCTGCCTGCAGAGTATTTAAAACCCCTGCCTGTCGCCGGAGGTATGAATCAAACCCGGGTCTCCAGCGCTGTGAGGCACCAATGCTAACCACTGTGCCACCGTGCAGCCTCAGAGAACGTGATCTTGGCCAGGAGTAGCTATCCGCTTCTGCTCGCCCCGACTTAACTTGTATGCCAAGCGTAAAATTCAGGCTCTAAAGGTAAAGAAATGTAACCACATAGAGGAGAGTCAAATCCTTTGGTCAGCTGAGTTGTAAAACATTATTTCATAATTGTGGATGCAGGCTCTCAAAATCTACAATCTTTTTGCTGGATTTAAAATGCTATCAGGGTGGGGGATATTTTGAGATGTAACGCACTTATGCTGGGTCTCCACAGCACTTGGCCTGCACGTGGGTTTCCTAAGGCACCATCCCTTGCCAGATGCCACTGAAAGAGAAGTGGGCCTGTTAGGATGGCATTGTCCACTGGAATGGATGGCATTGTCCACCTGTTCTACATCCCCAGCCCCAAGGATAACACACACCTACATGACACAGGCACATGTTACTTGATGAAAATTTTGCAAGGCCTGTTTGGAAAAGGGATAATTTAGTTCCCATGAAGAACCTTCATCCAGCCCACACAGCACTCTGCGCCATTGCCACCACTTTCTCCTAACAATACACACTCAAATGCTCATGCTTAATCTAATTACAACTCTGACCACATGGGCTAGATTTTTAACTTGACACCTGCATGTAAAGCTGGCAAAATAGATTGACCGTCCATTATGAAAAAAGATTCCTGATTTTCATATCCCAGGCAGTAAGTTGAAAATTTACCCGGCTGGAATACAAAAGGATCCAGTGACACAAAGGCCAGTGGAGAGAAACTCCTTTCTGCTATAATTAGTGTCAGCAAGCCTGTTCATAGATGTCATAGAATTTACAGTGCAGAAGGAGGTCATTCAGCCCATCGAGTCTGCACCTACCCAACCCCACACCTCCACCCTATCCCCATAACCCAGTAACCCCACTCAACACGAATGGCAATTTTGGACACTGAGGGCAATTTAGCATGGCCAATCCACCTAACCTGCACATCTTTGGACTGTGGGAGGAAAACAGAGCACCCAAAGGAAACCCAGGCTGACACAGGGAGAACGTGCAGACTCCACACAGACAGAGACCCAAGCCGGGAATTGAACCTGGGACCTATGAAGCAATTTTGCTAACCACTATGCTACCGTGCTGCCCGTATTGTTGCAGCAGTAGATACTACAGCTTTCCATGTGCTTTCTCAAAAAGAGGACACATCTTTACGTATCCTTCCTGACATCCATGTGAACTAAAATTTCTGTTATAAAAACTGTCTTGGTTAGTAGGTCAGTAAATGAGGGCTTTTACAGTTAATCAGCCTCCACTGATTCCGTATTCCTCCCACAGTCCAAAGATGTGCAGGTTAGGTGGATTGGCCATGCTAAATTTCCCTAATCAGTCTTTGGCATGGTGACATTATTGAATGGCTATTACATGCAAATATTGTTGTATCCCTTCCAGGTTACCTATCCCAAGTTGAGTAAATTCACAAGATTAACATTGGGCAGATGGTGGTATAGTGGCAATGTCACTGGGTTAACAATCCAGAAGCCCAGACCAATGCTTTGGGGACAAAAGTTCAAATCCCACTATGGCAGTGGTGGAATGAAAATTCAAACAATAAAATCTGGATTTGAAAGCTAGTCTCAGTGATGGTGACCATGAATGTCCTTTTGCCGTCCTTACCTGGTCTGGCCTCTGGACCCACAGCAATGTGGATGGCTCCTAACTGCCCTCCTAAATGATGGCAAGCCATTCAATTCAAGGGCAGTTAGAGATAGAAACAAATGCTTGCTTTGCCAGTGATGGCTGCATGAAAAAATAAAGTACGTTTACGCATGAGATTGTTCAAAAATTACTAAAAGCAAAAAATGTTTTCATATAAGTAAATTCCTTGCTCTCTGAATTACTGTTGTTGGAGGAACGAAGGAGACCATTCAAGATAATTAGTCCAGCTTTCATTCCAGTATGGTATTCTCAAAGTTGTCTGGGTCTTATTATTATGTCTCACAGAAAATATCCTTGAGTTCACTGAAATAATCTAAACAGCAGAAAGGTCAACCCTTTCCTATCTGTAATAAAATAAGAACTGTTACAAGGTTTTAACAACAAACTAAATTTCAATTAACATTTACTCCAACACTAAAAAATGTTGCACTCTGCAATACACATTAGATACATTACACAGAAAATATATGTGATGTATATCTACCTATAATGTAAAAAACGGTGTGTGGACCATTTCATTTTTTGCAAAATACATTGAAAACTCCTATGTCAACTGTTCTTTATGGAAGATACCATTTAAAACGTGTCCTTCAGGTGGCCCTTTTCAATGTTAATGAAGTTGGTCGTTCACATTACCTGGCCCAAAGTTTGTAGTAAAATAGTGGTGAGGCTATCTATCGGTGCTCACTGTTATTAAAGGATTAGTTGGACAGCAAATTACGATGACTCGGTTATATAGTTAAATGCAGGAATCAAAGCCCATGTTTCTTTGTTCGTAGTTACAGTGAATGATGAGATGTCAGCCAGAGACTTTGACCTTCTCACTCTTCATGATGTACTCAACTTAGTTTTGTTTTATTTTAAGGACAGCAGTGTCAAGACAGTCTAGCTGGCTGGAGGTAAATCGTGATGCAGTGGGTGACCAGCACATCTCCTGTGTCTTGTTGAGCTCTACACATTCTACCATTGGACCTTAGATTGGTCTCATCCACCGAAATCATTCCTTGCATTGGATAGAAAATGTATCAGTTATTCACCCTCCTAATGCTCAGCAGCTGTATCATCAAACATCTGGCAGCACATCAAATGAGAACTAATAGATAAGGTTGCACAAATTAGGAAGCTGTTCCTAGGAATACCCATGGAGCATTCGATAAGTTTTTGCCCTCTGATGCACATCCATCTTGCTAACACCAACTACCTCCTCTGTGGCCACCCTGCCAAGGTCAAGGGCCTTGTCCCCTTCCTCTGTTGGTGTCCATGCTGTCTGGTGGGCCACTGCATCTCTGGAATGATTGCTGTCATGGGTGCTGTGTGCTCTTTTCTTCTGCAAGGTGAAGATGAAGAGTTTAGCAACAATGAAACTCCCATCTGACCAGCATGAAGCATGTTTACATGTTCTAATCCTGGCATTGCAAAGTCCATGGACTTGCATCTTCCAAATATTACACTGATGGGAGCCCTTCCCTTGGGGAGACGTGGGACTGGACACACACCTCCTCAATCTTACACACTCAGTCTTACACACTGGCCACACATCTGTGTGGAAATGCAAGCAGAGGCCCAAATCCAGCAGTCCCACACCCGAATCTGGCTTCTGTCATTTTTGCAGGGGTCGAAATGGGAGTATGTTCTAAATTTCACAATAGTGGTTCCTGGAGGAAGGTACCCATATAAATCCGCAGCTGCCTCCACTCACGTCTGACTTTGATGAAGCAGATACAGATTTAACCAGGTAGGAACATGTCTGAACCTTTATGGATTTGTTTGGATAGCCAAGGAACCATTTTGGAGAGGTCTTTGGATATGGTCCCAGGATATTTTTGGGTCACATACCTTTTGGTTGAAATAATGTATAATTTGGGAGAGGTCAGGTGCCCTTTTGGATTATTAACGGTAGACATGAATGTGTATTTAAAAAGTGCATCAACTCGTTGGAATTGTCAAGATGTGAAAGAACTATCAAGTTAAGAACTGTCAAAGCAGTCACAGAACTGTAAACACTCATTACAATTATCAAAATTCATTACAACTAAGAAAGCAGTCAAGAGATTTAGTTTTAATTTATGGTAGTTTTTTTTAAAAAATCAGGACTAGCCATTTCACTCTGTTGACATGAGACTGATGGTTATCATTATAGGATTCCTGCTGTATTACTGATATTAATTGGCGGTAAAGTACAAATTGGTCAACTCTGGCAAAATTCAAATTATGTGGTGAGGGAACTGGAATGGTCCTGACATATGGGGCCTGAATTGTGTTTTAAAACATTTAATTCATTGCAAACTCATATAAAAAAGTGAATTAATGAGACTTGCTAATCCCAAGATCATTTCACAGAATCACAGTGTAGAGTCTACACCAATGCATGAAAAACACCTGACCTACATAATTCCATTTGCCAGCACTTGGTCCATAGCCTTGAATATTATAACGTGCCAAGTGCTCACCCAGATACTTTTTAAAGGATGTGAGACAATCTGCCTCTACCATCCTCCCAGGCAGTGCATTCCAGACTGTCGCTACCCTCTGGGTAGAAATGTTTTTCCTCAAGTTCCCCCTAAATCTCCTGCCCCTTACTTTGAATTTGCATACCCCAGTAACTGACCTTTCAACTAAAGGGGACATCTGCTCCTGATCCACCCTGTTCATGCCCCTCATAATCTTGTGCACCTCGATCAGGTCATCCCTCAGTCTTCTCTGCTCCAGCGAAGACAACTCTAGCCTATCCAACCTCTCTTCATAACTTAAATGTTCCATCCCAGGCAATATCCTGGGGAATCTCCTCTGCACTCCATCCAGTGCAATCACATCCTTCCTATAATGTGATGAACAGAATTGCACACAGTATCCAGCTATGGCATCACCAAAATTCTATACAACTTCAATATGACCTCCTTGCTTTTGTAATCTATGCCTCGAATGATAAAGGCAAGTGTCCCATATGCCTTTTTCACCACCCTATAACCCTGTTCTTTTTGATGTGGAGACGCTGGCGTTGGACTGGGGTGAGCACAGTAAGAAGTGTTACAACACCAGGTTAAAGTCCAACAGGTTTGTTTCAAATCACTAGCTTTCGGAGCACTGCTCCTTCCTCAGGTGAATGATTTCCCTGTATTGTTTTCTACTGTGGTACCGGGGGTGGATTGGTTGTGCTGGTGATGATGCCGAATTTCTCAAGCTTCCTGTTCTTGGTGTGCATATAGGTGGCATAGTATCATTGCCTCATCTGTTTGGCGGTGTTCCGCAGCTGGTCTGCTGCGTCCTGAGTGCAAGTTGAGAATATGGCCTCTATCTTGGTTTCCAGGTTGCGTCGTCTGCTGTAGAGCTGGTGTACGAGGTGGTTGAGGAGTGTGAGAGAGGTGCGACGGCAGAGATTCTCAGCATAGTCTGTGTTGTAGGTCGACTTGAGTGGGTTTGTGATCTGTAGCACTTTCGGAATCTTGTTTGCTTTCTTGAATCTTTGTAGAAACTTAATGTCAGTGTCTATATGCGCGATCTTCTTGGAGATCCTCTCCACTTTGGGCCGGCAGTTTGCGGTGTCGACGGTAGCCATGATGTGGAGATGCCGCCATTGGACTGGGGTGAGCACAGTAAGAAGTCTTACGACACCAGGTTAAAGTCCAACATGTTTGTTTCAAACACGAGCTTTCGGAGCACTGCTCCTTCCTCAGGTGAAAGGAAGGAGGAAGGAGCAGTGCTCCGAAAGCTAGTGTTTGAAACAAACATGTTGGACTTTAACCTGGTGTTGTAAGACTTCTTACCCTGTTCTTTTTAAACGAGGAAGACCACTTTGCTCCTCTTAATTCATCTAACTGGAATGGCCCTCGCAGTCCATGTACTATGACCATCCTCTTCAAATACAACAGTTTTAATTTTTCCTCATTTCTTTTAATCTATTGTTTTTAAAGTAATAAACTTGGTTAGTAGTTACGTGCAAGAATGTAATCGGCAAATAAACTTACTTTATTGATAGTTGAGAGTTTTCATTTCCTGTACATTGTCTGGGCCATTTATAAAGACTAGGCCAAGGTGAGCACCATTTCTTGTGACTTCCCTTATGCATTAAGTCTTGTGGCAATGTGGGGACTTGATGGCATAGTGGCAATGTCACTGGCCTAAAACTCAAGAAGCACAGGTTAATGCACTGGGGACAGAGTATAGCTCGTGAAATTTAAGTTCAATCAATTTATCTGGAATAATAAGCTAGTTGTCCATTTTGTTTTAAATTTAGAGTACCCAATTCATTTTGTCCGATTAAGAAGCAATTAAACATGGCCAATCCACCTACCCTGCACATCTTTGGGTTGTAGGGGTGAAACCCACGCAAAAACGGGGAGAACGTACATACTCCACATGGACAGTGACCCAGAGCCGGGATCGAACCTGGGACCTCGGTGCTGTGAGGCAGCAGTGCTAACCACTGCACCGCCGTGCTGCCCTGGTCTTCCATGAAACTATCATCAATTGTTGTTAAAATGTCATCCGGTTCATTAATGTCTTTAGGGAAGGAAATCTGCCTTCCTTACCTGCTCTGGCCTACATATGACTCCAGACCACAGCAATGTGGTGACTCTTACCTATCCTTTGAAATGGCCCAGGGATAGGCAACAACTGCTGTCCTTGCCAGTGCTGCCCACATCTCATGAAACAATATTAATAATGATCAATTATATTTACCATGTCCGGGGGCAGCACGGTGGAGCAGTGGGTTAGCCCTGCTGCCTCATGGCGCTGAGGTCCCAGGTTTGATCCCTGCCCTGGGTCACTGTCCGTCTGTAGTTTGCACATTCTCCCTGTGTTTGCGTGGGTTTCGCCCCCACAACCCAGAGATGTGCAGGCTAGGTGGATTGGCCACGCAAAATTGCCCCTTAATTGGAAAAAATGAATTGGGTACTCTAAATTTATTTTAAAAAATATTTGCCATGTCAGACTCTAGACCACATGGTTTTCCCAAATTATATTTGTTCCCACATAAATTACTTCAATTTTTACAGAGTCAACTGTCTGTTTTGGTTGACTTGATGATCTTAGCATACTCCTGGCTTCAGCTTGGATTTTGCCACATTCAGAGTTTTCTGTCTAAAGTAATTCTTTATGAATCTTACTTTCTCCCGAAGGATGAATTCCAGGAATTTCCCTTTTGTACCTGGCATATATGGCTGCCCTTCTTTCCTCTCTTCTTTAATAATAATAATAATAATAATCTTTATTATTGTTACAAGTAGGCTTACTTTAACACTATAATGAAGTTACTGTGAAAATCCCATCGTTGCCACACTCCGGCACCTGTTCGATGCCATTCTGAGAATTCCCAATATCCAATTCCCCCAACAGCACATCTTTTGGGACTTGTGGGAGGAAACCGGAGCACCGGGTGGAAACCCGCGCAGACACAGAGAGAACGTGCAGACTCAGCATAGACAGCGACCCAAGACGGGAATTGAACTCGGTTCCCTGGCGTTGTGAGGCAGCAGTGCTAACCAGTGTGCTACCGTCTTCTCACTTAAGTCCTTGAATATTTCAGTAATTCCCATCTTCTAGCTTTTAACTACATTTCTGATAATGCCACCACATCATAGTACTGCCAAAGCTGGCATCTTATTTTTTAGTGCTTATAGAATTTTTTTTAATGTACTTTATTCCAAACATGTGTTAAAAAAAAGCAACATATACCATGTTACAATTCTTACCGGAGGCGCCACTCCCCTCTACTGTCTGCCATTACCCCCTCCTCTAATACCACCCTCAACCGGGCCCACATCTCCGCCAATGAACACGTTCAGTCTCCAACTCAATCACAATCACCCCCCCCCCCCCCCCCCCCCCCCCCCCCCAGCCCAGCCACCTCTCGTGGCCTCCTCCCTCATCTCACCTTCATTCACCAGCATTACCTGCCATTGTGGCAGCTCCCACTCAAAGGCCCCACTACACACCTCTGCCCCTCCCCCATGAGTCCCTCCTTAGATAAGCAATCGGGCCCCACACCAACCTGAATGCCCTTCAGCCGGCAACCCCACCCAACCGGCCCCACCATACACACCCTTTACTCGTAAAGAAAAATCACCCAAAACTGCAAATCGCCCCATCCAAAAGGGAAAACACCACAAACACTATCCTCAATGTCACACGAACTGTCAGTTCTCCCCCATTTTATGGTCCCTTATAAAATCAGTAGCCTCTTCTGGCGTCCCAAAATAATACTCCCGGCCTTCAAATGTGACGCACAGTTTCACCGGGTACAGCACCCCAAACTGAATGTTCCTTCGATTCAAAAACGCCTTGGCCCTGTTAAATCCGGCACGCCTCTACGCCAGTTCCGCATCAATGTCCTGGTGTATTCCTACCTGATTCCCCTCCCATTCACAGCTGTGCTTTTTTTTCCCTGGCCCATCAAAAAATCTTTCTTTTTCCACAAACTTGTGCAATTGCGCAATCACTGCCCATGGCGGCTCCCCAGCAATCGGCTTAGAGACCTGTAGGCCCTGGCCACCTCTGGGGCCTTGTCCAACACCCTCTCCTCGACCAACCCGGCCAGCATCCTTGAAACATATTTTGCGGTGCTCGGTCCTTCCACACCCTCTGGCAACTCACAGTTTGCAGATTCTGATGCCTGGACCTGTTTTCCAGCTCCTCAACCTTCACTCTCAATGACTTGCATTGGTCCCCCAGGATCACCACTGCCGCCTCCAGGGTCATGGTCCAATCGCTCTGGTCGGACATCACCTTCTCCACCTTGCGTATCGTCGCCCCTTGCATGTCAAGGCACTTCTCTACACGATCCATCGATCATTGCAGAGCTGCTACTGCTCATTCAATGACCTTCGACCAGTCACCATGCATCTCCTTCCTTTGCCGGCGAAATTCGTCTTCGATGAAGCCCATCAGCTGCTCCATCTGGGCCTTTCCCAATGACGACCACTCTTCCCCATCCGCCATTCTCGCAATTGTTGCTGCTCCACAGGCCCTTCTAATTCCTTAGCCAGGTCTTTAACTGTTTTTTGTTGGGTCTGGTAGACATGCCAAACTTGGGGACAACCTCTCCCTCTACATCTTCTACACCACTTTCCTGCCGGAGCTCCCCACTGGTGGGTATAAAGTCCCCAAACCAAAGCCTTTGAGCCTGAGCTGGCCTGTGTGCGACCACTTACTCCATAGCTGCCACTGGAAGTCGTGCTTATAGAATTTATATATAAGTATCTTAATGTAGATTTACCTTTTCTAATTTTGTTTTATCCTGTATACACCTTTCCTAAATACTAAAAGTAAGTGCAATTTAGTCCAGTGTTCTGATTGCATTCTCGCAGATAATTTTACTTTTTAAATTTATTTCTTTAATTCATTTTTTCCATTAAAGGCCACATTTAGCGTGTCCAATCCACCTACCCTGCACATCTTTTCGGTTGTGGGGGCGAAACCCACGCAAACACAGGGAGAATGTGCAAACTTCACACGGACAGTGACCCAGAGCCGGGATAGGACCTGGGACCTTGGCGCCGTGAGACAGCAGTATCAATAACCAGTGCACCATCGTACCGCCCTTCTTACAGATAATCTTGAAGATTGTCGAACCAGTCTGACAAGGAAATACTTATTGCACCTGTAATTACTGGTGTTGGTTTATAATGGTGTTCCTCCTCTTTCTTCCTGTTAAGAGGTTCCTATAACCTCAATGAGAGACATTTCAGCCTTGTCACAAACGTTTGCTGATCACAATCCTCTGCTGATAACCCTGTTATTCTAAGTATCCTGAATGTTACAACCCCCTCAGTGGTCAAACCCTATATTGTTGTGGTTCCCCTCCTACACCTTGGCGTACAAACTCCCCAGGTAATTTGGAAGGGGGGGGGGGGGGGGCAGGCCGAGGAGAGTGACCCTGCGGGGTGAAGAGGAGTGTAATTGTAGTATTGTAAGTAGAGTAAATAAACATGGTTGTTATCCTGAATACATGTGTCATATGAAATCCTTGCCTTTGGCTATCACACTGGCATCAAGGAGCTTTTTGCCACCGACCAGCTTTGTCCAGGCTTGGAGAGGCCTCCACCCCGAGCAGGGCGATGGCGCTCATTGGTAATCTGGAACCATTTGATGCTGACTCCGACGATTCCGCCTCATATATCAAGTGGGTAAATCATTTTTGCGGACAAGCACCATCACAGATGGTGAAAGCCAGATGATCACACTGCTAACTGCGTCAGTCGATCAACCTTCAATTAAAAGCATTGCCTATCTGGACAGGCTGCCGTTTGCAAAGCTGGTCGACTTGGTCAAAATGCCCTTAAACTCACAGCCTACAATCATTTTCATAGAATTTACAGTGCAGAAAGAGGCCATTCGGCCCATCAAGTCTGCACTGGCTCTTGGAAAGAGCACCCTACCCAAGCCCACACCTCCACCCTAATCCATAACCCAGTAACCCCACCCAACACTAAGGGCAATTTTGGACACTAATGTCAATTTAGCATGGTCAATCCACCTAACCTGCACAACTTTGCACTGTGGGAGGATACCCACACACACGGGGAAAACGTGCAGACAGAGACCCAAACCAGGCAGTGAACCTGGGACCCTGGAGCTGTGAAGCAATTGTGCTAAACACAATGCTACCATGCTGCCCAATGGTCCAGAAGTACCATTTCCACATGGCCTCACAGACCCAGACAAATCCAATGGGGAGTTTTTGGCACTTCTACGGACGCTCACCGTCCCCTGCAAATTTGGGACCGAATCCCGGAGGGACCATTTTGTCTGTGGGTTACGGGATCAAGATACGCAATGCAAATTATGAATGGAGACTCCCCTGACCCTCCAGAGAGCAGTACACATCGCACCCTCCAGGGAGAGTGCTGAGTATAACCTCCAGGAACTCCATGGTCTAGCGGTCCTCATTATCGGCCATTAACAGGACCGCCGGCCACAACCAGAATGAGCAGCCAGAGTTTTCGCAAGGCAGAACCCACCGTAGGTTCTGAGACTTACCCCGGAGCGACCGCAGAATTTCCCCCGACCCAACATTCCAGGATGACAGCTGCCGAAATCGAGGCAACACCATGACCAGAAGCGAGCGTCTTGGATAGCACCTGGGAACACCATTCCCCAGCAACAGGCCAGGCCCACCCCCCCGGCACCCCGATAGGCCGGATGTACTATGCAGATGACCCAGAAGCAGAGGACACTGCCCTGCTGCTGCACTTTGTTATGGGCCCCAGGATTGCACCTATCCGGTTCACGCTACAGATGGAACTCGATACCAGGGTGGCAGTTTCGGTGATCAGCCTTCGGCCGTTCACCACAATCCGGCGCAGCCTCCAGATGCTGGAACTTCAGGACATGGGAGCCAGGTTGGCCAGTTACACCGGGGAGCCCTTGGCCATCAGGGCACTGCCCATGTGCCCGTGCTATACAGGGACCAATCAGTGTGCTTGCCATTGGTGATGGACCGCAGCGAGGGACCCAGCTTGCTGGGCCACGATTGGTTACACCACCTGTGGTTGGATTGACAGCACGTATGTCAGATGTACCCCCGGGGCCAGAAGGAGTGCTGGCCAAGTTCCTGGGAGTCTTCGCCAAGGGCCTCGGTACCATAAAGGGAGCGATGACCACGAGAAAACTCAACCCTGGTATTTGGCGCCTGCCAAGTACTTTACAATCTGTGACCCAAGGTCAACCATGAGCTGGATCGGTTAGAGCATTTGGGCATCATCTGCCCTGTCCAGTTCGCAGAATGGGCTGCACCAGTGGCCCCAGTTTTGAAGTCCAACAGATCAATACAACCGTGTACTGAGTATCCCGCCTCGACTGTTACAGGTCCCCTGTATCGAGGACCTATACACTAAGCTCAGCAGGTGCAAGATGTTTACGGAGCTCGATATGAGCCATGCATACCTGCAGCTTACCAGAAGGCCTTCCAGGAGATCAAACTGCGCATGTCATCAAACAAACTACTGACACACTTCAACCGGTCAAAGTTGGTGCTCCCAAAGCTGGTGCACCTCAAGAGTGTAATGTCAAAATTCCACCAGCACATCTCCTGTCCCACCAGGGGCGACAACACTCTTGACCACTGCTACTCAAAACTCAAGGGCACCTACCGTTCCATCCCCTGACCGCACTTTGGGAAATCAGACCAGAAGACAGTGCTCCTTCTCCCGGCTTACAAGCAGAAACTCAAGCAGGAGAATCCAGCTAAGAAGGTTGTGCAGTGCTGGTCCGAGGAGACAGAAGAGCTCTTACGTGACTGCTTAGAGACAGTGGACTGGTCCATATTTAAGAACTCAGCGACCAACTTAAATGAGTATGCCACCACCGTCACAGACTTCATCAGCAAATGTGTGGACAACTGCGTGCCAAAGAAAGCAGCACATACGTTCCCCAACCGGAAACCACGGCTCAATCGCA
This sequence comes from Scyliorhinus canicula, assembly GCF_902713615.1. NCBI lineage: Eukaryota > Metazoa > Chordata > Chondrichthyes > Carcharhiniformes > Scyliorhinidae > Scyliorhinus > Scyliorhinus canicula. Next base: position 128,729,813 of record NC_052158.1, on the reverse strand, counting down.
AGATTGACTCCCTACTGAAGGACAGATCTGAGGCGTTCAAGGCAGACGACCCTGACCTATACAAGAAATCCAGGTACGACCTCCGCAAAGCCATCTGAGATGCCAAGAGAGAATATCAAACCAAGTTAGAGTCACAGACAGACTCTCGGCGGTTATGGCAAGGACTAAACAACATAACGGGCTACAAAGCGAAGCCGAGCAGTATCTTTGACAGCAGCGCACCCCTCCCCGATGAACTTAATCCATTCTATGCTCGGTTCGAGCAGGTAACCAACAAACCGCTGTCGAGTGCCCCAGCAGACCATAATTCACCCATACCCACCATCACAGCTTCTGAAGTCAGATCAGCCTTCCTGAAAGTGAACCCACGGAAGGCGACGGGCCCGGACGGGATCCCTGGTCGTGCACTCAGAGCCGCCGCCTATCAGACATCAGGAAGCCAAGGTAGCCGATGCACTCGTGGGGCTGTCAAACAACGACGATGGCTCCGACATGGACACCGGCCCGCCCGACAGCAGAAGGCTGCCGTTTGCGCCAACACCTTTGCCGGCCAAGCCACTCCCACCTCTTCACGAAAATTATGGTCACAGGTGTGCTACAAGCCTCCTGGACCGAACTTCCTGCCACTGGACCACTGCTCATTTCTCAAGCGGGAACCACATCTAAAGCAATGGATGTTTCTACAGACTTGGGCGGTCGGGGGACCGGGGGGGGGGATTGTCATGATCCCCTCGGGGCCAAACCCTAGCTAGTATACAGTTCCCTTCCTATACCCTGGAGTGTGAACTCTCCAGGTGATTAAGGGATGGAGCCTCCCCTAATTGGGAGGAACCTCACAGGATATAAACCCCCGATGTGGGAGCAGGTTGGGGAGGATGTCCCTGAGGGGTGAGGAGTGGTGTAATTGTAGTGTTGTGAGTAAATAAACCTGCCTATCTGGTGTTCCTCGCCTGCAGCTAACACACTGAGGGCAGCATGAGGTCTGATGGGGAAATTCAATGTGCACTACCAAAAAATGACTCTGTAATACCACTGACCCAGCAAATATAGTTCTAAAGGATACAATACCCAGATTTGTTGAAAACTTGAAGCAAGGAATCTACCAACTTGAGCTCGCCCACAGCTATTTGACTAATTGGGCCAAGTACTCCTCCCCTAATCAGCAAATCAAGAGAATGAGTTACTTTTGTTACCTCTGAGCTCCCAAATAATTTAACCTTTGCTTCCTTTTATTTTTTATCAACATATCACCTATCCCTCAGTGATATCATCTGAAAACTCATCAGGTTCTACATATATGCTGCTGATACTCAGCTCCATTCACCACCAATCTTTGGATCTTCCCACTGGCTCTAATTTGTCACATTGCATGTCTCACATCCAATATTTAATGAGCAAAAATTTCTCCTTCTAATCATTGGGAAGACTGAAGCCATCGTCTTTGGTGCCCACCACCACCAACTCCTTTCCCTGACTATTATTTCCACCATGAGCAACAGCCTTAAGCTGAGTAAGACAATTTGCAAACTTGGTGTTGTGTTTGATCCTGGGATAGGTTTCTGACCACATATTGGCACCTTTGCCAAGTTGGGCAAAGTATATCTCCATAACATTGCTCAACTCTGACTCTGTTATCTCCTGTCGCAACTTTCATCCATGCCTTTTGTTACCTATCGATTTGACTGTTCCTGGCTGGCCTCCCATCATTGACCCTACATAAACATGTGCTCATTCAAAACTCTCTTGTCGGTATCTTAGTATCTTGCCATGCTTTAAATCTCAGACATGAATCACTGCAGGTCCGCTGCATACCCGAGCAGTGGGAAGGACTCCTGGTGGCACTGCTGGGCTGCCAGCTCTCTGATTAGGCTGGCGATTCTTGGGGACATGTGGCTGTCCCACACAGAATGGCAACTCCAGTAGCAGGTAAGGAGCTGCCGCTGGGAGTGTTGAGGGTGAAGATTGGCCGGCTGTGTGTGTTGCTGGCAGGAATTTTGGGTCATTGTCAAGACTCAACTCAATTGATAAAAGTTCTGGTGCATTATCCCATCCAGTCAAGAATTGTGGCGGACAAGGAGGCAATTAATTCAAAGGAGGAGCCACTAATAACCTCCCTTCCTCAACCAATGTAAGGGCCCAGCATGTGAGAACAAAGGACAAATGTCTGGAATTTTAGTGGGACTGCTCGAGCAGGACATACCTGGAACTTGGAGAAATGGCATACATAGTTAGAAGCAGCCATTTATACTATTTCTTTTGGGTTTCTATCAATGTTCCCTCTAGGGCGTAGGGCCACATGGCTGTACAGCAACTCTGAGGTTCCCGCGCAGGCCAGGCACAAGTCAGCTGCTGTAGGTTAACTCGTGTGATCACCCACTCAAAATATTAAAAGGGCCATGCACTTAAACAAATCACCAAAAATAAATTAGAAGGTACTTGGTTTTACCCAATCTTTCACTTGTTGGAATAGAATATCAGGAAATTCTCCCTGAAGTTGAAGTGAATGCATGTGCCTCAGCCAAAAGTGTTGATCAGATGATCCTTTGAGAGATCCCCATTATTATTGAAGCCAGTGATTAACAAATTTGGTGGACTCCTTTAACAGCAATGTGTCTGAGTACACTTGATACAGAAAGTTCTTAATAATGTGTGACGGTACATGTTGTAAGGTGACGGTTAAAGTTTGGTACGTCTTAAGAAGTCTTCATTGTTATAGAGTGAGGATGTCTTGCTGCAATTATACAGGACTTTGGTGAGGCCACACCTGGAATATTATGTGCAGTTTTGGCCTCCTTATCTGAGGACAGATGTACGTTCTTGCTCTCGAGGCAGTGCAGCGAAGGTTTAGCAGATTGATTCCTGGGATGGCTGGGCTGACGTATGAGGAGAGATTGGATCGGTTAGGATTTTATTTGCTGGAGTTCAGAAGAATGAAGGGGGATCTCATAGAAACCTATAAAATTCTAAAAGGACTAGACAGGGTAGATGCAGGAAAGATGTTCCCGATGGTGGGTGTGGCCAGTACCAGGGGTCACAATGTGACGATATGGGGTAGATCATTTAGCACTTAAACGAGTGGTAACCCTATGGAATTCATTACCATAGGAAGTAGTTGAGGCCAAAACATTGGATTTTTTCAAGAGCAGCTAGATATAGCACTTAGGACAAAGGGGATCAAAGAATATGGGGGGGGGGGAAGCAGAATTAAGCTATTGAGTTGGATGATCAGTCTGATGATAATGAATGGCGTAGCAGGTTTGATTGGCCATATAACCTCTACTTGCTCCTATTTTCTATGTTTCTGTGTTCCTATATGTATGTTAACTGTAAGTCTATTTTGATTCTAAGAATTATTTACAAATATACAGTGAAGGGTTCATTCTAGGAGCTTCCATGCTTGCTGGTAGACATGGCTCTGTCCAACATAACCTTCGTGTAGGTTATGTGATCTCTTACATCACTGTGGGTGCTACTTTCCTTAGTCCCACATTAACACTATATGTATACTACACTCAACCTTTCAGCAATGTTCCATGTAATCATGGCACCAATATTGAGGAAGAAAATCCAGGTATGTTCTATTCACAAATCTAACCTGGCCAATTACTGCAGCCATTAATCAGCAAGACAATAAGAGAAGTCACCAATGGCATTATGGTTACCACTGCTGCCTCACAGCGCTAGGGACTGGGTTCAATTCTGGCCTTGGGTGAATGTGTCAATTTTACACCTTCTCCCCGTGTCTGTGTGGGTTTCCTCCAGGTGCTCTGGTTTCCTCCTACAGTTCAAAAATGTGCCAGTCCAGGCTAAATTTCCTCTTGGTGTCCAAAGATGTGCAGGTTAGGTGGGGCTATGGGTTTAGGGCTGGGGGAGTGTGTCTAAGTATTGGGTGTGTGGGCATTCCGAGGGCTGGTGCAGACTTGGCGGTCCCAATGGCCTGCTTCTGCACTGTAGGGATTCTATGTATACTTACAAATACTATTTTAGGCTCCGTAAGAACGATTCAATTCCGGACATCATCGCAGACTCTATTCAAACATGAACACCAGTTAAATGCCAGAGAAGATGAGAAAGCAGATGCTCTGGATATAAAGGTAACATTCACTGAGCATAGCATCAAAGAGCTCTAGCAAAACAGAGGTCAGTAAAGGTCAATGAGAAAATCTTTCAATGTCTGGATTCATATCTGACAGACAGAAAGAATGGTCAGACACCAAGCTTCGCAGTCCCAGGACATAACTGTAAAGGTTTCTCAGAACAGTATCCTTGTCCAAACCATCTTCAGTTGCCTCAGTAATGACCTTGCCTCTACCTAAAGGCTTGGAGCAACATTGGCGTTGACAATCTCACAGTGTTAAGCTTTATTCACAACTCCTCTGATAGTGATGCAGCTCATGTCATAGTCAGGATCTTACAGCACAGAAAAAGCCCTTCGGCCAATTGCATCTGCGCCAGTCAAATACAACCACCTAACCATTCTAATCCCATTTTCCAGTACTTGGCCCATAGCCTTGGATGCCCTGGGATCACAAGTGCATATCTTAAATGTTATGAGGGTCTCGCCCTCCACCACCCTTTTGGGCAGTGAATTCCAAACTCCCATCCAACCCCTGGGTAAAAAAGTTTTGGTTCACATCACCTCTAAACCTCCTGCCCTTTACCATAAATCTATGCCCTCTGGTCGTTGACCCCTCCACCAAGGGGAAAAGTTTATTCCTGCCAACTCTATCTATTCCCTTCATAATTTTACACCTCTCAATCATGTCCCCCCTCAGTCTCCTCTGCTCCAAGGAAAATAACCAAGTCTATACAATCTCTCTTCATAGCTAACATTCTGTAGCCCAGGCAACATCTTGGTAAATCTCCTCTGCCTCCTTTCCTGTGCTTTCACATTCCTCTACAATATGGATTCCAGAACTGCGCACAGTACTCCAGCTGTGACCTAACCAACATTTTATACAGTTCCAGCATAATCTCCCGGCTCTTAAACTCTATGTAATAGAGTTTACATAGAGTTTATATTAAACTCTAAGTAATAACAACAATAATAACAATTGCTTATTGTTACGAGTAGGCTTCAATGAAGTTACTGTGAAAAGCCCCTAGTCACTACTTATGTATAAGTATTACATATGCCGTCTTAACCACTGTATCCACCTGCTCTGCTACCTTAAGGGACCGATGTACATGCACACCAAGATCCCTCTGATCCTCAGTGATTCCCAGGGTCCTGCTGTTTATCATGTATTCTCCGGCCTTGTTTGTCACGCTATTGCAAACGTGGAGAACATTTAGGCTTGGGATGATGAGTAGTCAATAATATTCACATTGTCTAAGTGGCAGACAATGACCACCTCTAATACAAAAAAGCCAATCACCTTCCTTTAACTTTAGCTGCAACACCACGGCTCAGTCCCCTACTATTAACATTTTATAATGCACACCATTGACCAAAACCTTAACGGTACCACCCATATCAACATGATAGTCAAAAGAGTAGAATCTGAGGCTGGTTATTCCACAAAGTTTTTTCATCATCAGTAAGACACTAATCAGATATGGTGGAATGTTTACCACTTGCCTGGAAGGGTGCACTGCAAAGGCATATGAGGATCTTGACATCATCCAGGGCGATGCAATGGCACAGTGGTTAGCACTGCTGACTCACCGCACCAGGGACCCGGATTCGATTCCAACTTTGGATGACTGTGTGGAGTTTGCACTTTCTCCCCGTGTCTGCATGGGTTTCTTCCGGGTGGCTCTGGTTTCCTCCCACAGTCCAAAGATGTGCAGGTTAGGTGGATTGGCCATGCTAAATTGCCGCTTAGTTTCCAAACGTTAGGTGGAGAGTGCTCTTTCGGAGGATTGGTGCAGACTCAAGGGGCTGGATGACCTCCTTCTGCACTGTAGTGATTCTATGATTCTATGACAGAGTAGTCCATTTGGCTGGGGGAATTATTGGATAGCTCTTTGCACAGAACTTAAAGCCCACACACTCAATATAATGTGGCTGGAATGTGTAGTATGTATTAATAGGATGCATTAAATTACTCTGGGGGTACCTCCCAGTCCACCAAAATCACCACAGAAAATAATCATATAATTAGCTGGAATTGTCCGGTAGTTGTGATTAACTTTTCCTGCCGGTATCACACCAACGCCCACGGGTTTCCCGGTGGCATGGGGTAATTTCAATAGAAAATCCAATTAACAAGTGGCGGGAAGATAGAATCCTGCTGATGCGACCATCAACTCATGCGAAACAAGGAGTTGAAGTAAACTGTGGCTTTAATCGACTAGAACAGTGCCTGCCTGTGACTGCTCTGCTACTGAGAGCCGCCTACAAGGCTACTGCTCTTTATACCTCCCCTCAAGGGGAGGGGCCAGGGGCGGAGCCCACAAAGGCACCAACATGATACATCACAGGTAATACCTTACAATGGTCCATAGGTGGAGCCCTCATGGGCAACAGCGTGGTACAGTTACATACATGGTGAATGGTTAGTGCAATACGTTCACCACACCCGCCGCTGGCTATTGGTGCACGGCTGAGAAACACGCAGCAGGCGGACCAGAGAATCCAGCCCATGGTAACATCATGAGAACCAAATTGCCTTCCAAATGGCACATAATACTGCTGGCTTAGAATTACAACACCATCCTTTAACATTGTTTCCTTTATCTCTCTCCATTTCCTATGCCACAGTCTCTCCTAGCCTGAAAACTTTTCACCCCTTGCATATCAAGAATCTATCCACCTCCGCCCTAAAAATATCCAAAGACTCTGCTTCCATTGGCTTTTGAGGAGGAGAGTTCCAAAGACTCACAACCCTCTGAGTGAAAAACATTCTCCTCATCTCTATTATTTTTAAGCAGTGGCCCCTAGGACTGGATTCTCTCACAAGAGGAAACATTCTTTCCACATTGAATACCCCTCAGGGTCTTATTTGTTTCAATCAAGTTTCCTCTTACTCTCTAAACTCCAGTGGATACAAGTCAAGCATGTTTCTCATAAGACAGCCTTCCCAATCTAGCTATAAGTTTAGTAAACACTCTCTGAACTACATTTACATCCTTATTTAAATAAGGCCACCAATACTGTACACAGTACTCCAGATGTGGTCTTACCAATGCCCTGTATAACTGAAACATAACCTCCCTAATTTTATATTCAAATCGCCTCATATTAAATGATAACATTCTATTAAATTTCCTAATTAATTGTACCTACGTAGCAGTCTTTTGCAATCCATGGACTAGGACCCTTGACAGCAAGGACAAGAAAAGATTCACATTCAAGTCCCGTGTAACCATCGGAAAACATAACTTGTTCATATTGCTTCATAGTTCAAGAGTTAAAATTGTGTTTTTCAGAATTGTCAAAACTAAGTCTACCAGTGAGAATTTTAAGATAAAAGCAAAACATTGCAGATGCTGGAAATCTGAAATAAAAACAGAAAATGCTGGAAAAGCTCAACAAGTTTGGCAGCATCTGAAGAGAGAGAAATCAAGTTCATGTTTTCAGTCCATGTGACTCTTTGTTTCAAGATGCCACTCAGCACTGCATTGCAATGCAAGGGCGGCACGGTGGCACTGTGGTGAGCACTGTTGCTTCACAGCGCCAGGGACCCAGGTTCGATTCCCGGCTTGGGTGACTGTCTGTGCGAAGTCTGCACATTCTCCCTGTGTCTGTGTGGATTTTCCTCTGGGTATTCTGGTTTCCTCCCACAAGTCCCCAAAGACGTGGATTGGACATTCTGAATTCTCCCTCAGTGTACGCGAACAGGTGCCAGAGTGTGGCGACCAGGGGAATTTCACAATAACTTCATTACAGTAAGCCTACTTGTGACACTAACAAAGATTATTATTATTTTTTGTCTGGTTGGAGCTGCTGTCATTTTAGCTGCTGGGTTTTGACATTGTCAGGCAGGCAGCTGAGGACCTAAAGAATATTTAAATATTGAGGTCCGATGAATTCATTTATTCCCAAAATATCTTGACTGCTATTCATGGTACTGATATCTGATGTGTTGGACAGGCTGGGTCTATGTGGACAGCGTTTGATGCAGTTTAGAGAGAGACAGGCTTCCAACACTTGAAGAAATGCAACACGATTTTATTGAACAACTAACGATAATGCATGCTTATCTGTGGGTTGACACTATGCTGACTTGACTGGAGACCTGAGGCTAGCCTGACCAGACTAACTGACTACCACATGGTATTTGTACTAGCTGCTGCTCACGAGCTCTGACTGTCTCAGAGGCTGGATCCCGAGAAAGCGGGAAAACTGGTGCCCTCTGGCTTTATAGTGGTCGTGTCCTGTCTGGTGATTGGCTGCTGTGTTCTGTGTGCTCACTGGTCATCCTGTGTGTCAATCACTGCCTGTCTGCACTCCATCATATACATGGATGTATATTATGACAATATCCAATGCGAGAGACAGAAGTGAACATAAGGACATGAGAAATAAGAGCCAGAATTTAGCAGTTTGCGTCTGCTCCAGTATTCAATAAGATCATAGCTAATCTGGTCCGGGCCTGAACCATTTACCCTTGATTCCTTTGTGGGTCAAAAATCTGTGTGACTCAGCCTTGAATACATACAATATTCCAGCCTCCACTGCTCCCGGAGGTAGAGATTTTCGAAAAGCAACAATTCTGAGAAGAAATTCCTTCTCATCTCTGTCTCATGCGAGATTCCTTATTCTGAAACAGTATTCCCTCATTCTAAATTATCTCAGGAAGGGAAACACCTTCTCAGCCTCTACCTCACTGAGCCCCCTCAGAATCTTGGGCAGGATTCTCCAATAATGGGGCTAATTGTTGAGACTGTCATAAATACCAGAGCGTTTTATGACGGAGTCATCTGGCCACTAGGAGCAGCGGTCCCCCAACCCACAGGGGGGCAGCATGGCACTGGAATGCTTCGCGCAGCTCCAGCTGGTGATATGGGCCCACGCACGGGCGGTGCAAGTCTGTGCATGTGTGCCACGGCCGGCGCAGTTCCGTGCATGCGCGTGGGTTGCCGTCTCCGCACCAGCCCACACGAAACATGGCAGAACCCATACAGGGGCCCGGCACGGAGGAACATAGGCACCCCCCCCCCCCGGAATTAGTCCACCCGCCGACCGGTAGCCCCCGATCACAGGCCTGGCCACCGTGGGAGACCCCCCTGGAGTTGGATTCCCCCCCCCCCCTTCCTCCCCAGGACGACCCCTGCAGCCAGAACGCCGAGGTCCTGCCGGGAAGGACTGGCGAGCAACGCCAGTAGGGCTTGGCCGAACTCAGTGGGCACTCAGTCCATTGGGTACGGGGAATTGCCGGGGGGCCGCGTTTAGCCGACCGCGCTGGCGCCATTGGCGCTGATTCTCTGGTCGCCGGAGAATTGGCGGCCCGGCATCAGAGCAGCATCGTGGGATCCCCCCCCCCCCCCCCCTCCACCGGCGACCCTCCGACCTGGCGCGGGATCGGAGAATCCCGCCCCTTATCTATTTAATAAGCTAGCAGGAAGCAGTATCATAGCTGGGCAGGGTCATGTGTTAATTTGAAATGTATTTTCTGCTCTTTCATTGTGGAACTGGAGGAACAGGATTCTCACCTGTGTACAACAAAAGCCACAGGCACCTAGCACCAAAAGATTGGGTACGTAAAGAGCAGAGGCTGCCTGCATCCAAGGCAAGGCGGGGAAATTTATGGTTGAGCAGTCCACACTTCCTATTTGTGGCACAGAGGAACAAGTCTGCTCATCCTATACCTTGAAAATACAGTTTTAAACTTACCTTGCAGGCTCTGATAACCATCAGACCCAGATCATACAGTAGGGATAGCTGCTGATGGCATTACCCCATTGACATTTTGATTATATCTGACTACAGGTCCTGAGGTAAACAATGCACCTACCTTTTTTTTTATAAATTTAGATTAGCCAATTATTTTTTTCCAATTAAGGGGCAATTTAGCGTGGCCAATCCACCTACTTTGCACATTTTTGGGTTGTGGGGGCGAAACCCACGCAGACACGGGGAGAATGTGCAAACTCCACACGGACAGTGACCCAGAGCCGGGATCGAACCTGGGACCTCAGCGCCGTGAGGCGGTTGTGCTAACCACTAGGCCACCGTGCTGCCCCTACAATGCACCTACCTGACTCCGATGTGCATGAAAAATCAAGTGTGTTAAAATTTGAACAATACAGAAATGTGTCATCGGCTCAATTTTAACTGTCCACTCATCCTGTTTCTGCGATGCAGATGGAAATGAAGTTTCCAAAGGTACAAACAATTTTAGCAGTCTAACAACTTACAAAACTCTCCTTACAACTATTACGTCAATTAAAACACTCCTTAGAACAGTGTGCCAATTTCCACCTTTATTCAGATATTTCTGTTCAGCTTGTAGAAACCTATCTGGTTCTCTTGGCTACATTTCAAGAAGAAAAAATATTCAGCTGGTTAATAGCTCATGTCATTAAATTAGAATTTTCCTTTCCTCACGAACACAAATAGTGCACAGACCTTTGAAAGCTGTACTACCTTTTCAGGTATTGCTACATATTTCCTTATTTGCTGTTTAAACTATTTCCAATGATGATCACGTACAAGGCATCACCCAACAAGCTATGTAGAGTATTGCACAGGTCTTATGTGATTCCGTGTGTGCTTGTGACATTCTTTGAGGATATTTTTGCTGGTATTTTAATTTGATAAGTAATGGCTTCTGGTAAGTCTGTTTCACACTCTGAATTTGGCATTTCCTGATAATAGGTGGATTTCATTTTTGCTGATCAGAAATTGAAATCAACAAATTTTTTTAAAAATAGGGGTGCAATTTAAAGGTCTTGCACGTCCAACCTGGTGATACGACGAGGCTGTAAATCTTGCGTGAGGCCTCGTGAGAGGCAAAGACGTGTGAGATCTAATGAGATCTTAGGAGACGTTGTGATCTGGATCTCACCCTTGCTTGGCTCATTTAAATATGTTTGCACCCAATTCTCCCAACGCCTGGGAGACCTCGCCATGGCGCCACTGGTCCACACAAACCTGGTGCAATGGCACCGGTCGGGGTTGTGTTAAACCGCGCCCAGGGTCTCCCAATTCATCAGTTAACATAGAATATAAATTTATCAGTGCACATGAGAAAGATAGGAGTAACATTGTTATTGTCATCAAACTATTTTTAGAAAAATGTGATTAATCTTTCTTCAGGTCTTGAACTAGTTTTATGATGAGGCATAATTACACTGTGTAAATATGTGGTGGCCCATTTGTCCAGTTCAAAAGTGCTTATGAAAACATTCATTCAGGGATTGGTTTATCCAGTTGCCTTTATGATACAGATTGAGAATCCAAAATTCTGAAAACCAAGAATTCCAAAATGCGCACTTTTGTTTGCGCGCCAATGTGACGTCACAGGTGGGAAATCCCGCAAGGCTCCCGGGCGATGCGCATGCGCAGTGTCCAATGCAAGCCTCACATGCGCAGTATATTCTAAATCTGAAAAATTCCAAAATCCTATACACACTCGGCCCCAAGCATTTTGGATAAGGAATTTTCAACCTGTATACGTAATACATTCACAAACAAATAAAATAGGAGTATAAGTAGGCCATTCAGCCCCTCGAGTCTGTCACTCAACAAGATCATGGCTGATCTATTTATGTTAAATTCCATATTCCCCACCTTTGGTAATCCTCAATAATCTTTGATTCCCTTGCCCAACAAGAATCCATCTACCTCCACCTTAAAAATATTCAATGTTGCCGCTTCCAACACCTTCACATCCCTCTAAGAGAAAATAATTCTCCACATCTGCTAAACCATTCAACGTAGTACCGGGGGTCACGTTGTCGTCGGTAAAACCTCACACACTTCGACCAGTTTATCACTCAAACATTTTACCCAGGTGCTCTTACTTGAGAGATGAACAAAGCACAAACATAAGTTTATGATTCAACAAAATGTATTACTAAACACAGTGAAACAGTCACCTCCCTTAAATAACCTCTAATAATAACAATCCCAAGATACCCGTACCGATCAACTCAATTGAGCTGTGGGTCTGATTCTCTGAGTGTCGATTCCTTAGGCACTTCATCCATGAAGGTGGGTCTTGTACACTGCTTCCTTCCACCTCTGGTCAGTTGTCCAATCTTCTCTGCTAACTCTGTGAGTCTTCGTTGGAGAAGGTCCAAGGCGGCTGATCTTCGTGCCTTACCAGAAAGCTCTCTGGCTCTCAGCCAAAGAGGTCTCGAGGTGCAAAACCCAATGGTATTGCCAAGTGAAACTCTGCAGGACACCAGGAACCCAACCCCTGTGGTCCATTCCTAGATGTATGACTTGCAAATAACCTCTCTCCATATATGGTAATGGAGGGAAAACTGAGTGCAGAATGTCTAGCTTAATCTGGGAAATCCATAACAACTGATCCATATGAATAGGACTGATTAATTCCTGATAGATGATTGACAGGGCAGGTCCAGACATGCCTATGTTCAGTGAATTCAAATTTTTTTCACCACACCTCAGGTGAGGGGTAAGGTTGAGAAGGCGGAGCATTTATGAATAATCTCAGCCAGTACGAGAATTGGACCCACGCTGCTGGCCTTTGTTTTCATCAAAATGTAGCTGTCTACCCAAGTGAGCTAAATGGCCCCCAGGACTGTGAAGTATCCTTGAAAGAAGGTTGAATGGAACATTTGGATCCAGTCTTCGAGGCCTGGGGTTGGACGGAGGCCTCAATCCAGTCCGGGCTGCTCGTCATGAAGGGTTGGAGAAGGTTGGCCGGGTCGAGTCACCACCCGGCCGGGGCCTGGGTTTGTGGCCACCTGGGTACCGGGGCAATGACATGGCGTGGGTCAAGGCACTTTGTTCGATGGAACCTTTGAGATACCCTGAGTGTTGTTTGACGATTCTGCCATGACGTTGGCCTTTCCAAGCGACATAGATGGTGTTATTGTCCTGTAGTTCATCAACAATCCTGGACTTTGTTCCCTTGTTTTCATGTTGTTGTCTTTTCTGCTGACATGTGTGTACGATATTTCAGCATGGTGACAAGGGTTATTTGTTACCCTGTTTTAGTAAAAACATATTGATTCAGTAAGGTGAAAAGTAGTTTGTGCAGTCTTTCTTTTTGTGCTGAAATCCTTGAATCCATGAGAAAGGAATGCATTTTGGGCACCCCCTTATCTAATTTATAAAGCAGATTGGAGGAGTGACTGTGGGGTGATGGATGGATGGCTGTGTGGTGGTGGGTGGTGAGGTTAGATTAACCTTCACTTGGATTGAGGATAGCCCCCAGTTAGACCTACTTGTATTGGGTTTTCATTTTGCATTTTTTTTATTGTTGCTTTGAATTTTGAGATTCTGTATGTCTCCTTCGATGACCTGTGCAGATCGTGTATCCTGCAGGGACTGGGTTCCTTTTGATTCATTTGTGTGGTTGGCAATTTTAGGGCTATCGGAGTTGGGAGAAATGAGTGGTGGTGCATGCCTGGGTGTGGCCGCTTTATCCCTGTTCAATATGTTGAAGTGAGAGTCTGTATGCTATGTCTCTGTGTTTCTTCGGTTTGGGAGTAGGTTTCAGGGGGGAGTTCGGCGACATCCTCCGGGTGGTTTCCTGAATGTCCTCCTCTTTGTGGTTGGGTCGTCCATGGGGAGGTCGTGATTTTTCCTGTTGTGGCAGCGCTGCCCTGTCTCCTAATATCCTTCTTGCAAGAATTTACTCTGCTGATCTGTGCCTAATATTCATGGGTTTACTCAGGCATCCTCCCTTGTTTGGGGAGGGGGGTTTCATCTCTTCATCTGGGTGAACAATGTGCTGTTATCAGCCTTGTTTTGGTCAAGCGGTTGGTGCGCTGCTCTGGGTGCGGTTAGTGAGGTGCAGTGCTGGCTGGGTGGTGGGTCTTGGCCAGGGGGTGGAACTACCACTCTAGACCCTCAAAGAATGCATCTATCCTGCACACTCAGCTCATCCTTGTGTTTCGCATATGGTCTCAGATCTTCATCCTCTATAACAGGAGGCCAACCCTACATAAGCAATCTTCTCACCTGGGAAAAAACTGGATCCCTGTCCGTCCATTGTTTAATCTGTTTGGCACTCAGAAGTTGAAAGTCGTTCAAGCAAGAACCGGAGAAAATACTGTCTTGGTTGGCATGTCCAGTAAGGGAAGATGACTCAGCGTGTCTGCGTTTGCATTGTCCTTCGCTGCCCTGGGCACAATGTTGTACTGGCAGGCTGACAATGTGAGATCCCAGCGCTGGAACCTCACTGAGGCCATGGGAGGACTGCGTCTGGACTCACTAAAAAGGCTCATGAATGGCTTGTGGTCTGTACATAGACTGAATGAACACCCATAAAGGTATTGATGAAACCGTTTCACAGTGAAAGGGATGGCTATACCTTCTTGTCTAGCTATGAATATCCCTTCTCAGCCATTGTCAGAGTGCATGATGCCAATCCAATGACTCATCCTCTGTCAGATGACAGAACACTGCCCGACACCATAAGGCGAGGTATCACCTGACAGAATGAGCTCTCTGTCCTGATCAAAGTGAACCAGCAGGTTAGCTGACTGTAGCAGCACTTGCACATCATTGAAACATTTCTCTTGTGCTGCCCCCCCCCCCCCCCCCCCCCCCGCCTCCACTTCCATTGGGTCACTTTATGGGGCAACAGACACACTGGCACCAACACTGTTGAATGTGGAGCAGAAATGTCCTGTAGTATTTCACTAAACGCAGAGATGATCCGAGCTCAGACACATTCCTGGGTTTTGGAGCTTTCTTGATAGCTCAAACCTTTTCCTCCACAGGGGACAGACCCTGCACTGTGATTCTATGACCCAGACATTTCCCACTCCATGCCTGGAAGATGCATTTGCTACGCTTCAGATGCAGATTTGCCTCTGAAAATCTTGTTAACACTTGATCCAGGTTATTGATGTGCTCCTTTTCTGTTTCCCCTGTGATCAGGATATCGGCCAAATAAACGGAGAACCTCCTGCAACATCTTGTCCATTGTCCAGACTGGAAGACACTCCAAAAACCAGAAGATTGCATTTGAAAAAACCCTTGTGGCATACTGTTTTGAGTCTGTTTAGCACAGGGCTAAATCGCTGGCTTTGAAAGCAGACCAAGCAGGCCAGCAGCACGGTTCGATTCCCGTAACAGCCTTCCTGAACAGGTGCCGGAATGTGGCGACTAGGGGCTTTTCACAGTAACTTCATTTGAAGCCTACTCGTGACAATAAGCAATTTTCATTTCATTTAACAAGAGCTGTTGGCAGGCTTGATACTTTTCAAGTTTGGAGAACGTCTTGGCTCCTGCCAGAGTTGAAAACAGATCTTCTACCCTCAGCAACGGGTGAGTGTCCAGCTTGGAAACCTGATTAATGGTACGTTTTTAGTCCCGACAAATACATATGCCATCACTTTTTTTAAATAGTACAATTGGAGCTTCCCAGCATGAAAACTGAATGACTCAATGATTCATAGCCTTTGCAGCCACTCCAACTCCTCTTCCACTTTGCCTTTAATGGCATAGGGCACTGTCCTGCTTGAAAAAGCGAGTAGCCTGAGGATCTACAAACAACTTAACTATAGTGCCACGCAATTTACCCATTTCGTCTCTGAAAACCGAGGCTATTTCTGAATGACTTCCCTAGTCACTGTTGTGTGTGCTTCATCTCACCCCAGTTTAACTGAATTTTCCTGACCCAGTCACACCCTTGGCCTGGTCCATGCCCTTTTACTACCAGGAGCCATGATCTTGCTTCTTGGCTGTTATGCACAATATCCAACTCAAATGCTCCAAGTAATGGTATAGTCTTGCCAGTGTAGGTTCAAAGGTTGATCCCTGTCTGAGTAAGGGCTAGCGCCAGCTTAAAGCCACAAATCCTCCTGTCGCTCACCTCATTGATGACGGATGCAGAAGCTCCTGTGTCCACCCCACCGGTTTCTGTCCATCGATTCCCACTGCAGCATAAATAGGCTCCGCGCATACCTCACTGACATTGAACGTCTTGGAGGAGCACTCCATTTCCTGCTCTGCTCTTTCCAGATGATGCAGAGCTGCCAACCTTTCCCAATAGAAATCAATATTCCAGATAGCAAAAATCAGTATTTTGGCAGTAAAATCGGTATTTTCACACACACATACGCTTATATGCACACTCACTCTCACACTCTCATTCATTCGCACACACACAATCTCATTTACACTGTGGTGAATGTAAGAAATTGTTATACATGTTATATGTTATATCAGTTTCAGTCATGTTTTTAATAGCCGGGGTTAAGGTATATATTTGTTGATGTAATATTATTAAAGAACCTAATTTAAGGTACCCTCTGTGTATATACTAAAACTGTAATTAAGGTGTCATAAGAGTGAGATAATCATTCATTTCAACCACTTACTTGGTTAATGGACTTTGTGTGAAAGGTCTGGAGGGGTATCCCTAGGTTGCCGGGATACAGCCTGCTGGAGTGCCTGCTGCTTCTGGATGTGAAAGGGGAGGGAAGAATTGGGGATATATACAAGTGGAAGAGAGTGGGTAGTGAAGAACAAGGAGAAATGGGAAGCAGAGTTGGGAGGGGAGATCAATTGGGGAGTATGGAGTGAGGCACTGCGAAGGGTAAATTTGCAGTGCCTCTTATGCAAGACTGAGCCTGATACAGTTTAAAATGGTGCACAGGGTGCTTATGACTTGGGCGAGAATGAGTGGGTCCTTTCAGAGGGTAGCAGATGAGTGTGAGAGCTGTGGGCGGGGGCCAACAAATCGTATCAATATGTTTTGGGGTTGCGAAAAATTGGCAAGGTCCTGGGCAGGGGTGTTTGCGGTCTGAGCCAGGGTAGTGGAGGAGGAGGTGGACCCGGATCCTTTTGTGGCGATATTTGGGGTTTCTGAGAAGCCGGAGCTCATGGAAAGGAGGAAGGCCGATGTCGTGGCCTTCGCCTCTCTGATTGCCCGGCGGCGCATTTTGCTGGAGTGGCAGTCGGAATCGCCACAAAGGGTAGCGGCATGGTAGGGTGACCTGTACGACTTCCTACGGTTAGAGAAGATAAAGTACGAGTTAAGGGGCTCAGCAGGGGGTTTGAGAAAAGGTGGGGATGTTTGTGACCGTGTTTCAGGAGCTGTTCGTGGCAGGGGGGTGGGGGCAGGAGGGGGAGCGAACAACCGGAGAGGGAGGGTGAAAAAGGGGAACATTCTATACAGACTATCGATGATTGTTGGGAAGTATGTTTCCTGGGGTGTTTATTTGCTGTAACCTGTTTTGATACATGTTTGTAATAAACTGCATATTTTTTTTAAAGACTCTCTATATCAATTAGACTTCATAATTACTTGCTGTGCCTGCACAAAAACATCCAGATCCTTCTGCAACCCTGAATTCCGTCTAATATTCTGCTTTTTTAAATTATTCTTGCCAAAGAGAACAACTTCACATTTTCCCACATTATACTCGAGCTGCAATTTGTTGCCCACTCACTCAACTTATTTATATTTGTTTGTAACCTTCTTTTATCCTCTTTACAACATACTGTCCTACCTATCTCTATGCTATCTGCAAATTTAATTATCATGCCTTCGCTCCCTTCATCTAATCATTGATGTAAATAAAATTGAGGCCCAGCACAGATAAACTATTACTCTCACTGTAATTTTCACTCATACAGCCCTCATCCATGCTCCCTTAAGTCCAAGGGGACTTGAATATCTATGATGGACAGGTGATTTGGCTAGTCATCACCAGATCTAGCTGGGCCACAAAAAGAACAATTGGGTCCTCCTGTCTTCTGTAAAAGGTGCTCATTATTTCCAGACAATCTTGGAACACAAAGGTGACCCAAGGGTTCTTTTCTTCATTACAAACCATCTTCTTAATTCCCTCTATCTTTTCTCTGCCGTCAGGGCAGAGGGACTTATGGACTTCTTTGTCAGTAAGATTTAGTCCATCAACTCAGCTGCCTCGATAGCTTCCTTCCCCATCCCTAGCCCACCCTACACCCCCATGTTATCAGATAATATAGTAGTGGTTTATTTTTAGTGGACCATAGCATATTTTCATGGAGTAATTATGCCTCGTCACTCAACTAAATAGTTCAAGGCCTGAAACAAGCTTAATTAAATTGTTTTAAAAATAGTTTTATGAGGATGATAATGCATTGGTTCTCATGCACACTGATACATTTATATTCCATGTTAATGGAAAGAGGGAGAGCCTGACATTTTTCTTTTTTTTTTAAATGAGGTTTGTTTTTCATTTCTGACTCAGCAAAACTGGCAGCCCACTCGTTATCAGAAAATGCCAAACCCAGGGTGTGAATCAGACTGGCAAGAAGCCATTTGTTTTCAAATTAAGACCTTTTTAGTAGCCTTTTTTAATTAATACAGTAGCTTCCAACAGTTGGGTAGTTGCCGCCTTCCCCTTCAGATCTGTCATTATCATCCCCTTCCCAAATAATCCCCTATTAACCAATCTGTCTTTGAATAATACCGTCCAGTATCTAAACACCCTTCCCGCTTCAAAGTCCTTGACTGCGATATTACTTCCAAACTGTGCCTATCTTTCCCACAATTCCATGTTTGAATACCTCCAATCAATCCTCTGCCTTTGCCTTAATGCAGAAACTGCCCTTATTATAATCACAAATTATATGTGACTGTGACCATGTGAGTATCCCACCTCACCCTTCTCAATTTGTATTTAACCTTTGACATGGTTGACCACACCATTCTCTTTCAATGCCTCTCCTCTATCATCAAGCTGGGTGGACTGGCCCTTGCCTGATTCTATACTTTTCTAAATTGTAGTCAGAGAATCATCTTCTCTTCCTACCCCAGTGTCCTTCAAGGACTTAAGGGCAGCACAGTAGCATTGTGGTTAGCACAATTGCTTCATAGCTCCAGGGTCCCAGGTTCGATTCCGGCTTGGGTCACTGTCTGCGCGGAGTCTGCACGTTCTCCCCGTGTGTGCATGGGTTTTCTCCGGGTCCTCCGGTTTCCTCCAACAGTCCAAAGATGTGCAGGTTAGGTGGACTGACCATGCTAAATTGCCCTTAGTGTCCACAATTGCCCTTAGTGTTGGGGTTACTGTGTTATGGGGACAGGGTGGAGGTGTAGGCTAGGGTAGGGTGCTCTAGGGTGCCGGTGCAGACTCGATGGGCCGAATGGCCTCCTTCTGCACTGTAAATTCTATGACTTATCTTTAGTTCCATCCTACATTTCATCTAAATGCTACCTCTCTGCTACATAATCCAAAAGCACCGCAGTTTCTACATATATGCTTCTGACACCTACCGCCTTTACCCTGCCAATGTTCCTGAGTTGTCACACTGTTTATCTGACATTTATTCTTTAATGAGCAGGAATTTCCTCCAACTAAATATTGAGAAGGCCAAAGTCATTGTCTCTAGGCGCCGTCACAAGTTCCGTTCACTAGCCACCGACTCTATTCCTCTCCTTGGCAACGATTTGAGCCTTACTGGATAGTTTACAACTTTGATGTCACATTTATGTCCTGCGCTAAGTTTCTCACTGCATATTTACTGGACTGTCTTCTTTAACCCATAATAACATCAGTGAACTCCAGCCCTGCTTCATCTCATCTGCTGCTGCTGAAACTTCACCCAAGTCTTTGTTACCTCTCGACTTGACTATTCCAATGCTTTTACTAAAGAAAAATACTGCAAATGTTGGGAATCTGAAATAAAAACAGAAAATGTTGGGAATACTCATCAGGTCTGGCAGCATCTGTGGAAAGACAAAAATACTTAACATTTCAGATCAACAACCAAACAATTTCTTTCTCCGCAGATGCTCCCCGACTTGCTGAATATTTCTGTTTTTATTCCAATCATCTCCATCAGCCCTCCACTTGTTACCTTTTGTTAGTTTAAACTCACCAAAATTCTGCTGCTCATTTCCTAACTTGCACCAAGTTCCATTCAGCCATCATCCTTTTCCTCACTGACCATATTGGCTTCTGGTCCAGCAATACCTGGATTAAAAAAGTTATCATCCTTGTTTTGAAGTCGCTCCATGGCCTCACTCCTCCCTAACTCTGTAAACCTCCTCCTGACATACTACGCGCTGAAGTATCTGTACTCTGGCCTTTTGCACGTCCTGATTTTCACTGCTCCATCATTGATGGGCATGATTTCACCTGTCTCTCCCGAAACGCAGGAATTCCTTCCCAAACCTCACCTCCTCTCTCCCTCTCTCTCCTCCTTTCTGATACTTCTCAAAAACTAACTCTTTGACTGAGCTCTTGGTCGCTTGTCCTAATGTTTCCTTATTTGGCATTGTGTTAAATTTTTAATTGATAACGCTCCTGTGAAGCACTTACACTGAAGGCACTAAATTAATTCAAGATGTTGTTAGAAACAGCTCTATTAAATCGCTGTAAATCTCTATTTTAGCAAAAAACAGCCCAATATAAACTGACGGGGTGAGGGGATAAGAAAGGTCGAAAGACAAATGAAGGCAGAATGAAACATTTTGAGAATTTTGTCCCAAAGTATCTGCTAATGTGATTATCCAACAAAATTCATTTATTGTATTTCAAATGATTTAAAAATTAGGATACTTCACAATAAGTACTCTTATTTAGCAAAATACTAATGAGAAACTGAGCCATTGAACATACAGTAATGCAATAGTCATGATGTAGCAATAATTGTGTACAAATCATTGAATTTTGGTGTAAATTACATTATTATAAATTGGCCAAATATTCTTGGGGATCATATTCTCGCCTTTCACAAATGAGAAATCAATCAAAAACCACGTACAATTTCCAGCTGTCATTGTGAGAAAGAATCAAAAATGACATTTTGCATTCAATAGCAACAGTTACATTTCTCGAGGTTAACATATTGAAGTTGTGCTTTGAGGTTTGGCTTGCTCCAAATGCACAATCAGATGTCAATAAAATGTCGAGTAGACTGTTTTCTCCATTAAGTAAAAAATATGTGAGTTCCACCACCTTTTCCATTTGCTCTCTGCAATCGGGAAAACTCAATTTTCTTCCAGTACTTGAAGAGCAATTGTGGATTATAATCAATAAAAAAAATTATCTGTGGAGACACAAAGTCTGAGAAGGACCTTTCATTATTTACTGGTTCTTTTTAAACCGTTGATGAATTTATAAGGCATAACATGGTGATTCCTGGCTTATCTATTGTTCGCATTGGACTGCCTATCAGTTGTGCTTCCTTAATTTAAAGCAAGAAAACTGGTAGTACTGGGGTGCACTGAAAGCCCAGCTCTTTCAATCTGGTTCCATAATGTAACTGTCTGAACTATGATATTGTTATTGATAGGAAGGGAGAACAGCAACAGTCATGCCTCATTATCATCAGAAAAATAAGATGTGCAAGCAATACAATGCCACCACAATGCATGATTCAGTATGGGGTGACATGGTGGTACAGTGGTTAGCACTGCTGTCTTACAGTGCCCAGGGACTTCAGGCCTTGGATGACTGTGTGGAGTTTGCAGATTGTCCCTGTGTCTGCATGAGTTTCCTCTGTGTGCTCTGGTTTCCTCTCACAGTCCAAAGAAGTGCAAGTTAGGTGGATTGGCCATGCTAAATTGCCCCTTAGTGTCCAGGGATATGAAGGACAGTTGGAGTTATAAGGTTGCAGGGATAGGGCAGGAGAGTGGGCCTAGGGTGGGGGGCTCTTTCAGAGGGGTGGTGTAGACTCAATGGGTCAAATGGCCTCCTTCTGCACTGTACGAATTCTATAATTTTATGAATTATTACATTGAGCCTCTGTCTCAAAGGAAATCAGGACAATTATCATTTAAAATATTTTTGAATAATAGCGGTACCTCTGAAATTATTTAAATTTCTCCCCTCCACCAGAAGTACCAATTGATGTAAAAGCACAGTTCCACTGTTTGCCGGGAAACCCATGTGTCGGCATGGGAGCGGAATATCCCAACAGCGTGAACAGCCCAATATTTGCATTGGTTTGTAAAAAGTATCTGTGGCATCCACGCAAACAAACATTAATTCTGTTACAGACAGGGGAGCGGTGCATTGAACTTCCTTACCTCGCTCCATCTATGTTTAGGCGGAGGTGTTTTTGAACTTTTTAAAAGTAGGCTTTGGTATATTTCCCCCACACTAAGTTTTGCCCAATTTTATAGGTAACACGCAACAAATTCTCTTGATGATAAACTCAGGAGGTTAATTTATTTCACATTCAAACCCGTCGGGGCTGCGGTCTGGGGTTCATACATAGATACGGTATGGAGGAAATAGGAAAAAAGGAGTTTATACAACTATGGATATCAACAGCAAAAGAATGGCAGAAATAAACATTAGTTCAAATGATTTCCAGTTTCCAAGCAGTGAAGGTCCAGAGGGTGTCCCTTCATGGTGGAATTTAGTTCAGATGAGTTCCTGGTTGGGGACAGCAACATTGAAAACATAGAACATATGGTGCAGTAGGAGGCCATTCGGCCCATCAAGTCTGCACCGACCACTTAAGCCCTCACTTCCACCCTATCCCCGTAACCCAATAACCCATCCCAACCTTTTTGGTCACTCAGGGCAATTTATCATAGCCAGTCCACCTAACCTGCACATCTTTGGACTGTGGGAGGAAACCGGAGAACCCGGAGGAAACCCACAGAGACACGGGGAGAATGTGCAGACTCCGCACAGACAGTGACCCAGCAAGGAATCGAACCTGGGACCCTGGCACTGTGAAGCGACAATGCTATCCACTTGTGCTACCGTGCTGCCCTCCTGAAATAAATGACGATAAAGTACAATGGGCGTTCTGTGCTTACACCAATTGTCAGGCAATACCTGGAGACTTTTAAATGAAATAGGCTTTGAGCAGTTGATACATGGTAACCAGCCGCTTAGTCAGCTAAGAGTCCTCCTGTAGGTCTGTTTGATTAGTCATTAATTCAGCAGACTAAAGGTTTCTCAGTTGTCAAAGAAATATAGATTTCAAAATGGTCACTAAATTCATGTGACCTTCTTTCATGACGATGATTTCTAAAGGGATGTTTATCTCGTGTCCTGGATTGGCTTTGGTTTCGCCATTATCTTTTGAAAAAGTTAACATCCATGTTGAGGATCTTGTGTGGGGAAGCCTCTATCTGGGCAGTCCCTCTAACTCCACTAGAGTTGTGAGTTTCTCAAGAAGAAAATGACGGCCACTGTCCCCTCAAAGCACCACCCCCCTTTGAAATAGATCTGGAAAATCCCAGGTGTGAGATAGGTCTACAGGAATAACAAATTTTTTTTTTTTAATTTAGAGTACTCAATTATTTTTTTCCAATTAAGGGGAAATTTTAGTGTGGCCAATCTGCCTAACTTGCAATCTTTGGGTTATGCAGACATGGGGAGAATATGATAACTCCACACAGACAGTGACCCAGAGCTGGGATTGAACCCGGGTCCTCAGTGCCGTAGGTAGCAGTGCTAACCACTGCACCACTGTGCCACCCTTGGAATAACAAAGTCAATCTGTGTGTTCCCTGGTTTTGTGATTATAATGTCCTTACAATTGGGCTGAGAATCCACAATGGTGAGAGGAGGATTCTTTTTTTCTCCTGCTGATAGCTTCCAGAACTAAAGGCCAATCCTGAGGTCATTTGGCTTGTAGCAGCCATCTTGTTGGGTTCAGCTGAGTCCATTTAAAAATAGCAATGAAAAATAAAGTTTGGTGTACACACTTTGGATTTCTTTCGTGTCTTATTGACATAATAATTATCTATTTTATTTATATGGAAATTTAAGGTAACTTGACTTTCTTGAGAGATCAAAACAATTGTTTTTTGTACTGCATTCTATGAACCAAATATACATCACAATAAAAATGTAATTCAAAGGCATAACAGAATTCTAAGAGTTAAAAGACTAATTCAGGACCATCAGAGTCAATTTCTAGCATTATTCAATTTAGTGGACTCATTAAGTAGATTGCAGCTTTAGAAACCGACTTCTTATATTTATGTTAGATCCAGATTTTTCAAAAGCACTGCCAAATATGCTGTTAATTTATTTATACAAATTAAATATAATAATTACTGCCGTATGTTCTGGCAATCATTTGTACTTTTATTCCAATATATTTTCAAATGCTTCCCTCAGATTACTTAGATTTAAGAGGAGCAGGAAAGCAAGGAGGAGTATTAAAGGCAATTGTTACAAGCTACAACCCAAATATGTTTATGGCACCCAAAAGAAGCCTGTCTGGGCCAGGAGGAGAACGAGTTTATATTCCATTTAGGTTAAAAATATTAAATTCCACAGTTTACTAGAAAATCACCCACTTAGACATTCTACCAACACTTATTGGATAGATGAAGGGGTGGGAGCAGGAATAGGCATAATAGATTAGTTGCTTATCAACAGCAACTCTCGCTGGTTTGGAATTTGGCCACAATGACTCAGCATTTATCAATCTGCAAAGTCAGTTCTGATACTCTGTTTTCTTTGTAAAAGATTATTTAAACAGGCTCCAAGAATTCTACACCCATTGAAGGAGAAACATTTATCCCTTCTCACAGGCTTACACATTATCACGTATCAAAATGCCAGTTAGTTCAACTTTACTTTTGTTTCTTAAAGGCGTCACTGGCTGCCCATCCCTAAGGGCATTTAAGAATCAACCACATTGCTGTGGGTCTGGAGTGACATGTAGGCCAGACTGGGTAAGGATGACAGATTCCCTAAAGGACATTAATGAACCAGATGGGTTTATACAATTGGACAATGGTTTCATGGTCATCATTAGACTTTTATTTCCAGATATTTACTGAATTCAAATTTCACAATCTGCCATGGTGGGATTCGAGCCCGGGTCCCCAGAGCATAACCCCAGGTCTCTGGATTACTAGTCCAGCGACGATACCACCGCCTCCCCTACTGAAGGATATGTCTACTAAACAGGGTCATGGCACATTTGAAAATTTTTTACAGTACCCAATTATTTTTTTCCAATTAAGGGGCAATTTATTGTGGCCAATCCACCGAACCTGAACATCTTTGGGTTGTGGGGGTGAAACCCATACAGACACGGGGAGAATATGCAAACTCCACACGGTCAGTGACCTGGGGCCGAGATCGAATGCGGGTCCTCATCGCCATAGGCGGCAGTGCTAACCACTGTGCCACTGTGCAGCCCAGCAGATTTTAAAGTTGAACAAACAGTTATTCCTCTCAAGTCAAGGACTAAAATTAACAAAATTGTTCAGTTCAGTTGAGTTGGGTCAATTGGTAAATACTTTCTTTTATAAATTTAGAATATCCAATTATTTTTTATACCAATTAAGGGACAATTCAGAGTGGCCAACCCACCTACTCTTCACATCTTTGGGTTACAATTGGGTTTAGAGTGCGGTAGGAAGCCATTCGGCCCATCGAGCCTCAACCGGCCTTTGGAAAGAGCACCCTATTGCAGCCCACACCTTCACCCCTTCCCCGTAACCCAATACCCCACCTAACCTTTTTCAACACTAAGGACGATTTAGCATAGCCAATCCACCTAACTTGCACATTTTTGGACTGTGGGAGGAGGCCGGAATACTATGAGGATACCCACGCAGACCCGGGGAGAACGTACAGATTCTGCACAGTGACCCAGGCTGGGAATCGAACCTGGGACCCTGGGTCTGTGAAGCAAGAGTGCTAACCACCGTGCCACTCGGGTCTTCAGCACTGTGAGGTAGCAGTACTAACCACTGCGTAACCGTGCTGCCCCAATTTGGTAAATACGATGTAGAACTGACCTGTTGCAAAATGATTCAGCGCCCCCCCCCCCCCCCCCCCCCCAACCCATCCCACCATCCAAGAAGATTCTGTGGATTGGGGCGGGGTGGAGGGGGTGTTAAATTGCATGGACGGGATTTCCTCCAGGATCCCACCCGTCCCAAACCACACTCAATTTTACAGTGAGGTGGGCAGGCCTTGGACAGGAAGCCCACCCATGCCCGTATTAAGGTCCATAAGTAACCACTTAGGGCCTTTTGCCACTCAACTCCAGCCAAATCGTAAGCTGATGGGTGCCTGATGACTGGAGTAGGGAAACTGAAAAAATTTTCACCCTTGAGGGTGGGAAGTGGGAGGGTAGCTGCCTCAATTGGAAGGCCCCTTCAGACTGAGGGTGCCCTCCCTAGGGGGCTTTGGCCATGCATCCCTCACTGGCCTACCCCTCGACACTGAGATTGCCACACTCCTGACCCCCCAGGGTCTCCCCAACCCTCCTCCCCTCCCAGACACTCCTGGTACTTCCCTGAAGTGCGACCCCAGGACTTAGGCTCAGGGACAGCGCCTCAGTACCTCTTCCGGCCACAGCAGCAGCACTCCATCTGAAGGGGCTGGATAGCTGTCGGCCAACCTGTGTGCGCATAAGTCCCACCCACCTCTGCCAATCAGCACTCAATTGAGTGTATTAGCCCTGTGCTAAACTAGCCCCTGTTATTTTTGATGTTAAACAGGTCTTGAGAGGGCAAGAGGTGAGTTACTTTCTTCAGAACTCACGGCCTCTGACATGCATTTTGTATCTACAATCTTTCCAGTTCAGTGTCTAGTCAATACTAACTCCCAGGATGTTGATGGTGGGGGATTTGACATTTGCAATATTGTTAGATGTCAACGGGGATTTCCCCTTGTTGAAGATGGGCAATAGGTGGCATTTGTGTGGTGTGAATTTACTTGCTACTTCTTGGTCCAAATCTGAATGCTGACCAGATCTTGCTGTATATGGATGCAGACTGCTTCAGTATCTGAAGAATTGTGAATGATACTGAACATAGAGCAATCATGAACAAATATCTAAACATATGATGGAGGGAACCTTACTGATGAAACAGCTAAAGTTAATTGGGCTTAGGACCCTACACTGATAAACCCCTGTAGTGATGTCCTCGGGCCTTCAACGACCATAGCATCCTGCTTTGTGATATTTATGACTTGAACCACAAGAGTTTTGTCCTTGATTCCCAGTGACACCAATTTTGCTCGAGTTGCTTGATGTTACGTCCGTTCAAATGCTGCCTTGATGTCAAGGGCAGGCACTCTCACTTCTTCAGTTCATTTGTCCATATTTGAACCAAGGCTAAATTCAGATCTGGACCCAGGCAGCGCTGGTGGAACTCAGACAGAGTACTGGTCAACAGGTTATTGCTGAGTAAGTGCCTGTGGGCAGCATGGTAGCACAGTGGCTAGAATTGTTGCGTCACAGCTCCAGGGTCCCAGATTCAATTCCCAGCGTGGGTCACTGTCTGTAAGGAGTCTGCACGTTCTCCCTGTGTCCGCATGGGTTTCTTCTGGGTGCTCCGGTTTCCTCCCACAAGTCCCGAAAGACGTGCTGTTGGGTGAATTGGATATTCTGAATTCTCCCTCAGTGTACCCGAACAGGTGGCGGAATGTGGCGACGAGGGGATTTTCACAGTAACTTCATTGCAGTGTTAATGTAAGCCTACTTGTGACAATAAAGATTATTATTATTATTACTTGATAGAAAAGCAGGGACTGTACCAGAGGGATGGCCTACATCAAAACTGTGTTGGGACCAGTGTTCTTACAAAATGCTTAACTGGGGAAGTAGAGAGGGGGTGTCCGGGGATGTGTAGGTTTACAAAGGAAAAGGATATGACAGTATTACAAGACAGCTATTTAGGTAATTGTACCCCGAGTGTGACAGGAATGGTGTACATACATAAAAAAACGGCAACACATAGATTCAAAAAGGGAAAAAATGATAACAAGAGACTGAGCAAAGCCTTGGACACAACCACTCAGGCTGCTGACATCATGCTCCAGGCTCTTCACCTTAGTCGCCATGCTAGTAGTGTTGGCCTCAGTGCCACGCATTGCCGGCTCCATCTCCTGCACCCGTACCCTTCGGGACTCCTCCAATTCCCATTTGAGCGTCACAGTCATCCCCTATGAATCTCGCAGCTGCACCCTAGCGTCTGCGTCAGCTCCAGGATAACCTGGTCTAGAGGCCTGTATATGACTGGGAGCCAGCTGAGTTCTGGGAGCCAGCTGAGTTCTGGGATCCAGCAGACCTCCGACTGCCGCCCCCCCCCCTGGCTGTTCCCTACCAGCAGAGGCAATGGCATAGTGATATTGTCACTGAACTAATAAACCAGAGACCCAGGGTAATGCTAGGGGGACCCAGGTTCAAATCCCACCACTGCAGATGGTGAAATTTGAATTGAATAAAAATCTGGAATTTAAAATTTCTAATGATGACTATGAAACCATTGTCGATTGTCAGAAAAACCCACCTGGTTCACTAATGTCCTTTAGGAAAGGAACTCTGCCGTCCTTACCTGGTCTGGCCTACATGTGACTCCAGACCGACAGAAATGTGGTTGACTCTTAACTGGCCCCTCAAGGCATGGGCAATAAATGCTGATACAGCCTGCGATCCCCATGTCCCATGACCGAAGAAGCCTGTCCACCTCTTTCATATACCAAGGTGTGTGTCTCTGCACTGGTGGAGAGCTGTGACGCCTCAACGGTGTCACGGAACTGACCCCCAAGGTGTTCTCGTGAGAGGTCATGGGGGGGGTCATCTATCAGATGGAGATCCTGTGGAAGAATGGACATGTGGTCAGTGGGAGGGTAGGATCATTATATCTGGCATGGACAACACATGTGTGATGGGTCATCTGGGTGGGGGCTGGTGGAGACTCACTCACTTCTGCAGCGCAGGCAAAACTCAAGGTCAGGATAAAATCTATCCTAGGCCAGCCCGACGGCCTCCAGGGCCAGTTCCTCGTTTTGAGTGAGGATTCTGATGTCCGTGATGCACAATCAATTGCACAAAGACTTGAGTTGGATACAACTGAGGCTTTATTACTCTAAAATGTGTGGCCTCCCACAGCAGCTGGCGAAATGGCTGCAGCATGGGGGACACACATATTTATACTCCACCTACTGGGCAGAGCCAGCAGGCAGGGACTAACAACGTACCTGTAGTACAGGTCCTACCATACATCACCTAATAGAGGTGCAACAGTGGTTTATCACATTCACCCCCTGTTAAAATTGAGTCCGGTGGGGGTGGTGGAGAACTATATACAACAAATGTTTTTTTTTACATTTACATTTTTTTGGTACAGGGGAATCTGGAGTACTCATCGACCACACTGAGAAAATACGTGTGGTCACCAATGAAAAGAGGGAGATGGACCGAATGGTCGACCGGTACGGTTTGCGGGCCACCTTTCCATACCTAGACAACGTCACCATTGGGCGGAGCCAGCAGGCGGGGATTACCAACGTACCAACGGTCCTACCATACATCACCTAATAGAGGTGCAACAGTGGTTTACCACAGTCCGGCACCCAGCCGTTCGTCTCGGCCCTCTCCCATCTGCTATGGGAGACAAAGGGGGACAAAGAGAGGGCATCATGAGCCGCATATTTCATGTATCGCGGGGTGGGGAGGGTCGATGGTGGACGTAGACATGGGCACCACTGCTGGTGATGGGTGTGGTACGCTGGTGGGTGCCATGGTGTGCTGGGGCACAGGCGCAATATTGTGTACTGAGGGGTGGCAGATGGGATCGGTGCCAGGGGGCCAATGCCAACCCACCCATTTGGCCCACCGGAGACTGTTGGGCTTCTTGCAGCACTGAATGGCAATCCTCCTTGTGACACTCCCTGCTCTATTGGCCACTGCTACTGCCTCCTAAGCGGCACTGGCTTCCCTGTGGCTGACTCTCCAGCCCCCTCGGGGGAACAGGGCACCCCATCTGGACTCCACGACCATCAGCAAACACCCAGCAATTCCCGCTCGCTACCACCTTTTTGTCTGATCGCGCCCATGGAGATCAAAAGTGGGATATTCAGGGGTATATGTCTTTTTGTAAGGACAGGCAGGAAGGAAAGGGGGGTGGGGTAGCTTTGTTAGTCCGAGATGGAACAAGCATGAAATTATCCTGGATCGGAAGATGCAGAATCCATATTGGTGGCAGTAAGAAATAACAAGCGGAAGGGGTCACTGGTGGAAGTAGTCTACATGGCCCCAATCTGTAGCTAGACGATAAGATGGAAAATAAATCAGAAGATAATAAAGGCATGTAAAAAAGGTAGTACCTTAATTATGGGTTACTTTAATCTTCATGCAGATTGGGCAAATTAAATTGGCAGAGGTAGCCATGAGGAAGAATTATAGAGTGACAGTTTCTAATGTGTTGTGGATCTAACCAGGGATCACGTTATTTTAGATTTAGTAATATGTAATGAGGTTGGTTTAATAAACAATCTCAGAGTAAAAGATCCCCGAGGGAGCAGTGACCATACATGGGAGAGTTTAGTTCTCAATTTGAGAGTGAGAAATTTGAATCAGAAATAATTATGTTACACTTTATTAAGGATAATTATAAAGGAATAAGGCAGAGTTGGCTGGAATGGACTGGGAAAGAAGTTTAGAAGAAAGATGTTTGATCCGCAATGGTAGACGTTTCTGAAAATAGTTCATAACCCACAACAAAAAAATCCCAGTGAGCAAGGATTCTAGGAAGGAGATAAATCAACCATGATTGAACCAATAAAGTGAAGGATGTATTAAACTAAAAGAAAAAACATAAAATGGCAAGGATTATTGGTATGTCAGAGGATCAGAGGATTGGGACTGTTTTAAAAACTAATAAAGACTAAAAATAGTAAAGAGGGAGAAGATAAACTATGCGGGTAAACTAGCAAATAGTATAAAAAGGGATAGCAAGAGTTTATTTAAATATATAAAAGGGACGAGAGAGGCCAATGCGAACTTTGGACCCTAAGAGAATGAGACTGGGGAAATAATTGGGAACCAGGAAATTGCAGAGGAGTTAGTCTTTATGGTGGAAGACACTAATACCATTCCAAAAATAAATAATCAAGGGATAGAAGGGAGGAAATAAATACAATAACAATCACTGGTGAAGAAGTAGTAGAGAAACTCATGAGTTAAAGGCCAATAAGTCCTCTGGACCTGATGGGTTGCAACCCAGGATATTATAGGAAGTAGCTACAGAGCTGGTGGGTGCGACTTCCGGTGGCAGCCATGGAATGAGTGGTCATACACACGGGAGCTCCGGCTTGAAGGCATTGGTTTGGGCACTTTATACTCGTTAATCTGGATTTCCGGCAGGAAAGTAGTGTGGAAGAGTAGAGGGAGAGGTTCTCCCCAAGATCAGCATGTTTACTGGCTATCAGACCCGGCAAAAAAACAGTTAAAAACCTGGCTAAGGAATTAGAGGGAACCTGTGGCACAGCAACAATTAAAAGAGTGGCGGAGAAGGAAGGACTGTCACCAGTCGGAAAGCCCGAGGTGGAGCAACTGATGGCCTTCATCAAAGATTAATTTCACCAGCAAAGGAAGGAGATGAGTGGCAACTGGTCGAAGGTCACTGAGTGAGCCTTTGCGAGAATCGATGGACCATGTCGAGAAGTACCTTGAGGCACAAGGATGCAAGGTGGAGAAAGTGATGAACACGATATGCAGGGTGGAAAAGGTGATGTATGACCAGAGCGATCAGATGGTGACCCTGAAGGCAGAGGTGGGGATCCTGGGGGACCTATGCAAGTTTCTAAGAATGAAGGTCAAGGGGCAGGAGAACAGGTCTGGGCGACTGAACCTGCGAAATGTGGGTCCGCCAGAAGGTGTGGAAGGAATGAGTGCCACGAAGTATGTGTCGAGGATATTGGCTGGGTTGGTGGAGGAGAGGGTGCTGGATAAGGCTCCAGGGTGGACAGGACCCATAGGTCTCTAAGGCAGAAGCCGTGAGCGGGGGAACTGCCACAGGCGGTGATTGTGCGATTACACATGGAAAAGGAGAATATCCTACTGTGGGCCAGGGAGGAACGAGACTGTGAATGGGAGGGGAATGGCATCAGAGTATACCAGGATATTGATGCGGAGCTGGTGAAGAGATGTGCTGGATTCAACAGGGCCAAGGCAGTGTTGCACCAAAGGAAGATTCGGTTTGGGGTGCTGTTCGCAGCAAAACCTGTTACATGTGAAGGCCGGGAGTACTATTATGAAACGCCAGAAGAGGCCAATGACTTTATAAGGGACCATAAACTTTGGGAGGATGGAGATTGGTGTGAGATAGAGGAGCTATATCTGAAAAGGTCCCCCCTCCCCCGCCTTTGTGGTGTTTTCTCTTTTTGGAGGGGGCGATTTGCAATTTGGGGTGTTTTTTCTCTATGGGTAATGGAAATGTATGGTGGAGCCCGCTGGATGGGGTCGTCGGCTGAGGGGTAGTCAGGTGGGCAGGGGGGCCATTTGCATAGGCTAAGGAGGAACCGGTGGAGTGTGAGGGGCTGAGGGGTTTCTGGGGGGGGGGGGGGGGGGGCCTTCGAGCAGGAGCTGCCAGGTTGGCGGGCAATGCTGGTGAACGGAGGTTAATTGGGTGAGGATGCTGCGAGAGGTGGCCAAGCACCCGGATAGGGTCGCGGCATAGCTTAGTTGGATACTTAGCTGGTCATGGCGGAGAGTGAGTCTATCTTGGATGGGCCTGGTTTAGGGTAGTGTTAGAGGTGAGGCAAAGCCGGAGGGGGTGATGGCGGATGGTAGAGGGGACTGGAGGCATAAGCCTCCTTTAGAATTGTAGGTGGAACATACTTGGATTAAATAGGCAGATTAAGCGGTCTCAGGTTTTTCACAGCTGAGGAGTTTGAAGGCGGAGGTGATCTTTTTACAGGAGACACACCTCCGGGTGAAGTTAGGTTGAGGACGCGATGAGTGGGAAACGTATTTCACTCGCGGCACAATTAAAATAGTGGGGGTCACCATTTTGTTGAAGAAAAGGACGGGGTTTTGGGGGGGGGGCAAGGAAATGCGAGGCCTCGGGGGGAAGATGTGTGATAGCAAGTACGGTGCCGGAGGAGACGCCAGTAGTGCTAGTCAACGTACATGCACCAAATTGGGATGATGTGGGGTTTGTGAAGGGTTTACTGGGTACGATCTCGGATTTGGATACGCACAAGTTGATTATGGGTGGAGATTTTAATTGTGTGATGGAACCGAGGGTGGACAGGTTGAGCCCCAAGTCAATAGGAAGATTGAGGATGGCAAAGGAGTTGGGAGGGTTTATGGAACATATGGGAATGGATGATCCGTGGAGGTTTAAGAATCCTGGAGAGGGGGGAGTACTCCTTGTCACACGTGTATAAGGAGTTTTTGAGAATTGATTTCTTCGTGGTGAATTGAACGGTGTTGATGAGGGTGTTGGAGGCAGAGTTTGCGGGATTCGTGATTTTGGATCATGCGCCACATTGGCTGGAGATGAGGCTTTGCTCGGGGCAAGTGCAGAGGCTGGGATGGAGGCTAGATTTGGGTCTTTTGGGACATAAGGTGTTTTGTGAAAAGGCGAGGTCGGTAATTGGGAATTAAATAGAGCTGAATCAGAACAGGAAGGTGTCGAAAGCCACGTTCAGGGTGGCGTTGAAGGCAGTGGTCCAAAGGGAGATTATCTCGCTCAAGGCGCACAGGGATAGGAGGGGAAGGCGGGATCATGGACAGTTGTTGGTCGAGAGAGTCGAGGTGAACAGGAGATATTCGGAGGCCCCCACAAAAGAGCTGTTGACAGAGAGGATGAGGTTGCAGAGGCAGTTCGATAGGTTGATGACGGGAAGGGCAATGTGGCACCTATGGAGGGCCATGCAATATGAATATGGAGAAAAGGCAAGCCATATTCGGGCCCACCAGCTGCGTATGCAGACTGTGTCCAGGAAAATTGTAAGGGTGCAAACAGAGATGGAAGGTTGTGTCAGAGCTGGGGAGGAGACATTAGGTGTTCAGGAGGTATTATGAGAAGATGTACAGTGCAGAGCAGGGTGGAGAGGAAGGGGATATGGGATGGTTTTTAGATGGCTTGGAATTTCCAATGTTGGAGGCAGACGTTTGAGCAGCCATTGGGGCTGAGGGAGGTGATTGCCAGCATTAGGGGGATGAAATCGGAGAAGGGTCCAGGACTGGATGGCTTTCCGGCTGAGTTTTATAAGCGTTTGCAGCAGAGTTGGCACCGCATTTGTTGGGGATGTTTAGTGAGGCATTGGAGAAGGGGAAGCTGGCAGAGACACTGACACAGGCATCGATCACGCTAATCCGGAAGAAGTGGAAGGATCCGTCGGAGTGTGGGTCGTATAAGCCCACTTCGGTGTTGAACACAGACATGAAAGTGCTGGCTACGTTAGTGGCAGGGAGGATGGAAGGATGTGTACCATGGATGGTCGCTGAGGATCAAACAGGTTTGTAAAGGACAGGCAGCTCTCTAGCAACATAAGGAAGCTGTTAAATGTGATTATGACTCCATCAGTGGGGCAGGAAGTTTGTGGTGTGGGTGCGTCTGTTGTGTGTAGACCCGGTGGCAAGTGTGCATACAAATGAGATTAGTTCACAGAGTTTTGGATTGCACAGGGGAACGAGACAGGGCTGTCCGCTATCATCTTTATTGTTCATGCTGCCGTTTGAGTCCTTGGCGATGGCCCTTAGGGGTCTGTGGAGCGGCAGGGGATTATGAGGCGTCGCTGTACGCGAACGATCTATTGTTGTTTGTGACGGACCCGATGGAGAGTATGGGTAGGATCATGGGAATATTGGAGAGGTTTGGGGCCTTCTCTGGGTGTAAGTTAAATATCGGGAAGAGCAAGGTGTTTACGATAAATGCGGCTGGGCGGGGC
This sequence comes from Scyliorhinus canicula, assembly GCF_902713615.1. NCBI lineage: Eukaryota > Metazoa > Chordata > Chondrichthyes > Carcharhiniformes > Scyliorhinidae > Scyliorhinus > Scyliorhinus canicula. The sequence continues at coordinate 128,695,154 of NC_052158.1, read as the reverse complement.
CAACTTGGATTTGTTGCCATTCAAGGTAGCTAGGGAAAGGTTCAGGTATTTGGGGATTCAAGCGACGAGGGAATGGGCTACCATGCAAAAGTGGAATTTGATAATGTTGGTGGAGGAGATTGGGGGGAATATTAAGAGATGGGATACATTGCACCTGACACTGGCAGGGAGGGTGCAGATGGTAAAAATGAATGTGCTGCCAAGGTTCTTGTTTGTCTTCCAGACACTCCCGATCTTTCTCTCTGAGGGTACCTGGCCTTCTTCCGGAAATTGCAGACTCGTGATTTTGGAGATTGTATGGGCATGGAAGGTGCTGAGTGTAAAGAGGGCACTGCCACAGAGGCAGAGACAAAAAAGGGGGTTGGCATTCCTGAACCTGCTTCACTATTATTGGACGGCGAATGTGGAGGTGAGGCTATGGTGGTGGTGGTGGGGAACAAGTGTCGGCAGAGTGGGTCAAGATGGAGGGGGAGTGGGTCAAGATGGAGGAGGTGGAGTGGGTCAAGATGGAGGAAGGTTCCTGTAGGGGTTCCAGTCTGAGGGCTATGGTGACGGCTCTGCTGCCACTAACTCTGGAGCTCCAGGAACGTATACGGGAAACCCGGTGGTACAATCAATGGTTAGGGTGTGGAATCAGCTGTGGAGGCACTTTAAGTTGGGGTAGATGTCGGTGCTAACACCATTGTGTGGGAACCACAGGTTTAAGCTGAGGGAAATGGATGGGATGAATGGAAAGTGGAGGGAGGCGGGGCTGGTGACGGTGAGGACTTGGAAGGGAGATTTGTAGGTCTGGATGAGCTGTGGGAGAGGTTTGAATTGCCGAGGCAGAGTGAACTTAGATATATGCAGTTGAGGAACATTGCGCGAAAGGAGGGGTGGACGTTTCCCAGGTTGCTGGAGTACACCTTATTGGAGGAGCCGCTGCTTCCAGAAGAGTTAGGAGAGTGTAGGGTTGAGGATATATATATGGGTGGTTGGGGGAGCGAGGCTCAGGTGCTGAGTATCAAGAATAAATGGGAGGAGGAATTGGGGGGAAATAGGCTGGGGACTATGGTGCGAGGCGATGCCTAGGGTGAGCGTGATTCAGTTCAAGGTGTAGAACAGGGTACATATGACTCAAGCGAGGATCAGCGGGCTCTTCCGAGGGGTGGCTGATGAGTGTAAAAAGTGTGGCCGAGGGCTGGTGAATCATGTGCTCATGTTCTGGGGTTGTGAGAGGCTGGAGAGATACCAGGAAGCGTTGTTTGGGACGCTAGCTAAAATTGTGGGGGTGGAGGTCAGGCCGGACCCAATGATGCCGATCTTTGGGGTACCAAAAGTGCCGGAGCTGCTGGAGTGGAAGGAGGCCGATGTTGTGGGATTTGTACGATTTTCTCTGGTTCGAAAAGATTAAATTTGAGTTCAGTGGGTTAGCGGAGGGCTTCGAGATACAGTGGGAGTTGTTCATGACAATGTTTGAGGAACTGTTCGTTGGAGAGTTTGAGAGGGGTAGGGGAGGGGAAAGGGGGAAAAATTGTACAAACTGTGGACTGTGAGATTGCATATTTTTGTATATGTGGGGGGGGGGGGGTGGTTACGCCTATTTGGAATAAAATACATTACAAAAAGGAGATGGTGAATGTGCTGGTTGTAACCTTGTCCAAGGTAGGAGGCCCAGACTAGGTAAGGTCTAGCAAATTGCTTCTTGGTCTTTTGGCTAAGATGAATGGGAGGTCAGGTGTAATGCCTGGATCTGGTATGTCTCTCTTGTGTGTGGACCATGAATTGCATTCAAATTGCATCCAAATTGAATTGTTTTTTGGAGCAGACAAGGACCTGGATTAAGGGTTGCCCCTGTCCACCCTCTAACCTCTGGCTTTGTAACTCTGATAAAGTAATTTAAAAAAAGGTAAGGTCTAGCAGGGGGAGGAGGGCCTGAGCCATGTAAGCTCTGTTTGGGGGAGAAAGATAGGGCGAAATTCTCCCCCCCCCACGACGGGTGGGAGAATAGCGGGAGGGCCTTCCCGACTTTTTTGACGCCCTCCCGCTATTCTCCCCCCCCCCCCGCCGAAATCCCGACACGAATCGCTGCCGCCGTTTTTTTACGGCCGGCAGCGATTCACAGCTGTTAGAAGGGCCGAAGTCCCAGCCCTTTACGACCTTTTTACGAACGGCAAACACACCTGGTCCTGCCATTCGTAAAAACGTCGTGACCACCTGGAAAAAAATAACCATGGCACCGATTGGCACGGCAGTACCACGGCCGTGCCAAGGGTGCCATGGGCCCGCGATCGGTGCCCACCGATCGCGGGCAGCGGGCCCGATGCCCGCGCACTATTTGTCCTTCCGCCGCCCCGCAGTATCAATACGCGGGGCGGCTGAGGGGCAACCCGGACCGCGCATGCGCGGGTTTCGCGCAAAAACGCGATGACGTCATCCGCGCATGCGCGGGTGGAGTCTTCTCACCTGCGCATGCGCGGCTGACGTCATATGACGCGTCAGCCGGCGCTAAGTCCGACAAGCGGGCTTAACGATTTTCGTTAAGCCCGACTTGTCGGGGCCTCCGACGTCGGGCTGCTAGCCCCGACGGGGGACCAGAATCGGTCCCCCGTCGGGAAGGGGCGCGATGCCGTAAAACCCGCCCGGGTTTTACGGCAGTTTGACGATTTCTCCCGTTTTGGGAGAATTTCGCCCTTAGTACTTGGATCACAACCCGAACAGGGGGTAGAGGAGGAGGGTACCTGGTCATGTGAATTCTATCAACAGGCAACTGGGATTTGGATCGGTATCTAAATTTGGATCAGGATCTAGATCAGGATTTGGATCTCGTGGCACAGCGGTTAGCACTGCTGCCTCATAGTTCTATGGTCCTGGGTTCAATTCCAGCCTTGGGTGACTGTTTGTGTGGAGTTTGCACTTTCTCCCCGTGTCTGCGTGGGTTTCCTCTGGATGCTCTGGTTTCCTCCCACAGTCCAAAGATGTGCAGATTAGGTGAATTGGCTATGCTAAATTGCCCCTCAAGGTTGGGTGGGATTACTGGATTACAAGGATAGGGTGGAGGCGTGGGCTTAGCTAGGATGCTCTTTCCAAAGGCTGGTGCAGACTTGAATGGGCCGAACGGCCTCCTTCTGCACTGTAAATTCTATGATTCTATGAGAATCAGTACCTGGATTTGACCATCGGGATTTAGATGAGTATCTGGACCTGAATTTGTTGCTGGAAACCGATTTGAATTTATCAAAATAATCTTTACTATTGTCACAAGTAGGCTTATATTAACACTGCAGTGAAGTTACTGTGAAAATGCCCTAGTCGTCACACTCCGGCGCCTGTTCACTGAGGGAGAATTCAAAATGTCCAATTCACCTAACAAGCACGTCTTTTGAGACTTGCGGGAGGAAACTGGAGCACCCAAGTGACCCAGCGGGGAATCGAACCCGCGTCCCTGGCGCTGTGAGGCAACAGCGCCAATAAGGAAGGCAGTGGCATCATCGCTGGACTACTAGTCCAGAGACCCAGGGTAATTAATGCTCGAATCCCTCTGCAGCAGAGGGTGAAGCTTGAAGTAAATGAAAAAACTTTAATGATGACCTTGGAACCATTATCGACTGTCGTTAATAAAAAGGAGAATCTGGTTCAATGGTGTCCTTTGGAGATGGGGGTGGTGGAGGAGGAGGAGGAAATGTGTCGCTTTTACCCTGGGTGGGCCAACACGTTGACTCGAGAGCCAGGGCGAAGTGATTGACTCTGAACCGCTCTCCGGGAGGCCGCCCACCAGCGACGCCCACCATTCCCAGACGGTCCGGATTGGCTGCCTGTCCGGAAGTGAGGTTGACCCATCAGCGACGCCCACCATCCCCGGACGGTCCGGATTGGCTGCCTGTCCGGAAGTGAGGTGTGGTGCTGCGAGCCGCTGAAGGACGGATGGTTGCTCGCTTGCTGCCTCAGTGAGGAAGATCGGCGGCACTGAGGTAAGGAGCATGGAGGTCGCTGTGGGCACGGCACTGTCGCCGACTCCCTGGGTGGGGTCCGGCTCGACGCTGTTCCTCTCGGGCCCTCGTTAACCTGCCTCAAGCATATTAAGGGCAGGAGGGAAGGTCAGTGGGAATGAGGGTCGCGCTGGAATGACTTTACCCTCAAGTCGATCAAAATTCACCCCATAATTCTGTTGCCTGAGACAAACCCCCCCCCCCCCCCCCCCCCGGTCACTTGATCCAGCTAAGTCTGATAGAATTACGATAGAATAAATTCTTCTGTTTTTAATGAGGCTGACAGTGAGTTAGTTGCACAGCGTTGGGTGAAGACAATGTGGGGAAGGACCGTGTAAGCTGCTTGGTCAGATCGGTTGTTCAGAAATCGTGAGATGGGTCCCTTTTTCCAGCACACGGTTTTCACCCTCCACTGTTAAAACTTAAGAAAATTGGCTCGAAATTTCACATGCATCTAAATTGCTTGCGTTATGGTTGAAGGAAAGAGAACATTACTTCAAATTTGGACATAAATTGTTCAATTTACCCCCCCCCCCCCCCCCCCCCCAACCTTTTATTAAAGTAACATTTGGGAGACTTGATTGTTCTTATGTAATTGGAATTTTATAATTGATTTCTCCACATTATAATTGTTGATTCTCTCTGCAAATCCATTAGAACAAGGAACTTAATTCGAACAAGAATATAAACATAAATGTTCTGGTCATGTGAAAGAATGTGTTTCCAATTTGCACAACTATAGGATGTCCTAAGGCTGCAAAAGCCATGTATTAATTTTTTGAAGTGTTGAGCAATGTAGTAAGTAGCAGGTTCCTCAAACAACCATGCTATAAATAACTAGAAAGCACCTGCTTTGCAAAGTGGTTAAAGAAAATATGATGGCCAGGACATGCCCTTTAGAAAGCACCTTGAAATAGGCTCTTTTACAACCCATATGAGAAGGCCCTGGCTTAACATCTCCTCTGAACGACTGCATCATGGTCTAAGTAGTTAATGTGCGGAAGTCTCTTGAGTGAGATTTGAATCAGCAGGATTTTTTTTGTCACAGGCGAGCTGCAATTAAGTAGACTTGACCTTAAAGAAAAAGATGATGTTTAGAGAAACTGTGAGCATTTTCATTGGACTAAACAAAATTTAAATTTTAATGCCTGTACAATAATGTGCACATAGCTTTAAAATACAGAATTTAAAATAAAGCATGCTTTGTCTAGTGTTTTGTTACAGCTAAATATGTTAATTCTGTTCTAATTGTAGTGAATTTCTACTGTGCTCTCTTATGACCTTGACGTCCTTTCAAATAAGGTGTCCAAAGCTGGGCATTATGATTAGGCTGTAGCTGCTATATAGTGTATTATCACTACCTCTGCTTTGCTACTCCAGTTATGCAGCCCATGATTTTGTAGATTTTTCAACTGTTTTATCAATTTGCCTTCCACTTTAAGATCTGCTAATCTGAACCTCTAAATTTTTTGCTCCTCTAATCTTTTAAAGTCTACCATTTAATATATATGTTGTCTCCCAAAATATGTCACCAAGTTTGTCAATTTAGTTTGCCATCTATGTGTCAAATCAACTAAAATGAAATCTTAAGTGATCTCATCCGTCACCTGCAGTCCCTATTTTGTAATTTGTAAATTGATACTGAATCTGTATTGTCTTGATACTGAACTCACGTCCAGATATTGTATACAAATAGATTTCCTCTGGCATTGCATGTTAGGAGTCAAAATCAACCAGTTCTAGAGTAAAGTAGGAGTCGAGTGGGGAATAGTCCTGTCTTATTCATAAGTGGTCATTCATTCTGTTGATTTCATATACCGATCACAAATTCATATACCCATGTTTACAATGGAAAGAACCTCTGCAAAATGTCATCACTTACACTCTCAGATGGCACAGTGGTTAACACTGTTGTTTCACAGAGCCAGGGTTCAATTCGAGGCTTGGGTCACTGTCTGTGCGGAGTTTGCACGTTCTCCCCGTGTATGAGTAGGTTTCTCTGGTTTCCTCCCACAAGTCCAAAAAGACATGTTTGTTAGATGAATTGGACATTCTGGGTGGGATTCTCCGTTAGCCGACAGCAAAATCAGGAAAGGCAATTGGGTGGAGGATCGGTTCCGGAGGACGCCAAATCGAAATGCTCCAGCACCTCCACAGCAGCTTCAATGCATTCTAGAAAGCACGTGTAGTAGACACCGTACGCATATCATTGGGCGCACCTGATCCGGTATTCTCCGGGGCCTCTGCGATTCTCTGCCTCCGACGGCGTAGTTCACTTGAGCTTTTAAAAATTATGAAATCAGGGTGGTGGCTGCTGAGGGAGATAGGGGGTACGGAAGGTGCCCAGCATCGGCATGTTTGCTGACAGTTGTGCCGCTGGCCGATGGGGTGTCTGCCAGTGGGGTATATCCAGGAGGTGGGATTGGGGTGGACAGGCATGGAACACCATTGCTGCAGCCGGCAAGGCTGCCATGCAGCTGTGCACACCGCTAACAGCCCACATTGAACCTAGTGCCATGGCTTGTATAGGTGTCCGCCCGGGTGCCCTCTGGCCCCAGCCAACCCTTCAGCTGTATGGGCGCATTCCAGCACAAGTGCCATTAGCTTGTCAGCCTTCCGAGTGTTGATCATGGACCCCACGAATCCCGCACCATTTTTCATTGGACTCGATTGTGTTCCACACGGCACTGGTGCTAGCCACTCAACAGTCGTGGAATAGATCAAGGCATGGCGCCAGTTTTCTGTCGTAAAAGTCCATGGATTCTGTGTTGCCGTCAACACTTCGTCTCAGAAATGGAGAATCACACACTCTGAATTCTCCCACAGCGTACCCAATTAGGCAACATAGCGCTGGCTCTTGAGGATTTTCACAATAACTTCATTGCAGTGTCACTGTAAGCCTACTTGTGACACTAATAAAGTTTATTTTTATTATTATCTTGGCGTGGGTAGTACCTCTGTTGTCATGAGAGTATAAATACCACATAGAAAATTTATAAAGGAAGTTTCTATTCCCGTTATTAATTTGTTTATTATGGGATGTGGGCTGGTTAACCACGTTCCGTTGTTTTTGTCCTGTTCAAAGCTGGAGGGGTATTGGAGGGAGGTCTTCAGGGTAATTCCGAAGGTGGTACATGTGAAGCTTGGGCTGGGTCTTCTGGAGACCATATTTGAGGTATCGGATCAGCCGGGATTGGAAGCGGGTGCGGAGGCAGATATTTTATCCTTCGCTTCGCTGATGGGGGGGGGGGGGGGGGGGGAAGGTGTGGACTATGTACGTTGGTGGTGACTATGTATGGGTTGATGGTGGATTCCTATTCCTTTTCTTTGATGTTTGTATTTAAAATGTTGGGGGTTGGTGGGAGGAAGGGATTGTTGGCCAAGGGATTGACATTGTATTTGTTACTGGTGATTGTTTGTTGATGGGTGTAAATTTGGATGAAATTGTGAAAAAGGAGACTAAAATATTTTTTTTAAAAACAGGCAATTGTTGGGTGACACTGTGCCACAGTGGTTAGCACTGCTGCCTCACGGCACTGAGGGCCCGGGTATGATCCCGGCCCCAGGTCATTGTCGGTGTGAAGTTTGCACATTCTCCCCGTGACTGCGTGGGTCTCACCCCCACAACCCAAAAAGATGTACAGGGTAGATGAATTGGCCATGCTAAATTGCCCCTTAATTGGGAGAAAGAATCAGGTACTCTAAATTTATATTAAAAAAAAGAAAAAAATTCAGGCAATTGTGCTTTGGCTTGTCCTGTGTACTTAGTGGACAGGCTTTGCAGAGTCCAGAAGTGAGTTGTTGACTGAAGAATCCTAGCCTCTGGCCCTGCTATTGGAGCCAAAGCATTTAGATGGCTGGTCCAGCTCATTTGTGGTCAGTGGTAACCCACAGAATGTTGATACTGTGGGATTCAGTGATGCTAATGGCAATGAATATCAAGAGGAGCTGGTTAGGTTATCTCATTAGAGATGGTCATTGCCTGCCACTTGGTCTGACACAAATGTCAAATCGGAATTTGGAAAAGGTGTACACACTTTTATATTACATTTGGTACAAAGAATAATTCAGCTCAGGAACAATTCCTTCGGTCCTCCAAGCCTGTGCCGACCATGGTACCTGCCTAAACTAAAACCGCCTGTACTTAGAGTCATTCCCATCCTATTAAGATATTTGTCTAGATGTCCTTTAAATACCACTGTCGTACCTGTTCCCACCATCTCCCCAGGCAGCAGGTTCCAAATATTTACCACCCTCTGTATAAAAAAACTTGCCTCGCACAATCTGTTCTAAACTTTTCCCCACGCACTTGTCCCCTAGTACTTGACTCCCCTACCCTAGGAAAGAGCATCTGAGTATCCACTCGGTCCATGTCACTCACAATCTTGTAGACCTCTATCAGGTCGCCTCTCAACCTCCGTCGTTCCAGTGAGAACAGACCGAGTTTATCTAACCTCATTTATTTGTAGAGTTTATGTTAACCTCTCCAGGGGCTGGTTTAGCACAGGGCTAAATCACTGGCTTTGAAAGCAGACCGAGGCAGGCCAGCAGCACAGTTCAATTCCCGTACCAGCCTCCCCGAGCAGACGCTGGAATGTGGCGACGAGGCTTTTCACAGTAACTTCATTTTGAAGCCTACTTGTGACAATAAGCGATTTTCATTTCATACCTATTTCATGCCCTCCATATCAGACAACATCCCAGTAAACCGCTTTTGTACCCTCTCCAAAGTATCCACCTCCTTCTGATAGTGTGGCGACCAGAATTGTACACAATAGTTCAAATGAGGCCTAACTAAGGTCCTGTACAGCTGCAACATGACTTGCCCTTTTTATATATTCAATCCCCTGACCGATGAAGGCCAACATACTATATGCCTTCTTGACCACCTTATCTACATGCGTTGCCACTTTCAGTGATCGGTGGATATGCATGCCCAGATCTCTCTGCCTGTCAGTGCTTGTAAAAGTTCTACCATTTATTGCGTAATCCCTACATGCATTGGACCTTCCAAAAGTGCATTAACTCACACTTGTCCGGAATAAATGCCATCTGCCAATTCTCTGCCCAAGACTATATCCAACAATCCTCAGTGAGCCATTGTCTCAGTATTAATCCATGGGAACATCAATGCTTACATTGCTCCAGTGTGCAAAACATCATTAACCAGTAACTTCATTATTTTCTTTCAGTCAACCTTTTAAACCTGCTGCAAAATTACCATTAACACCCCGCGCATTAATTTTAAATCTAAATGCGTTTCATCCGTCTTTCGGAACTTTCTTGCTCTAGCTTGCGCGGTTAAGCAGAAGGATGAGCGGAAGGACTTCCTGGTGTAATACTGTAATGCTACCGTACTGGAACGCAGAATCGTCGCTAAAGCCACGTAATATTTAAGTTACTATTTTGAATGGTAAAAACTGTTTTTGAAGTACACACTCTTACTCCATTTCAATATGAAAAGAATCACATTCAGGACATATCGAGGCTACACATTCACTCGCGTCTTCAGACTCTTTAGTTGCCTCCATCTGAAGTGCACCCCCACCTACTATATAATTAAAGATTTCAGGCATGGTGCGTGGTGGGGAGTGGGTGTGATTGAATTGCTTCCCGGGTCACAGTTCCGGTCGTGATCCGCCCGCGCGCAAAGAAGCAGCAGCGCCTTCTTGTCCTCAGTTATATTTTTAACCGGGTAAGTGACATTCTGGTGAATGCAAAGACGCGAAGAGAAGAGAAGTCAAAAGTTGTTTTGACTTATTGAATTGTTGCGATAAGGTGGGCGGAGGGGGTATTTCTGTGAAGTGAATTAATTAAACACGTGGTCTCTTGTTGAAAACGTCCACTTGAAAGCCCGATCGTGGATAGGGACCTCGGGCGATGGTCTTCAATTGTTTGAATGCCCCTCAACATGGTCCCGTGTATTTCTTCTCTGACCAGCCCGAGGACGTGGGCAGATCATTGTCTGGGCCACAGTGAGTTCTTAGGCATTCAAGTTTAACATTAGTTTCAATTAACCTTTGGCAACCACTGAAATCGATTTAAGTAACGTGTATGTCTTTTCAGTTGGGTTTTACATCGGCGGCGTGAAAAGTATCTCAATTTCTTTGAGTGGGGATTGTGGAATTTGTTTGGGTGGTCAAATGATTCAATGTATGAAGGCTCCATTCATTCCCCAACCCCCAATAAGAAAACTTTTGTTCTCACGTGAGTGGAGACCTCCCCAACGTTTCAGACAAGAAAGACAGGGTGTCTCAGAGGGAGAGAGATGCGGACAACTGAGCAGATATACTCCCCGAGAGGAATGGGATTGGTAGATTTTCTCAAAATGGCGATAAGCACAGTTTTAGTCTTTGATCTTAAGATTTGGGGCTCTGTATATATGTCGATGATGCACCTACTTGCATTCGGTGTTTCCAACTTCGGGTTGTCCAGTTTGACTCAAAACTCAGCCTTAAAACATGTTGGTGCAAGTATTGAATTTTATTTTTATTTCGTAGCATACCCAATTCTTTTTTCCCCAATTAAGGGGCAATTAGCGTGGCCAATCAGCCTATCCTGTGCATCTTTTTGGGTTGTGAGGGTGAGACCCATGCGGACACCGGGAGAATGTGCAGACTTCACATGGACAGCGACCTGGGGACTGCGAATGCACCAGAATCCCTGGAGCGTGAGGCAGCAGTGCTAACCACTGCTACCCAAGTATTGCATTTTAAATGTTCCAAACTGTTAGCTTGGTTCAGTTGGAAGTGTTCACCTTCCCTGAGGTAAATATTGGCTGAAATTATCTGGTCATTGCGATTCACTTTTCTTGCGGCGGCGTGGGGTGATTACAAAGAACAAAGAAAAATTACAGCACAGGCCCTTCGGCCCTCCAAGCCTGTGCCGATCCAGATCCTGTAACTAAAACTGTCGCCTATTTTCTAAGGATCTGTATCCCAGCTGTTACAATGGGAGAAATACCATTGACCAGCCAGAGCAAGATAGAATCCCGCCGTCAGCAAACAGCGTGCGTGTCTGAGAAACATGCTACTGATGAACCAGAGAACTCGAGCCCTGCAGCACTCTAGTTTCTAATCTATGCTATCCTGTTGGAGGTGCCATCTTTTAAATTAGATGTTGAACTGAAATCAGACATGTCCGTTTATGTATCTTGGGTGAATGACCATTTATGTATCTTGGGTGAATGTTAACGATCCTGTGGCACTTTTTAAAGAGAAAAGGGTTCTGTTATTCTGGTCAATGTCCTTCCTTCAGCCAGCAGCACTAGGTTAACTGAACATTCATACGGTTGATGTTTCTCTAATGCATACAACTTTACTGTACATGTGCTGAAATTGTTCACTGCAATTCAAACTAATCAATTAGTCTTGAAACTCCTGTAACTGGTCCACGAATGAAACCTGTGCATTAAACTTGCCCTTGTCCATTTAATTTCCATAATTTTTTAATATGAAAGTTCATGGAAGCAAGATGGAAACGGTGTGCCCTCTAGAGGGCATCTGGGACCTGTTTGGAATTACAGTTGCAGTACTGCTCCTAAGTATCTCCAAAGCAGAGTGCATGGTCTGCACAAGGAGGTGTAATTTAGAATGTGGAGTTGAACAATTTATATTGTTTGAGTTGATTTATGTGTTTTCCTATTGCTTGCAAACCTATTTTCCACTTTATTGTGACTGATGGGGGTGACCATATGTTAACAAACGACTTGATTACATTTTGACATGGAAGCAGATGGTCTGTGGCCTTGCATTTGTCAAATCTTTGGTTTCTATGTAATTTTAACCTTTTGTAATGCGTTGTCTATTGTCCTTGACAGTCACTTGCTCCATAAAGAAACACAAAAATGTCCTTTCCATGTGTTCTCTTGCTGAATTCAATCTCTTGAGCAGCGTTAATTCATTGGCATAAAGCAAGTTAATCCTTGGATTAGTTAATCATTGGATTACCATTAGAAATTGCTACGGAGTACAACCCATGGGAGTTGCATTTAAATTGTGCCATTTGGTCGACTCGACTCGACACCAATGTGACTTTTAAACTCTTTATTCTCATTTTATGATTTTTAAAAATAAATGACATATAAAGCTCAAATTCAGTTAAAAGCTACAATTAATTTAATAAATTTAAAGTACCCAATTATTTTTTTCCAATTAAGGGGCAATTTAGCATGGCCAATCCACCCAACCTACATATCTTTGGGTTGTTGAGGTGAAACCCACGCAGAGATGGGGTGAATGTGCAAACTCCACACGAACAGTGATCCAGGGCCGGGATTCAAACCTGGGTCCTCAGTGCTGTAGGCTGCAGCGCTAACCGCTGTGCCGCGTGATGTGCAAGAGCTACTTAATTTATGAAGATCAGTACAAATTATGATTCCTATTGTGAATTTAGACTTCCACCTCTTCCAAAATGCTTGACTTTTCAGTTAACTACTCAATGAAATTTTAGATGAAGGTTGAAACAGCATCCCTATATTGTAAAAACGTTCGTTAGAGGCCGTTTTATGATGCTGACTGTATATGTTGCGCTACTCCTGCTCTAATATGTGCCTTGCTGTGTATGTAGTGTATATATAGTTCCCAAGTGTTCAACAATGCAAACACTCCTTGTCGCAATCTTTACACATGTAAAATTTTAATGCACAGAAGGAAGCCATTCACCCTGTCGTTTGTGCTGGCTTTCTGAGTTTATCCTGCTTGCACTTCTCTGCTCCCCTTTTTAAAAAATGTTCTTTATCATATGTTTAGGGAATTTTGTGTCCTAGTAGTAATAGCCTCCATATCAACATTCTCCGAATCTCCTTTTTGTTTTGTTTTAATGATCTTAAAAATTAATTACCTTTATTCGTCAATGGCAATAGTTAGATCTGCTTCTGCTCAAGATAATGGCTCCAGAATAATTTGATAGCCGAGTTATTGAAAACCTGATATTGAAAATAAAATAACACTAATGAAAGTAGATAAGTGGCTTTGTTAACGCAGAGTCAGCTGTTTTGTTTTACTTGGCTTCATGTCAAGGGTACTTTAGAACACTAAGAAAGTAGAATTGCCTTCAGGAGCAGGGTTATTTGATGACCAAGCAAGAGTTTTGATAACTAATCACTTAGGACCAAATTGTTCCAAATTCTGCATACCATCCAGTAACACAAATTCATAACTTTAATTTTAGTGTTGACTAACTCGTACCTCTTGCTCCCTGTTTTCTCACCTTATCCATGGCTTCTGATCATGCCTGACGTCTGTGCAAGTTGAAGGTCAAATAAGCAAAGCCCTACCAGAGAGAACAACGGATGCTATGAAAATTAAACCGTATTGCATTTTTAACTTTTTCCTCCAGTTAAAACATCCTGGATTGACATTACTATAGTTGCAATGTTTGATTGAGACATTCACTTCAAAGCTTTTATACATGCAGTGTACTACATTCTTATAAGCTATAGGAGCAGAATTAGACATTTGGCCCATCGAGTATGCTCCACTATTCAATTATATTTAATATGTCCCTCATGCCCATTCTCCTGCTTTCTCCCCACAACCCTTGATCTTCTTATTAATCAAGAAATCCCCTTATTGGTCACGAACACCAACCATATTTGTGCTTGGGGTGCTGTTACCTACGGTGCTAAAGACCAAGAGCTGGACAGTAAAATCAGCCAGACTAGTTTTTTCTTAGAACACATTAACTAGGAGCAGGAATAAGCAATTTAGCCCCTCGAGTTTGCTGCGCCGTTCAATATGATCATGGCTGATCTCATCCTGGCCTTAACTACACCGTCCTGCCCGTTCTCCATAACCCTTCAACCCGTACCAATTAAAAATCTGTCCAATCCCTCCTTAAATTTACTCACTGTCCCAGCATCCACCGTACTCTGGGGTAGCAAATTCCACAGATTCACAACCCTTTGGGAGAAGTAATTTCTCCTCAACTCTGATTTAAATTGAGTAGCACAGTGGGTTAGCCCTGCAGCCTCACGGCACCGAAGTCCCATGTTCGATCCCGGCTCTGGATCACTGTCCGTGTGGAGTTTGCACATTCTCCCCGTGTTTGCGTGGGTTTTGCCCCCACAACCCAAAGATGTGCAGGCTAGCTGGATTGGCCACACTAAATTGCCCCTTAATTGGAAAAAAATGAATTGGGTACTCTAAATTTATATTTAAAAAACTGTTTTAAATTTGCTACCTCTTATCCTAAGACTATGACCTCTCATTTTAGAATGCCCCACTAGAGGAAGCATCAGCTCCATGTCTGCTTTAGAGAATATAGGCCTAAACTGTTCAATGTCTCTTCATGTAGAATAAAAGCATGATGGGAATAAATAGGATAATTTGAGATGGTAAATACTGAGCTAATTGACTGCTGAATCAGTAACATAATAGATCTAGCACGAAGGTTCACTCTTTTAAAAAGAGAACCACTTGCACAATAATTAGTTTGCTGTACTAGACCGATTATTGATGGTGTAACTGATTTAGTGGCAAAAAATTAAACTCTCAACTTGGAACAGCAGTTTGAAAACAATCTGTTCATTTGATGACTGATTTGGGCACTCCTCCAATTGGTAATTGTATGTATGCAATCACTGAACATTTTCTTGGAGAGGAATCGTGGGTTGCATCCATGCCTAAATAACCAGAAGCTCCAAATTTGAGTCCCACTCCAGGACCTGTTGATCACGGAAGGTGTGCCATAACATGGTCCAACAGGTTGATTGTTAACATGATTACAAAATGCCCAGGGGTACAGGGAAAAGGCCGGCGAATGGCACTAAGTCATAATTTTGATCACAAGTAGGCTTACATTAACACTGCAATGAATTTACTATGAAAAGCCCCAAGTCATCACATTCCGACGCCTGTTCGGATGCACAGGGAGAATTCAGAATATCCAATTCCCCTCACAGCACTTCTTTCGGGATTTGTGGAAGGAAACGGGAGCACCCGGAGCAAACTCACGCAGACACAGCGAGAGCATGCAGACTCTGCACAGACAGTGACCCAAGCTGGGAATCGAACCTGGGACTCTGTCACTGTGAAGCAACAATGCTACCCACTGTGCTACCATGATGAACATGATGTTCATTTGGAGATGGTGCAGACACGATGGGCCAAATGGCCGCTTCCTACGACGTAACAATTCTGTGATTCTATGAAATCCTTGCAACATCCTTAGATCAGGCGGTATGAGTGGGAGAGGCTCCTGGTCAGCCATGCTTGATGTTGTGTGGTGCCCCTCCTACTTCATGCTAGTGACCTATTCCAGGGGCAGAAACAGACTTGTCCTGCAAAGGCACCTATTTATTACCTGGAAAATTCGTCAACATTGAGCACCTGTAGACGTGCTTGAGAATTTCTTTGCTTGCCTTTCTCCCTGCCCCCACATGTGGCATACAATGATACTTGCGAAGCTCCTGGTATTGCAATATGTTTTGGATTATCTAAGATTTTCTTGGGTTTACAAATGGGGGACCAACTGGAACCCAAAAGGGATTTCCTTTTTCTTCCCCAAAAAGAAAGCAAGCCTCAGAAAAATTTGCTTTTTGACCCTTTCTACTTTGTTCTAACCTGGGCTTAGATATTTTGACTTAAGTTATTTATTGTTGTGGTTGAGAGGGAGAGATGTTACATACATGATCCAGGTTAAATAATAAGCGGAGAATACTGAACTTGTTAGACTACTGGGATAGTAGGATGTTACTGAGACTTGCTGCTGATGTTTTTTTTATTCTCTTTTCAGCTATCTCAATTTCATCACAATTCTACAATGGATCGTGCTAGAGTAGCCATTTCAAGTTTGGTAGGTTTTTTATTGCATAATCACACAATTGAGAATCACACAAGCATAATCACACAATTGAGATTGTATTTTAATGTCCTGGGAGTTGTGCAGTTTTTGCAGACAATCACTAATGTGTAATTTTTAAACTTTTTTTTAAAGACGAGTATTCCATTTGAGATTTTGCTTTTGAGATGTGTGTCACATACAAGTTGATTTGAACTCACAAAAATTGTGAAGATATGATATTTATATTAAAGGCGCTATATAGATATAATAAAATATTCCAAGGCACTTCTCAAGAGCATTATAAAATAAAATATGATGCCAGGCCACAAAGATATTGCCTCATAACTTTCTGGTTCGCCAGTGCCGCATTTCGGGGGTATTCCAAAGATGAACTGGAGAGTCCTTTGAGGAAGTTCCTATGCAAGAGTTTACCAGGCAATTGTTCAGAGACGCTAACTTCCTCTGGACAATTGTGCTGGGCTGGGAACCACAACAATCAACAACCAATTGAAATCATTAACTTCAGATGGTTCTGCCAGTTTTAACCTGATAGTTACTTTGAAAGTTAGAAGGTGAAAAGAAAGGAGTTATAACTTCAGAGTAACTATTTTAAAGACCGGACTCAGCCCTCAGCCCCCCACCGAACCCCATAGACCCCAGCAGATCCAACCTGACCTGACTCTCTTACAGGAGTTGACCTTCTGGTACCTCAAACCCACTCTACCATTTAATAAGATCATGCCTGATCTGATAGCAACCTCCAATCTGCATTCCGTCTCCCCAATAAACTATCACCCACTTGCTTATCAAAAATCTATCCATCTCTGGGTGGCACAGTGGTTAGCACTGCTGCACCACGGCACTGAGGACCCGGGTTCGATCCCAGCCCCGGGTCATTGTCCCTGTGGAGTTTGCACATTCTCCCTGTGTCTGCATGGGTCTCACTCACACAAACCCAAAGATTACCCCTTAATTGGAAAAAGAAAAGAGTCGGGTACTCTAAATTTATATATAAAAGAAAATCTATCCACCTCTGCCTTAAACATATTCAAAGGCTCACAACCCTCAGAAAATGTTGCCTCACCTCTGTTTCAAATGGGTGACACTTTTTTTTAAAAACACTGACCCCAGGTTCTAGATTCTCCTACAGAATGTTGTGTCCTCTCCGCATCCACCCTGTCAAGACTCCTCAAGATCTTCTATATTTCAATTAAGAAGCCATCGCCTCTTAGTGTGTCTTAAAGATGGGAAGTGAGGCATAGGGAGGGAATTCTAAAGCTTGGGACCTAGGCAGCTGAAGGAGCAGCCTCCAGTGGGTGGAACAGGGGTGCTCGAGTTCAGAATTGGATGAATGCAGATATTTTGGAGGGTTGTGAGATTAGAAGTAGGGATACATAGCCAAAGCATCTAATGAATGGCTTTGATCTTGGTGGTGAAGGCCATGAATTCCTCGCACATTGCTGAAGGTGAGGGTGGAGGTAAGAGGGGTTTAAGAAGATGGTTTGCAGTAGAGAAAAGAAGCTGGAGTTATCTTTGCGTTCCTAGAATAACATAGTTTTATCAGATGAGAGTAAGACTCAACAGTGTTCTATCAGGTCGTGCCAAATCTGGCAGTGGGTGGCTTGCCTGGAACACCTTCTCAAGTCTGCATTGGAGATCAGCATCATGCTAGGAAGAGCAGCCAGGATGTGAGTGAATAAGGGTTTTATTGGGGACTAAGGCATCAATGATTGTGGTGTGTGGTCGAGCAAATCAGTAGCTGAAGTTGTATGGCAAATGGAGCGCCAGTGGCCCAACAGTTGAGATTTTGAAAGTGCAATTGTAAGTGATAGTTTTTAATCCCGGGGTGGATCTCACAGGAATGGACACAGAGGAAGTAGAGTTAGAGCATGGAAGATGGCTTTGGTGGAGAGTGATACATGGAGGTGAGTTGACCTTTCTGTGATTGATTCTGTGGGACGAGCAAGACCACGCAAGGTGACCATTAAAGTGGGTTAGAGAGATTTACATAGAGGGAGAGAGAAAGTGGGTAGTGAACTTGGAGGAGAGAGAGCATGATGAGTTGAGATGGAGTTGAAATCGTGAGGATGAAAAGCCGTTCAGTGCAGAGGCTGAAGGACAAAAGCAGTGAAGTTTCTCAGTGAGAAATCTTTTTATGATACTTAGGAGGGTGATAGAGAATGATTTAATTTTGAGGAGAGAGCAGCGGAACAAGATGATGTTCAAAGGAGAAGTGTCGGAGGAGTAGAGTGTCAGGACAAGGTGCAATCTGTTAATTTCCATACTGCTGCCACAATGGTCATCCTAGGACAAGTGGTGGAAGATCTGGGCAGACGGCGAAGCTTTATTATGGATATAGCGAAGCTTCATTATGGATAAAGCACCTAGGTTTCCTCAAGGCCATGTCAATTAAATCTTTGTTTTAAAATTCATGTTGGCAAGGATCTTGTTCACAAGTTAACTAAGGTTCGGGTAAAGTTGGGAGGGTCATGTTGCTGATCTTGTTGAACCTGCGTTATTCAAAGATGGGCCAAGATTTCTTGAAGTTTCTGCTAAGCTAAGCTGTTTAGTTTAGGCTCTACTTTAGCACAGTGGGCTGAACAGCTAGCTTGTAATGCTGAACAAGGCCAGCAATGAGGGTTCAATTCCCGTACTGGCCTCCCGAACAGGTGCCGGAATGTGGCGACGAGGGGCTTGTCACAGTACCTTCATTGAAGCCTACTTGTGACAATAAGTTATTATTATTGACTTGCCTGCAAATGTTTTTAAATCTCCATTATTGTGAATAGTATTGCTTATTTATAAACTATTATCACATGAAACATTTTCTCCTTTAGTTTGGAGCTGAGGCAAGATCATATACACGTTTCAGTCTAACACGCCGAACAGATGGGGATGGCAGCAGAGTCGAGATGAAATTAGCAGAGGCTGAGAATGATGAGGAAATGGGAGATGGAATGGCAGATGGCATGGAAACCCGGATCGAAAAACCTCAGAATAACTACAGGCCCCTGGGATATTTGATGGCTGTGATATTGTTTGTTCTCATAGGTAAGAATGATGTTTCCTGTCTGGCTTGAATATCATCATACAATTTTCCACCTTCCTCTATCCATCCAAAAATATTTGCTACGTGTGAGGGGGAAATCTTTGTAGTTTGCTCATAATAAAATAATGTTGGGTCACAAATGGCTTTTATACCTACACTGAAGTTTGTACGTGTTGATGAGCAACAATTGAATTGATATCAAATCCTGTATGCTTGTCTTGAATTGTACTTGAGCAATTTTTTTTGGGCACTTTTTTTTTCTTTTAAATGCATTTTATTCAAACTTGTATCAAAGTAGGTTACAGCAAATAAACACCCCGGGAAACATTCTTCCCAACAATCAACTATTGTTTGTATAGATTTTCCTCCTTTTTCACCCGCCCCCTGCAACGAACAGCTCCTTAAACACAGTCACAAACATCCCCCACCTTTTCTCGAACTCCCTGCTGAGCCCCTTGACTCATACTTTATCTTCTCTAACCACAGGATGTCACACAGGTCACCCAACCATGCTGCTACCCCCCATGACGATGCCGACCGCCACTCCAGCAAAATTTGTCGCCATGCAGTCAGAGAGGCGAAGGCCAAGACATCGGCCGTCCTCCTCTCCATGAGCTCCGGCTTCTCTGAAACCCCAAATATCACCACCAAAAGGTCCGGGTCCACTCCCTCCTCCACTATCCTGGAACACTCCCACCCAGAATCTTCCCAATTTTTCACAACCCCAAAACATGTGCGCGCGATTCGCTGGCCCCCTCCCACACCTCTGACACTCACCTGCTACCCCCTGAAAGAACTCACTCATTCTTGCCCGAGCCAAATGTACCCTGTGCACCACCTTGAACTGTATCAGTCTCATCCTTTCACAAGAGGAGGCCCTGTTTACCCTTCGCAGTGCCTCACTCCATACTCCCCGATTGGTTCCATTCCCAACTCTGCGTCCCATTTCTTGATCTTCACCACCCGCTCGCCTCCCTGCTCGCACAGCCACTTGTGTATATATCCCTAATTCTTCCCTCCCCTTCCACATCCAGAAGCAGCAATTGCGCTAGCAGGGTGTATCCCGGCAATCTAGGGAACCCCTTTCAGACCTTTCGTGCAAAGTCCCTAACCTGTAGATACCTGAACTCTCCCCTCAGCAGCTCTACCCTCTCCCTTAGCTCCTCCAGACTGGCGAACCCTTCCATCAAATACAAATCACTCACCTTGACCAACCCCACTTCCCTCCACCTCCTACATGCACTATTCCCCCCCCATCCCTCTCTCTTAAGATCCTCCCTGGCCTCCTCCACCAGCTTTGTTAAGTTCCACTTATCGAACCCCGTCCATTCCCTCGCTACCAGAATCCCCAAGTACCTAAACCTATCCCTCGCTTTCTCCCCCCCCCCCCCCCCTTGCTTTTCCCTACATTCAGCTTGTATCCCAAGAACCCTCCAAACCTCCACAACAGGCCCATAATCCTTCCCATACTCTCCAACGGATCCGAAACATACAGCAGGAGGTCATCGGCATAGAGCGACACCGATGCTCCCTCTGTCCCCATATTGTCCTCTGCCACCCCCTGAGAGCCATCGCCAACAGCTCTATGGCCAGCACAAACAGCAGCGGCGACAATGGGAACCCCTGCCTTGTACCCCTGTGTAAGTCAAAGGTTTGTGAGCTCATATCATTTTTCTAGTCACTTAATTGCCCAAATAAATTATGTTGAAGAGACTATGGCCAGCAAGTTTCTCAGATTTTCCCTTGTGTTTTTCTAGGGCTCTGTTGCTCACCTATCATTTTAAAACAATAATGCTACTTTGTAACCTCTGCAATAACATTGCAGTGAAGTCTCAAGTTTTTTATTTAATAAACATTTTATTGAGATATTTTTGGTATTATAACGAGAACACAATAAACGATGCACATGAAACTATAAACATAATGCAACTTTAAATGCTTAGCCACCGCCATAATTACCTCATCTTTTCCCATTTTTTTGGTCAGGTAAAGTTAACTGCAATGTTTTTGCCAAATAAAAAAAAACATTTGAGGTATTTTTTGGTATTATAACAACAACACAATAAACGATGTACATGGAACTATAATTATAGTGCAAAAGCCATCTCCCTCCCTTACAGGTCCCACCTTTATTAACCCCCTACTATAAGCTAACCTAAACCCCCCCCCCCCCCTTCTGCTGACGATTAATTTTCCGCGAAGAAGTCGACAAACGGTTGCTACCTCTGGGCGAACCCTAACAGTGACCCTCTCAAGGCGAACTTTATTTTCTCCAAACAGAGAAAGCTAGCCGTGTCCAATAGCCAGGTCTCCGACTTAGCTTGGAGGGACTCAAAGCCCCTTAATGGTATCTGTCTCCGGGCAAACAACAGTGGGGAGAGGGGACATCCCTGTCTTGTCCCACGGTGCAGTCTAAAATAGTCCAATGTTGTCCTATTCATCCGTACGCTTGCCACAGGAGCCTGATACAGTAACCTGACCCAGTCAATAAAGCCCTGCCCAAATCTGAACCATCCCAGTACCTCCCGCAGATAATCCCATTCTACCCGATCAAAAGCTTTTTCTGCATCCATTACGATCACGACCTCCACCTCCCTACTTTCCGGGAGCATCCTGATCACATTTAACAACCGTCTTACATTGGCCACCAACTGCCTACCCTTAACAAACCCTGTCTGGTCTTCCCCAATAATGTCCGGAACACAATCCTCAATCCTGGAGGACAAAATTTTGGCCAGCAATTTGGCATCCACATTCAACAGGGATATCGGCCTGTAGGACCCACACAGCTCCGGGTTCTTGTCCCGCTTCAGAATCAGCGAAATCGGGGCCTGTTACATCCTCGGGGGCAGCACCCCTCTTTCCCTTGCCTCATTGAACATCCTCATCAGCACCGGCCCCAATATCCCAGAGAACGTTTTATAAAGCTCCACTGGGTACCCGTCAGGCCCAGGGTCCTTACCCGACTGCGTGGCCTTCAGACCGTCCACTATCTCTTCCAACCCTATCGGGGGCCCCCAGCCCTTCTACCAGCTCCCCGTCCACCTTTGGGAAATTCAGCCCCTCCAAGAAGTGCCTCATCCCCTCCGACCCTGTAGGGGGTTCCGACCTATACAGCCTACTGTTGAAATTCCTAAATGCCTTATTCACCCCTGCTGAATCTCCAACCAGGTTCCCATCTCCGTCATTTACTTTCCCTATCTCTCTGGCTGCCTCCCTCTTTCTGAGCTGCTGTGCAAGCATTCTGATGGCCTTCTCTCCATGCTCATAGATCTTGCCTTTCTCAGCTGCTCCACCGCCCTCCCTGTGGTTAACAAGCCGAACTCCGCCTGTAGCCTCTTCCGCTCCCTTAAAAGCCCTGCCTCTGGGGTCTCTGCATACCTCCTATCGATCTGTAGGATCTCCTTTGCCAGTCGGTCCGTCTCTGCCTTGTCCACCGTCTCCCTATGAGCCCGTATCGAGATCAGCTTTCCTCTGACCACCGCCTTCAAAGTCTCAGGTTCTATCCCAACGTTTTTGCACAATTCTTAATTTAACCTTGTATGTACAAGTCACAAAGTGAAATTTGCCGATGCATTAGTCTGCACTCTTGACTTTTTACTGCTTTCCTCCAGAAGTGGTATCAGTGAACGTCACAGCTTTTGGAGCAACTTTCATAATCATTGTGCCTTTTGTTTCTCTTTCTGTCTCTGAATCTACAATCATACAATTCAGATCACAATTCAGCTCCTCACATAGCTTCTGAGTGATACAGGGGAATAATTTTTTTTTTTGTATCTGTGAATAAGAGTCCCAGTTGGTGCATTATCTTTTTTTGGTGCCACGATGGGTGGAAAATGTTGGGAAGGCAAAGAGAACGGGGTTGAAATGAATTTGACATCTTACTGGAGAGTGTAAAGAGTTGAGCAGTAGATTGTGCTTCAGTGATCTTCAGATTTCTTCTTGTGCCAAATGGTTAAAGGTTAGGTGGATTGGCCATGATAAATTGCCCTTAGTGTCCAAAATTGCCCTTAGTGTTGAGTGGGGTTAGTGGAGGTGGAGGTGTTAACCTTGGGTAGGGTGCTCTTTCCAGGAGCCGGTGCAGTCTCGATGGGCCGAATGGCCTCCTACTGCACTGTAAATTCTATGATTCCATGAAAAGGTTTTAGAAATTTCAATGAATTGGTAGTGAGCTAGTTTGGGTGGAAGAGTTAATACTCTTGAAGAATCAGAGTGAGTTCTGAAGGAAGAGGATGCCTTGCCGAAAGGCCAGCTTTTTTCTGAACTGAAACTGCATTGGTGTATTTTTGGAGGGTAAATAGGAAAGTGGGAGAGTTGATTTCAAACTAATTAATTGAGGGAAGAAGAGTCTATATTAAGATTAGTGAGGATGGTAGGGGATTCTATCTGCTGGAACATGAGCTGAAATCATATTAAGTAAAGTGACAGACAAGTAAATTCTTTGTAGAATAGGCAATAAGCATTAGAAAAATAAATTTGGAGCTAAAAGGGAATAATGATTAACTTGTCAAAATGTTTTGAGCGTGTGTTAGTGAATAAGAAGTAATTTAACACAAAATTGGAGCATTAAACCAAGGAGTTGTGATATAATTGCTGTAATTGAGAATTTTGACTTGGACAGGATTAGTGACTTGCTTTCCTGGTAATGGGGAATGCAATTTCTGGGAGCTCAGTAAATAAGAATTATGAGTGGATAGAAGTTTTTCTGTGAATGATTGTCGTGCACAAAGTTTTGACGTAAGAACTGGGATGTTGCATCCTTTAACCATAAACGGGTAAATATTTGTAGCTGGGAGAATAAAGTTAGGGATTAGTTTAGGATCGCAAAAAATATTAGTTGGCATAGACAGTGTTGAATGGCTCCTGTGTTGTAAATGTATGAATATATATGTAGAGTATTGTTAAGAGCACAGTTGTGATCAGTGTAATAACTGACTTGTGAATTTTAAATTTTTTGTATAGAATTCAATGTCTTAAACATCTGACATTTATGCTGGCAATGTTAGTTGATGCATTCTACTTAATGTGCATTTCAAAGTGCATTGATTGGGAAACTCTTTGGGTGTTGTATTGCTGAAGATTAACAGTATATTTATCTTCCTTTGACCTTTAGGGTTTCTCGTTGGTTATCTGGCATTTCGTGGTCAAACACCAAGGAAGAGCCGCCCGTTTCCAGACCCAATTAGTTTGGAATATAATGATGACGATGAGATGACTGGGACAGTTTCATCACTCTATTTCTCTGACCTTAAGAAAATGCTACAGGATAACCTGGGCTCTTCAGACCTGGTATCTAAAATTCGGTAAGCAGGCCATTGTTATACCCTGTAAGATACTTTGTTACAGGAGAGTTAAAAGTGCTTGCTTGTGTCTAATGTCGCGGTGGAATATCTGGCATTCCCTAATTTCAATAGTGGGAACAAGTGCTGCATAGTCACGACAAATGAGCAGTAGTGAATATAAGTTTCATATATTCATTGTCTTGAAATGTTAACTCTTTCTTTCCATTCATGCTGTCTGATCTGCTGAGTATTTCCAGTATCACTTGTTTCCGATCTGCAGCAACCCCAGTAATTTTGCTTTCATAATTATTATCTAGGAATTCATAGACTCACCGAATACCTACCAAGCTGCCAAGACCCTCGTGACACACCGGCTGGGAGTCGCCGTTCGGTGCTGCATGTGTCCGACGGGGGTGAAAGAGGTCATCCAGCCACAAAGACTGCACTGACACTTTTGAAAGATGACCCTACCTAGGCCCAATCTTCTGCCCTGTAACCTCGCACTAAGGGGCAATTTAGCACGTCCAGTCCACCTAACCTGCACATCTTTGGACTGTGAGAGGAAACTGGCGCACCCGGTGCAAACCCATGCAGACATGGGGAGAAAGTGCAAACTCCTCACAGACAGTCGCCCAAGGTGGGAATCTAACCCTGGTCCCTGGCGCTGTGAGCAACAGTGCGAACCACTGCACCACCGTGCTGCCATAAATGACCCAATCTTCTACCCGTTTTAGCTTCACTATTTCCCACCCTCATTCGTTGACGATTCCTTTTGGTAATCTTAAGCATTATAAATTTCTTCAGCTGACTTGAAGGATTCCCTTTCCACAGTCACAGCCACCTTTACCTCCAAACTGCTTTTGTCGTCACAGCAAAAACAGAAAATACTGGACCATCACTACAGATCTGACCGTATCTGTGGAGGAAGAGAGACGACAGATGCTGTCAGACCTGCTGTGCTTGTCCAGTATTTTCTGTTTTTGTTTCAGATTCCACCATCCGCAGCAATTTGTTCTTATGTTTTTGTCATCATATTTCTCTCCATCATACCCCATCCACCACCAAGGAATCCACCATTTGACCCATGTGTTTTTGCCAACCACTGCTTCATGTCCAACTTTGGGCTTGCCTTTCATGTTTAAGGGATTGTATCAATGTAAAGTAATTTGTCCATAATTGCAACTGCTCCTCACCAAATTTTTCTCTTTGTCAGCAAAGTTTCTGAGGCTGACCAGCGTGAAACTGGATCCACTGGAGATCTGACCATCACTCAGATCATCCGTCAAGAGCTTTTGAAGACCTTGGGTCAGCACAATGTCTGGTTTGACACTCACTATGTATCACTACAAGTTAACGGGTTAGTGTTGCAAAAATTCCGCTTTGGCAAATTGGGAGCTTTATCACAGAAGATGATGCATGATAATTATGAACTTGTATAAGATTCAAGATATTGTGATGTCCTTTCACTGAGTAGTGTACAGCCCCTTTCAACAGGATAAAATGCAGTTTTAATTTTTGTTGAATTCTATTATGTACATTCAATACCATTTTCAACTTGTGGATGTTGTATTATGAAAAAAATCCTTCCAATCCATGATTCTCGTGTGAAAATATCTCTTGGAAATGCAGGTCTGTGTTTCAAATCATTTGTTGCCAAAGCAGTATCCATAAAACCTGCACACTGTTTAAAGCACAATTGGATTGTTGCTTGTCTGTCACAAAATAGACCTGCTGTTAACTTAGTCCTGACTGCAATCGGAATTTGCATTTGCTTTGAAAAGGTTAACTCTTATGACCTGTAAAGTGTTGCATTCAATTGTTAGTCTACATATTTATATTTGTGGGCACTTGAGTTTTGGGAGAACGGAAAGAAAATGTATTTGGGTTGGTTGCCAGTTACAACTGAGAAGTTTATAGTACTCAACAGTTCATCAGAGGCATAGAGTCAAAAGAACTGAGCTTTGAAATGAGCTTCAGTTTTCTCATTTCATACAAGATTTTATGCATACAGTTAACTGTAATTCTAAAAGTGAAAAATGAGTGGCTGAAGAGAGCTGGAAAATGTTTTTGAAATGCTTTGGAAGGAGCAGCATGGTAGCACAGTGGTTGGCACTGTTGCCTCATAACGCCAGGGACCCGGGTTCAATTCCGGCCTTTGGTGACTGTACATCCTCCCCATGTCAGGGTAGATTTCCTCCGGTGCTCTGGCTTTCTCCACAGTCCGAAGATGTGTAGGTTAACTGGGGCTAGGGGGATAAGTTGGGGGAGTGAGCCTCCATAGGGTGCTCTTTCGGAGGATCGGTGCAAACCTGATGGGCCAAATGGCCCCCATTTGTGCTGTAGGGGTTCCATGGCTCTAAGAGGCAAATTGTTTGGAAAGACCAACAGCCCTTGTGCAAGGACTGAAGGAATATGGAATTTATCTAATATTATGTTTATAGTTGCAAATGACTTTTTGAAGAAGGTATGATTTCATTTGTCATCGATCAGTTGCTAAATAAGGTGGACAATGTTTGCATCCTGTCTAATTTTCTATTTGCCACTTCCCATTGTCTTTTGCTCAGTCCTTATAACTACAGTTGGGAAGGCTATACTAGGTATGTGTTCATTCGTTTCTATTCATTGGTTTTTGAGATGTAGACTAACGGATGTGGCAGAGGCAATAAGACAGCATACTAATAGTCTGTATATAATCATTAGTGGTTATGTACTATAGATCAGCATAAATGTGAAAATCTGTTTTTTAAGCACTTTGGAAAAAATGTACTCATGCAGGTATCAGGCAAGCTCGCCATATTCACCGATGACCAAAGACTAGTGAAGTCCTACTTTCTCTCTACACACAGCAAGTGCTCCCCACCACAGATATCTGTGCCTGCCAAGCAGTCACTAGCTCAGGGTAAGAAACCCTAGAATCACTACCATGCAGAAGGAGGCCATTCGGCCTATCGAGTCTGCACTGACCCTCTGAAGGAGCACTCTACCTAGGCCCTATCCCCGTAACCCCACCTAACCTTTGGGTACTTGGGGATAATTTAGCATAGCCAATCCGCGTAACCTGTGCATCTTTGGACTGGGGAGGAAACTGGAACCCGGAGGAAACCCACGCAGACAAGGGAAGAAAGTGCAAACTCCACAAAGACATTCACCCCAGGTTGCAATCGAACCCAGGTGCTAACCACTGTCCTGCCCCAATAGAAGCAGGAACCCAGTAAAGGCTGAAGGCGTCAATCACCTGACCTGAGTTACAGGCCTCTGTCTATGCTGAGTTGCTACACAGACATTCAGGCCTGCATGACCCCCATTTAGGCTGAAAGGGCACTTTGGGCTCATAATCCAGCTGTTTGACAGCGTTGGTCCAGGGGTGATCGGCTAGAGTCTCCACTCTGCAGTTGCTGCCTGATTTTTTTTTTTGTGAATCCCAAACCTCCGGGTTCACTGTAGCATCAAGAGGATGCAAAAATTATTTTTGAAGCATTGATTTGCTCATAACTATCAATGGCCATTTTTCTACCTGCTGTAAAGCTTTGTTTGGCTCTTGGATGTATCTTTATATTGTATATCAAGTTAATAAGTTTGTATCTTCATCAGCTGCCTTCTACAGACCTTATTTCTCAGCAGACTGCTTGTGGGGTTTGACTATCCTGTCAGTTTTCCCTCTTCCACTTTACTATTGTGTTATCAGCTACATGACTATTTCCCTTTGATGCTGCCCACCTATGCTGCAAGTTTTTCATTTGAAGAAGCAGTTGGTTTCTAATTTAAATGTTTGATGCATAGTGATGACCAGTTTTTGAAATAGGGTTTAATAGTTTTTATGTTAAAATTATACATTTAGAACACTGATCAAAATTACTGAATCGTGCAATTTCAAGATGACGTTCCTGGTTGGCTGATTATTAGTCTCTGCATTCTTTTATTAATCTTAATAAGGTCCGGGCACTGTGCACAAATTCTCTGAGCACAAGGTGTTGTCCCAGTGCTGATGAAATACATCATATATTCCTCAGGAGAAGTTTTCTTTTCCTCCCTACACTAAGTATGAGGGAAAAGCTTCCTGACGTTTTTGATGCCAACCGATTAAAATCCTTTTCTTCTTTTGAGTTCATTTTTCCAATTTGCTATGGTGACATTTTGTATCACCCCCGAATTATTAGTCCAGTACAAAAACCACCACCACTACTCTAAATCACAAGTATAACCTTTTTATTTTTCATCTAGTAAGTCTCCAAATAGAGTCTTGCTTGTTGGAGGTGGAATTGACGACAAGCTAGTGCCAGGGCCAAGAAATTCACAGGTCTATTGTCCATACAGTGCAACTGGTAACTTCACGGTAAGGATCAAACTTCTTTCAAATAATTTTGTGAGTTATTCAATATATTACAGAATTGACAGCTTACTCTAGACTAGCCAGCTTGAAAGCAGTATTTTTTCTGTTTTAAAAAAAATATATATATTTTAGTGGGGTAACTACGATCCAATGTGGAGAATTTTCAACCCAAAGCATTTTTTAAAAAAAATTTAAAGTACCTAATTACATTTTTTTTTTCCAAAGTGGCAATTTAGCATTGCCAATCCACCTACCCTGCACAGTGTTGGGTTGTGGGGATGAAATCCATGCAGACACTGGGAGAATGTGCAAACAGTGACCCAGGGCAGGGGTCGAAACCGGGTCCTTGGTGCCGTGAGGCAGCAGTGCTAACCACGACGCCACCCCAACCCAAAGCATTTAGACAAGTCATATATACAAGCTCGACCAGTTTAAAATTTTCTGTTTTTGCATAGGTCCTGAAGTAGTTGAAACATTTGCTTTTTGTACAAGCTGTGTCGATTTTGGTTGTCCAAATATTTTATTTAGTATGTTATAAGAATATCAGACATATATCAAAGATGCCTGTGTTCAGCCAATTTGATTCATTCCACGTGATATCAGGAAACGGTTGAAGGCACTGGGTGCTTCAGAATTAGCTGTGTCCAGAGCCAAGATATTCCAGTATAGCTACAACACTAGCATCTGACTGATGATGTGAAATCTTTTGCAGATATTTTCTGTTCACAAGAGTCAGACAAATCCAATCCAGTCAATTACTGCCCTGTCAGAATAAAAGCTAAATATCGGTGGTGCTGGAAATCTGAAATAAAAAATAGAACAATTGCGCTTTCAAGCCCATCTCATCCATCAGTAAAGTAATGGAAAATGCTGGGCAGTGCTATCAATTGGCACTCACTCAGCAATGACCTGTTCAACTTTGCTCAGTAAGTGCCATATTTTCCAGACCTCATGGGCGCAATTCTCCGCACTCACGACGGGGCGGAGAATAGCGGGGGTCGTAAATTTTTACGGTCACGCTAGTCCGACGCCCTCCCGCTATTCTCTTTCCCCCCCCCCCACGCCCGACTCCCGACACGAATTGCTGCCGCTGTTTTTTTACGGCGAGCAGCGATTCTCAGCTGGCCGATGGGCCGAATTCCAAGCCCTTTACGGCCGTTTTTACGAACGGCAAACACACCTGGTCTGGCCGTTCGTAAAAACGGCCGTAAAGTCCCGATCTTGGCATCCATGGCACCGATTGGCACGGCAGTACCACGGCCGTGCCAAGGGTGCCATGGGCCCGCGATCGGTGCCCACCGATCGCGGGCAGCGGGTCCGATTCCCGCGCACTCTTTGTCCTTCCGCCGCCCCGCTGTATCACTTCGCGGGGCGGCTGAGGGGCATCCCGGCCCGCGCATGCGCGGGTTTTGCGCAAATGCGTGATGACGTCATCCGCGCATGCGCGGGTTGGAGTCTTCCAATCCGCGCATGCGCGGCTGACGTCATGCGACGCGTCAGCCGTCGCAAACTCTGGCAAGCGGGCTTAACGAAATTCGTTAAGCCCGCGATGCCGGAGTTCACGGCCGCAGCATACTAGCCCCGACCGGGGACCAGAATCGGTTCCCGGTCGGGGAGGGGGAGGCTGGCGTCAAACCCGCCCGGTTTTGACGCCAGCCTTACGATTTCTCCCTGTCTGGGAGAATCGCGCCCCATATACTCTTGGTCCAAAATAGATGGGAGCTGAATTCCAAAACTTGTGTTTTGAGTGATTCCCTCTTGACATCAAGGAAGCTGAGTGTGGCTTTAATGAGTCTTAACAAAATTGAATCGGCAGGCGGGGAGTCATACCTATCACAAAGGAAGATGGTTGAGGATGTTAGAATCAATCGTCTCTGCCTCAGAACATTATTGGAGAAGTTCCTCCGGATAGTGTACTATGCCCAGTCATCTTCAGCTGCGGTCCCTCCACCATAAGGTCAGAAGTAGGATCATGGAACACAAAGTACCATTCATGATTCCTCAGATACTGAACAATCTATCCCAAATGCAGGGGATATCCCAACCTGGACAAAATTCAGACATGGATAGATAAATGGCAAGTAATATTTATGTCACAGTTCCTTAAAATAACCATCTTAATTGGGAGAGAATGCAGCCATATCCTTTTGACATCAATGACATGGCCATCATTGTGGCTACAATAGCATGTCAGAGGCTGGAATTTCTGCAGTGACTAACTCAACACCTGACTCCCCAAAGCCTGTCCACCATTTACAATGCACAACTCTTTGAGTGTGTTGGAATGCCTGGGTGAATGCCGCTCCAACACAAGAAGCTCAAAGCCACCCAGGACAATGCAGTCCGCTTCATTGGCACCGGTAACATTCACACCCTCCACTACTGGTGTACGTAAGCGGCATTGCACTACAACAGCCCGTCGAGACTCTTTTGCAATATCTTCCAAATCCAAGATCTCTACCACCTCAAAGGAAACGGGCAGCCAAAGCAGGGGACCACCACCACCTAGTTCCTCTCAAGCCATACTCCATTGTGACTTGGGGCTACAATGCTGTTTTTTTTACTTGGTCAAAACTCCCAGCACTGAGTCCACCCACAGCACATGGACTATAACCGTTCAAGAAGGTGAGCAATCGCCATCTTTTAGGGCAATCGGGTGATGTTTACATCCCATGAATAAATTCAAAATATAGTAAACGTTCATTTTTTAGTAATTTCAAACCTGTGCATGACTAAATTATATGGAATCTAGCTTTTCTCCTGTTGTATTATTGCATTCTCTTATATAGGCTAAATATATGCTGTCTAGTCCAAGCAGCAGCAGCCCTATTGCATTTCTCTTTTTTGTTCGCACTGCTCTTCAGTGTATTGAATCATACGTCAAAAGACAATGGAATTATAAAAGCTGTACTGGAGTATATTTATATTTCATTACATTTTATTCCAATGCTTTGAATATTTATACACGTGTTTCTTAGAAATTTCACACCCTCCTGTTTCTCATAGTAGTAGGTGGCACTGTAAAGAGAATTCTATTAATATTTCCACTGTCCTGTAATGGTTCTAAAATCACCCTCATTGTTCCATCTGGTGACGATTGTAAATTATTTTCAACTTCCCTCTGGAATTTCTCCCTTCGCCTTTGTATTAAGTTTTGTACGCCAGCTCTATTCTAACCGTACTGCTTTTCATTATTGACCTATGGCCCAACACAACATCTCACTCATTTTTTCAGATGATGCGTTTATAGATTTGTTGATTTAAAAAAAAACCAAATTATATTGAATAATGCAGCACCATTAATGTAAGCCTACTTGTGACAATGAAGATTATTGTTATTAAGTAGGCTTACCGTAACTCTGTAATGAAGTTACTATGAAAAGCCCCTCGTCGCCACATTCCGGCGCCTGTTCGGGTACACTGAGGGAGAATTCAGAATGTCCAAATTACCTACCAGCAAGTCTTTCAGGACTTGTGGGAGGAAACCGGAGCACCCGGAGGAAACCCACGCAGACACAAGGAGAACATGCAGACTCCACAGACGGTGGGGATTGAACCTGGGATCCTGGAGCTGTGAAGCAACAGTGCTACCCACTATGCTACTGTGCTGCCCATCTATTGATTCTTCATTGCTTTCTTTTCTCCCCTGAAAGCCCTGCCAACAAAGAACAAGGAAAAGTACAGCACAGAAACGGGTCTTTTGGCTCTCTAAGCCTGTGCTGATCATGATGCCCTGACTAAAAGCAAAGCCTTCTGCCCTTACTCGGCCCATATCCCTCTTTCCTCCCTATTCATGTATCCATCCAGTTGCCTCTTAAAGGTAACTAATGTGCCTACTTCCACCACATTCTCCAGCAGCGTGTTCCAGGCACCCGCCACTCTTGTGTCAAAAACTTATCCTGCACATCTCCATTAAACTTTCCTCCTCTCACCTTGAACCTTGTGATTGACACTTCCACACTTGGAAAAAGACTCTGACTATCCAGAATCATTTGGATTCTTGGCAACAAGGGTGGATGACGGCTGTAGGACTGATCCATTAATGCCTTGTGTCTAACCTAATACGTTCTATGTTTTGATTTAGGGCAAACTGGTATATGCCAACTATGGAACTGAAGACGATTTTGAGTTTTTGAGCAGCAGAAACGTGACAGTCAATGGCAGTGTTGTCATTGTTCGTGCAGGGAAGATTAATTTTGCTGAAAAGGTATGTGCTCTGGACACTGGTAATTAAACAATAATTAACATTTCTTTTTGCTGTTGTTACTCGGCCACATGCACCATATTTATTAACAACGAACAATGGGATAGAAAGCCAAATATCCAAGTTTATTGTTGAGACAAAGAAAGGTGGCATTGTAAGCTGTGTATTGTGACGTATTAAACTCTGGCAAATGGATTTCAATGTGTGGTCATCCACCTACCTAAAAAAGATAGAATGGTGTACTTTTAAATGTGGAAAACCCAGAAGCAGTGGCGATCCAAAGAGATCTTGGTGTCCAGGTCCATCACTCATTATAAATGTACTGAGTACAGAATATAATCCAAAAATGCTAATGGAATGCAATCCTTTATGTTGGGATGAATAGAATATAAGGAATGGAAGTCATGCGTCAGCTACGCAAAGCCCTGCTTAGACCACACCACAAATAATGTGAGCAGTTCTGGGCATCATGTTTTTGGACTGATGTGTTGACCTTGGAGGGATTATAGCATAGGTTTAACAGAATGATAGCTGGATTCCAAGTGTTAAATTATAAGAAGAGGTTGCGTAACCTGTTTCAATGAATTCCAGTGCAAAAATTTCCACTTGTTCCTTTTTTAAATATATATATATTTAAGAGTTTTTCCATTTTTACAAAAAGCATAAACCCTCAAAACTGGTACAGTATAGCATGAATTTTTCTCCATATGAGAATACAGAAAAACGTAGTTGGTTCAGCTTAATCATTATGCTGGCATCTCCATTTGTACAAAAAAGTCTTGAAAAGATGAGAGGAAAGGCGGATGAAGCCATGAAAATATGGCAAAATGGTGTGCAACTTCATGTACAGCCTGTTAAAGGCAGTGTTCCATAGCTTATGGAAAACATAGGAACAAGTCAGGCAGTAAGGAACCTATATATTAAGATAGGGACCCCATACCTTTTGGATTGCATCTGATTTAGATTGGCGTATGCTGGTTAGAGGTTCCATCGGGATATATTCCATGATAATTTTAATTTTATGCCGGTTCTGAACTGATGGGGATTTATCGCTAATACAGGAGCAAATGATAGATATTCTTCCATGCTGCAAATGTTAGGATATCATGCAGCTTTTTTTCATTAGCATCAATTATCTTTCTGTCTGGGAACCCCAGAATTAGGAATAAAGGATCGAATTCTAACATATATTATCAAATATCTTCTCAAGCTCGAAGTACACCAGACCAGTAGGATTTAATTTTGACACAGGACCAAACCAATGTGTGTAGTCTCCATTGATTACTTTGCACTTTTGGCACAGCAAGGATAAGGTTAGGGTCTTAAGTTTGACATGATAGGCAGATGGTGTAATAATTTTCCTGTTTCCTTGTTCTATTGTAAACAGATTCTGTTGGCTTTTTCCCATATATTTCCACAAGTCTCCTCATCAGTATTCACTGCAAAGTCTTTTTGCCATGACCACAGAGCTTCTAGTATATTCACACCGGATCTAAAATTTAAAGTGTCATAAAATTTGCTGATTAATTGCTTGGGTTCCTTGGATATCAGGCTTTATTTCCCATCAAGGAGACATTTGCGTGAATATGCAGAGATGGCGCTGGAACGTGGCGACTAGGGGCTTTTCACAGTAACTTCATTTGAAGCCTACTAGTGACAATAAGCGATTTTCATTTCATTCATTCATCAGTGCAGACTCGATAGTCTGAAAGGCCTCTTGCATTGTAGTATTCTGTGATTCTGAATGTTAATGATTATAGGATTTTCACACTTGACAGGCACAGCCTTGAAATCCCTAAGAAACAAATCCCTAAGAAACAAAAGGACCTGTAAGGAATACACTGACTGGCCAGCTTCAGTATTGAGCCAAATGGAGAAAGGGACCCATTCCCGAATGAATCTAAGATGAGAAGCTAACTGGACCCCACTCGGCACCCTATCCCTATAACCCTGCCTAACCTTATGGCCACTAAGGAGCAATTTAGCATGGTCAATCCACTTAAACCTGCACATCTTTGGGTTTTGGGAGGAAACCGGGCCACCCGGAGGAAACCCACAGACACTGGGAGCAAATGCAAACTCAAGACAGACAGTCACCCGAGGCTGGAATTGAACCTGGGGTCCTGGAACTGAAGTAGCAGTGCGAACCACTCTGCCACCATGCTGTGCCTTCTTATTTCCCCATGAACAGTGAAAATACATACCAAGTTTTGATATATAACCAACCTTTATAGGGTTGAGTTGCAGGAAAAAGAAAATTCGGCCTCTGATATGAGGTTGTTCGCATTTTCTAATTTTTAGCCCAGGTAGCCTTGTTTTCCAAAGATGCATAAATATTGCACTGTACAGTATAGTGTAAACGCATAGTAATTTTAGATTATGTAGTCAGTCTTTATAGAAGAAAAAAGTATGCCTTTGCGGTAGGAGGTCTTTACATTGTCATTTGTATTCATGAATTTTAGGAAGTATAATTGTATCCACGAAAACACATTGAATAAGCAGATATATTTTGTGTAAAATGTTTTGCTTCACTTCTCTTTTAACTTCCAACTTCCTATTGATCTTGTATATGGTTTCATTTTATATATAACTCGAGCTTAAGAAATAGTAGAACTCTGGTGCAATCTCCTTGAAAATAATTTAGGAACCAGTGGTGATTGAAAAAGTTTCTCTATAGCAAGTACAAAAAAGTCGAGTGATACAAAGTAAAGCACATCAGAACTGGTGGTAGAATATATAAATAGTGTAAGATTTTTACCAGACTTTATCATTCATTGAGGGAATTTATAATGAAAAGACTGACGCACAAAGATAATAAAGATGGGTTTCAAATATTTTTAGTATCGACATAAACATTTATGGGGACTTTGTATGCAGTTGATAAGTCATTAATGATGTTCTAAAAACAAGGATTTCTTCTGAAATCCTTGTATCCCGGGAATGAAAATAGGTAATTGAATCCCAATCTGATTTTTTTTCTCCCTCTATCCATTTAATCTTGAGCAGATAAAACAGCACTTTACTGTCTGATACATACAGATAAAAAACAATTGACAGCAGGTGAGCTTAGGTGGGTGGTGCTAAGAGAACAAAAACATTGCGGGTAGATCAGGGAGGAAACTGATGTTCAGAAACTCAGAGGGGTGTAC
The DNA here is from genome assembly GCF_902713615.1 of Scyliorhinus canicula. Taxonomy (NCBI): domain Eukaryota; kingdom Metazoa; phylum Chordata; class Chondrichthyes; order Carcharhiniformes; family Scyliorhinidae; genus Scyliorhinus; species Scyliorhinus canicula. The sequence goes on along the minus strand of NC_052158.1, from coordinate 128,659,388 downwards.
TGAAAGTTGGAAAGAGCCAAAGGCAATTTATATTTGAATCTCTGGCCACCTTTTCCCCTGTACCAACATACCCAAGAACATCACCTTGGGAGATCTGCCAGTAGTAAATTACTGACTGATGTTTCATGTTTAAAATAAATGTTGATCACAGTTGCACATTAATTAACTGGTGATGGTGAAGCTATGAAATAATTGTTTTTCTTTTGAGGTTTCTAATGCTGAGAAGATGAAAGCTGGAGGGGTTCTAATCTATCCTGATCCTAAAGATTATGATCTAAATGAAGACTTTGCCATGTTTGGACATGTAAGTATCTACAGGGAAAGAAGCATCGTGATAATGTTACTAACTAGTCCTGAATTAATGCTCCAGAGACATGTGTTCAAATCCCACCAGGGTATCTGGTGGAATTTGAGCTCTCAAAGTCTGGAATGAAAAGCTGCTGTCAGTAATAGTGACCATGAAACTTCTGGGTTATCGTTAAAAGCCCATTTGGTTCATTAATGTCCTTGTAGGGAATGAAATCAGGACAACATATGACTTGCAAACCACAGTGGTTGACTCTCTTGCTTAAAATAGCCTAGCAAGCTAGTTGGTTGTATCAAACCACTGAAGAGAAGTTGGAAAAGGATAAAACCAGAAGGACCACTTTGCACGACCTAAGCGCCGGAAACGGCAAAGGCACATCCTGCCCAATGCACCTCACAAAGACTTCCCCACTAACATCTGGGAGTGTTATCACACAATCAAGCAACAATCTGATATGGTTGTAATTGGAGTCATATCTTACAGCTAATGTCAGACTCTTTCATCATCCTTCAGTGCAACAGAGCATATCTATCAGAAGTATATTATGTAGTCAGGGGGGAGTTGTCCTGAGAGTCGTCGATATTAACTCCTGGATCGCATGAAGTCTCATGGCACCAGGTCAAACATGGACAAGGAAACCTCTTGCTGATTCATTGCCTATTGCCCTCACTCAGCTGATTGAATCAGTAGTTCTTCATGTTCGACACCACTTGGAAGAAGCACTGAGGATACAAGGTTACAGAGTGTATTCTGGGTGGAGTACTCCAATGTCCATAACCAAGACTGACTTGGTAGCAGCACTACTGATCGAGCTAGCCATATCCTGAAGGAATAGCTCAAATGGGTCTGTGGCTCGTAATAAGGGAACCAGCAAGCGGGATGTGTGCATATAACCTGCCTGTCACAGATGCATTTGTCAATGTCCCTATTGATAGCAGTGACCACTGCACAAACACTGCAAATTAAATTCCATCATGTCATGTGGCATGCCATTGCTAAATGGGAAAAATTCTGAATTTTTTATTGAAATACTTTTATTGGTGTTTCACCTAACATGTTACAGAATAAACAAGAAAAGAAGAATACAAAAAAACTGGATTACACATATAAAGTTTCATACAATGACACAGGTTTGAACGGTCGAGGGAGGGGGGTGGTGGCCTCCTTGTCACCATAGCCATAACTGGGGCTCTAACCCTGGATAGTATTTACATTTGTACTACAATGTTTGATTTTTAGAACAGTGTTAAGTTCCACTCATGTCTCTGTAGTTTAGCGAGGAGTCGTATCTCGGTTTCCCCCTTCTGTGTTGTGGTGTGTTTTGGTTCCCCTCCCCCCGTTTGTCTGCTCACATCTCTTTAGGCCTTCGAGAGGGGATAGGCTTGCTTGCTATCCCTGTTTCTCCCCCTATAGGGGAGGCCTGTGCTCCCTCCAGTAGATGGCCCTCCTCCCCCTTCCCTGTTCTTCTCTAGCTCTCCTCTCTGCCCCGATTCTCTCTCTTCTCCCCCCCCCCCCCCCCCCCCCCAACCACCTTTCCTCCCTCCCTGCCTGGCTGCTGGTTTCAAACAGGTCCATGAATAGGTTTGTGAATTTGCTCCACGTGATATGGAACCTTTGTTCGGGCCCTCTTATTTCGTATTTGATTCTTTTCCAGCCTCAGGAATTCAGCCAGGTCTACGAGCCATTCCGTGGCCCAGAGCGGTGCTGCTGACTTTCATCCTAGCAGATGTCTCCACCTGGCAAACAGTCAGGCAAAGGCCAGTGTGCCCACCTCTTTTCCTATCAAAGCTCTGGGTGCTCTAATACCCCAAAGACTGCCGCAGACAAGCACAAATCCATCTCGACCCCCACCACCTTAGACATAGCCTCGATGAAGGCCGTCCAGAATTCCCTAAGTCTGGGACATGGCAGAACATGTGGGAGTGGTTGAAAAATTCAAAATTGACCCAGCAGCTCAAAACTGGGCATCCATGACGCATGTGGGTCCCCCAGCAGCACAATTGTATTCAACACAATCTAACCTAATGGTCTGACATTTCCCTTGCTCTACCATTACCATCAAGCCAGTGGCCAACTTTGGTTCAGCAAGGTAGTACCAGACAGACATGCAATTAAAACTGAAAGGACAAAGGACTTAACCCACAAATCAAAGTTAATTGTTGTCATTAATTTACAATCAAATACACTTCACTGTAAAATGTTCATTTTTGATGTCCTTAAGTAGCTGATCATTTTGGTGGCTGTATAGTTAACAGTGCATTTTTTTCCCAAAAGGTTCACTTGGGCTTGGGTGATCCCCGGACTCCTGGATTTCCATCCTTCAATCACACACAATTCCCCCCAACTAAATCATCAGGACTTCCTGGAATCTTGGCTCACTCAATTAGTGCAAAAGCTGCCATGTATCTTCTTGGGTAAATATACAACACATGAACACTGAACTATTTAATCTAACAACTTTGTTGCTTTTGGAAGCATTAAAAATTGTAGGCGGGATAACATGCACCAAGTTATTTACATTCCTGTGGTCTTCATTTTTATTTTCCACTCAACTTCATTTAGTGGTTGTTGCAACCTTTCTTTGAGCACAGACAACTGGAATGAACTCTGATAACATATTCAGGAATGTTATAAAATTCCCTATCCTACCCCTCTCCCCCACCCATTCATTCAGTTTCTTCAAGCATGGTTGCTTGAAGACAATTTTGTTGTCTTTATAATTAGCTAACCTGGTACAGAAGAGAGCTCAAAATTCAGATCTTTCTGATCTGCATGGTTAAACAACATAACTGCATGTTGATCTGTCAGGGCCGGATTTATTTACGTTGCAGATATTTACAGCTTTAGCATGCTCATGCAATGATTTGCGAAAATTTGCTTGTATTGCTCTCTATTTATGCTGTGTATTTATAATTTTTCAACTCCTTATCAAAGTTGTCATTGGTTGCATTTCAGAAATGACCAGCACTGCAGGTTTTCTGTATTCATTGGGTCCATTTAGATTTATCTACTTTTAGTTATGTAAGAAATTTTATAGTTTGAAGCCTATATTCTCTTAGTAACTTGTAGGTCTTTTTTGTTGTTTTTAGTAAAATGCGTGGTACTGATGTTTCAATTTGGGACAGCTCGGCATTGAAAAGTGGGCCAGGGTTTGCCAATGATGATAGACAAGTAATGATGGAAGTGAATAACGTTGAAACAGTGAGAGAACTGCACAATGTCTTTGGCGTTGTTAAGGGTTTTGAAGAACCGGGTAAGATGTATTCATTTAAATGTATTAAATACCAATGTCTAGCAATACCTTACTTGTGACTGGTTTTCAATAACAGTGCAGATTTTGATGTGACTGTGACCTGGGGGTAGTTTGTACTATCTGTACATTTTCTAATGTAATCTTGTTTTCCCCCCCCCCTCACTTAGATCATTATGTTGTGATTGGAGCTCAGCGTGACTCTTATGGCCCTGGTGCAGCAGAGTCTGGAGTGGGAACTGCAATACTATTGGAACTAGCTAGAGACTTTTCCAAGATGGTTGAAGGTGAGAATATAGACCATTCCAATCCAGGGATATGAAAATCCAATGGATCTGTGTTTAGTACAAACTTTAGAGGAAGGACAAAGGCGAAATATCATGCCTGCATGAAACTATTTATACAGAAATAGAGAATGTGTATAATAATGTCAAATGATGGGTGTCCACTGAAGCCCAGAAGTATGGCACAGATGATTTGACTAGACAGAAGTCATGAAATCAAAATTATTTTGAATTGAGGGTTATTGAGGATCAAAAATACCCCTCCCGTTTGCAAAATCAGACCGAGCATACAACTCTAGTTATAACTCCAAATGTTAAGCAAACTTTACTTGTGTGTCCACTTTGGTTGTTTTTCTATCAAGTAGAATAAACTCCCCATGACTGCTTGAGGTGAGGGAAATCCACCAGTCTACATTGCTCAATTTTCTGTCTATACCCATATTTTGAGTAGGAGAAAGGGAGTGTGGCAATGCAGCCAGATTTCACTTGGTGTTCATATGTGTACCTTTCAGCAATAATCTGAATTGCCAGTAGGAGTGGGAGCTGCCTTTATTTTCCTCTCCTCTTAACTAATCAATTCCATTGCTCCAAATGCAGACCTAACACATTTTTAAACTGCTCATATTTAAACTAGTATGATGTATGTTTCAGTGCTATGTTATTCATGTCTTTTTCAAGCTACAGAGCTCAGTGCATTGCAAGCTGTTTTGAATGTTGGCTTGTTAATTTCTTGTGGTTGTTTAATGCTGTCTATTTTTCTACATAGATGGTTTCAGACCTAAAAGAAGCATTATCTTTGCAAGCTGGAGTGGTGGTAGTTTTGGAACAATTGGAGCAACAGAATGGCTAGAGGTAGGAAAGTTTTGAAGATCAGCTTGATCAAACTGATCTTTCTAGAAAAGTTACTTTAAATCCACAACTTGTTGAATTGGACACCCGGTCATTCAAACTTTTTTGTTTTATATATGGGTTATATGGGCGGCACGGTGACAAGAGTGGTTAGCACTGCTGCCTTTCACCTCCAGGGACCCGAGTTCAATTCCAGCCTCTGGTGACTGTGTGGAGTTTGCACTTTCTCCCCATGTCTGATTGGGTTTCCTCCCTAGATGTCCGGTTTTGGCCCACAGTCCAAAGATGTGCAGGCTAGGTGGATTGGCCATACTAAATTGTCCCTTAGTGTGTCCAAAAGATTAGGTGGGGTTACGGGGATAGGGTGGAGGCCTGGACTTAAGTAGGGTGCTCTATCCAAGGGCCGGTGCAGACTCGAAGGGCGAATGGCCTCCTTCTGCACTGTAAAATCTATGATATATTAAAACAATTCAATGTGTTTTAAAGGAACATCATTCCAAACAAGTTACTCAGTTGTAACATAATTGCTTTAAAAAGAAAATTGCAAACATCTCCGTACTAAAGGATGGTTATTGTTGGTCTGCCAGTGTCACCCTTATTGCAAGAACAAAGAAAAGTCAAATATTTATTTTGAAAATATTGAAAAACATTGCAAAAATGTCATTGTCTTGCTTCAGGTCAAAATAATTCTCCATATATTAAACACCCCAGTGTTTCTCATCTGATGAACACAAGAAAAGTCTTATCTACTGGGCTTGTGCATTATGTTTGTAAAACAATTGTAAAATGAACATTTCTAAAATATCAGATATGAATCATGAGGGACATGTTATTAATGCACCAATGCCCAAGTGCTTGCCCATGCACTAGTTGAGCAAATTGATTTCAAGTCTTGTTTGTTTAGGAACTTAACTTTGTTTCGTTAAAGGAGAGACGGTGATATAGTAGTAATGCTACTGCACTAGTAATCCAGGCTAATGCCCTGGGAACATGGATTCAAATCCTACCACAGCAGATGGTGGAATTTGAATTCAGTTCATAAAATCTGGAATAGAAAGCTAATTTCAGTAATGTTGTCCATGAAGCTTTTCATAAATTGCTGTAAAAATCCATCTGTCATCATTATCCAGTCTGGCCTTTAGTAATGTGGTTGAATCTAAACTGCCCTCTGAAATGGCTTAGTAAGGCAGTTCAAAGGCCATTAGGGGTGTCCATGTTGTTAATTAGGGTGGAGAGAGATGTAAACAAGGATAGCAGGCCTTGTCTTGAACATAAGAACTAGGAACAGGAGTAGGCCATCTAGCCCCTCGAGCCTGCTCCGCCATTCAATTAGATCGTGGCTGATCTTTTGTGGACTCGGCTCCACTTTCCGGCCCGAACACCATAACCCTTAATCCCTTTATTCTTCAAAAAACTATCTATCTTTACCTTAAAAACATGTAATGAAGGAGACTCAACTGCTTCACTGGGCAAGGAATTCCATAGATTCACAACCCTTTGGGTGAAGAAGTTCCTCCTAAACTCAGTCCTAAATCTACTTCCCCTTATTTTGAGGCTATGCCCCCTAGTTCTGCTGTCACCCACCAGTGGAAACAACCTGCCCGCATCTATCCTATCTATTCCCTTCATAATTTTAAATGTTTCTATAAGATCCCCCCTCATCCTTCTAAATTCCAACGAGTACAGTCCCAGTCTACTCAACCTCTGCTCATAATCCAATCCCTTCAGCTCTGGGATTAACCTAGTGAATCTCCTCTGCACACCCTCCAGCGCCAGTACGTCCTTTCTCAAGTAAGGAGACCAAAACTGAACACAATACTCCAGGTGTGGCTGCACTAACACCTTATACAATTGCAACATAACCTCCCTAGTCTTAAACTCCATCCCTCTAGCAATGAAGGACAAAATTCCATTTGCCTTCTTAATCACCTGTTGCACTTGTAAACCAACCTTCTGTGACTCATGCACTAGCACACCCAAGTCTCTCTGCACAGCGGCATGCTTTAATATTTTATCGTTTAAATAATAATCCCGTTTGCTGTTATTCCTACCAAAATGGATAACCTCACATTTGTCAACATTGTATTCCATCTGCCAGACCCGAGCCCATTCACTTAACCTATCCAAATCCCTCTGCAGACTTCCAGTATCCTCTGCACTTTTTGCTTTACCACTCATCTTAGTGTCATCTGCAAACTTGGACACATTGCCCGTGGTCCCCAACTCCAAATCATCAATGTCAATTGTGAACAATTGTGGGCCCAACACGGATCCCTGAGGGACACCACTAGCTACTGATTGCCAACCAGAGAAACACCCATTTATTCCAACTCTTTGCTTTCTATTAATTAACCAATCCTCTATCCATGCTACTACTTTACCCTTAATGCCATGCATCTTTATCTTATGCAGCAACCTTTTGTGTGGCACCTTGTCAAAGGCTTTCTGGAAATCCAGATATACCACATCCATCGGCTCCCCGTTATCTACTGCTCTGGTAATGTCCTCAAAAAATTCCACTAAATTAGTTAGGCATGACCTGCCTTTTACGAACCCATACTGCGTCTGCCCAATGGGACAATTTCTATCCAGATGCCTTGCAATTTCTTCCTTGATGATAGATTCCAGCATCTTCCCTATTACCGAAGTTAAACTCACTGGCCTATAATTTCCTGCTTTCTGCCTACCTCCTTTTTTTAAACAGTGGCGTCACGTTTGCTAATTTCCAATCCACCGGGACCACCCCAGAGTCTAGTGAATTTCGGTAAATTATCACTAGTGCATCTGCAATTTCCCTAGCCATCTCTTTTAGCACTCTGGGATGCATTCCATCAGGGCCAGGAGACTTGTCTACCTTTAGCCCCATTAGCTTGCCCATCACTCCCTCCTTAGTGATAACAATCCTCTCAAGGTCCTCACCTGTCATAGCCTCATTTCTATCAGTCGCTGGCATGTTATTTGTGTCTTCCACTGTGAAGACAGACCCAAAAAACCTGTTCAGTTCCTCAGCCATTTCCTCATCTCCCATTATTAAAACTCCCTTCTCATCCTCTAAAGGACCAATATTTACCTTAGCCACTCTTTTTTGTCTTATATATTTGTAAAAACTTTTACTGTCTTGTTTTTATATTCTGAGCAAGTTTACTCTCATACTCTATCTTACTCTTCTTTATAGCTTTTTTAGTAGCTTTCTGTTGCCCCCTAAAGATTTCCCAGTCCTCTAATCTCCCAGCAATCTTTGCCACTTTATATGCTTTTTCCTTCAATTTGATACTCTCCCTTATTTCCTTAGATATCCACGGTCGATTTTCCCTCTTTCTTCCGTCCTTCCTTTTTGTTGGTATAAACCTTTGCTGAGCACTGTGAAAAATCACTTAGAAGGTTCTCCACTGTTCCTCAACTGTTCCACCATAAAGTCTTAGCTCCCAGTCTACCTTAGCTAGTTCTTCTCTCATCCCCTTGTAATCTCCTTTGTTTAAACACAAAACACTAGTATTTGATTTTACTTTCTCACCCTCCATCTGTATTTTAAATTCCACCATATTGTGATCGCTCCTTCCGAGAGGATCCCTAACTATGAGATCATGAATCAATCCTGTCTCATTACACAGGACAAGATCTAGGACCGCTTGTTCCCTCGTAGGTTCCATTACATACTGTTCTAGGAAACTATCGCGGATACATTCTATAAACTCCTCCTCACGGTTGCCTTGACCGACCTGGTTAAACCAATCGACATGTAGATTAAAATCCCCCATGATAACTGCTGTACCATTTCTACATGCATCAGTTATTTCTTTGTTTATTGCCTGCCCCACCATCTCGTTACTATTTGGTGGCCGATAGACTACTCCTATCAGTGACTTTTTCGCCTTACTATTCCTGATTTCCACCCAAATGGATTCAACCTTATCCTCCATAGCACCGATGTCATCCCTTACTATTGCCCGGATGTCATCCTTAAATAACAGAGCAACACCACCTCCCTTACCATCCACTCTATCCTTCCGAATAGTTTGATACCCTCGGATATTTAACTCCCAGTCGTGACCATCCTTTAACCATGTTTCAGTAATGGCCACTAAATCATAGTCATTCACGATGATTTGTGCCACCAACTCATTTACTTTATTCCGAATACTACGAGCATTCAGGTAAAGTACACTTATGTTGGTTTTTTTACCTCTGTTTTGAATCTTAACGTCTCCAGTTTTATTCCTTTTGTTATTACTGGGCCTATTCACTGTGCTCCCCTCAGTCACTGTACCTTGTACTGTCGCCCTTATGGATTTCTGACTATGTCTTCTCTGCCTTGCACTTTTCCCCTTACTTCCTTTTGTTTCTGTCCCTGTTTTACTACCTTCCAACTTCCAGCATTGGTTCCCATCCCCCTGCCACATTAGTTTAAACCCTCCCCAACAGCTCTAGAAAACACCCCCCCTAGGACATCGGTTCCAGTCCTGCCCAAGTGCAGACCGTCCGGTTTGTACTGGTCCCACCTCCCCCAGAACCGGTCCCAATGCCCCAGGAATTTGAATCCCTCCCTCTTGCACCATCTCTCGAGCCACGCATTCATCCTATCTATCCTGACATTCCTACTCTGACTAGCTCGTGGCACTGGTAGCAATCCTGAGATTACTACCTTTGAGGTCCTACTTTTTAGTTTAACTCCTAACTCCCTGAATTCCGCTTGTAGGACCTCATCCCGTTTTTTACCTATATCGTTGGTGCCTATGTGCACCACGACAGCTGGCTGTTCACCCCCCCCCCCCCCCCCCCCAGAATGTCCTGCAGCCGCTCCGAGACATCCTTGACCCTTGCACCAGGGAGGCAACATACCATCCTGGAGTCTCGATTGCGTCCACAGAACCGCCTGTCTATTCCCCTTACGATCGAGTCCCCTATCACTATAGCCCTGCCATTTTTCTTCCTGCCCTGCTGTGCAGCAGAGCCAGCCACGGTGCCATGAACCTGGCTGCTGCTGCCTTCCCCTGGTGAGCCATCTTCCTCAACAGTATCCAAAGCAGTATATCTGTTTTGCAGGGAGATGACCGCAGGAGACACCTGCACTGCCTTCCTACTCTTGCTCTTTCTTTTGGTCACCCATTTTCTATCTCCCTCAGTAACCTTCACCTGCGGTGTGACCAACTCGCTAAACGTGCTATCCACGACCTCCTCAGCATCGCGGATGCTCCAAAGTGAGTCCATCCGCAGTTCCAGAGCCGTCAAGCGGTCTAACAAGAGCTGCAACTGAACACACTTCTTGCACGTGAAGGAGCCAGGGACAGTGGACGTGTCCCTGAGCTCCCACATCGCACACGAGGAGCATGACACGGGTCTGGGATCTCCTGCCATGTCTTAAACCCTTGGTAAATTTAAACAACTAGAATTTCAAAATAAAAATAAATAAATTAGACAATGAAAAGAAAAAGAGAGACTACTTACCAGTCACTTACCAGGGTTAAAAAGCACCTCCTCATACTCTGCATTGAATTACCTCACTGCACCAAATTACCAAGTTTCAATCTCCCACTCTGTATGAGTCTCACTCTGGACGAGTCTCCTGGAAAAGTGCTCGCTTGAGATGGCACTGTAAATCAGTTTAACTGATCATCTTTCTTTTCAGGGATATATGTCTGTGTTACATCTGAAGATCTGTGCCTACTTTAGTCTTGATAGAGCAGTGTTAGGTAAGTGAACAATGTTGTGTCATTATAAGAGTAAATAAATGGGTAAACTTTGTTTAAAAATGGGGTTTTTCAGCATTTGAACATGTCTCAATTAGATGGTGAGCTGGATTGTTGGATGGAATGTTGCACTAAGGCTAAGTGAGAGGAAACTTTTTAATATTGCAGTTAATCTCAGAGTTAATCCCAGAGCGGATTTGTAGAGGTCCTGTCCCAAGCAGTTGGAAGTGAATTAATTTTGTTTAACCTGCAATGGGCAAAGTATATTTATAATTAATTGGCTCAGTAGGCAAAACATTAATAGCTTCTGAGTATTCATATTTAAATCTGAATCGTGAATGTTCTCATCCACTTTTGACTTGAGAGATTTTTTTTTTGTGTGTGTGTGTGTCAATCACGTTATGTATTCTGTTCCAGGAGACGACAACTTCAGAATGTTTGGCAGTTCCATGTTGCACAATCTAATTCGAGAAAGTATTTCTGAGGTAAGAATCCTTTAATGCTGATTAATATAGACTTTTAACAAAATTATCTGCTGCCTTTAATTTCAAGGGGCCTGAATTGTCAAATAAACTGCAGCATATGTGAAATGAAATGGGAATCGCTTATTGTCATAAGTTGGCTTCAAATGAAGTTACTGTGAAAAGCCCCTAGTCGCCACATTCCGGCGCCTGTTCGGTGAGGCTGGTACGGGAATTGAACCATGCTGCTGGCCTGCCTTGGTCGTCTTTCAAAGCAAGCTCTTTAGCCCTGTGCTAATATTGCTTGAGAAAGGTGCCAAGCAGATGCAAGGCACCCAAAGACCTTGACTGCCTCTTGACTGATTTAGATTTAATAACATTTGGGTTTTGAGAATTATATTTTAATGAAAGCTATTATTGACTGCCAAAAAGATGTTGCATGAATGCATCTTGAAGATGACCCAATTTAAATCAACATTGCTGAATCTGTAGTCTTTGCACTTTTGATGAGATCATGACTGATCTGATTGTGGCCCTCATTCCACTTTCCTGCCTGCCCCCCATAACTCCTTTTGATGATCAAAAATCTGTCTAACTCAGCCTTGAATATATTAAATGGTCCACTGCGCTATGTGGAAAAGAATTCCAAAGTTTGATGACCCTTGGTGAAGAATTTCCTCCTCATCTCCTTTATTTTTAAACTATGCCCCCAAGTTCCAGATTCCCCATGAGGGGAAACATCTCCCAACATCTACCCTGACAAGCCCCTTCAAGATCTTGTGTGCTTAATCAGTCACCTCTCATTCTTCTAAACTCCAGTGAGCTATAGGCCTTATTAACTCAATGTTTCCTCATAAGACAAGCCATTCCTCTCCGGAATCAGCCAAGTAAATCTTCTCTGAACTGCTTCCAATGCAAATATATTCCTCCTTAAGGAGATGAAAACTGTGCATAAGACTCCAGGTACAACCGTGCCAAAGTCCGAAACAGTTGTTGTAAGACTTCACTACTTTTATATTTCATTCCCTTTGCAATAAAGGCCAAAGTTCTATTTATCTTCCTAAATACTAGATACCCTATCTGCCAATATTTTTCCCACTCACATAGCCAATCTGTATCCCTTTGCAGACTTTTTCTATCCTCACAACATGTTTCCTACTAAACTTTGGACCATAAGCAAAGTTGACCAAAAGACGGTCTGTTCCTTCATCCAAGTCAGATTGTAAATAGTTGGAGCCGCGGCATTGATCCCTGTAACACTCCTCCAGTTAGAATTTGCAAACTTGAAAATGACGCATTTATTCCAACTTATCCACGCTACCATCTCATCCCAAACACCATGAGCACTTGAACAGCAACATTTTATGGGGCATCTTACCAAATGCCTTTTGGAAATCCATGTTTGTAAATTATCAGACACTTTGACCAGTTTATTAGCAAAACATTTTACCCAGCTGTCTTTACTTATGAGGCAACCAAAGGACAAAACAAATTTGCGGTTCAACCCATTTTTATTTGAATATTACAATATTCAACATCACACACACGTGAATCAAACTCACAGTTGGGTTCTCGGTATTACCCGCAGTTAGTGAAGGAGGTTGGCCAGGCGACAATCACTCAATGTGGATATCTTCTCCTGGGCTCAGTGCACAGGGTCCCTTCTTGCGATGGTTGTGCCTAGGGACCTACGGGTTATTGCTGATTAACTGATCCAATGTTCGATCTTTTATTCGGGTTCTGCTAGCACCGAGTCATAGGTATACGCCCACATGTGACCCGAGTTCTGTTGTACCACCCCGAATTAAATTTGTTAATGGGAATGAACCGGATACTCCAGTTCAGCCAGGGGGATTCAATCAAGATCCATTGTCCTTGAAACACTCTTGTCTAACCAGCTATTAGCCCGTTACAGAGTCTGATTGCCTCTGTTTGTCCTGCTGCAATGTTGATCACCACTGTCTGGAAATTAGTTACATATTCATAGCATGGTCTTGTTCTTTTGTGTAAATGTGATACATACTGTGAGTGGGTAATCACAAAGTCAATATAGCGATTGATGAGTTTGTGTTGTCTTCAGTGATCTTGGAGATGGTCAGTATTACTTCCAGCCAGGGCAGGATTTGGCAGTTTCTGTTTCCAGCCAATGTGTTTTTCCCACTGTCAGTCTGTTCCCAGTACCAGGGTCATGTAAAATGTGATAGGTGGATAGCCCGGTCTTCCCATCCAACCCCTGAGCCAGTCTCTACAAAATCGTAGGTAGGCAGCTGCCAATATTGGCAGTCTTTTCATTTGAAACAATTAACAGGCAATTGATCTTGTCAACAAGTCAATTCACCTGAATATTTACACTGCCCACACCATAATATTACAGGCAGGAGTGAGCAAATCATTGTTATAACAACTTATTGGAAAAGGTGTGAAGGAAGGCGGTGCGGTTCACATAATTTATACAGGGAATACCCTGTGTGCACCGGGGACCCCCACCTCCATTCCTCAACCTGGCCTCCAAAGCCTATTGCCTCACGATCCCTGATCCTGCCCTCTCCAAAACCTGGGCACCAGGGTGCTCCAAGTATCGAGGAAAAGATTAAGGAACACTTTGGCACGTGGGTCTGAGAGTGAGGTAGGTCATTGCTGGTGAAGATCTTAGTCCAGGGATGTTACTTTGGGGGGGTGGGTGTTTCCGATGCTGTTACCTTTGCCTCTGTCCCCTCGCACTTAATGTTACCAGCCTGTCAAATGTCAAAGCCTGCGGAGACATCCGAAATCTGGACAAAACAATCTTGGAAAGGCCTGACCCAGGGCAGAGGATGAAAGGCCAAATTATACTATGGATGGTCACCCTGCCCGGGGCTTATGAGTCTGGATGTCATAATTGCTGCCTTCACAGTGCGTACTTGAAGTCCTATCAGTGCCTAATACTCGAGATATGGTGCTGATAGGACTTCTAGCCAGCAAAATTGACTGGCAGCTCTTGAGCGTAGGACTTTTCCCACCGAGAAGCAGATGTTCCACTCTGCTCATTCACCCCACTGGTATTATGTTATCACTCCGGGGGTGGGGCGCCGACATTTAAGTTGTTCATGCCTCCCCCCAAACTTGTTGAAATCTGCCCTGCCTCATTGCATTATGATTTTCTAAATGTCCTGCTAATAGTTCCTTAATCATGGATTCCAGCATTTGCCTGATAGCTTATAATTTCTTGAATAGTCTTGTTACATTTGCTGATTTGCAGTCTGCTGGGACATTTCCAATGACTTTTGGACGATTACAACCAATGAATCCACTATCTCCGTATCATTGGAGAATGTTGTGTTATTTTGTGAAGAAGGCTATTTGTGAGCAATGATTCATTTAACCTGGGGAAAGGTTAATAGAGGCAACTTGTCTGAGATAAGAAGGGTAAAGATACTAAACACATGTATATGTAATAAGCGGCCATGGTGAAGTGGTTTTATAAGTAAATAGGTTGGGTTTAAAATTTGCATTAGGAGATAGGTAGGGACTTGGTTTTTTCAGCTGTTAAATTTTGGGTGCTTTTGCAATTTAAAAGGAAACGAGGGAAGGTTAAAATTTCATTTGACACAATGGGAGACAATAGGAAAATAAGATATTTTTATATTTAGGAAAGCTGGAGTTCAAAAATCTGCTGAGGACATTGGAATCAAAAATGAGAGGAGAAAAGGATGTTGAACGGTTATGGCTGTGTGCAGAAGTTGACTTGAGGTCACCAGCTTTGTCCTGAGAGGTGTAAAATCTGAAGTAGCCATCCAGAAACCAGGCTAGTCTTTGTTTTCAAAAACAGTCTTACTTCTGAATTTCTACAGCAGAGTGGGTGAGAGTTTGAGGAGCAGTGTGACCTTTACTAGAGCAATAGCACTTTTGTCTTGGGTAGTATTGCTGGATTTTTAAGAGTTAAAAATATATACATGAGTATTGCCAAAAATGTGTTTAGTTGTATATTCTGACCAAGTGGATCTTTTTAACTGTCTAACTTTAATCTTGTGTGCTTAAGTTTTCTTTTTAATCTTATAACTTTTAATATTCTTGGGATGCCTTCTGTGACTTATGCTGTACTATCTTCTCAATTACTCTTGCATTGACTTTATTTATTTAAGTCCAGGCCTGTGTTTGTGAATGCAAATTTCTCACCCTCAAACTGATTATGAAATTCTTCAGAAATTCACGTTATGACCACCCTTTTCTAGAGGATTGTTTATTATGAAGTCCTTAAGTAATCCTGTCTCATTACATTACCAGGTCTGAAACAGCCGGTTCTCTGGTTGGTTCCAGAACATACTGTTCTAAGAAACTGTCTGGAATGTATTCTTTGAACTCATCCTCAAGCTATTGGCAACTTGATTTGTCAGATCTATATGAAGGTTAAAATCTTCCATGCTTATTGCACTAGGTCTCCTACAAGCTCCCACTATTTATGAATTTATAGTCTGTCCTACAGTGTAGCTACAGTCACAGGACCTTTCATTGACACCTACAGAAGATGTTCCTTTGAAGTAATGAGAACTGAAATTTGTAATTAGAAATACACTGGCGTTAAATTGTTTTTTAGAAGTGTTAGATTTTGAAGACCCCATAAGACCTCATCTTATGTTTCCAACAGGTAAAGAGCCCTTCGTCACCTGAACAAACCATCTACGAAAGAGCTAAATCGGGTGTTACTGACTGGACGGAAGCAATGTAAGTTATTTTGCATATCATCTCAATTTAACTTTCTGTCATACTTTTCCTTTCCCAATTGGAAAAACTAAATTCTGGCTCCATTAATCTATCCGCCTCTGTTGGAGGGAATTAAAGTTGAGTCCTGGAGGCTGTCTTGAGCTTCAAGGAAAGGTTCTTATTTCACATGCATGCCGAGATACAGTGGCTCGGGCCTGATTGTTCCTGTGAGTCAGTGTCTCTCCCTGATTGTACATTGCAATGGCCAGTTATACTGTCCAATGTCGTAAAGTTCCAAATTGTACAATCCCCCATATCTTGGGGGATATGGGGGGGAAGGGGGTGTGGGGGGGGGGGGGGGGGGGGGTGTTGGAGATGGGGGGTGTTCAAGGACCCATTTTGGGGAAACACTTTTGGTCCTTCTTACCCACAAAGGACTCGGGTGTTCACCGTAGCATCTTCTAGCCAGTTGGTTCTTCCCACCATGGTTCTGTTACTAGACAGCATAGGGTGCAGTGCAGTACTCTCCTGGCTTGACTTTAATGTTATGTTACATCACTGGGCTGTGATTTTACTGGCTCCCTGCAAGTTTTTTTTTAAATTTGAAGTACCCAATTCATTTATTTTTCCAATAAGGGGAAATTTAGAGTGACCAATCCATTAAACATCTTTGGGTTGTGGGGGTGAGACCCACACACAATGGGAAAATGTGTAGACACCACATAGACAGCAACCTGGGACCAGGATCGAACCGGGTCCTCGGCACCATGAGGCAGCAGTGCTAAACACTGCACCACCATGCCATCCTCTGCACATTTTTTAACAGGACCACTGCAATGCCCTGAACTGTTGTCATTTTATATTCTGAGAATTGGGTCAATTGGAGGAAAAGTCTTAATGATGACGATTAAGACCATTGTTGATTTTAAAAAGCCATCTGCTTCACAAATGTCCTTTAGGGGAACAAATCTGCCAGCTTACCTAGTCTGGGCTCCATGTGACTTCAGACCCACACGAATGTGGTTGACTCGTAAAAAGAAATGACCTCTGAAATGGCACAGAAAGCCATTCAGTTCAAGGGCAGTTAGAGGTGGGTGACAAATGGTGGCCCAACCAGCGACACCCACATCCCATGAAAGAATTTTAAAAATAGTTGACCCTTTCTTGCCCCAGGTTGGGACAGGGGAATGAAATAGAATCCACAATATTTCAAGGCTGCATTACTTTAAAAACAAATTATATTTGTTCTTCTGACACTGAATGACCTTGTCTTTAGTGATCTTCAGCAACATGTCTGACATTCGTCAAAGGAAAGTTTGCACAATGGTGCAATGAATACATTTTCATAATTGTGTTGAGATTTGAGGTTTAGTGGATTGGCATGATGGTTAGCGTAGTACAACTTTAATGTAACAACTCTACAATATTGTAGAATTTTATGATCTGTATGTGTATTCTTTAACCTGGCATCTCTGCAGATTCTCTTCAAGCAAAAGATATTGAGGAATGGGATCCAGAAGTGGTTAGGAAGCAAGATGAATGCGAGGGACAAAATCTCTTGAGGGACAGAGAAAGATTGCAGACGGTGGGGGTCAGGGGAGATGACCTTGCTATCATCAGCCCTGCCTTGGGAAACCCATTTAAGATTGAAGAGAAATCATTTTCCAGAAGGAACTAATTGAACTTCAGACATCTCCATACAAAATGGGATAAGTCTGAGCACAAACCCAAGCCTTTAGTAAAAGTAATTAAAATACCACTTCCGATACCTATTATTTGACAAATACAACATTGCTTCTTGCAGTTTGCAGCCGATGCCTATGGATACCAGTGTTTATGCGTTCTTGGCAGTTGGTGGGATCCCAGCTATTGGACTCGGTTTTACTGAGGTAAGTGGTGTCTGAAATTCCTGCTGAGACATTACGAGATTAGATCTGGATTGGAATGAAACTTTCTCATGGCCATGCCATTGACATCACTGGAGTCAGATTAATAGAAATATTTGGGTAGACCTTTATTCGCACTGGCTCTGTAGTGGGGGAAAATTGTACTGTAGAGTTTTGCCAGTGTTAAGAGAACCCATGAGTCTCTGCAGGTCAGTAAAATCTTTTAAAATTATCTGATAAGGCAAGCGATAGCAGAACCAAAGTTGTTGATTTTTAGACATTACTTTTAATTTTCTCCAGTCGTAGCAAAACCAAAGAAGTAAATGGTGCCTAACTTTAAAGGCTTAAATGAGTAACTGTGTTGCACATGATGTATTTCTTTTATCTTTTGTGTTACAAGTGGTGCTTGCCTATTTGAGGGTAGGCTTGTTATGCATCCACCCTGAAAGTACGAGAACTTGTTGAGCAGATCCCTGTCAATTTGAGATCCCACTAAAGTTTTGTCCCCTTCCTTCCAGGATGCTGGTACCCCCAGGAATTTGTTTTGGTGGGGCAGCAGGCAGGGGAATGGCACTAACCAATTTGTTTTTGCAGAGAGCTTATAATAATAATCTTTATTAGTGTCACAAGTAGCTTTACATTAATACTGCAATGAAGTTACCATGAAAATCCCCTAGTCGCCACACTCTGGCACCTGTTCATGTACACAGAGAGGATTCAGAAATTCACCTAACGAGCATGTCTTCCGGGACTTGTGGGAGGAAACCAGGGCACCTGGAGTAAACCACCGAGAGGATGTGCAGGTTCTGCACAGGCAGTGACCCGGGCTGGGAATCAAACCGGGACCCTGGCGCTGTGAGGCAACAATGCTAGCCACTGTGCTGCCATACTGCTGCATGAACAAATGGCCGCATTCTGTGATGTAATCATTCAGTGAATCTGTTGAGTTTCTTTTTGGTTAGACCAAACTGCTAATGGTGAAGTCAGCTACCCAATGTTGAAGAAGTGAGTTGAACAATTATTTTCAGAAATTTTGGCAGGGTATCTGCTTCCAATTCCTATTAACCAAAACCAGAGGAGGAGTATTTTAGGATGTATATATAAATGTAATATTTCTAATTGTTGTTTTTTGTTGCAGGATACAAATTACCCATGCAGTACCGAAGTTGACACATTAGAAACTCTCAACAAGTTTACCAATAATAAACTAGAGTTTGTTGCTCGTACCGTGGCAGAGGTCATCGGAATTGCTGTGATAAAGCTAATCAATGACCATCAGCTTCCACTTGATTATCAGCAATATGCTAATGAGTTGTTGCGCTACACTACTCAAATTCATAATTATACATCAGAGCTAAAGGTAAACAAAAACTATGTAGAATCTTTTTTTTAAATTATGGGGCCATTTTAGCGTGGCCAATTCACCTACCATGCACATCTCTTTGGGCCGTAGGGGTGAAACCCACGCAGACATAGGGGGAATGTGCAAACTCCATATGGACAGTGACCCGGGGCCGGGATCTAACCCAGGTCCTCAGCACCATGAAGAAGCAATGCTTGCCACTGTGCTGTCCTTGACGATGTAGAATCCTTGCTTGTCATAGAGTCTGATCAGTAGCAGTATGAACAAAAATAGTAGTTCTATTCCAGGTGCAGAGTTTGAGCTGTTGTTTGGCATAGACCAGGAATGATAAAATTGCTTCCTCAACAAACGTCTGCATAGAAATAATCTATTTGGCCAGTTGTATTCTAGAAAAGTCTAAAATAGTTTTCCAGTGTCCGCTTTGTTCAGTTGGTAACCTTTACTTTCAGTTGGAGCTTGAGTGTGCAGGCCCGATTATGAATGAGCACATAATTTATGCTGGAACTTGAATCCATTACTGAGTGTTGCATTGTAAGAAATGCAATCCTTCTCATAAAGCACTGACTGAAACCCATTCTCCAATTTGGCTGGAAAAAGGCGCTATCTTAATGAAAAACACCAGGGGATCTTCCTGGCCAATGCTTATCACTTAACCAATAGAACTAAAAATAGCTCATCTGGACAGTTTAAAAAAAAATGTTCTTCCATGTAATGTAGCCGTCACTGCCATGACCAACATTTCTTTCCCATCGCTAATTGCCCTTGAATCCAGTGGCTTGCTCGGCTACGTTGCAGAGAGAGCCACATTGCTGTTGGTCTGGAGTTGCATGTAGGCCAGGCCCAGTAAGGATGGTAGACTTCCTTTCCAAAGGATATTGACAAGCCAACAATTGATTACTGAGACTAGCTTTCAATTCCAGATTTTATCAATTGAGTTTAAATTCACCAGTCACGGTGGGATTTGGCCAGTGTCCCCAGAGCACTAGCCTGGGTCTTTGGATTACTAGGTCCAGTGACATTTCCGCGACACCATCTCCCCTTGAATTCATTCAGTTGAGTCTCTAGGACATTGCTGTGCACAAATTGGATGACACATTTGCTTACGTTTATTTTTTCTAATGTAAATTTAGGGTACCCAATTATTTTTATTCAATTAAGGGGCAATTTAGCATGGCCAATCCACCTAACCACATCTTTTGGGTTGTGGGAATGAAGCCCACACAGACACGGGGAGAATGTGCAAACTCCACACGGACAGTGACCCAGAGAGGGCATTCGATCCATTGAGTCTGCACCGATCCACTTTAAGCCCTCACTTCCACTCTACCCCAATAACCCGTCCTAACCTTTTTGGACGCTAAGGGTAATTTAGCATGTCCAATCCACCTAACTTGCATACCGTTGGACTGTGGGAGGAAACCGGAGCACCCGGAGGAAACCCAAGCAGACATGGGGAGAACATGCAGATTCCACACAGACAATAACCCTGGGCCCCTGGTGCTGTGATGCCACAGTGCTAACCACTATTCTACTGTTCTGCCCAAATTGGATGCCCCATTTGCTTGTTTTAAACAGCGTTATTTATTTATTTTGTAGAAATAAAAATTATTTTTCCCTGTTGATGCTCCCATGTGGGGTGTACTCTTGATACTTGACGTTGTCCACCAAAGTTTAGTCGTTTTGAAACCATCTTCACTTTTTTGATGTTTTTATTGTGGCCAATCCACCTACCCTGCACATCTTTGGATTGTGAGGGTGGGACCTACGCAGATACAGGGAGAATATGCAAATCCCACAAGATAATGACGCGGTGCCGGCATCGAAGCCTGGTCCTCCGCAGCAGTGCCAACCACTGCGCCACCATGCCACCCCTGATGTTTTTATTGTTCTTTGCTTGTGCTTCTAATGTCATTCTACGTTACAGATGAGTTACGCAAGGATATATTTTTTAATCCTTGGGCAAAAAAAATCTATTAAACAATCTGATTTTCCAAACAAATGCCTGCTGGGAAGATGTGGCTTCTGAATCATTAAAACTTGTTTGACAAACTGTCACATTATCTTAGAATTTACAGTGCAGAAGGAGGCCGTTCGGCCCATCGAGTCTGCATCGGCCCTTGGTAAGAGCACCCCACTTAAGCCCACACCTCCACCCTATCCCCGTAACCCAGCAACCCCACCTAACCTTTTTTGGACACTAAGGGCAATTTAGCATGTCGAATCCACCTAACCTGCACATCTTTGGACTGAGAGGAAACTGGAGCACCCAGAGGAAACCCACGCACACACGGGGAATGAGCAGACTCCACACATTCAGTGACCCAAGCTGGGAATCGAACCTGGGGCCTTGGAGCTGTGAAGCAACTGTGCTAACTACTGTGTTACCATGCTGCCCCGAAATAGTGCTTCATTCTCTTGCTCATCCACTACCTCACTGCCCGACTACCCTCATGACCATCCCAATCCATCACCAGTTACCTACTTCCTACTTCTTGGGTGCTGAGACCTTCAACCCCACTTCCCCCCCAAAAACATATTTACGCTAAACAGAATGCCCAGAACTTCTTTTTACTCACCCAGTTCATGTTCCTGGTGCAGGCCAAGTACCCATTTGAAGTTTAAATTTCCCATGCAGTCCTTCTGCAGAAGGGGTGATACACCTGCACATTTTCTGGAGCCTGCCGTGCCTCTTCCCCCACCGGCCCCTGCCCCCTGTATGGGAAACTGATGCAGTGTGAATTAGACTTGAAACCAAAATTAATCTTTTTGCAGGACCGTGGACTGACTACACAGTGGCTACTTTCAGCACGTGGTGACTTAATACGTGCTGCCAATAATCTGAAAACTGAAATCGAAACCTCTGATATGAATAATGTATTGCTCTGCCGGACCTACAATAATCGAATTATGAGGGTACGTTTTTGTATTTCGTTGCATTGCTTCTACTGCAATTTATGTAACTTTGACTTTGATTTGAGGTTGCAAATTTGATTTGATCTGATCTGGAGCACACTGCCTTACAAGAGTTTCCAAGCCATGATATTGAAAAATCTGTTATCAGTAAAAATATCTTCATCTTCATGGATGTAGGTGTACTGGTGGCTGGGAACACAGGAGTTTTTGGACAGCCTTGCAAACTGTCGGTCACTCGCTCAAAAAGGGGTTGACCATTTAGCTTTGAGAAGAGGAAATACTTGCAAAAAAGGTTACGGATCTTTGGAAATCTCTATCCCAGATGTTTGTTGATGCTCACTTGTTGAACATGTGTGAGGGGGGTCGATACACTTTTGGATGCTCTTGGAATTGAGAAATAAAGAGTGAGGCAGGAAAATTGAGTTAACATAAGAGATCAGGCATTATTGTATTGAACGGCAGAGCAGACGTAGTGTGTCATATGGCCTATAGCTTCTCTTAGGATTCTTTGCTTAAAATCTTATTTGGCTCTATCCAATTCAGTATGTATAATTCCATGGGCACCATCTAAATAGATGTGATTTGGAAACAGCAGAAGCTGAATGTAAATGTGAGCAAAGCAGGAAGGTGTTGTCACGATATTTTTAAGCGTAACAAGTTCCTGCACACTTTATAAGTTCCCAAGATATAGGAGCAAAATTAAGCCATTCAGCCCATCGGGTCTGCTCCGCCATTCTATCATAGCTGATATGTTCCTCATCTGCTACCGACAATGTTACAGACCAAAAGCTGAATTGCGAAATCAGCCAGAGCATCTCCACCCTAGAACACATAGAACATAGAACATAGAACAGTACAGCACAGAACAGGCCCTTCGGCCCTCGATGTTGTGCCGAGCAATGATCACCCTACTTAAACCCATGTAACCCGTATACCCGTAACCCAACAATCCCCCCATTAACCTTACACTATGGGCAATTTAGCATGGCCAATCCACCTAACCTGCACATCTTTGGACTGTGGGAGGAAACCGGAGCACCCGGAGGAAACCCACGCACACACGGGGAGGACGTGCAGACTCCACACAGACAGTGACCCAGCCGGGAATCGAACCTGGGACCCTGGAGCTGTGAAGCATTGATGCTAACCACCATGCTACCGTGAGGCCCTGGGAGAATAGGCAATTTAGCCTCCCAAGCCAAGAACCCTCAATGTCATCATGGCTGATCCCATCCTGGCCTCAACTCCACCGTCCTGTCCATTCTTCATACCCCTTCAACCCATTACCAATTAAAAATCTAACTCCTCAAATTTACTCACTGTCTCTGCATCCACCACACTCTCTGCGGTAGCGAATTCCACAGATTCACAACCCTTTGGGAGTTTTTCCTCCAACCTGTTTAAATTTTCAACCTCTTATTCTAAGATGACCTCTTGTTTTAGAATGCCACACAAGAGGAAGCATCAACTTCACATCTACTTTACCCATACCTTTAGCATCTTGTATGCCTCAATTATATCTCCCCATATTTTTCTAAGCTCCAGGCCTAAACTGTTCAATTTTGGCCCACTCTCCTAACCTATCTATATCCATTTGTAACGTTCTTATTTCCTCATTGCAACTTACTGTCCAACCTATTTTTGTGTCATCTGCAAATTTGGCTACATCCTTCTATCCCTGTATCCAAGTCATTAATATAGATTGTAAATAGCTGGGGCCCAAGGACTGACCCCTGTGGCACCCCTGTGGGTCAAATCTGTCCTCGAGCCTAATAAGTTTCCTTTGCTTAATTTCAGAACACTAGGGTGGGGCTCCCCTTTCTCGCTCCAAAACTGAATCTTGAATTCTGCCATACTATGGTCACTACTCCCTGGTGGATCCTTAACTGTGAGGCCATTAATTAATCACTCATTACAAAATACCAAATCGAAAGCAATCTTCTCCCTGGCTGGTTCCCCAACATACTGTCCCAGGAAACAGTCTCTAATGCATTCAATGAACTGCCTCCAGGCTACCCTTACCAATTTGATTCCTCCAGTCTATGTGCGTGGTAGAAGTTTTAACCACCTGCATGAATTAATGCTTTGCAGAAAATAAATTGAAGAATGGTATAATGGATCTGTGTACACTTCTCTGTCCCGTAAAATTCCATTTTCACTGGTTGCAGGATGTTTTGGACAAAATAATAGGTCTCCTAATATGTAAAAAAAAAATGCAATTTATCCAGTTTTGTGCTGAATTAATTAAAATTAATATCCATTGTTCCAACAGGTGGAGTACAATTTTCTTTCTCCTTATGTGAATATAAAGAGTTGTCCGTATAGACACCTGTTGTATGGCAAAGGCAACCATACCCTTGCCGGTATTGTGGAGCAGCTGAAACTTCTGAGAGTGAACCCTAATCTCGTTGATTTCAATATGACCCGTAACGATTTGGCTTTTGCTACCTGGACCATCCAGGGAGCAGCCAATGCACTCGGTGGAGAAGTATGGGCCAGCAGCAATGGGTTCTGATCTACAGGCATTCACACTGGTTTGACTGCAGGCACCACTGCTTTAACTTTCAAAATGCTGAGATAATTAATGCCTGAGCACTTGTCACTTGGGTTTAACTACCCTTGTATGGGATTAATTGAGATTTGTATTTAAATCATACATGAAACCTGTTTTGTGAGGTGCAAACTTATTAGCATAAACTTGCTGACTTATTTGGATGCTTTAAAAGAACAGATGTTCTATTCCAGAAGTACAAGTGAGGGGACAATAATATCTCAGCTATATTTAAGTCATCTAATCTTTTGTATTCCATATTGCTGCCATTTTAGCTGTTTATATATTCGCCTTAGAGAGGTGCTTGCATTACTTGTTACCAGTGAATAGACATGTACCTGGCAGACTCCCTCTTGTCAACATCAACAGTCTACATTTACTCATTGTTTAAGAACAGCTCCTGGGAAGACCTGCTTTCACTAGATCTTTTGGGGAACTGATCTTGGCAAATTAACAAATTTCATTAGTATGTAACAACTGCACATTATAAACCTGGTGGTGCAAGTACCTCCTTGGACCAATGGCGAAGCAGCTGTGCAATATATCCTTTCGTAGGTGACTTATCCCGTGTTGTTCTTGCATTGTATAGTGGTGAGCAAAGGAGTACATTTAAACTTGGAAGCACTGAGGGAAACAAATCTATGTGGGAATAGGAGAAATGGTGCAAGTGATGATCCTATTACAAGAGGGGTAATGAGAAATCAAAGAAATACAAAACTAATTTGAAACGGGTGTGTATTTGGGGGATGAAAACTGTAATATGACAAGTTAGGATTTCACTTTTTCCATGTGCAGCACTGCAATTGATGGATAACTAGCTAAGTCGTTATCTTGATGTGTAATATATATATATATATATATATATATATATATATATATATGGGGGCCAGTTTAGCTCAGTTGGCTAGATAGCTGGTTCATGATGCTGAGCGAGACCAGCAGCGCAGGTTCAATTCCCGTACCGGCTGAGGTTATTTGTGAAGGGCACTCCCTTCTCAATCTTGACCCTCGCCTGAGGTATGGTGATCCTCTGATTAAATTACCACCACCATAAGCAGCCTATGGTCACTTGGGACTTTGGCAACTTTAATATATTGATGAAGCTGTTGACCCAACATAAAGTTTCTCTTCTCAAAACATTTTGTGAGAGGAGTTGAACTCTTGCAACATTGCACATGGGGAATAAGTTTGTATATTGTTAAATATCTCCATATCCTGAAAGAATATAATAACATTGCTCCTCCCAGCAGTGAAGCACTGAAATTACTATGAATATAGTGTGGGCACCAAAAAAAAGTGAGGAACGTTGTAAATTTATTCAGTGTAATATGGAAATTAAATTGGCTATGCAAGAGGCAAAGTTTCTATAGTCTTGGAGAAGTTTTTTCAAAGTTAAATTTAATTATTACACCAGCAAAATTGAAATAATCCAGGAAGAGCAAGAAGTGGGAAGATAGAATAATTTGCATTAACAATGATTTGATGGCATCAGGGGTAATCTAATATTTTTCTCGTTAATAGCAATGGCACTTTCAAATTTAATGGGTAGATTTGAAAGCTAATGAGGCATAAAGCAGTTAGTGTTGCTTAAAAGAATTGCTTTCAATCCATTGGAAAAGTTTGTGTTTGTCTTTTATGAGGCAGCATCATTTAGCAAAATTGAAAGATATTTGCAGCATTACAGTGAGGAAATCTTCAAAATAAAATTAGGGTCCAGACCAAAAATGTATGCAAAATTAATAAATTGGCATAAAATTCTTAACTTTTCGATGCAGTGCAGAGATTTAAGTAGAGTGATGGTAGCTGGATGAAGCATGTTATAAATGTTAAAGTTACCCAATGATTGGGAGGGTGCAAATAAATACAAGTAGTGTGGATGAAAAGGGTTTGCCCATTCAGAAGTAAAGTAAAAGGGCATTAGCAGCTTATTTTGATTTGCAATAATGCCATGTTACCAACTGAAATACATGAGAAATTGAAAAGAGAAGATTTGTATAATTAATCTCCAGCCTCACCTGCAGGTTTTTACTTGACTTTAATGGGATTGAAAACAACTGGCTATTTTGAAGAATTCATTGCACTTTTTTCTGGATGAACAATCTGGTGTCACAATTATGACAAACTCAAAACAAACATTAATACAATGATCACTGCCCTGGAATTTTTTTCTTCTTTATTGCCCATCCCTCTGGGCATTTAAGAGTCAACCACATTGCTGTGGGTATAGTCACTTGTAGGCCAGACCAAGTAAGGATGGAATATTTCTTTCCCTAAAGGACATTAGTGAACCAGATGGGTTTTTAAAAAACTAAAATCGACAATGGTTTCATGGTTGTCATTAGACTTTTAATTCCAGATTTTGTTACTGAATTCAAATTCCACCATAGTGCGATTTGAACCCAGGTCCTCGGAGTATTACCCTGGGTTTTTGGATTACTAGTCCAGTGACAATACCACTACGCCACTGCCTCCCCACTGTTCTCAAGAGCTCAAAGTTGTGATACATTCACACTTTTTTGTTGGTCCGTTGTGTATTTAGGTGGGGCTGGGGGTATGAGGGCATTCTTGTTACCTTTTTCTTCCTCCAGATTAGGCTAATGTGCTAATTAGGTAACATAAATTGAGTGTCCAAGAAATTGCCTCAGAAACCCTGACGTTTTGACTCTGACTTTAAAATAAAATCTAGATTTAGATGGTACAGAAATGAATGCAGCTTGCATTTGGCATCTATTTTGAAATCTTTTTAAATATTAACTTTTGCCTTCTACTTCAGTGCTATTCATCTGTCTGGAAATTTTGACAGGCTTGGCAATAATACAAAAATAGTATTTGAGTACTTTATTACAATTGTCTACACTTCCAAGTTATAGGTAAACTTTGCTCATCACCACTTTTTTCATAAATTAATTCAGTTTAAAGTGAAGGTATACTGTGAAAGATGGCTTGTCCCAATAGCATATTACAGACTAGTCCCTCGAGCAGATAGTTTGATGGGTCAGTTATTGTGCAAAGTACAATAATCCCATTTTTGAACCAGGGCTAGTTTGTAAAATTATTGGCTGCATTGAAGAGATATGGAAAATTGTATGAAATTAGCACAGGCAGTTTATATCTTGAATTTTACTGATGCATAGGTTTGCAAATACCGTAAAAGCCCAGAACTAGTGGCATGAAAAGAAACGTCATACTTGGCTTAGTTATCTTAATCCATTTAACATCTGTTTGAGTACTTTACTGCTGTCTACCTATTTATCTAGAATATTGGTCAGTGTGGCAGGGCTCAATGCTTACCAATGATCAGCTTTCTTTCAAAATAATGCATCTAAATTATTGTCTGGTAAGTAACTTTTAAGGATGCTGAAATTATCACTAAAATGACTATAACAGCAACCATTTAGTAATACAGCTTTTGTACGCTTGTCACTTAAGCATCTGTTGAGCCCAGTTATCATGTCACTACTTTTTTCACCAATCAGCACTGAGATATTTATTATTTTTATTTATCAGTGACAGAGTTCACTATAAATAGTATTTTATCTTTTTTAAAATAAGATAATTATCGGAAGCAGTGTCTTCCATAATTATGACGGTTATACTGTCGACAATCAGAAAGCAGCATCTGCTACTAAGAAATGAAAGCCAATGACATTTCTACAAGTTTAAAAAACTCATTATCGGGAGCAGTGTCTTCCATAATGTCATGAAATAAGGTAGTTTTTGCCTACCAAGGTGTATATCGGAAGCAGTGTCTTCCATATGTTTCACCTAAGGTGTATAAAATTATCGGGAACAGGGATTCCCATAATTTATCTATTTTATTTGAATAGCAGTTGCGGGGTGGGAGTGGGGTATGTTTTAATTGCATGCTAATAATCAACTGCAATCCTGTTTTATTTGCTTAATTGTGTGTAATAGTAGCTTAACTAGTGGTTTATACCCTCCATGTATAAGGACCCTGTGTGCCTTGTGTCAATATATGTTCACAGTTACTTTAAAACTTGTCTACCCTTTTTAATTGTTACTTGAGCATGTGGAGCAGGGAGAAGAAATACATGGACCAGTAGTAATGAAAGAGTGCAATAGTGTTGCGAAGTTCCAAGATATCCTCACCTCCAATATAGACTTATGAATATATTTGCTGTTGTTTGTTGAGAAAACACTGTTAGTCCTGTTTCTCATGCTCTTCACCGTTAACTGGTGGAAATGCTACAGATTGGCCTAAAGTGTACTTGCTCTATAGCGAGGAGAATGGTGGCAAAGTACTTGCTTGTGAAGAGCTTCTGGTGCCTATTGTCCAGCTGGCAGAGGATCAGACTCGTACTTGTTGTCACGTGACGGTTTTGGGGTGGAAGAAATTGAGTCTTTACTGTTCAGTTGACTGCAAGGTGCATGCCTCATCATGGAAGTTTGTAACTGAGCCAACTTAATCCAAGTGTCCAGTAAATCAATTGATTGACCAACCAGTTTGGTTATAATTGGAATCTTGAAGCAGGAAACTTTCTCTGGAAACTGGAATTCTTCTAACTGCTCCAAATGGCCTCATGATCAGTGCCCTTATAGTTCAATCCTACATGGTTACCTTTGATCTGTGCTAGTGTCTTCAGATGCTTTAAATCCAGCAATATCCATGTACAAACTTGGGAGTGCCTAAATTTTGTTTTTGATAATCTGCACCTAAGCACTTTTGCTTTGGTAAGTGGGTTGTGTTCTTTTGTATGGCATTGTAATTTGATGGTGCGTGCACTCCATCCTTGAGAGGCTATTGCACTTACTATTGCACTTATCCCAGGATACAAGAACGGAACATTTTTAAACCAGTAGCTCTTAAATTCTCAAGGAAACATTATCAGTCCATCAGATAAAAAGAGTAGAAATCTTGCATGTTAGTGTGTCTTTACTCAATGTTTATAGCTTTCCCAGTTACTCTGCCATTTTTATCTGAATAGTTTCTGCAGTTCACGTTGCCATGAGATTGAACTAAGCTATTGTAAAATGCATTACTGGCTACCAGGGTGGGAATTATGCTATCCAGTTGCATTTAAGTCCAGAGTCTATGGAAGAGAAATGTTACTTCAGTTTTTAAAGTATTTGCAATGTATATTTGTCGCCATTGTTTTTGTTTGAAACAAAATGTTCAGGTCAGGAACTGAAGTGTTAAACTAAATCAGGCTGACCGAGAACAAGGAATGAATAATTCTAAAAACAAGTAACTTAATAGACTAATGAGAACCCACATCCATAACTCAATCTGAGAGTTCTTTGGCTCTCTCTCTTGATGCGTCGTAACCACCGTTTTCAAATGTAACCAGTTTCCAGTTATTGGTTGTGGTACCTAGTAATTAATGCTTTTAAATATACTGTTTGGATTTTCTTTTCCACAGTTATTCAATGCCATTTGGACCTGGCTTTACTTATTTTGTTGTTTTTGTTACTGCAGAATATTCTGAAAACTTGTCAGTTATCTCTTATTTTGTATTTGTGAAGCATAGCACTTGTATAGGCATAGTTCTAAGCAATGATAATTGTATTAATTTACAAATTGATCTAAAATGCTAGTTGGTACAAGATTAAACTATGTTGTCTTGCATATATGATTCAAATAAATCTTAAAACAACGTTGCTTTTGGATTGCTTAGTGTTTGCGCATAGACCAAGCCATTCAGCTCCAATAAACTTTCACTGTTGACCCTTATTTTTCTTGGCAAAATGTCCAAATGCACATCTACCTATATTAAAGTTTAGTTGCTAATTACATGCCTATTCTGCAGGTTTATTAATGTCTACTGGTATTTTGTCATTAACCTGAAGATGAGCTGCAAATTTTGGTCCGTATGTGTGACTTTTTCCAGTAAGGTGCACAACTGCCCAATTAGTATAAATCAGTAGAAAAGACAACTGTACAAAGCTGTTTTGTAAAGTTGTGACATTTGCCTGGATCTTTAATTATTAATTTATTACTGTTTAATTGCTAATCCTGGTCTTTTAAGATTTCTAATTTTAAAAAATAGGTACAAGATATGAAATGGGTCAGAATGTCCTCACGGCTGCTAGTTTGGGTAATTAATGTTACCAAAGGAAAGCAAGATGAGTATAATTGAAACAATATTTGAAACCTTCAAGTCTCAATAGCAGAAATAATTTGTTCCAAGATGTCCAGAAAGACTCGTGCATACCAAAACATAGTTGGATATTAGATAAGGAATTGAACCGGAGTAGGTAGTTAGCTCTTGAACTTTGCCATTCAGTGAAACCATTGATCTCAACCCCACTTTCCCATCTGATACTCTTATCCTTTTATTCCCTTGGTCCAAATGTCTATTAATCTCAGCCTTTGAAACGCTATCAACTTGGCTTTCGTAACTATGGGGCAATTTTAACATGGCCAATCCACCTAACTTGCACATCTTTGAACTGCGGGAGGAAACCAGAGGAAACCCACGCTGACACGGAAAGAATGTGCAAACTCCACAGTCACCCAAGGCCAGAATTGAACCAGAGTCCCTGACGCTGTGAGGCAGCAGTGCTTGCCACCGTGCTGTTTCCTATTCTAAAACTTTGACTTCTAGTTGTAGACTCTCAAACGAGAGAAATAACCTCCTGGTACCTACTCGGATAAACACTTGAGAATTTTATACTTTTCACTGAGATCACACCTCATTCTTCTGAACTTGAAAGGAAAGTCCCTACTCTGCTCTTCGAGACAACCCTCTTATCTCGGAGACCAATCCTTTTGTTGCAGACCAACGCGGAGACCCACTACAGCAACCAGGAGCATGATCGAGCAGTGCTTCAGCCTCCTGAAGATGCGGTTCAGGTGCCTGGATATCCCTCCCTGGGTATAGAGACCAAAACTTTTTTTTAAAAAAAAATATATATATATATATATATATATATATTTATACATACACACACTGCTCCACTCTTGAACTTGATATGACCATAGTCAATATTATGGGGAACAATTATGATAATGTGATGTGTAGTAAATTGAGTTAAGGTCTCAACTGGTGTTATTACTGGACTAGACAGGGGGTGGTTTAGCACAGTGGGCTAAACAGCCTGTAATGCAGACTAATACCCAGTAAGACCAGGTTAAAGTCCAACAGTTTTGTTTCAAATCACTAGCTTTCGGAGCACTGCTCCTTCCTCGGGTAAATCTTCTTCAGAATAATGCCAGCAGCCTGGGTTCAATCCCCGTACTGGCCTCCCCGAACAGGCGACGGAATGTGGTGACGAGGGGCTTTTCACAGTAACTTCATTGAAGCCTAATTGTGGTGACAAGCAATTATTATTATTATTACGAGAAGGTCCCAGCATGGAACCCTGGCTCAGAAGATTGTAATTTTAAAAAAAGAAAACGTGGAGTAACACAGGTCTGTCGATTAGCTTTTTAATAACAATTTTTTTTATTAAACATGAAAGGTTTGCCCAGAATACTTTATTCATACTTATTTTCACAAATGCACAGATTTCAAGGATAACACAGGTCACACAATATGTCTTGTGATATAATGCTTTTGGTAACCTTGGTTCTTTCAAATCCACAAGTTGACTGGTCAGACACACTCCACTCCATCAACCTGCTGTGGATTTTTACAAATCCCACCAGATGATTGTCACGTGTATTTAAACTCCACTTTCAAAGACTGGAACAGGAGTAAAACATTCAGCTCCTTGAGCCTGTCACTCCAATGAGATCTGGCTGATCTGTGGCCTAACTGTTTCCCTAGAAGATTTTTTTGGGGCAGCACGGTAGCATTGTAGGTAGCATTGTAGATAGCACAACCGCTTCACAGCTCCAGGGTCCCAGGTTCGATTCCGGCTTGGGTCACTGACTGTGCGGAGTCTGCACATCCTCCCCATGTGTGCGTGGGTTTCCTCTGGGTTCTCCGGTTTCCTCCCACAGTCCAAAGATGTGCAGGTTAGGTGGATTGGCCCTGGATAAATTGCCCTTAGTGTCCAAAATTTCCCTTAGTGTTGGGTGGGGTTATGGGGATAGGATGGCGGTGTTGACTTTGGGTAGGGTGCTCTTTCCAAGAGCCAGTGCAGACTCGATGGGCCGAATGGCCTCCTTCTGCACTGTAAATTCTAAGAAATAACTACCACATCTCTTAATAGATTTTTGTTAAGTAAAAAATACCCCTCCGATTTAAAATTAACAACTGTTCTAGCTTCAGCTGCTGTTTGTGGGAATTTGAACTGCCAAGTTTGAATATACTGGACAGAGACAGACAGCCTGGGCCCACCCTCTAAACAAGACATCAGGAGATAATCGGCCCCATTCACATTGATTGTTGTGGACCACCCATATGAAGCCAGACTTTTTGGCACCTAGATTTCCTGCCCATAACCATACATGCAAGCAATGGACTTGGAAGATAGACCCCAGCGGGGGAGAAAGAGTTCCTGGGGGCCGGCAGAGTTGCAAGCGGCAACTTTTGGGTATTGTGACCCCAGCCCTGAGATCCCATTGGCTGAGGACCAGAGAAACCTGTGGAAGGGTGTAGAGAGGGGGATAAGAATTAGGGACCAGCGAAGATTCAACGACGGACAGAATGAATCGGCATGCGAGACCCACTTATGCAGACAAAGGCCCTGAGGTGACCGAGACCTGGAGGATTGGACCTGCAGCTCGATCCAATTCATCAGGGTAGTATGGCCTGTCACCTCATCAACTTGTCTCAAGCAAAGTTGATGAGGGGCAGCCAGTGGATCTGGTTTATTTGGATTTTCAGAAGGCTTTTGACAAGAACACATAGAGATTAACGTGTAAAATTAAAGCGTGTGGAATTTGGGTAGTGCATTGAGATGGATAGAATGGTTGGCAGACAGGAAACAAAGTAGGAACAAATGGGTCTTTTTCCGAATGGCATGCGGTGACTTGGGTATAGTCGTGATCAGTGCTAGAATCACAGCTAGTCACAATGTATATTAATGATTTAGATGAGAGAACTAAATACATCTCCAAGGGGTGGCACAGTGGTTAGCACTGCTGCATCAAGGTGCCAGGGACCCAGGTGGAGTTTGCACGTTCTCCCTGTGTGTGTGGGTTTCCTCAGGGTGTTCCGGTTTCCTCCCATGGTACAAAGAGGTGCAGATTGGGTGGATTGACCATGCTAAATTACCCCTTTGTGTCCACAAAGATGTGCAGGTTTGGGGGAGTGAGCCATGATGGGGTGCTCTTTCAGAGGGTCGGTGCAGACTCGATGGGCTGAATGGCCTTCACTGTAGGAATTCTATGGTTCTATTTCTATGTAATTCTAATTTGCAACTGACAAAGCTGGGTGGGAGGGTGAGCTATGAGGAGGATGCAGAGATGTTTCAGTGCGAGTTGGACAAGTAAAGTTAGTGGACAGATTCATGGCAAATGCAATATGTGGATAAATGAGGCTATCCACTTTGGTAGCAAAAATCAGAAGACAGATTGTCATTTGAATAGCTATAGATGGGATATAGGGGAATGTGCAACAAGATTTGGATGTGCTGGTGCAATTTTTTAAAGTATTTTTATTAAGGTTTTGCAGAATGAATACCACCTGTGTGTTAATCACCTTGGACATTGCTCTCGCGAACCCTTGCCAGAACACTCTAAGCTCCGGGCATGCCCAAAACATGTGGACATCGTTTGCAGGGCTGCCCTTGCACCTCATACAACTGTCGTCTACCCCAAAAAACTTGCTCATTCTCGCTGCCGTCATGTGTGCCTGGTGGACCACCTTAAATTGAATTAGGCTGAACCTGGCACATAATGAGGAATTAACCCTGCCCAGGACCTCTGCCCACAGACCCGCTTCCAGCTCCTCCTCCCACTTGCCCTTGAGCTCCTCCACCGGGGTTTCCTCCGCCT
The DNA here is from genome assembly GCF_902713615.1 of Scyliorhinus canicula. Classification (NCBI taxonomy): domain Eukaryota; kingdom Metazoa; phylum Chordata; class Chondrichthyes; order Carcharhiniformes; family Scyliorhinidae; genus Scyliorhinus; species Scyliorhinus canicula. Next base: position 128,625,310 of record NC_052158.1, on the reverse strand, counting down.
CCTGTAGTTCCTGGTAGATATCCAACACCCTACCCTCCCCCACCCAGGTGCCGGAGACCACCCTGTCCTGTATCCTCAGTGGTGGCAGCCTCTGAGACCACTACCTGTTTTTTCAGGAAGGCTCGTGCTTGCAGATATTTAAAGGCGTTTCCTGGCAGCAGATTAAATTTGTCCCCTCGCGCCTTCAAACTGGGAAATCTTCCATCTATGAACAGGTCTCCCATCCTTCTGATGCCTGCCCTCTGCCAGCTGTGGAACCCATCATCCATCCTACCTGGGACAAACCTGTGATTGTAGCATATCGGGGTCCAGACCGACATTCCCATCACCCTCTTGTACCTCCTCCACTGTCCCTAGATCCGCAGTGTCGCCGCCACCACTGGACTTGTGGAGTACCGCGCCGGCGAGAACGGCAAATGAGCCGTTATCAAAGCTCCCAGACTAGTACCGTTGCGTGACGCTGTCTCCAGCTGTTCCCACGCTGCCCACAACCCCCCCACCCCCACCCCTGAACCTCCCCCATTCCCTCCACAGGGTCCGAAATGTACAGGAGCAAATCATCCGCGTATAGCGAGACCCGATGTCCCCCCCCCCCCCCCACCACACTGAACCAGTCCCTGCCAGTTCCTCGAGGCTCTCAGCCCCATAGCTAGTGGTTCCCCAGTGAAGCTCGAAGTACCCCGACCTCAGCCGGTTTGTACATACACTTGCTACAGGTGCCTGGTACAGCAATTTCACCCAGCCAATAAAGCTCTCACCAAACGCGAACCTCCCCAGCGTTTCCCAGAGGTACTCCCACTCCACCCGGTCAAAGGCTTTCTCTGCGTCCATCGCTGTTACCAGCTCCGCCTCCCCGCCCTCTGAGGGCATCATAATAATATTCAAAAGTCTCCGGACATTGGTATTGAGTTGTCTGACTTTAAAAAACCCAGTCTGGTCTTCCTCTAACAGCCCTGGGGCTCAATTCTTATGGCCAGAATCTTAGCTAACAATTTGGCACCACATTTAAAAGTGAAATCGGCCTGTATGACCCGCAATGTTCCAAGTCTTTCCCTCGTTTAAGAATGAGTGATATCAAGGCCTGTAACATAGTTTGGGGGGGGGGGGGGGGGGGTCCTTTCTCTCTAGCCTCATTGAAGGTCCTCGTCAGGAGTGGGCTCAATATTTCTGAAAATTTCTGATAGAATTCTACCTGGTGACCGTCCGGCCCCGGGGCTTTACCCGATTGCATGCCCTCTATACCCTTGACAATCTCCTCCAATTCAATTGGGGCCCTCAGCCCCTCCACCAGGTCCTCTTCCACCTTTGGAAACCTCAACTGGTCCAAAAATTGCCTCATCCCTTCCGCTCCCGTCGGGGGCTCCGACTCGTATAGTTTACTATAGAATTCCCTAAAGACTGCATTCACCCACCCAGATCCAAGACAGTGTTACCCTCCTTATTCTTTACTCCCCCGATTTCCCTGGCCGCCTCCCTCTTTCACAGTTGGTGTGCCAGCGTTCTACTCGCTTTCTCCCCGTACTCGTAGACTGCCCCCCTTGCCTTCCTCAGCTGTGCTACCGCTTTCCCTGTGGTCGGCATTTCAAACTCCGCCGCTCCCTCAGTAGCCCCGCCTCGGGGAGCCTCCACGACTCCTCCACCAGTCTCTCCCTCTCGGCTCTTTCTCTCTTTTCCCAATGGAATCAAACCTCTGACAACTGCCTTCAGAGCCTCCCAGACGGTTGCTGCTGCTACCTCACCTGTATCGTTTGTTTCCAGGTAATCCTGGATGTTCCTGCTAATCCGCCCACAAACCTCTTCGTCCGCCAGCAGCCCCACATCCAGTCTCCAGAGTGGGCACTGCCCTCTCTCCTCACTAAGCTGCAGGCCCACCCAGTGCGGGGCATGGTACGAGACTGTGCTTGCTGAGTACTCTGTCCCCGCCACCTTTCTGATTAACTCCCTGCTCAAGAGAAAGAAGTCTGTGTGGGAACAAACCTTTATGAACGTGGGAGAAAAAAAAGAACTCCTTCGCTCTCGGCCCCGTGAAACCGTCCCCCCCCCCCCCCCAACCACTCCATAAAACCCTTCAGTTCCTTAGCCACTGCAGGTTGCTTCCCTGTCCTGGACTTCGACCTGTCCAGCTCGAGGTCAATGACTGTTAAAGTCTCCCCCCATGATCAGGTTCGGGATTTTGCCTAGCATGCGTCTCATAAATTCCACATCATCCCAATCGGGGCATCGACATTCACAAACACCACCCGGACCCCCTCCCACTTTCCACTCACCATTATATACCTGCCCCCCTTATCTGCCACAATTCTCCCAGCCTCGAATGCCACACCCTTACGGATCAGAATTGCTACTCCCCTGGTCTTCGAATCCAGCCCTGAATGGAACACCTGGCCTCCCCATCCCTTTCTCGATGTCGTGTGATCTGCGAGCTTTAAATGTGTCTCCTGAAGCATTGCTACGTTTCCATTTAACCCCTTTAGGTGCGCGAACACGCTCGCTCTTTTGACCGGCCCATTCAAACCCCTCACATTCCACGTGATCAGCCTGGACAGGGGGGTTAACCCCCCCACCCACGCCCCCTGCCCACTAGCCATCGCCCTTTCTTGGCCAACCTTGAGCCCGCACCCTTCGCTTCCTCGAGTGCCTCCACAGGGAGCCGCCGCCCCTGACCCTCAATTGGTACCCCAAAATTGATACCTCCTGTATGTGACCCACAGCCTCGCTGGGTGTAGCATCCCAAATTTCATGCCCTTGCTGAAGAGGATCGCCTTCATCCGGTTGGATCCAGTATACCTCTTGGCCAGCTCTGCACCCAGGTCCTGGTAGATGCCTATCACGCTGTTCTCCCACCTGCTGCTCCGTTCTTTTTTTTTGCCCACCGCAAGACAAGTTCCTTGTCTGAGAAGCGATGAAATCTCACCACCATGGGCCTCGGCAGTTCATTTGCCTTGGGCTTCCTTGCGAGGGATCTGTGTGCCCCATCCAGCTCCAGGGGTCGAGGGAATATCCCCGCCCTATCAGTGTCTCCAGCATCTTGGACACAAATGCTCCCACATCCGACCCCTCCACACCTTCGGGGAGGCCCACAATTTTCAAGTTCTGTCTCCTGTACCTGTTTTCTAGGTCCTCCAGCCTCTCCTGCCACTTCTTGTGGAGGTCATCCTGCGCTTCCACCTTAAGGGCCAACACAACCAACTCGGCCTCATGGTCGGATAGCTTTTACTCCATCTCCTTAATCGCTTTCCCTTGTGTTGCCTGAGTTGCGATCATTTGGTCTATTGATGCCTTCATCAGGGCCAGCATGTCCTTTTTAAGATCAGCAAAGCAGCCCCTAAGGAACTCCTGTTGCTCCTGTGCCCACTGAGCCCATGGACACTGGTCTATACTGGCTGCCATGCCGTGCCTCGGCGCCCACTCCGCACCCTTCTGTCTGCTGGGACCTAAACGCTTCACCCAGTCACTCCTGGTCCAGCTATCCATACAACAGAGGGAATCCTTTTGGCAGTGCTCGCTTCACCAATCTGCCCCAAAAAGCCCGTGGAAACTCGAAGGTCCGAGAGTCGGTTCCAGACGGGAGCTCCTGAATGTGCGACCTACTCCTCCATGGCTGCCACCGGAAGTCTCGTCAGTGCTTCTTCAATGGCCTTGGCGAGACCTTTTCATAGTTGTTCCCTCTGCTGCTAAAATTCAGCTTTAATAAAGGCCCTCAAGTCAATTGGAAGCCTTTAAGCTCGCTCCCCGCCTGCATGCTGGAAGAGGCTTTTGTCTTTACTGCAGCTCTAGCTAAAGCTTTCACTGTTTCTGCCGGGCCTGGTAACCAAGAGACATAGCATTCCTGGGGGAAAGTACTCCTCCAACATTCACCTATGTCTTTTCATCAAAATTCCACCCTGGATTGATAAAAAAAGAGCTCTTTTTCTGTAACCTTGGGCAGTAGCTGCCTTGTGTGTGACCACTTACTCCATGGTCCACACCGGAAGCCGCTTGTACACTTTGTTGAAAGTAAGCATACAGGTAAAGCAGGCAGTAAAGAAGGCAAATGGTATGTTGGCCTCCATTGTGAGAGGATGAGGGATGTCTTGGTGAGACCACACTTGTGTGGTTTTGGCCTTAGTTGAGGAAGTATTTTCGTGCTATGGAGGGAGTGCAGTGAAGGTTTGCCAGACTGATTCCTGGGATGGTTGACATATGAAGAGATTTCAGCCGGTTAGGATTGTATTCATTGGAGTTTAGAAGAATGAGGGGGGGGGCATCCATAGAAACTTATAAAATTCGAACAGGACTGGACAGGGTCGATGCTGGAAGATGTTCCCAATGGCAGGAGAGTCCAGAACCAGGGGTCGCAGACTGAGGATAAGGAGTAGACTATTTAGGACTGAGATTGAGGCATTTCTTCATCCAAAGAGGTGAGCCTGTCGCATTCTCAAAAACAGAAAGCAGCCACGACCAAAATGTATGTTTTCAAGGGGCTAGATATAGCTCTTGGGGCTAAAGGAATCAAAGGATACAAGGGGAAGGTGGGAACAGGTAACTGAGTTGGATGACCAGCCATGATCATAATCAATGTTGGGGCAAAAATTGCTGCCTTCTGCTCCTATTTCCTATGTTTCTATCCCATGAAAGCGTGCCGGTTGATTTTTCTTCGTGATATACGTTTATAAAACCTACCTACCACTAACATTAAGCTAACAGGCCTGTAGTTACGAGAAATGGCCTCATATCCTATCTTGAACAACATTTGCCACTTGCCAATTATTCAGCACCTCCCCTTACGTTGATGGAAGATTAAGACGAGTCCTTCCTTATATCTCCTCTTCTCTTTCTTTAGCAACCTGTAATGCAAGCCATCCAGACCACGTGACCATTGCACTCACAACATAACCAGGCTTTCTCGTTCATCTTCCCTATCAATTTTCACGTCTGATATTTTGGCAGCTCTTCTTTGTCATAATATCCACACATGTATATAATGAGATGCAGACAGGCAGTGATTGACACATAGGATGACCAGTAAGCATACAACATAGTACAGCCAATCACCAGACAGGACACTACCACTATAAAGCCAGAGGGCACTAGGTTGCCTGCTCTCTCGGGACCGAGCTATTGAGACAGAATCCACGAGCTAGCAAGTGCAAACACCATGCCATAGCTAGTAAGTCTGGTCAGGCTACTACAAGGTCACCAGTCAGATCAGTATAGTGTCGACCCACAGCTGAATATGTATATCAGTTCTATAGTTGAATAGTGTTGGATCTTCTCCAGTGTTAGACATCTGTTTCTAACTTCCCTGCATCGAGTGCAGTTCACATTGAACCAATCTGCCTAATGCATCATTCTTTAGTAAATAGCCATAGCAAGTTCTGGTCCTGAACTCAGATTGCCACCCTACTCCTACTTTCTTAACTGAAGCTTTTTTCAATTCTAACTCACCTGACATTCTCACTCAAGTCGGCCTAGGTCTGCTCAGTGTAGTATGTCCCTGAGGCTTAACATCAAGGGTAGATCAGTCAGCTATATGGAGGCTGCTGGCTGTAACCAGATAAGATAACGGTCCAGCAGGTTTAAAGGTCCTTGACAGGTTATGGAGAAATTAAGTGGGTGGAGTTTATGGAGGAGGTGTGGGTCAAATCATGCCTCTGGGTGGGGTGTGTATGTTTGGGTTGAGACAGGCATGGCTTCAGGGGTGAGGGAGTGGGTTGGGGTGAGGGAGTGGGTTGGGGTGAGTCAGGCCTCAGCCTGGGGGTGAGGCGGTGTTAGTGTGGTAAAAGTTGGGATTCAGGCCTTGGGAGGGGGAGGGAGGTGTGGGGATCCCCCATAGTACGGGGGAGGAGCCCAGGGAAAGAATCCCATGGTGTAGGGGGATGGGGTGAGTTTCATGGGAGTGGGAATCCCACGGGCGGGGGGCTGGGGGCGGGGGGGGGGGGTCTGTACAACAGTTACCAGACGGTCGAAGTAGTTTTAATTCTAACTTTGTCTGGTTAACTAGATGTAACATCGTTGGAACTATCTGAACTTTGTGTTTTTGGATGGTTTTCCGGGCAGAGCACTTGCCCAGGGAAGTTTGCACTTCTCTTGGGCAATTGTCATGCAAACCTTAAAATAAGCAAAATACCATAGAATCCAAAACAAGAACAGAGGGTGCTGGAAACTCTGCAGGTCTGACCACATCTGGAAGGAGAGAAAACATATTCCAAGTCTGTCTGGCTCTTCATCAGAACCGAAGAGAGGGAAAATGTGTTGGCTATTAAACTGTAGCTGAGCGAGATTGCCACAAGATACTGGAAGTGTGCCCTGACAATTGAAATTTCGTCACCAGCTCCTCTAAACTAGTAAGCCTTACCTCCCTGAATGGATTCCCAAAATACTCAAGGCCCTTTCCTTCATTCCGACAACTTAAATGTTGCATCCAGACCCAACAGCACAAACAAATGGTCGCTACAGATAAGGCCCAATAACGACGTGATGCTCAACCTGTAAGCCTAAATTGCTTCCATATCCATAAAGTGTATATCACCACCGGGCTCGAGGAATACGTCACTGGGGAGGTCAGGAACAAAGTCGTTAACAAAGCTCGTAAACTCAAGCCCCTACACGAACTTGCCTTCATCTGTCCTCGTATAATCTGACTCCCGCAACTACCCCAACACCTCAAGTGAGCAAAGTGTGTAACGTAGGCCCCCACCTGCTGGTCCCTCTGAAGGAATACCCTATGAATTCTCGGTGACTTACCCAGCCAAAGGGAAGAAGTGATTAACTTGTTGACCTTGGTAAAGAAAGACTTAGCAAGGAAAGCAGGAAGACATTGAAACAGAAATAAAAACCTTGGGAGAATGTTCATCTTAACAGTCTGGACTCTGCCCGCCAAGGACAGCGGAAGGTATTTCCGTAAGCCGGACCTCATCAGACTTGTATAGTTTATTCTATGAAGCATGGGCCAATCACGGGCCACTCAGATACCCAGATATCAGAAGCTACCTCTGGCAAGACCCCCAGATTGGCTTCCTTTCAGGGGGATTAACTGGAAAATATTCGCTCTTCTCCAGGTTCAATTTATACCCCGAAAAGAAGACAAAGCTCCTTAGCTGCTTCATTATGTTGTCCATAGAGGTGACTGGATCCATAACATACAAGAGCAGATCATCAGCAAATAGAGAGCCCCGATGCTCCCTCCCACCCCCGCCTTATCTCCCTCCAGTCAGCCGAAGACCACATCGCTACGATCAAAGATTTTATCGCTGGCACAAACAGGAGTGGCGACGATGGACAATCGTGCCTTGTACCCCTACTCAATAGAAAATGCCCCAAATTCGTCATGTTAGTGCATACACTGGCCATAGGACTCTATATAATACTGAATCCATGAAATTAACTTCTACACAAATCCAAATCTTCCAACATCTCAAAATGTTACTCCCACTCCAAGCTGTCGAACGCTTTCTCAGCATCCATTGATATAATTACCTCTGGATAGGACAACATTCAGCCCACGTTGTATATTAACCGATAACTGCCACCCCTTAACAAAGCCTGTCTGGTCTTCTATGATTACCTCTGGGACATCCTCCAATCGCAGCGCCAGCACCTTGGCCAGTAGTTTAGCGTCCTTGTTGAAAAGAGAGATGGTTCTATATGATCCGCATTCCGTGGATATATCCTTTTCAAGATGAGGGAGATAGAGGTCTGCAAAAGCATGTCAGGCAATGAAGCCTGAGCCAAAAAATCATTGAACATATCTATCATCAATAGCACCAACTGGCACGCAAACCTCTTCTAAAATTCAACAGGCAACCCAACCTGACCAGGGGCCTTAGCTGTTTGCATCAGCCCAATGCCCTTGAGTACATCATCAGGACTTAACAGAGCCTCCACCTTCTCTCTTGACCACCAAGAGGGACAACCCATGTCAGAACTCCAACATTTCCGTCCCACGCCCTTGGAGCTCTGACCTATAGAGGTCCCTGTAAAAAAAACCTCAAATGCTGCATTAAGCTCTCTCAGAGTGGAAGCCAAGTTACTGCCCAAGACCCTGATCTGTACAATCTTCCGGGAAGCCGCCAGCAGCGCCCCTGCCCCCCGCAGAAATCACGACCGCTGTCCGATATGGGAGCCTGCAGTGCCCCCACGCCACCTCCTACCTCTTCTCTTAACCACCTCAGCCAGCACGCCGGCTTCACAATTTTGTATAGGACATTAGAAACACGCCATCGTCAAAATCCAGCCCAGGGTATATGTCAGTACTGGCCCTTATATGTGAGAACCATATGTTTTTACCTGGGAGGATGTATGGGAGGTGGCGTGGAGAAGGGATAGAGCGGGTAAGGGACCCGTTTGCCGAGGGTAGGTTTGTAGGGTTGGCGGAATTGCGGGAGACATTCAAGTTGCTGAGGAGGAGTGAGTTTAAGTATTTGCAGATGCAGGACTTTGCATGAAAGGGGTTACCCTCGTTTCCTCAGCTACCGGAGTATACACTCTTGGAAAAGTTGTTGGTTTCTGATGAGTGAGGAAGAGAGGATCAGGAATACCTATGGCGGTTGTAGAGGGGGCGTGGGGGAGGAAGGAGAATGCACTAGTGGAAGGAATTAAGCAAAAGTGGGAGGAAAAGCTGGGGATCGAGCTGGGATGGGGGTGGGGGCCAGGAGCGAGATAATGCATCATGTTAACTCGCTCTCTTGTGCAAGGTGGTACACAGGGTTCACATGGCATGGAGTTGTTTTTCTCGCGAGTGGAGCATGTGTGTGGGAGGGGGTCTGCGAACCACACTGATATGTTTTGGGTGGGTGCAAAGTTGGAAGATTTCTGGGAAGTGGTGTTCAAGGCATTGTTTATTAAAAAATTTAGAGTTCCCAATTTTTCTTTTCCAATTAAGGGGAAATTTTTCATGGCCAATCCATCTGTGCTGCATTTCACACCCCGCAGACACGGGGAAAATGTGCAAACTCCATACGGACAGTGACCCAGGGCCGGAATCGAACCCGAGTCCTCAGCGCCGTATGCAGCAGAGCTAACAACTGCGCCCAACATTGTCAAGGATAATTGGGGTCAAGAAGGTACCGTGTCCTTTGGCGGTGATTTGTGGGGTCCTACCAGAGCTGATGGAGGGGAGGTTGGCTGATGTCGTGGCCTTTGTCTCTCTGATTGTCCGGCGATGGATTTTATTGAGCAGAAGGTCAGCAATGCCGCTGGGGTTCATGGCGTGGTTGGAGGATTTGTATAAATTTGGAGTTTAGAAAAAATTAAGTTTGCCCTTAGGGGGGTCAGAAGATGGGTTTTACGCGCGATGGAGGCCGTTTCTGTCCATGTTGAAGACTTGTTTATCGTCGGTGGGGAGAGTGGGGATGGGGATTCAGGGAGGGGGATAAAAAGGGAGAAAGTTACAAACTGTGTGTAACATATTTATTTTTGAAGTGCTATATGTTGTTTATATTTGACTGTGTTTGGAAAAAAATATTGATGGATCTCTGTGTCTATTCGGAACCCAGGATATCTGTTACCCCTTCTCAGTTCCCAAGGTCACATTTGTGCTTTCTGGCAAAGTCCACTAGTAATTTATCTGTCAGCTGTGCCACTGGTAACTTTATTTTCAATACAACATATAGGAAGTTCCGACGAGCCCTGCAGCAAGTTAGTCAAATTGATTGTCTTCAGCGAATACAGTGGTTGAGTTTTCATTCGATTACAGATCATGGTAATTCTTTAAATCATAATACACAGTATAAAATCACTAAGTTATTTAAACAAAAGAAAGATGGCGATTCGCAAAAGCAAGCAGCAAAGAAAAAGTTTTCAGAACTATATATAGAGTGATTCCGGAATGAGTTTTTCCATCCCGGTAAGTGATTCTTAAGGAGATTATTATCTTAAGGTCTGGTCATCTTTTTACTTCTGATTGGCTTTAACTAATTTATAATTCACACAATTCGGCCAAACTGTCTGTCTATCAATTTTAAGAAATATATTTATTTAAATATCTTAGTTCCACTTTCCCATACCATTGCTTGCCAGTTTTCCAAATTATCCACACCTGCATCTATCATTAATTAGAAAAACACAGTTTTCACTAAGGTATTATATCTCTAGACGAGCTGTTTCCATAGAAGCGGGTCTACTCGTACTGGGACTGCAGCCCAGTTTTTAACCATACAATGGTGTCTTTTAGCTACTTGACGTCAATGGCCTCGCAGTCTCAAGCGGCTTGCAAAATGTGAAACTTAAGAAATAAATTAGAGAGTGTTATCTGGATTAACCCTTCGTGCATTCCCAGCTATTTGTTGCACTGAAGTAATGCTTAACATGATTATAGTTAATTATTCTTAATGAGTTCTCAATTAAACCTCTATCATCTCCCATTACTCTCATGGTTATAGCTGATTAGAAAAGTCAATTTCTGTCAAATATATATATATATATTTTAACTATAAACAATAAAAAAGGCTGAGAAATACAAGGGGAGAGAGTCCTTAACAATTCATCACAATTTCAATCTGGGTCTCGTAGACTGCCTTAGTCCCACAACTGGCTCCTCTAACTCTGAGGTATTAGTGTTGTTATCGTAGCAGATTGCCTCTGAGATTTGGCGACTACAGAGGGATTATACCATTCTCTAACTCCTTCTGAGGTCATCAAAGGGGCCTCCTCAGAACTCCCAGAATCCCTCTGGTGTAGTGAATGTAGGAATTTTGGATGTATTGTATTATAGTTATGTGGTGCAGTAAGGATTACATGCTTGGGTTAGTATGTGTGACTACTGCAATCATGTTTTAAAATAAATCCTAATTTGAAACTGTTGGGTGCCAGGGGTGCAATTAAAACATCATAAAAAGCTTGGGTCAATGGAATTTTGTTTTGATTAAGGGGATTCCCTTGTTAATTAGATTTTAGCTTGGTCAGGTGATGTTGGTGCTATGTGCAACCAAGACATCAGGTATTTTGAAGAAAGTAGTTCCAGACCTGAGCTGAATGAAGCTGTGACAAGGCAGTTCTGCTCTCACTGCAGTTCAGTTAAAAGAGATTAACAAACTTTAAAGCAGTGCAGACCTGCCTCAGAACAAGGGGAAGCTGGAACAAGCTGAAAAGCATTTTCTGAAGACATACAGCCAGAGTTTCTGCATGGGTCTGACAGGAGTCAGATCTTCTCTTGAAAGCGGCATCAGGAGATCTCTCTGTCTGTGTGGAGTTTGCACTTTATCCCCGTGTCTGCGTGGGTTTCCTCCGGGTGCTCTGATTTCCTTCCACAGTCCAAAGATGGGCAGGATAGGTGCATTGGCCATGCTAAATTGTCCCACAGTGTCCAAATAGGTGCAGGTTATGTGGGGATATGGGGTTACGAGGATGGAGCGGGACAGTGGGCCTAGGTAGGGTGGTCTTTCAGAGGGTTGGTGCAGACACGATGGACCAAATGGCCTCTTTCTGCACTGTAGGAATTGTATGATTCTATGGTTCAAACATCTCTGAAGCAAATATTCCTATGTGCCATTGGGAGTTAAAGTGGATTGAGAGCTGAGAATTCTTTTTCTTGTTGCTTAAGTAGGAATAAAGATATTAAGAGTACTGCATTCATTGTATTGAGTAGTATTGTTTATGGGGTTATTGTAAGCAATTTTATAGTATGATGTTAAATATTTTAAAACCGTGTTAACAATAAGGTTTGTTTTAATATACCATATCCCTATTTCTTTGTGCAATCAGTCCTGGAGCCAAGTATCCTTTCCTCACAGTGTTACAAAACTAAAATACAATATTGGGGCTTCTGCCCTGTATCCTATCCACTGTTGGGGTCTGGCCTGGTGATCCTAATACTGTTCTCTCTCCTCCACAGGAGCACTGGTGCTGCCGGACATCTCTAACTGTTCCGAGATTGGGGTTGTGGTCCCCCAGGCTTCTTATGTGGTTAACATGTTGCTGCACTGTCCTGCCATTCAGACCCACCGCATATGAGACTGGTCCCAATTTTGATATAATTCTGCCTGGTAGCCAAAATGGGCCCGAGGCAAAGTTGCTGATGAGGACGAGGTCGCCCACTTGAAATGACCTGAACCCTTTTTTGCAAAATGTGCTCTTTCCTCTGGGAGGCCTTCCCTGCCTCCTCCCTCCCTGCCAAATTCAGGAAAATCAAGTCTAATCAGGTCCTCGGCATGGAAGTTATTCTGCCGGCGTGACATACTAGATGACGGCATGTGGGTCATACTAGAAGGCCAACCTAAGGCATAGTGATCTGTTGGACTGCTTCTTCATTGCTGTCTTGAACGTTAACCCATTTGAAGCAGGGTGATAGAGAACTCGTACAGAGGATGCTATTTGTTTGGAAAATGTGCTGAAACTCTTCTCCAGTGACTAGAATTCCCGTGTCAGGCCCTATTACTTTGGGGAGGCCATGGGTAGCCAATATCCATTGAAGGGCCTCTATTGTGGCCGCCGAGGTCATCATTCCCATCTCTTGACCCTCCAACCACTTTGAGTGGGCGTCGGCCAAGATGAGCAACATTCTGCCCAAGAAACGACCAGTATATGTGCCCTCATCCATGGGCGACTAGGCCCGGGTGGCAACGTATGCTGTGTTCGGTCGGAGTTGCACTGGTGCACCATGCGATCAACATCCTTATCTGTGCCAGACCAACAATTGTAGCTACAAGTAAACAGTTTCATTTTTTTCTTGACAGATGCACTGTGTAATTCTTGCAACAAGGGCTCTCTGGCTGGTGGCGGCACTATCGCTCGGCAGTCCCAGAGTATGATTCCATCCTTGCAACTGAGTTCATCTTTGCGAGTAAAGTAAGGTCTTAACTGGTCAGATTTAGCATGGTGCCACCCGGTTAAGATCATGTGCTTCACTTTGAACAGCAGTGGGTCGCATTGTGTCCAATTCTTTATATGGCATGACAATATTGGCAAAGTGTAAAGAAAGTTCATTGCCAGGATGATTTCTTGAGGCACCTTTGGTGGTGCCAGGTTCTTTGGAAGTGGGAGCCGATTCAGCCCATCAGCGTTTGAAATTTGAGTTCCTGGTCTATGCTGAAAGATGTCATTGTAGGCCGCCAGCAACAAGGCTCACCATTGTACTTTGACAGAGGCGATTGGAGATATCAACTTGTCGTCACAAAGAAGACCCAACAGCTTGTGGTCCATTATTATTGGGAAATGTCGCCCATAAACATTTCCTGAGGCCACAGATCATGGCGAAGCCTTCCTTCTTGATCTGTGCGCATTTCCACTCGGCATCAGAAAGAGTTCTCAAGGCAAAGGCAATTGGCCTTTTTTTTCAATATTGTTTATTGTCACAAATAGGCTTACATTAACACTGCACTGAAGTTACTGTGAAAAGCCCCTAGTTGCCACATTCCGACGCCTGTTCGGGTACGCAGAGAGAGAATTTAGAATGTCCAAATTACCTAACAGCACGTCTTTCGGGACTTGTGGGAAGAAACTGGAGCACCCAGAGGAAACCCACTCAGACACTGGGAGAATGAGGGTAGAGGGAGAGGATTTGAGAGAATATGGTGGATAAATGCAATCCATAAGGATTAAAGGAAAACACAGATTGGCTGAGCCAAATGGATGGTTTCCATGATGTAATTTCTCTCAAGTATTGAAAAGTATTTGATTGTATAATAATACATTGTACAATAAACATATCTCCATTTTATGTAAACTGATCCCTACTCCAGCAGGCACTGCTGGAAGCAGCTGGGGTCTTGCACATAACAATGTTCCAGATGTATTTCTTTCCCACTTTTCAGTGTCACACAATACACAAAAGTATCAATCATTTTCAGTAACTGGGAAAGTACTTTTCATTTATAAACAATAAACAAATTAGAGTTGTCTGTTCCCAACCATCTGGGTCCAAGTGGACTTCATCCCAGGGTCTTAAAAGAGGTGGTCAATGAGGTTGATGTGTTGGTGTTAATTTTGCAAAATTTCCCAGATTCAGGAAAGATTCCATCAGACTGGAAAGTAATAAATATAACCCCTCTATTTAAGAAGTGTTATGAGCTAGGGTTTAGAAAACCCCAAAGTGTATCATGGAATTAACCTGACCCACAACTTTTAATAGATTGTGGTATGGGGAGCATACGGCCCACTCTACAGGTGTGGTACAGCAGAAATGGGAAAGTATTTTTAAAAACAAAACAATGGGCGCGATTCTCCGCAAATGCGGAGAGTCATGAAGGCTGCCGTGAAACCGGCCGTGTTTCACTGCAGCCTCCGCGCCCCCTCCCGGGACCCGATTCTGCTCCCCGGTCGGGGCTAGCAGCGGGGCCCCGTGAACCTCGGCATCGCAGGCTTAGCGACCGTCGCTAAGCCCGCGCGCCAAAGTTAACGGCGGCTGACGCGCACGATGACGTCAACTGCGCATGCGTGGAATGGACGGCTCCAACCCGCGCATGCGCGGATGACGTCATTGCGCATATGCGTGAAACCTGCGCATGCGCGGGCCGGTATGCCCCTCAGCCGCCCCGCGGACTGATCCAGCGGGGCGGCGGAGTAACAAAGAGTGCGCGGGGTTCGGACCCGCTGCCCGTGATCGGTGCCCACAGATCGCAGGCCCATGGCACCCTTTGTGAAGACTGCTTTGCTACAAGTTGTTAAATTGGAAAAATTCCACTTTGCTTTTTTTCCCCCTAGAATATTTTGTTCCTTCCTCTTTTTTTCCTCTTTTTCTTTACCCACCCCAGCAGCAAACATTGTTTGACTGACCCTGAGGTTTAGATCGGTGCCATGGTTCCCCAGAACGGCACTTTGCGGCCGTTTTCACGAACGGTGAGAGCAGGTGTGTTGCCGTTCGTGAAAACGGCCGTAAAGGCCTGGGAAATCGGCCCATCGGCTAGGGGAGAATCGCTGCTCGCCGTAAAAAAACAGCGAGCAGCGATTCGTGTCGGGGGGCGGGCGTGGGGGGGGGGGGGGAGAATAGCGGGAGGTTGGGAAAAATGTCGGGAAGGCCCTCCCGCTATTCTCCGACCCGTCGTGGGGGGCGGAGAATCGCGCCCAATGTTCATTCTATGAACTCAAGTTAACCTTTTTAAAACATACAGAGAACATCTTAGCAACCATCAATTCAAGTACAACCCCCAAAGAATACAACACTAAGTAATCCTTAATAACTTTCCAAACAACATCCAGAAGACAAAAGAAACACCTTTTAACAGAAGCACATTAGGTTTACATTCACTACTGAGAACATTTATAATTCTGAATTCACCAAATGATCAAGAGATTGTATTTTCATGGCAGAGAGATCAGCAGTACACCTCTGCCTGGCTTCACTGAAAATGAAACTAAAACACACCCTGCAGCAAACAGCCTAAAATGAAAGTAAAAAGCTGACAGACAGCTCAGCTTTACCCACACTCTGACATCACTGATAAACACCTATTTCTTAAAGGTACATTTCTTAAACACCCATTTCTTAAAGGCACTCTGACATGACAGAAGGGACAGTGGCAGAAAACAAGCAACTATAGGCCAGTTAGCTTGCTGTCTGTCATAGCTAGTGGTTAGAATTAATTTTTCAAAAGTTATAGCTGGGCACAAAGAAAAACTCACGGTAATTAGGAAGAGTCAGTCTGCTTTTATGAAAGGGAAATCATGCTTACACAATTTATTAGAGCTCTTTGAAGGGGTAACACATGGAACTTCTACAGTGCAGAAGGAAGCCATTTGGCCCATCCAGACTGCACTGACCCTCTGAAAGAGTACCTTACTGAGGCCCCTTCTTCCACCCTATCCCTGTAACCCACCCCACCTAATCTACACTTCCTTGAACACTAAGGAGCAATTTAGCGTAGCCAATCCACCTAACCTGCACATCTTTGCACTGTGGGAGGAAATTGCAGCACCCGGAGGAAACCCACACAGACACAGGAAACGTGCAGACTCCACACAGGCAGTCATCTAAGATGTAAATCTTGGCTTTTACTCCCTTTATATGGCCCAGCTTGTTTTGAAATACATCTTTATATTTGCATAAAACTTCCTGGAAGACACTGTCTGAGATTCTTTCAATTTCTATCAAATTTGTTTGCACTGGAGTGCTGAGCTTGTGGCATTTGAGTGCTACAGTGAGAGTTTGGTGACTGAGGGAGTATAAGGGTTCATTTTTATTTAAAGTCTAGTATTTCTTTTATTTAGTTAATTAACTTAAAAGTTGCTGTTTGGTCTATAAGAAGGTGAATTTTGAATCAGCTTTAAACAAGGTTCTACTTGTACTTACTTGCAGCTGGAGCTTGTTAATTAGTTAATTGGATTAGGCCAGTTTTCAGAGGCTAGAGTCATAGTATAAATAGGAGCTAGTTACACTGCAGACTTTGTTTGCACTGGAGAGCTGAGCTTGTGGCATTTGAGTGCTACAGTGAGAGTTTGGTGACTGAAGGAGTGCTGAGCTTGTGGCATTTGAGTGCTACAGTGAGAGTTTTGTGACTGAGGGTGTTAGGTGAGGAGGGAGTAGGGTGCTCCTTACATTTCATTTCCTATATTTATCAAAGAGCGTGAAGGGAGCCAGGAGTTTAGAGTACAGCTGACTGGAAGCAGAGTCGGAGGGCGGAGGTCCAGTTGGTCCACGGGGCAGCTAATTCTGTAAAGTAAGAGGGGATGGAGGCTAGGGCAGTTGCATGCTCCTCCTGTAGGATGTGGGTGGTGAGGGAAACCACTGGTGTCCCCGCTGACTATACCTGCGGGAAGTGCACCCAACTCCAGCTCCTCAGAGACCGTGTTAAGGTACTGGAGCTGGAGCTGGATGAACTTCGGATCATCCGTGAGGCAGAGGGGGTTATCGAGAAGAGTTACAGGGAGGTAGCCACACCAAAGGTACTGGACAAGAGTAGCTGGGTTACAGTCAGGGGAAAGAAAACTAACAGGCAGACAGTGCAGGGATCCCTCGTGGCCGTTCCCCTTCAAAACAAGTATACCGTTTTGGATGCTGTTGGGGGGGATGACCTACCGGGGGAAGGCCCCAGCGGCCAGGTCTCTGGCACTGAGTCTGGCTCTGGGGCTCAGAAGGGAAGTGGGGAGCATAGAAAAGCAATAGTAATAGGAGATTCAATGGTTAGGGCAATAGATAGGAGATTCTGTGGTCGCGAGCGAGACCCCCGAAAGGTATGTTGCCTCCCGGGTGCCAGGGCCAGGGATGTCTCGGATCGTGTCTTCAGGATCCTGAAGGGGGAGGGTGAGCAGCCAGAAGTCGAGGTGCACATTGGTACCAACGACGTAGGTAGGAAAAAGGGTGTGGAGGTAATAAACAAGTTTAGGGAGTTAGGCTGGAAGTTAAAGGCCAGGACAGACAAAGTTGTCATCTCTGGTTTGTTGCCAGTGCCACGTGATAGTGAGGCTAGGAATAGGGAGAGAGTGCAGTTGAACACGTGGCTGCAGGAATGGTGTGGAGGGAGGGCTTCAGGTATTTGGATAATTGGAGTGCATTCTGGGGAAGGTGGGACCTATACAAGCAGGACGGGTTGCATCTGAACCAGAGGGGCACCAATATCCTGGGGGGGAGGTTTTCTAGTACTCTTCGGGAGGGTTTAAACTAATTTGGCAGGGGAATGGGAACCGGATCTGTAGTCCAGCAACTAAGGAAGCCGATATTCAGGACGCCAAAGCACGTAGTGATGCAGTGGGGAAGGTAACACTGACAAAGGAGAGTACTTGCAGGCAAGGAGATGGGTTGAAATGTGTATACTTTAATGCAAGAAGCATCAGGAATAAGGTGGGTGAACTTAAGGCATGGATCGGTACTTGGGACTACGATGTGGTGGCCATCATGGAAACTTGGATAGAAGAGGGGCAGAAATGGTTGTTGGAGGTCCCTGGTTATAGATGTTTCAACAAGATTAGGGAGGATGGTAAAAGAGGTGGGGTGGTGGCATTGTTAATTAGAGATAGTATAACAGCTGCAGAAAGGCAGTTCGAGGGGGATCTGCCTACTGAGGTAATATGGGTTGAAGTCAGAAATAGGAAAGGAGCAGTCACCTTGTTGGGAGTTTTCTATAGGCCCCCCAATAGCAGCAGAGATGTGGAGGAACAGATTGGGAAACAGATTTTGGAAAGTTGCAGAAGTCACAGGGTAGCAGTCATGGGTGACTTCAACTTCCCAAACATTGAGTGGAAACTCTTTAGATCAAATAGTTTGGATGGGGTAGTGTTTGTGCAGTGTGTCCAGGAAGCTTTTCTAACACAGTATGTAGATTGTCCGACTAGAGGGGAGGCCATATTGGATTTAGTACTTGGTAATGAACCAGGGCAGGTGATAGATTTGTTAGTGGGGGACCATTTTGGAGGTAGTGACCACAATTCTGTGACTTTCACTTTAGTTATGGAGAGGGATAGGTGCGTGCAACAGGGCAAGGTTTATAATTGGGGGAAGGGTAAATATAATGCTGTCAGACAAGAATTGAAGTGCAGAAGTTGGGAACAAAGGCTGTCAGGGAAGGACACAAGTGAAATGTGGAACTTGTTCAAGGAACAGGTACTGCATGTCTTTGATATGTATGTTCCTGTTAGGCAGGGAAGAGATGGTCGAGTGAGGGAACCATGGTTGACAAGAGAGGTTGAATGTCTTGTTAAGAGGAAGAAGGAGACCTATGTAAGGCTGAAGAAACAAGGTTCAGATAGGGCGCTGGAGGGATACAAGATAGCCAGGAGGGAACTGAAGCAAGGGATTAGGAGAGCTAAGAGAGGGCATGAAAAATCTTTGGCAGGTAGGATCAAGGAAAACCCCAAGGCCTTTTGCACATATGTGAGAAATATGAGAATGACTAGAGCGAGGATAGGTCCGATCAAGGACAGTAGCGGGAGATTGTGTATTGAGTCTGAAGAGATAGGAGGGGTCTTGAACAAGTATTTTTCTTCAGTATTTACAAACGAGAGGGGCCATATTGTTGGAGAGGACAGTGTGAAACAGACTGATAAGCTCGAGGAGATACTTGTCAGGAAGGAAGATGTGTTGCGCGTTTTGAAAAACTTGAGGATAGACAAGTCCCCCGGGCCTGACGGGATATATCCAAGGATTCTATAGGAAGCAAGAAATGAAATTGCAGAGCCGTTGGCAATGATTTTTTCGTCCTCGCTGTCAACAGGGGTGGTACCAGAGGATTGGAGAGTGGCGAATGTCGTGCCCCTGTTCAAAAAAAGGAATCGGGATAACCCTGGGAATTACAGGCCAGTTAGTCTTACTTCGGTGGTAGGCAAAGTAATGGAAAGGGTACTGAGGGATAGGATTTCTGAGCATCTGGAAAGGCACTGCTTGATTAGGGATAGTCAGCACGGATTTGTGAGGGGTAGGTCTTGCCTTACAAGTCTTATTGACTTCTTTGAGGAGGTGACCAAGCATGTGGATGAAGGTAAAGCAGTGGATGTAGTGTACATGGATTTTAGTAAGGCATTTGATAAGGTTCCCCATTGTAGGCTTATGCAGAAAGTAAGGAGGCATGGGATAGTGGGAAATTTGGCCAGTTGGATAACAAACTGGCTAACCGATAGAAGACAGAGAGTGGTGGTGGATGGCAAATATTCAGCCTGGAGCCCAGTTATCAGTGGCGTACCGCAGGGATCAGTTCTGGGTCCTCTGCTGTTTGTGATTTTCATTAACGACTTGGATGAGGGAGTTGAAGGGTGGGTCAGTAAATTTGCAGATGATACGAAGATTGGTGGAGTTGTGGATAGTGAAGAGGGCTGTTGTCGGCTTCAAAGAGACATATATAGGATGCAGAGCTGGGCTGAGAAGTGGCAGATGGAGTTTAACCCTGACAAGTGTGAGGTTGTCCATTTTGGAAGGACAAATATGAATGCGGAATACAGGGTTAACGGTAGGGTTCTTGGCAATGTGGAGGAGCAGAGAGATCTTGGGGTCTATGTTCATAGATCTTTGAAGGTTGCCACTCAAGTGGATAGAGCTGTGAAGAAGGCCTATGGTGTGCTAGCGTTCATTAGCAGAGGGATTGAATTTAAGAGCCGTGAGGTGATGATGCAGCTGTACAAAACCTTGGTCAGGCCACATTTGGAGTACTGTGTGCAGTTCTGGTCGCCTCATTTTAGGAAGGATGTGGAAGCTTTGGAAAAGGTGCAAAGGAGATTTACCAGGATGTTGCCTGGAATGGAGAGTAGGTCATACGAGGAAAGGTTGAGGGTGCTAGGCCTTTTCTCATTGGAACGGAGAAGGATGAGGGGTGACTTGATAGAGGTTTATAAGATGATAAGGGGAATAGATAGAGTAGACAGTCAGAGACTTTTCCCCCGGGTGGAACACACCATTACAAGGGGACATAAATTTAAGATAAATGATGGAAGATATAGAGGGGATGTCAGAGGTAGGTTCTTTACCCAGAGAGTAGTGGGGGCATGGAATGCACTGCCTGTGGAAGTAGTTGAGTCGGAAACATTAGGGACCTTCAAGCGGCTATTGGATAGGTACATGGATTAGGGTAGAATAATGGAGTGTAGGTTAACTTCTTCTTAAGGGCAGCACGGTAGCATTGTGGATAGCACAATTGCTTCACAGCTCCAGGGTCCCAAGTTCGATTTCGACTTGGGTCACTGTCTGTGTGGAGTCTGCACATCCTCCACGTGTGTGCGTGGGTTTCCTCCGGGTACTCCGGTTTCCTCCCACAGTCCAAAGATGTGCAGGTTGGGTGGATTGGCCATGAAAAATTGTCCTTAGTGTCCAAAATTCTATGATTAACCTAGGACAAAAGTTCGACGCAACATCGTGGGCCGAAGGGCCTGTTCTGTGCTGTATTTCTCTATCTATCTAACCAGTTCAACTTCTTTTTTAAAGAAAATTAACTTAGATTACTCAATTATTTTGTTTTCCAGTTAAGGGGCAATTTAACATGGCTAATTCAACTACCCTGCACATCTTTGACTTGTGGGGGTGAGATCCACACAGACACGGGGAGAATGTGCAAACTCCACACGGACAGTGAGCCAGGATTAAACCCCGGCCCATGGCGCCGTGAAGCAGCTGTGCTAATCACTGCATCACGGTACCACCCTAGTTTAACTTGTTTTGGGGCAACCAATCCCACCCCGTGAAACTTGGCTGATGTCCCTTGACAATAGCTGGGTATCTTGTTGCTGATATGACACTGGCATCATGATTGTCTCCGAAGTTTTCAGGGTCTGTCCTTGACCTATACAACTAGTGAAAACATTGTAGAATAAGGGGCTGCATTGTGGCACAGTAGTTAGCACTCATGCCGCACACGACATGGACCCATGTTCGGTGCAGTCTCAATGGTCTGAACGGCCTGTTTGGCACTGTATTATTCTGTGATTCTGTGACCCGGGTTCAATTCTGGCCTTGGGTGACTGCCTGCAAGGAGTTTGCACAATTTCCATGTTCCTGTGTGGGGTTCCTCTGGGTGCTCCGGTTTCTCCAACATTGAACCATGTGGTGAAGATCATCAGAATGTGACTGAGTAACAAGGAAATTGGAGAAAAGCACTGAAAGACGGGAATGAAGTTCAATAGATCAAAGACCCAATTTATGGATTGTCAGTCTGAGCTGAAGGAAGAGAATCAGAGTGAAGCTGTAAAGATTCTGGGTGAAGATTTTGAGAAAATGAATAGCTTCAAATACCTGGGGGTCAGTAATGGCAGAAGTATGGAAGTGTAAATTAGGCAACAGGTTACTCTGGGTGGAATAATTGGAAGTAATGTGTTCTGTGATGAAAATGTATCTCAGAAACTGAAAGAAAGAAGCTGCAAGACAGGCATAAGGCCGGCCTTGCGATGTAATGTAGAGCCTTGGACAACACCAAGAAGAGAGGAACAGTAACTGGATACTCATGATGCGGGTGTGTGGAGTTACAAGAGAGGGAAAAATCAGGAACCAGCACATCAAGGGTCAGTGAGGATTGTGGGAGCAGCAAAGAAAGGAACCGAGAAGAGACTGAAACGGTGTGGTCACCTGTTGTGGAGACAGAGAGAGAGGAATTGTGAGCTGAGTAATGAGATGGGTCTTGTCATAATATACACACAAGTATATGATGGTGCACAGACAGGCAGTGATTGACACACAGGATGACCAATGAACACACAGAACACAGCAGCCAATCACCAGACAGGACACAATCACTATAAAGCCAGAGGGCACTAGTTTTCCCGCTCTCTTGGGATCCAGCCTCTGAGACAGTCAGAGCTCGTGAGCAACAACTAGAACATACACCATGTGGTAGTAAGCTAGTCTGGTCAGGTTAGCCTCAGGTCTCCAGTCAAGTCAGCATAGTGTCAACCCACAGTTGGCCCACAGAGTATGTATGATAGTTAAGAGTTCAATAAAATCGAGTTGCATTTCTTCAAGTGTTGGAAGCCTGTCTCTCTCATTGCTGCAGTAAACGCAGTCCTCACAGACCCAGCTTACCCAACACATCATGGTACCAGTGAGTCATGTTCGAGTTTGACGGACCTACCTTGAGATAGTCTGCCTTTGACCAGCGATCAGCCATCCGGTAACATCGACAGCGTCTGCCCTCCCCCGCAGCTCCGCATCGCCGGCAACCTCGGTGCTAACTGGAAGATTTTCAAGCAAAAGTTCCAGTTGTATCTTGAAGCCACCGACCTCGAAGCTGCATCAGATGCCAGGAAGATTGCTCTCTTCCTCTCTACAACTGGGGACCACGCTATCCACATCTTTAACTCCCTCACCTTTGCTGAAAGCGAGGACAAGACAAAGTTTAAAACAGTCCTGCTGAAGTTAAACAGCCACTGTGACATCGAGGTCAATGAGAGCTTTGAACACTATGTGTTCCAGCAGAGGCTTCAGGGTAAGTCCTTCTCAACCCATCTCCGTATCCTCGCGCAGTCCTGCAACTACGGCTCCACTTCCGACTCCGTGATCCGCGACAAGATCGTTTTCGGGGTCCACACCGATCCCCTTTGCCAGCAGCTCCTTAAAGTTAAGCAGCTCACCCTGACCATCGCCATCGAAACCTGCGTCCTCCATGAGCACGCTAACAACCGGTACTCCCATATCAAAGCGGCAGAGACGGTGTGGCAAGGCCGCCACGATGCGGAGCGCGTGCAGGCCGTAAAACACCTCCAGGGCCTGGGTCTGGATGAGGGCGGCCATTTCGCGCGCTTTTCCCGGGCTCCTGCGCATGCGCGCCACGGCCAAGGGGACGGCGAGGCCGACAACCGAACTGCGCAGGTGCGCACATCGTTCGACCACACCGTGCATGCACGGTGGCGCACGGAGCATCCTGATGTCGGCGACATGACGTGCAACAACTGTGGCTCCGCCCATTTAAAGCGGCAATGTCCCGCGTAATCTCGACGCTGTCGCAAGTGTGGCAAGCTTGGGCACTGCGCAGCCCTGTGCAGATCTGCTCAACTGCCCAACACACAGCGATCCCAGCCGCAGCGCAGGAACGTCCGGACAGTACAGCAACCTGTTGCAGACTCCGACTCCGACATGGTTCCAGATCCCGACACCGAGGGCCACACATCCCCATTTCGAGTGGGCATCATCACCAAGCATACGATGCTTTCAGCCAAGAGGATGAAACAACTCCCAGTGATGAGCATTGATCCGGACGACGAGTGGTGTGCCACCCTTACAGTCAACAAGGCTCGCATACGCTTCGGGCTGGACACAAGCACTTCAGCGAACCTCATTTCAAAGTCTGACCTTGACACCATCCGCGTCAAGCCAAGCATTCTTCCACCGGCCTGCCAGCTCCTCGACTACAATGGCAATGCCATTGCTGCCAGTGGCTCATGCCAGTTTGCGGTATCCCATCGTTCTTCAAAAGCAACCCTGAGTTTTGAAATTGTAGGAACTACGGCTCCACTTCCGACTCCATGACCCGCGACCAAATCGTTTTCGGGGTCCACTCCGATCCCCTTTGCCAGCAGCTCCATAAAGTTAAGCAGCTCACCCTGACCATCGCCATTGAGACCTGCGTCCTACACGAGCACGCTAACAACCGGTACTCCCATATCAAGGCGGCAGAGACAGCATGGCAAGGCCCCCACGAGGCGGAGCGGGTACAGGCCGTAAAACACCTCCAGGGCCTGAGTCTGGATGAGGGCGGCCATTTCGCACGCTTTTCCCGGACTCCTGCGCATGCGCGCCAACAGAGCTTCCCTGCTCGGTGCTCAGGTCTGCAAGATCTTGAATCTTGTGCAGCGGGTTCACACCATGTCGTCCGCTGAGGCAACGGCCTCTCCAGATGTCAACTCCCAAACCCGATTAGATGACATCATAACACAATACCACAGCGTGTTCGAAGGTATGGGCACACTCCCTACCGATACAATATACTACTGAAGCCGAATGCTACACCTGTGGTTCATGCACGCGTCGGGTGCCGGCATCCCTTAAGGACCGCCTCAAGCAGCAGCTGCAAGACCTCCAGGACCAGGGCGTCATTTCTAAGGTCACGGAACCCACGGACTGGGTTAGCTCCATGGTTTGTGTCAAAAAACCGTCAGGGGAACTTCGCATTTGTATCGACCCCAAAAATTTGAACCGTAACATCATGAGGGAACACTACCCAATACCTAAACGAGAAGAGCTAACCAGCGAGATGGCTCACGCCAAGTTTTTCATGAAGCTGGATGCCTCCAAGGGGTTTTGGCAAATATAGTTGGACGCGTCCAGTCGAAAGCTGTGCACATTTAACACCCCGTTCGGTCGTTACTGTTACAACCGGATGCCCTTTGGCATCATCTCCGCCTTGGAGGTGTTCCACCGAATAATGGAGCAAATGATGGAGGGTATCGAGGGGGTGCGAGTGTCGATGATATAATTGTCTGGTCCACAACTCCTCAGGAACACAAACGAGTGTTCCAAAGGATCCACGAGCATGGCCTCCGACTCAATAGAGCCAAATGCTTGTTTGGTCAAGCAGAAATAGAGTTCCTTGGCGACCATATTTTGCAGTTCGGTGTGCAGCCAGATGCAGACAAGGTGTCGGCGATCAACGCCATGAAGATCCCGGAGGACAAGAAGGCGGTCCTCCGCTTCCTAGGGATGGTCAGCTTCCTTGGGAATTTTATCCCCAACCTTGCATCACACACCACAGCTCTCCGCCATCTTGTTAAAAAAACTACGGACTTCCAGTGGCTCCCCGCTCATGAGCAAGAGTGGCGTGAGATCAGGGGGAAACACACCAAGGCCCCGGTACTGCCGTTTTTCGACCCCGCCAAGGAGACGAAGATCTCCACCGACGCGAGCCAGGCTGGCATTGGGGCAGTACTCCTCCAGCGGGACAAATCCTCCTCCTGGACCCCAGTTGCATATGCATCTAGAGCCATGACACCCACTGAGCAACGATATGCTCAGATTGATAAAGAATGCCTGGGCCTCCTCACAGGGATTGACAAATTCCATGATTACGTGTATGGACTCCCCAAATTCATGGTCGAGGCAGACCACAGGCCATTGGTTTACATCATCCATAAAGACCTCAATGATATGACGCCATGGCTACAACGTATCCTCCTCAAACTCCGCCACTACGATTTCGACCTGGTCTACACCCCGGGCAAGGAGCCCATTGTGGCCGATGCACTCTCTAGATCCATCACCACGCCGAGTGAGCAGTCAGACTTTGTCTGTCAGATAGACGCTCAGGTGAAGTTTTGTGCCTCCAACTTTCCGGCCACTGATGAAAGGGCCGTGCAAATTCGTCAGGAGACGGCCAGGGATCCTTTACTCCAGCGGGTCATGCGACATCTCACGGATGGTTGGCAAATGGGGCAGTGCCCCCAGTTTTATAATGTAAAGGATGATCTAGCGATAGTGGACGGCATACTAATGAAGCTGGACAGGATATTAATCCCACAGAGCATGCAAAAGCTGGTCACGGCCAAATCCACGAGGGTCACCTGGGGGTCGAAAAGTGTCGCCGTCAAGCCCGAAAGGCAGTATATTGGCCAGGCATCAGTCAGGATATCGCCAACACGGTCCTCAATTGCCCAACGTGCCAAAGGTTCCAACCGGTTCAGCCGAAAGTGACTCTGCAGCCGCATGAACTGGTGTCCTCCCCATGGTCCAAAGTTGGTATTGACCTCTTACATGCAAAGGGCCGAGACTATGTCCTCCTCGTGGACTATTTTCTAACTACCCCGAGGTGGTCAGACTGACTGACCTCACATCAGCAACAGTCATCAAGGCAGGCAAAGAGACCTTTGCCCGCCATGGCATTCCACTTACAGTTATGACTGATAATGGCCCGTGCTTCTTCAGCCAGGAGTGGACACATCTTTGGGTTGTCGGGATGAAACCCACGCAGTCAGGAGGATAATGTGCAAACTCCACATGGAGAGTGACCCAGGGCCGGGATTCAAATTCAGGTCCTCAGCGCCATAGGCAGCAGTGCTAACCACTGCGCCACCATGCCGCCCTTTCCCTCACCAATTCTCACCTTCCCTTTCCTGAAACACATTGCTATTGCTCAACTGTGTTCTAACCATTTGTTGTTTCAACAAAACCCTTCCAGTCAAGCTTCCACCAAGCTCATAATGCTGAGACTACCGGTCAAAGTTGAAAACATTGGGTGAAATTCTCCGCCTCAGGCTGCACACTGACCCATTTCTAATGTTCCTGCCCCCCACTGGCAACAGAATCAACCTGATCGAGGAACAGCCACACCCTGCCCAATCTCCGCAATCCCACCCAACCTTTGGATACGAAGGGGCAATTTTATAATGGCCAATCCAACAAACTTGCACATCTTTGGATAGTGGACTTGACAGGTGCTGCTTCCTGTGTCCGAGCCAGCAGGTGGTAAAGCGGTACTCTTTTTCATTGCCTCTGTCTGGACTGCCCTCTTGCTTCCTTACAGGGTCTCTCTTCTGGGGAGGGGGATTCCAGACAGGGGTCTCTTTCCTGGGTGGTCTGTAGGGGATCTCCTTATTTAGTAGGTCTATGGAGGTTTCTTTATTTAGATTGTCCCTGCGGGTCTCTATTTAAGGTATCCCGGGTCTCTTTATTTAACGGTTCTCTGGGGGTCTCTTTATTCAGGGGATCTCTGTGTGGTGGGGGCCGGATCACTCCCGTACTGGGGGGAAACTCAGAAAATCCAGAGTGTGAGGCTGTGAATAGCATTGCGGGCGGGGGTGGGGGGGCTGTGGTGGGTAGCCGCAGGACCTCACTCTCAGGTCACCCGCTCAAAATGGCAGCCCCAGCGCAAATCAGGTGCAATTCAGCTCCAGCGGGAGACAGCCTCCCAAATGGAGAACACAGCCCCCCCAAACCCAATAAATTTGCTTTGCAGTGTAAGTATTCATATTTGACCACTAGGTGGGGCCAGAAAAATATAAATTTTACTCAGAGTAAGCTGTGAATTGCCCTTGTTGAATATTTTAATTTCAGTACTTTTACTTTTACACAGAATTTAGATTACGCAACCCAATTTCTCTCACCACAGTAGTTTTAAGGATCATGACTCCCACTCTACATTTTAGATTGTCAGACGTTGGCAGTGTGTTAAGGATAGTTACTTTATAGTACTTTCTGAGTGAACTTCTGAACACCATTGAACTATCTGAAAATAGCTATATTGTTTGTTATATTGAATCGGGTTAGATTGAGCGGGATTCTCCAGTCCACAAGCCGTGTATTTCTGGGCGGCGTGCTGTCTGCTGGCGGCAGGATTCTATACCTGTCAATGGGATTTCCCATTGAGGCCACGCTGTTGGAAAACCTGCGCGGCCAGGGTGCGTTGACTGCGGGAAAAGTGAATTGCAATAGTTGGAGAATTCCGGCCTTTATCTTTTAGAATAAAAAATTAAGGTTTGCTTTTTCTTGTTTGTACAAAGATAAGTGTCTGGATTCTCCATTCGTAAGTGTTGATACTGGGGCAGGCTTTGTGGACTTCCATGATAGCAAACTGGCACCGTACCTGAACCAATTCAGCAACCTTGCAGGCTGCAGCAATTCCGTGTCCGTCCACTCCGACCTCACAGCCCATCTCCTGACCACATCCGCTATTCACCCCCCCGGTGTGGCAGAAGCCCACCTCCCCCCAGCCAGCGGCACAACTGTCAGCAAACTATGGTGATGTTGGACACTTTCTATGGTGTCAGGGTGTCAGTTTCATGATTTGTAAAAGCACAAGTGAATCTCGCCATTGGGAATTCACCCCAGTGAAGGCAATTGCAGAGGCCCCAGAGAATATTGGGTCGGGCCCACTAATGATATGTCAACAGTGTTTACTGTGCGTGCATTTTGGAACGCATTGACACCTTTGTCGAGGTGACGGAGAATTGCAATTTGGCATCAAACCGGCGCCCACCACGATTTTGGCGTCAAAACCGATTCTCCGCCCAATCGCGTTTCCCGATTCTGGCATCGGCCGACAGAGAATCCCGCCAAGTTTTACTAAATGAGCTTCAACCAAGGATCCTATAACATGAACTCCTCAAAACTCTGAGGCTCACAATTCTATTTTCCCGATTTACACTATTTCAAACCAAAATTACGTGTTGTGTTGTACTGTGAAAGAATTCTAAATATAACTTTGTTGCATTTTCACCATTAATTCCTTCGAAGAATTTCAGAAGCTTCTGGTTAGATTTCTTTTCATCCCATTCTTCGTGAGGTTGGATTCTGAATTGCCAGTGGCGTCCTTGAAGTAATTCATCTTTTAATAGGGGTGCAGACTGCCAGAGAAGTAATTAATACATAGCTCTTACAGCATGGGTTCAGGAGAAAGATTATACTGGACTTGAAACATTAACACAGTTTCTCTCTCCACAGATGCTGCCAGACCTGCTGGGTTCATCCAGAATTTTCCATTTTTACTTCAGATTTCCAGCATCCACAATATTTTGCTTTTATATGACAACGGGCTATGTGGCCCTTTGCCCTCCACAAGAGGATTATTTTGGGAAAAGTTGTTTCTCCTTTGTTCCAAAGAGATTAACAAAACTCCCCCCAGAACTTGCTTTGAGTGTCGCTTTTGGACTTGACCCTTCACCATGGGTTATTAAATGTTCTAATTCGAAATGCAACAGTCACCGATTGAACGAGTAATTTAACCATAGACAAAAGATCCCTGTTGATGACGGGTTGTTTGTAGTGCCAACTATAATTCAATGATAGCAGGGCCTCCCTTGAATCAGATGGCTGTGGGAGATATAATCATTAAATCCCGGCTGACATTCGTGTGCAGCGCTGAGGGGAGTGCTAACCTGTTGAAGGTGCCATCTTTCAGATGTGATGGTAAATCGCTGACCTCTTAGGTGGAGGTAAAATATCCCACAGCACTATTCGAAGGAGAGCAGAAAAGTTCCTCTGGTGTCCTGGACAACATGTATCCCTCAGACAGCATTAGTAGACCGGGTTTTCTGTATATTACCACATTGCTGTTTGTGGGACCTTGCTGTGTGCAATTTGAGGCTGCAACCAAAAATACTTGATTAGTTGTGCAGCACTTTTGGACGTCCTGAGGTGTTGAAAGGTGCTATATAAATCCAAGTTCTTTATCTTCTTTCCAGGGCATAGTTCAGTGACACGGTGTGCTACTTCACTTATGACTTATTACATTGACCACCTAACTATGATCTAGTAGAGTGTCTCAAAAACGGCAATTAGGGACACATGAAATCAAGACAATAAATTCCTTTTGAATACACATTGAAATGCTTTCTATCCATCTTAGTTTCTAGCTTTTCCAGAATGCCTTTCTGCCAACGAGAGTCTCCTGTCTTTTTTATTGATGGAATCTGACATGTAGGTTTTATTTTCTGATCGACATTTCTTAATTTTAGTGCAGGCTGATGGATTCTCATTCTTCTGGCTGGGTTTTAGCTTTTGTATTTTTCTCTTCAATGGCATTGCTGCCTTTATCCTTACTGAAAATATGCTTCCAAGTGGAATACATAGCTAAATATTCTACCGGATTGGATTCTTCAGGAGCCTTTTGTTCTTCCTGGGTGAATTCAACAGTCTCTGCCACATCTGCACTGACTTCATCAAATCCAAATATTTTTCACCAACTCTCTTGGCCATCTCTGGGAAAGGTTTAGCCATCTTCGCTGGCGAGGTAAGGTAAACAAGGCTGATTCATTGGCTGTGCTGGATGCTAGTGACACTGCCAGAAAACTAAGCTAAGCTAACCCACTTGGAGCATGGGAAACATCAGTGCCAAGTGGATGCAACAACTTCCCAAATAAGCCAGCAAGTATTTCTCATTCATTTAACAGGACTTAAACTTCTTGCATGGCCCACTTTTTAAAAAGATTGTCCGTTTTTTGTACACCGTCAGATTTGATGTACTGCATTGTACATGGTGTATCCATCAAAAGAGTCTGGTGGCAGGATGGTGACAAATTGACCAACCAGTCTTATTTGTTTATTATCGTGAACTCTGGGCGTTTGTTGCAGTTCTAGAGGGCCAGGAGCAACCCATGCTTTTAATTACTTCTGCTCCTCCATGCTCTATATTTAAGGTACCTGGATTTTCAAAAACAGACATTTTTGATGGCATGTTCTAGTAGTCCCTTTAAGAATAGTTGGTTAGGCTACATGAGAACCTGTCAGTCCTGAAACCCAGCAGGCTTAATCAGTTCCAGTTTGATCCTAAACAGTTGTTACATCCCTTATAAACTTTGAAAGTCCAATAGTGGCATTGGACCTTTTTCTGATGCTATTTGAGTGTGACAGGTTGGTGTCCTAAATTGGGCCATCTGTGTTGAGCTCCGATGGTAACGCTATATATAAGAACTAGAAAGCAAGTTTTGACAAGTTTATTATGTTCAGCAATCACTTCTCCAATGACTCCATAGTGCCACCTGTATCCCCTTTATATATTGGTGCAATCTATTAAACAAACAGGGGATCGATTAGCTCAGTTGGCTGGACAGCTGGTTTGTGATGTAGAGCAATGGCAACAGTGCGGTTCAATTTTTCATAGAATTTACAGTGCAGAAGGAGGCCATTCAGCCCATCGAGTCTGCACTGGCTCTTGGAAAGAGCATCCTACCCAGGTCCACACCTCCACCCTATCCCCATAACCCAGTAACCCCACCCAACACTAAGGGCAATTTTGGACACTAAGGGCAATTTAGCATGGCCAATCCACCTAACCTGCACATCTTTGGACTGTGGGAGGAAACCGGAGCACCCGGAGGAAACCCACCCACACACGGAGGGAATGTGCAGACTCCACACAGACAGTGACCCAAGCCGGGAATCGAACCTGCGATCCTGGAGTTGTGAAGCAATTGTGCTAACCACATTGCTGCAGTGCTGCCCACTGCTGCATTCTCATATTGGCTCAGGTTATTCATAAAGGCCCCATCTTCTCAATCTTGCCCCTTGCCTGAGGTGTGGTGACCCTCAGGTGAGATCACCTCCCATCACTTCTCTCTGTCTCAAAGGGGAGAGCAGCCTATGGGACTATGACATTATTTTTGATTAAACAATAAATGCATTCTATTAAACAATTAAAAGCTCAACTCCAAATTAAGTAGTGCACTCATTTCCCACCTGAAGATAGGCAGTTCCTAGGTCAAGGAGTTTCGTAAAAAGGGTCTTCCTGTTCTGACTCCATATATAGCTGCAGTTGGGGCAGCACGGTGGCGCAGTGGGTTAGCCCTGCTGCCTCACGGCGCTGAGGTCCCAGGTTCGATCCCGGCTCTGGGTCACTGTCCGTGTGGAGTTTGCACATTCTCCCCGTGTCTGCGTGGGTTTCACCCCCACAACCCAAAGATGTGCAAGGTAGGTGGATTGGCCATGATAAATTGCCCCTGAATTGGAAAAAATGAATTGGGTACTCTAAATTTAAAAAAATATATATATAGCTGCAGTTTACTGACTTATCATCATCGAGAGAATTTTCAAGTTCCCTCCTGACAATGTATTTCATTGTTACACAGTTGGTTGCTCAAATGTTTTTGATCTTCCAGCCCAATTCCCTTATAATGACTTTGAATAGGCCAGAGGTCTTATACTGTCTACTATTCTAGAGGCCAATTTTGTACCTTCTGAGAGTTAAAAGAACATTATGTGACTCCAAGCTCGCAGTCTGTAAACACTCAGTCTGTAGGTAAACACTCAATGAGAAATTTGTGAAGAACTAATGAATGAAATAACTTTTTTTAATATTCATTCATGGGGTGCGGTTGTCACTGGCTAGACCAGCATTTATTGCCCATCCCTAATTGCCCTTTAGCTGGCAGTGATCTGCCTTCTTGAACTGCCTCTGTCCGTGTGTTGTAGGTGTGCTGTGAGGGAGGAAATTCCAAGATTTATACCCGGCGACCATGAAGGAACCATGAAGAAAAATATTGACGGCTAGTATTTTACCACAGCTGGTCAAATTTTCATGTTTGTTCTCAGAATGTGGGCACTACTACATTTATTTTCCACCCTTGGTGCTGAGATGAAAGCGTTTGAGCATTTTATTTGAATGCTGCAACTCTTATAATGATGACAGTGCCACAGTGGTGTTAGGTGGGAAATTCATATATATATTCAGCTGATTTTTTTATTTGTTCACAGGATGTGGACTTTACTGACAAGGCCAACATTTATTGCCCACCTGAAAGTATCCTTGAGAACGTGGTAATGGATTAGTTTCTCTTTAGTGTTTTGTTTGAGCAGTTTATTCAGTCATTTGAGAGGGCAGTTAAGAGACAGATACATTACTGTGAGCCTGGAGTCACATAGGTAAGACTAGGTAAGAACTACAGATTTCCTTCCTTAAAGGACATTCACTGACCATTTAATGCCAATCTAGTAGTTTTATGGCTACCATTACTCATAACAACTTTTTAGTCCAGGTATTGCATTTTGGCAAGAAGAATAAAAAATAATAATTTTATCTAAATGGTGAGAGATTGAGGAGCTCTGAGGTACAGAGGGATCTGTGTGTCCTAGTGCATGAATAACAAAAGGCTAATATACAGTAACGAGGAAAGCTAATAGAATGTTATTATTTATTGTGAGGGAAATTGATTACAAAAGTAGTGAGGTTATGCTTCAGTTGTACAAGGTATTGGTGAGATTATATCTGAAGTATTGTGTACAATATTGGTCTCCTTATTTAAAGAAATATGTGAATGCACTCAAAGCAGTTCAGAGAAGGTTTACTAGACTAATACCATGATGTGGAGATGCTGACGTTGGACTGGGGTGGGCACAGTAAGAAGTCTTACCAGGTTAAAGTCCCGCCATGGCAACCTCTGCAAGAAGTGCCAGATCATCGACATGGATACCACCATGGCACGTGAGAACACTGCCCACCAGGTGCGCGGTCCATACTCGTTTGACTCGGCCAACATTGTCTACCTCATACGCTGCAAGAAAGTCCCGAGGTGTGGTACATTGGCGAGACCATGCAGGCGCTGTGACAATGAATGAATGGACATCGTGTAACACCAGGCAGGAACATACCCTTCCTGTCGGGGAATGCTTCAGCAGTCAAGGGCATTCAGCCTCTGATCTTCGGGTAAGCATTCTCCAAGGCAGCCTTCAAGATGCACAACAATGCAGAATTGCTGAGCAGAAACTGATAGCCAAGTTCCACACGCATGAGTACGGCCTCAACAGGGACCTTGAATTTATGTCTCACTACATTAACTCCCCATCATCTGGTCTGGGCTTGCAAAATCCTACCAACTGTCCTGGCTTGAGACAATTCACACCTCTTTAACCTGTGATTATCCCTCTCTCCAGTCGCACTATCTGGACCTGTAAAGACTTATTTACCTGCAAAGACGTGCATTCAAAGTATCGTCTTGCATCATTGACTTTGTCTATACATGCGTTTGTGCAACCCATCTCTTCACTCACCTGAGGAAGGAGCTGTGATCCGAAAGCTAGTGATTCTAAACAAACCTATTAGACTTTAACCTGGTGTTGTAAGACTTCTTAAGATTAATACCAGGAGTAGGCAGCTTGTCTTATGAGGAAAGAGTGGAGAGGTGATGTTTGTATTTACTGGAGTTCAGAAGAGTTAGAGATGAATTGATTGAACATTTAAGATCCTGAGGGTTATTGACAGGGTGGAGGTGGAAAGGATATTTATTTTTGTTGGGGAATCTAGAACTGGGTCATTGTTTAAAAATAAGGGGTCGCTGATTTAAGACCGAGATGAGGAGAATTTGTTTCTCTTAGAGGCTCATGAATCTCTGGAACTCTTCCTCAAAAAGCAGTGGAAGCCGAGTCTTTGAATCTTTTTCAGGCAGAGCTGGATAGATTCTTGATTAACAAGGCTGTGCAAGGTTATTGGGGGTAGGCGGGAATAGAACATAGAACAGTACAGCACAGAACAGGCCCCTCGGCCCTCGATGTTGTGCCGAGCAATGATCACCCCACTCAAACCCACGTATCCACCCTATACCCGCAACCCAACAACCCCCCCCCCCTTTAACCTTACTTTTAGGACACTACGGGCAATTTATCATGGCCAATCCACCTAGCCCGCACATCTTTGGACTGTGGGAGGAAACCGGAGCACCCGGAGGAAACCCACGCACACACGGGGAGGACGTGCAGACTCCGCACAGACAGTGACCCAGCCGGGAACTGAACCTGGGACCCTAGAGCTGTGAAGCATTTATGCTAACCACCATGCTACCGTGTGGGGTTGAAGTTACAAGCAGATCAACCATGATCTTATTGAATAGTTGAGCAGGCTTGTAGGGTCTAGTGGCCTGTTCCTGCTCCTATTTCATATGTTTGCATGTAACTGAATTTAAATTCCTGAGCTGCTGTGGTGAGATTGGAACTTGCCTTTTGGATTATTAATTCAGGCCTCTGGATCACTAGTTCAGTAATAGAACCATTAAGCTGTGACACCCTAAATGTCATGTGGAATGATCAACAGAAGGTTTCCTTGGCTTTTTTTGAAGTTGTTTGTCTTCCAGGAATCGATATTGATTACTTCCAAGACCATTCATACCTAACTGTATTGCATTGTGCCCTACTACTCCACGACCCCCCCCCCCCAACTTTGACAACTCTCCAAGATATTAGTGGTGAGGACTGGTTGAAATTGACTTACCTTTATGGACTAATGCCTAGGCAGCCATGTCCAATTTTGGAATATTGAACTATGTAGCAATTGTTTACAACAGGGTGGTTTGCTGGGATATGTCAGAGGACATTCAAATGTAGCATGAGACTAGAATCATATGAAAAGCAAACTGTGTAGGTGCAGCAGGCTTCCCGTTCTAATGTAAATTAGTGAACTGGTTAACTTTTTATGGTAATCTTGAATCTTTTGTGGTTATATTTCTAGCGTTGGCTCACAATAAACTAAATTAATTGAATTTAATTCATATCAAGATGAAGTTTGAACTCATATTCTCCGGGTTGCTTGTCCAGGTACCAGAATCACTGTGGCACTCTGTGCATAAGGTGATGTCATAGGGCGCAACATAATCAAAGGCATTAGCTTTCTTCAGTAATTCCAGTCCCTTCACTAAACCTGTAACAACATTAATGCATAGTGTTAATAGATTTCTTTAAAAAAAATCAATTTAAAGTACCCAATTTTTTTTCCAATTAAAG
Source organism: Scyliorhinus canicula (assembly GCF_902713615.1). Taxonomy (NCBI): domain Eukaryota; kingdom Metazoa; phylum Chordata; class Chondrichthyes; order Carcharhiniformes; family Scyliorhinidae; genus Scyliorhinus; species Scyliorhinus canicula. Next base: position 128,589,858 of record NC_052158.1, on the reverse strand, counting down.
GGCAATTTAGCGTGGCCAATTTGCCTACCTTGCACGTCTTTTGCTGTGGGGGTGAGACCCATGCAGACACAGTGAGAATGTGCAAATTCCACACGGACAGAGATCCGGGGTCGAATTTGGGTCCTCGGTGCCGTGAGGCAGCAATGCTAACCACTGCGCCCCTGTGACGCTGGTGTTAATAGATTTCTAACCATTCAATTACATTTATTAAAATAACAAATTATTGATTTGGGAATTTATAGAATATATTAATTTATATAAAGGTGTATTACATTACCTTATCATTATGCTTCAGATTATAAACTCTTTTGTTGCTTAGATATTCTGTACCACTAATTCCTAATGGAAAGTAATATTGTGTGATATAATATTGGAATAATTTACAAGCATGTTGCATTCTAGGAAGGACCAGGTGACTTTGGATCTACTGTTCCCATAGCCCTCCACCACCGGGACATTCCTAGCACCATGTTTATGTCCATTGTACACTTATCGATAGGGATTGATTTTTATGTTTTGTCAGTAATTAGTCATATATTGTATCAGGGTGGTGAATGATGGACTAGATGGACCTTGGTCTTTTTTTAATCATGCAATTCTTATGTGACATGAGATGAATGATCATATTGATCAAGGGGGGGACATTGGCCAGACTTTCTGCTCTTTTCCACATAATGACATGGGTTTTTAGCATCCCACTTGAACATGACATCATTTTAACAGTAATTCAAATTAGAGTTCTTCTGACATTTCAGCACAGATCAACATTTTTTGAGTGTTGATTAAAAAATAAACCGTGCTAAACAAACTGAAGGAGAGGGTGAGCTAATATTGAATAAGGTGTGGTGCCACACTTTGGCAGATGCAATTTGGATCAGTTGTACTTGATACCTCTTGTGGCTACCAGAGACCATCACAGAGTTCTAACATAATAGATAAGAGACAACTAGTAGTTTTAAAAGTTTTATCCTACAGAGATGAGAGCATCATGCTGCTAACAATGTTGCAAATATTTAATTGACTAATAGATACATTTCCAGGTCAGAGGATGTCATTAATACGTTGCCTAAGAATATTTTCCCACACATTTATTGCTCTAGTAGTTTGACTGGACACAACTCTGATCTCAGTGTTGAACACATGGACACTTTCCAGTAGCAATTATTAGATAGTGATCAGCAGCATTTGGAATGAATATCCTACCTGCACACAATGAGGACAACTGTAACTACTATTCTGGTGAAGAGCAAAATTAACTTGGGATGTCCCTGGTACTGCACATATAAGGAAGATCTGACTGCCATATGTAAGACAAAGATCAAAATTAATTAATGCTTTAAATATTTGCCACACATTAATTTGCTAAAATCCCATCCCATCTCTATTGTAAAAAAAACCTATACTAAACTCTTGTTTTAAAACAAGTTTTTGACCATCCTTCCTCACATCCATCGAGGTGCAATTGGCACCCCCTGACCTAGAAATATGCATTTCATCATGTGAAAGGTGCTATATAAATACAAGTTGTCATTCAAGTCTTTGTCACCATCAGCAAAAACAGTTGCCCATCAATGTGGGTATTATGCACAGCTGATGTGATGAAATTTATGTAACAATCACTTTTTTTCTTTTTTTTTTAAGAGTACCCAATTATTTTTTTCCAATTAAGGGGCAATTTAGCGTGACCAATCCACCTAACCTGCACATCTTTGGGTTGTGGGGGTGAAACTCACACAGGCACGGGGAGAATGTGCAAACTCCACATAGACAGTGACCCAGGGCCGGGATTTGAACCCGGGTCCTCAGCGCCGTAGGCAGCAATGCTAACCACTGTGTCACCGTGCTGCCCCATGTAACAATCACAATGGCACAGTGGTTAGTACTGTTGCCTCACATCACTAGGAACCCGGGATCAATTCCAACTTTGGGTGGCTGTCTGTGTGAAGTTTGCACTTTCTCCCCGTGGCTGCGTGGGTTTCCTCCGGGTGTTCCAGTTTCCTCCCACAGTCCAAAGATGTGCAGGTTAGGTGGATTGGCCATGCTAAATTGTCCCTTAGTGTCCAAAGGTTAGGTGAAGTTATGGGATAGGGCGGGGGATTGAGCCTAGGTAGAGTGCTCTTTCGGAGGGTTGGTGCAAACGCGCTGGGCTGAATGGCCTCAGTCTGCACTGTAGGGATTAATTTCAACAAGTGGTTGCATTTTGTGGTCACTTTCATCCTGTGGCGAGTGGTATGGGTTACTGAACTTCACTAAAGCTAGAGAATGCTCTGGGGTTCTAGGCTCGAATCCCACCATAGTAGATGGTAAATTGTCCTGTGGCAGGTATGGGTGAGCTGGAATGCATAACAAGTGCCACCACCATGTGACAGAAGGAGGTTAATACTTGGGGTGGATCTTTAAGCAGCCCAATGCTGATAGGAGGTTAATTTCCAACAGAAACATTAGCTTGGCTTCCCCCTTCGGGTGGTGGGCTTGTCAGCTCAGTTTTTTCCCCCCTGAGCCGGCTGATCATCCACAGCGCGGGGCAAGCGGCTACTCCCGCAGGCGCACTGGTGCCAGTGCCAGCGGGCACCCGCCCGCATGCGCATTGCCGGGGAGCCAGAGGAGCTGGGAGTCCGCATGCGCGCTGCCGCTCCGGTACCGGAGAGCAGGAGGAGTCGGCAGTGAGTGTTCCGTGCTGGAGTTTGCAGCAACAACAACAACAAAAACAATAAATAGCCGCGGCTTGGAGCCCATTTGGAGAGAATGCGCCCGAGGAACAGGTGAGAATTGGGATCTTCATTCTTTGTAGTGCAAACACACCTTGACCCGGGTCCGTGTTCTGTCACCGCCAGTCTTGTGTGTGTCGGGCATCGAAGGCTATTTATTTAAAGTTGGCAGCACCAACTGTCGGGCCTGTCCCAGCAACTAGTGGCTGGCGCTCCCTGGCAGAGGAGTTCTTTGTTGGTCGGATACCTGGAAAGGTCTAATAATTCTAAGTTGATATGTGTTCCCATTGATTATTTGTTGGTGCTTTATAAGATTCTACAGGTTTTGCTTGGGCAAACTCAATTTAATTAATGTTTTCGGGCAAGGATCATGTGATTTTCTAATTTGGCAGGCAATTGTTTACATGATTTTTACTGTCATTCATTCTACAGCTATGTAGTTGTTTAAGTTTTATTCAAACATTCCCCCTGCTCCAGTGATGTGTGATTGCAGCTTTGGCCAGACCTGTCGTTATTTTTATTTTTGTGAGATGGTATCAGTGCCCAGGCTGCCTTTACAAATTTAGCATCTTTGTTAGGGCCAGTGTTTTCCAAAGTTTCACTTCACTGTGGATCTTTTGATATATTACTAGGTTTGAATTGAAGATTTGTGGACAATTATATTATAATAATAATCTTATTAGTGTCACAAGTAGGCATACATTGACACTGCAATTAAGTTACTGTGAAAATCCCCCAGTCGCCACACGGCGCCTGTTTGGGTACTCTGAGTGAGAATTCAGAATGTCCAATTCACCTAACAAGCATGTCTTTCGAGACTTTGTGGGAGGCACCCGGAGAAAACCCACGAGGAGAGTTTGCCAACTCCGTACAGACAGTGACCCAAGCTGGGAATCGAACCCAGTGCCCTTGCCCTGTCAAGCAACAGTTCTAATCACTGTGCTACCGTGCCCCCCCCATATGATTTGTGATGACATATTTGTGTTCCTGAAGTGCCTACTTGTCCATGTGCCAACTCTATAATTATGTGCAATCTAACATGCAGGACTAAGTGAGCGAAGGGATGAGAGTGGCTGGGATCTGAAATGCACTGCCCGAAAGGATGGCCGAAGCAGATTCAGTAGAACTTTTAAAAGGGAAATGGCTATATCCTTGAATGGAAAATATTGCAAAATTGTAAAGCAGAGAAATGGCCTCCCTTTATTATTTTTACAGGATGTGGCCGTCACTGGCACAGCCAGCATTTGTTGCCCATCCTAATACACCTTGAGAAGAGCAACCTTCGTGAACTGTTACTGTCCATGTAATTTGGACATAAATGTAGGGTGAATGATAAAAAAATGTTTGCAGCCGACAGAAAAATTAGCAGTACAGTTGATAGCGATGAGGGTTGCTGTAGACTGCAGGATGGTGTTAATGGACCAGTCAGGTGAGAAGACAAGTAGTAAAAGGAATCAACTCAAAGAAGTAGTGAGTGATGCATTTGAGAGGCAAAACAAGGCAAAGGATTGTGCAATAAATGGGAGGCTACCAAGAGGTACAGAGGACGGGAGGTCAAACAAGGCAAAGGGTTACGCAATAAATGGGAGGATACCAAGAGATGCAGAGGAAGTGAGGGACCTTGGAGTGAATGTCCACAGATCCCTGAAGGGAGCAGAACCAGATAGATGATGGGGTTTAAGAAGGCCTATGCAAACCTTCCATTTATTAGTTGAGGCACAGATTAGAGTGCAGGGAGGTTATGCTGGAACTGTATAAAATGTGAGTTAGGCCACAGCTTTGAGCACTGTATGCAGTTCTGGTCACCTACATTACGGAATGGTGTAATTGCATTAGTGAGGGCACAAAGGAGATTTACAAACATGTTGCCAGGCTGGAAATTGCAGTTGTAGGAAAGATTAAATAGGCTGGAGTTGTTCCCTTTGGAACAGAGAAGGCTGAAGGGAGGTTTGATTGAGATGCATAAAACTGTGAGGGGCCTGGATGGTGTGGCTAGGAAGGGCCTATTTACTTTAAGAGATCAGTGACTCAACAACGTATTTAAAATGATTGAGAGAAAAATTATAGGGAGATTAGGAATTATTTTCACCCAGAGGGTGAGGATATGGAACTCATTGCCTGAAAGGCAAGATAAATCGCACTGGCTGATAAATCAGCCACCCTTCCTAATCCCACTTTCCAGCATTTGATCCACAGTCTTACAGGTTATGGAACTTGAAGAGGTTAATATTCAGACACCTTTTAAATAAATTGAGGGTGTCTGTCTCTACTCAGCAATAGTAGAGCAGACACCCTCAATTTATTTAAAAGGTGTCTGAATATTAACCTCTTCAAGTTCCATAACCTGTAAGACTGTGGATCAAATGCTGGAAAGTGGGATTAGGAAGGGTGGCTGATTTATTTGCCAGTGCGGACGCGATGGACCAAGTGGCCTCTTACTGTGCTGTAAACCTTCTATTATTCTATGTGGTGTTAAGGAGGGAGTTCCAGGATTTTGACTCAGTGACACTGAAGAATGGCGGCATAGTTCCAAGTCAGAATGGTGCGTGTCTTAGAGATGAATTTGTAGGTGCTGGCTTTTCCCTGGTGGACTCGCAAGCAGTGCATCTTGTAAATGCTGCATGCTGCTGTCACAGTGGTTGGTGTTGGATGGAGTTGCCAATCAAGCAGGCTTGCTTTGTCTTGGATGATGTTGAGCTTCATGAATGTTGTTGGAGTTGTACTCATCCAGGCAAGTGGAGACTATTCCAGCACACTCCTGACTTGTACGTTGTAGATGGTGGACAGGCTTTATGATGTCAAGAGATGAGTTAATTTCTGCAGAATTCCCAGCTCTGACCTGCTCTCGTGGTATTTATATGGCTGTTCCAGTTCAGTTTCTGGTCAATGGTATTCTGTAGCCTAGGATATTGATAGTGGGGAATTCAGCCTTTAAATGTCAAAAATAGCACACTCCATTAGATGTCACTGAAGCAGATACATCATGGGTGGGAGTATCTGTTTCTGAGACTAAGTGTTGATGCCAAAAGAGAAACCGTGGACTTTTATGACGGAGAACTGGTGCCGCACCTGGACTAATTCCGCTATCGTTGAGGGACTAGCACTGGTGCCGCATGGAAAACATTTGATTCCACTAAAAGATGGTGTGGGATCCGCCGGGTCTGTGATCGACACTGAGGCTGACAAGCTGCAGCTGCACATACACATTACAATCCCCACCCACACTTGTCCCAGCCAAAAGGATGGCACTGGTTGAGTTGTAGCACGCCCATACAGCTGATGTCTAGAGGGCACCCAGGGGTGTGCCCCAAGGAGACAACTATACAAGCGTCAGCATTAAGTTCAAAGTGGGCTATTAGCAGTGTGCGCAGCTGCATGGCTGCCTTGCCAGCTATGGCAATGGTGCTCAGTGTCTGTCTACCCTAACCCCACAGCCCACCTCCTGGCCAGCCCCCCCCCCCCCGCGCCTGCGGCAGAAGCCCCGCCCAGCCAGTGGTACAACTGTCAGCACATTATGTCAGCATAACCCCTCTCTCTCCCGGAGCAGTCGTCACGCCGGTTTTACAATTTTAAAAAAAAGCACAAGTGAACCAGGCCGACGGGAACTCGGCCCATCGGAGGGGAGGTCCTGGAGATACTGGATTGGGCCCACTAATGATATGCAGACGTTGCCTACTGTACATCCGGAGTGAAGTACATTGCCGCCGGTTTCAAAGTGATGGAGAATCGCAATTTGGCATCAGATTAGCAGCCAACACGATTTTGGTTTTGGAAACTATTCTCCGCCGACTCACATTTCGCGATTGCGGCGTCGGCTAACGGAAAATAACACCCCTGGTCTTTTGACTCATTTATTTTCACAGGTTCCTGAAGTATCCCTGAAACTCCCTCAAAAGCCATCTCTATTTAGATATAAGCAGGTTAAGTGATGGGTAAGTCAAGCAATAAATGCCTGCTGGTGTAAAGAGTAGTTTGGGTATTGTATCTGTGTATACATTTCACAATGGCTAAAGGTGCAAACTCTTTATCTTGCAGGGTTGTGTCTGGCATACACTACTGGAGTTGTTAATTGAAACAGAGAGCATGACAACATTTAAGAACAGCTTTGAAAGGCAATTGAGGGAAAGTATGCGGCATGGTGGCACAATGGTTAGCACTGCTGCCTCACCACACCAGGGACCTGGGTTTGAATCTGGCCATGGGTGATTGTTTGTGTGGAGATTGCACATTCACCCCCGTGTGTGTGTGGGCTTCATCCAGGTGCTCCAGTCACCTCCCACAGATGTATAGGTCAGGTGGATTGGCTATGCTAAAAACATGCCTCTTGGCCAAAGATATGCAGGTTAACTGGTGTTAAGAGTATAGGGTGGGGAGTGGGCCTATGTAGAATGCTTTTTCAGAGGGTTGGTCAGACTAAATGGGCTGAATGGCCTCTTCTGTAGGGATTCTATGATTCCATAGAACAGGGTGGGCACATAAAATAAGGACTGCGGCGCATGTGAAGGATAAACATCAGCATGGATCGTTTGGAGACTTGAGCGGAGAGATGACAGATGGAGTTTAATCTGGACAAATGGGAGGTAATGCATTTGGAAGGTCTAATACAGGTAGGGAATATACAGTGAATGGTAGTATTGACAGTCAGAGAGATCATGGTGTACAGGTCCACAGGTCACTGAAAGGGGCAACACAGGTGGAGAAGGTAGTCAAGAAGACATACAGCATTCTTACCTTCATTGGCCGGGGCATTGAGTATAAGAATTGGCAAGTCATGCTTCAGCTGTATAGAACCTTAGTTAGGCCACAATTGGAGTATAGTGTTGAATTCTGGTCGCCACACTACCAGAAGGATGTGGAGGATTTAGAGAGGGTGCAGAAGAGATTTACCAGGATGTTGCCTGGTATGGAGGGCATTAGCTATGAGGAGAGGTTGAATAAACTCAGTTGTTCTCACTGGAACGACAGAGGTTGAGGGGCGACCTGATAGAGGTCTACAAAATTATGGAGGGGCATGGACAGAGTGGATAGTCAGAGACTTTATCCCAGGGTAGAGGGGTCAATTACTAGGGGGCATAGGTTTAAGGTGCGAGGGGCAAGGTTTAGAGATGTACGAGGCAATTTTTTTTTCACATGCAGAGTGTAGTGGATGCCTGGAACTCGCTGCCGGGGGAGGTGGTGGAAGCAGGGATGAAAGTGACGTTCAAGGGGCATCTTGACAAATACATGAATAGGATGGGAATAGAGGGATACGGACCCTGGAAGTGTAGAAGATTTTAGTTTAAATGGACAGCATGGTCGGCGCAGGCTTGAAGGAACTGTTCCTGTGCTGTACTGTTCTTTGCCCAAACAACCCATTATGTATTATAATTTTTCACTAATTCTGTGTAATCCATACATTAATGTTGTTCCGAATGTCACTTATTAGATCAAATAAATCTTTTCAGCCAATGCCATTTTGAAGTTATACTTTCATTAAGTCTAGAAATGTTCGGTTGGCCAGGCAGTATCTGTGGAGAGAGAACAGAGTTAATGTTTCAGGTCATGGCCTTTTCTTCTGAACAATTAAATCTGGTGTAAAAATTGTGTTATTCTAGTAAGAGCAAGCACATTTGGAAATGAGTAGACCAGAGTGCTTTCTGAAATGTGGTTTTCTTTTGCATGCTGTAGAATGCTGAGCATTTCAATGTCATGGTAACTCTGATTGTTCAAGAGCTTCTCAAGTCTCCAGAATCAATATTTCCCTGCACTTTCTCACCGTCCCACAACAAATGATTGCTCGTATAAAGACAATGATTGCTTGTATAAAGACAAAAGGCAAAGAAATTAAATTTGCTGCTAGAAATCTGAAAAAAATATATCAAATGATGGAAATACTTAAGTTACTTACTTACTTACTTAGTCTGAATTCCGTACTTAATATTGAGTTAACATTCGGGTCTGCACCCTTCTTTATAACTGGCTCTGGACAAGTTTGCACACAGATCAAGTGTTGCAACATTTAGAGTTTTTAGTCTTAAGGTTGCTAATATGTGTTTGCATTTCCATACAATGTAGCAATTAGTATAAAGGCACATTTCCAACACATTTTGTGGGGGCATACCTGATGAGCAATTCACCCTTCAGTCCTCTTAGGTCAGAACGTTATCGGTTCAGGTCCCACTCCAGAAGCTGGAGTAAAAAATCCATTGCATAAAATTGTATTGCTGTTGCATAGCTGCTACATCAGCAAACCACCTTAATCTGAAGGACAATTATAGTCCATGTTCTTACTTGGGTTGAGGGTTAAAATTGAAATTTGTGCCCCTTGCTAGGGAGGGACAAACTGTTTATTTTCATCCAGAGTTCCTTTTGGCAAATTTGTATCAGTGGTTGCTTTCTTGGATGGTCGAGTGTTTCAGCCTTGATATGCAACTTGTTTTTTTTTCATGGTGCAAGTTTGCTACACTGCTGATTGCAGTTATGTTGACCAGTTTGTCCCATGCAGGACAGCGTTGTGTAATTGTGAGGAGGACAATGGAGAATTTAAAAACATCCCCTGCTTGAACATGGTGATCTAGATCATAAACTTTACATACAGTGCAGAAGGAGGCCATTCAGCCCAGATTCTGCATTGGCAATTGGAAAGAGCAGCCTACCCAAGCCCACACCTCCACCCTATCCCCATAACCCCACCAAACCCTTTTTGGACAGAAGGGCAGTTTAGCATGGCCAATCCACCTAACCTGCACATTTTTGGACCGTGGGGGGAAACCGGAGCACCCGGAGGAAACCCACACATACACGGGGAGAATGTGCAGATTCTGCACAGACAGTGACCCAAGCCGGGAATCGAACCTGGGACCCTGGAGCTGTGAAGCAACTGTGCTAACCACTGTTACCATGCTGCCTGTAAAAAAAAAGGAGCCACCTGTCAGAATAGGAGGGCTTTACTAAACATAACAAAAACATTTACTGTGTGAATTCCATACTTTATATTGAATTAACAACTTTATATTGAATTAACAACTATGTGAATGCTGTTGAAATGTATGAGGCACATTCATGTGCTATTTGCTCACATTTTCTGACTCATTTTCATGGAGATATTCCAGAGAATAATCAAAACAAAACAAGGCAGCCTTGTCACTGGACAGGAACAATGTAAAGCCTCCAATACATGTCGTAATTTTCCTGCCACTATTTTTCCGCTTCAGCTTTTGCTTTGTGTGCGCAGTGGATAATATCTCTTATCTGGTGTGTGCAGACACATGCAAAAAGGCTGAATCTGAACACAAGTTACTGGTGGAGTCCATGTATTGTCCTTAATCACTGATTTGGCCAGCCTGTGGGTATTTTGTGTTGCTTTCGTGAGAATAAGTCACTTGTTTTGAAAATAGGAATAAATCATGAATTTTCTTTTTTTTTCCCATAAAAAGGTATTTTATTCCAAACATGTTCAGTAAACACAACGTTAACATCCAACAGAGTATTTCCCCCCCCCCCCCCCCCCCGCAACAAACCGCTCCTCTAATATAGTCATGAAGGGTCTCCACCGTACTCTGATCCCCTTAGGTCAAATCAGATTCTCTCCAACCGGAGAAACCTCAAGTCTCCCAACTATGCTGCGACTGCATCTCCAGGCAACCAGAGGGGCGAAGGCCACAGCATCGGCCCCCTTCCCCATGGATACCCACAAAGATCGCCAGATGAAGGTCTGGCTTCATCTTGAACCCTACAATTCTTGATAGGTTCCTACACACCACCGCACAAAAGTTCTAACTCCACACACACCCCCAGAACATATGGACATGGTTCGCTGGACCCTTCCCACATTTATCGAACACGTCCGCTACCTCTGGCAAAAAAAAACTCATCTGGACCAGTCATGTGGACTCTGCGGACCACCTCAAAAACTGTATAAGACTCATCCTTGCGCAAGAGGAGGTCGAGTTCACTCGGCGCATGACTTCACACCAAAGTCCCCATCCTATCTCCCTCCCAAACTCCTCTTACCAATTCTGCTTGATCCTTTTCACTAAGGTCGTGCCCTGTTCTCTCAACAATCATATGTGCCCCCAATCCTACCAGCCCCCCCTTTATCCAGGAGCAATATTTTCTCCAAAAGCATAAAGGGAGTATCTGAACTCACTCCCCTGTGGTAACTCAAACACATCTCAGTTCCTCTAGCCCAGCAAACTTGCACTCCACAAGACTGACCAGTCCTAGCCCTTCCTCCCACCATCTCCTGTACAATCCATCCATCCTCCCCATATCATCTCACCTTCTCCATATTTCCAATAATAATTCAGCAAATTCGGGAGCACCAGTCTCTGCACCAGTGCTACTAATCTTCAGCCCCTTCCCTGCCCACAAAAATTACAAGATTAATGCATATACTTTACGAAAAAAGTCAGCGGGAAGGAAAACCGGGAGGGACTGAAAAACAAACTGCACCTTGCCAGTATGATCATCTTTTCCACCTGAAGGAGCAGCACGGTGGCACAGTGGTTTGCCCTGTGTCATGGCACCGAGGTCCCAGGTTCGAATCCGGCCCTGGATCACTGTCCGTGCGGAGTTTGCACACTCTCCCCGTGTTTGCATGGGCTTCGCTCCCCAACCCAAAGATGTGCAGGGTAGGTGGATTGGTTATGCAAAATTGTCCCTTAATTGGAAAATGAATTGGGCACTCTAAAATATATTAAAACATAAAAATCTTTCCCACCTGTACCCTTCGCCAATATCAAATGCAGTTTATCCCACTGTTTTAAGGTCTCCACTTCCTCCACAGCCCTGTCAGGTTCCACTTGTGCATTGTGGCCCACTCATGGATCCACAAATACAAGAACCTCTCCCATGCCACCTTAAACTTTAGAGCTCCAAGCCCCAGAAGCATTTACCGAGAAGACCTCACTTTCTCCAATATTCAATTTTAGCCCAAGGCCCCAAATTTTTCCAGTAAACTCATGATTCTGCCCATGCTTTCTAACAGGTCCATCATGAACAGTGACACCCAGTGCTGCCCTCCCACTCAACCCCCTGCCACATAGCCAAGGCCTGAAGTGGCATAACCATGGGCTCATTCAGACCACAATTTGTGGAGAAAGAAAATTCTGCGATGGGCCAGGGAAAAAAAAAAAAGAGTACCTGTAAGTGGGGGGAGGGGGAAATAATGTTTGAATTTATCAGGACATAAGAGCAGAGTTGGCAAAGCAGCGGGCAGGTTTCATCAAGGCCAAGCAGTGCTGTACCAGTGGCAGATGTGGGTTTAGGGTGCTCTACCCGGCAAAATTATGGGTTATATTCGGAGGGCAGGAGAGACCCCAGAATTAGGAAAGGTCACTGTTTAATGTTGAGATTGTAAGGAGTTGTAGGGGTGAAAATTTTTGTGGTGATGGATGTTCCCATCCCCCCTCCTGTGTTATAGGAGTGTTTGTGTTTAACATTTGTTTGTTTGCTTTTGGAGAAGGCTGCCTGGAGTTCAGGAGAAGTCCTTGTTTGGGTGGGGGAGGGCAAGGTCAGCAGGGAGCCTTCTTTGAGCTGAGGACTGGGGGTGGTGGGAAAAAAAAAAGTCTGAGAAGTGCCTTTGGGCAGGAGCTGCCGCGCTAGCAGGTTATGCTGGTGAACGGAAGTGAGGTGGTGGGGAAGAAGGCCAAGAGGGGTGGCCGGTGGGGGAGAGAGGATATGGTCAGGGGCGGAGAAAGGGGTGATCTGGGATGGGCTAGATATAGGATAGAGCTAAGGGAGCAGGAATTAAGTAGGGAAGATGACGGACAGTAGAGGGGATTGGAGGCATAAGCCAGTAAGGCTGGTAACATGGAACGTCCGGGGACTGAATGGGCTGGTTAAAAGATCACGGGTGTTCGCACACCTCAGGAGATTGAAAACAGGGGTTGTTTTTCTGCAGGAGAAGCCCCTCCATGTGAAGGACCAGGCTAGGTTAAAGGAAGGGATGGGTCGGGCAGGTTTTTCCACTCGGATTTTGATTTGAAATTGATGGGAGTGGCGATTTTAATGAGAAACAAAAAAGGATTTGAGAGTGGGAAGGAGGAGGGAACCGGGTGGGAGATACGCGATTGTGAGTGGGGTATTGGAAGGGCACCATTACTGATGGTAAATGTGTATTCCCCAAATTGGGATAATGTGGGCTTTATGAGGGCAGTGATCCTGGATTTGGCCATGCACCAGTTGATTATGGGAGGAGATTTTAACTGTCCTGGAGCCGAGAGTGGATAGGCCGATGGGTCAGATACGAATGGTGAGGGGGTGGGCGCAGGTGTTCATGGAGAGGATGGGTATGGTAGACCCATAGCATTTTCAGAACCCGGGCCAAGAAAGTATTCCTTATTTTCACATGTTCATAAGATGTATTTGAGGATTGACTATTTTGTAATGAGTTGGGAGATTTTGGTTGGGGTGGAGGGGGCAGAGTATGCGGGATAGTTATCTCGGACAATGCACCCCACTGGCTGGAGATTCGGTTTAGAACGGGAAGAGAGCAGAGGCTCGACTCGGAGTTGTTGGTAGATGGAGGTTTTTTGTGATAAGGTGCGGGCAGTGATTAAGGAGTTGAATCAGAATGATAGAATGGGGAGGTGTCGGCGGCCATTTTTTGGGCAAGCACTGAAGGCAGTGGTCCAGGAAGAAATTATTTTGTTTCCGGCTTGTGCAGATAATGAAAGGAGGGCGGAACATGATCGTCTAGTGAGCGAGATAGTGGAGGTGGACTGGGAATATTAGAGGGTGCCCACCGTGGAGGAATTGGTGAGGAAGAAAAGAGTTGCAGGGGCAGTTTGACAACAGGGAGGGCAATAGGGCATTTGCGCAGGGCAAGAGGGGTGCAATATGAGTATGGGGAGAAGGCAAGCTGCATGCTGGCACACCAGCTGCGGAGGCAGGCTGCGTCCAGGGAAATATTGCAGATACGAACTGGGGCTGGGGTGTGGTGTCGGAGCCAGGGAAGATAAATGAGGCATTTAGGGAGTACTACCAGGGGCTTTACGAAGAGGACCTGGGGGGGGGGGAAAGAAAGAGGGAGACATGGGTGGTTTCTGGACGAGCTTGAATTTCCCTCGGTGGAGGAAGCAAAGAGGCAGGCATTGAGGGAGGTGCTAGATAGTATCAGGGGTATAAAGTCGGGAAAGGCCCCTGGGCCGGATGGGTACCTGCCGGAATTTTATAAGGAATTTGCGACGGACCTGGCACCACATCTGTTGAACGTTTATAATGAAGCACTGAGAAGGGGGAGTTGCCAGAGACGATGACGCAGGCAGAATCACATTAATCCCCCCAAAATAGGAAGGATCCGGTAGAATGTGGGTCGTTATAGACCCATGTCACTATTGAACATGGATGTAAAAGTATTGGCTAAGTTGTTGGCGGGGAGGATGAAGGACGGTGTCCCGGGGGTGGTTGCAGAAGATCATACAGACTTCGTGAAGGGCAGGCAGCTCGCAAGTAATATAAGACGGCTATTGAATGTGCTGGTGAATCAGTCGGGAGCTGTGTTACCGGAAGTGGTGGTGTCCATGGACGCAGAGAAGGCATTTGATCGGGTGGAGTGGTGGAACTTGTTCGAAGTTTTGGGCCCAGATTTGTGGCATGGGTGTGCCAAGGGCGAAAGATGAGTGATATGAGCTCACAAAGCTTTGACTTACGAGGCAGGGGTGCCCACTGTCGCCGCTGCTGTTTGCGCTGGCCATAGAGCCATTGGCGATGGCTCTCAGAGGGTCGGAGGAGTAGCGGGGGTTATGAGTGGACAGAGAGAGCATTGGGTGTCGCTCTGTGCCGATGACCTCTTGTATGTTTTGGACCCATTAGAGTGTATGGGCAGGATTATGGGCCTGCTGGGGAGGTTGGGAGGGTTTTCGGGGTACAAACTGAATGTAGGGAAAAGAGGCATTCCTGGTGAATGAGCTGTGACAGTGGGTTAATTGGGGGGGGGGGGGGGGGGGGGGGGGTGGCGAGGAAGAAAGAATGTCATTTACGGTAGCGAGGGATAGGTTTAGGTATTTGCGGATTCGGGTAGTGAGTGAATGGACGGGGCTCCATTAGTGGAACGTAACGAAGCTGGTGGGAGGAACTTAGGAGTGGGATAAACTGCATTAAGATTGGCGGTGAAAATTAATATTCTGCTGAGGGTTTTGTTTGTCTTTCAGGCTCTCCCGATCTTTATACCAAAGGCCTTTTGTCAAGCAAGTGGACACAATCATCTTGGACTTTGTATGGGCGGGTGAGGTGCCGAGGGTGGGGAGGGAGGACCCTGCTACACAGAGGCAGCGGTGGGGGAGGGTGTTGGCGTTGCCAAACTTGCTTCATTATTGGGTGGTGAACGTGGACAAGGGGCGGCAGTGGTGGGAAGGAGAAAGGGTAGTGGGTTACGATGGAGGAGGAATCTTGTAAGGGGTAGAGTTTGAGGGCTATGGTGACGGCAGCGTTACCAATGGCTGAGTAGGTATTCAGGGAGTCCAGTGGTGCAGTCCACGGTGAAGATATGGATCAGCTGTGGAGGCATTTTAAGATGGAAGGGATGTCGGTGCTAATTCCGCTGTGCGAGAATCATGGGCGAGATTCTCCGCAAATGCGGAGAATCGTAAAGGCTGCCGTGGGACAGGCCGTGACCCACGGCAGCCTTCACGCCCACTTCCGAGGCCGATTCTCCCCCCCGGGCAGGGCTAGGAGCGCGACCCCGTGCGTCACGGCCTTGACGACGGTCGTCAAGGCCGCACGTCAAGCGTCACGCCGGCTGACGTCAGCCGCGCATGTGCAGGTTGGACAAATCCAACCCACGCATGTGCAGTTGGCGTCTTTTCCCTCAGCCGCCCCGCAAGACATGGCGGCTTGATCTTGTGGGGCGGTGGAGGGAAAAGCGTGCATCCGTTACGGACGCACGGCCCGCGAGCCTATGCCCCCCTTGGCACGGCCGTGGTACTGCCGTGCCAATTGGGCCCCCAGATGCCCCAAACGGGCATCTGGCGCCCGTTTAATGACTGCAGCGAGCAGGTGTTTGCTGCCGTGTTGAAACGGGCGAGAAGGCCCGGCCGCTCGGCCCATCGGCCTCGGAGAAGCGCCGCAAAAAGCGGCGATGCATTGGGGGGGGGGGTGGGGAGAAAGAGAATAGCGGGAGGGCGTGAAAAATGTCGGGAGGCCCTCCCGCTATTCTCCCACCCGGCGTGGGGGGCGGAGAATCGCGCCCCATAGGTTTGAGCTGGGGTGGGGGGGGGGGGGGGGGGGGGGATGGATAGTGTATGCAGGAGGAGGGAAGTAGGGCTGGTCAGGGCGAGAGATTTGTATTTGGAGGAAGGATTTGCCAGTCTGACGGAGCTAAGGGAGAGGGTCGAGTTGCTGAGGGGTAGCGAGTTCAGGTATCTACAGGTTAGGGACTTTGCACGAAAGGTTTGGAGGGAGTTTTATAGGTTGCTGGGATACACCCTGCTGGAGCGATTGCTGCTTCTGGATGTGGAAGGGGAAGGAAGAATTGGGGATATACACAAGTGGCTGGGGGAGCACAGAGGTGAGCGGGTGGTGAAGATCAAAAGAGAAATAAGAAGCGGAGTTGGGAGGAGAGATCAATTGGGAAGCATGGAGTGAGGCATTTCAAAGGGCAACTGGGACCTCTTGTGCAAGATGATCCTGATATAGTTTAAGGTGGGGCACAGGGTGCATATGACTCAGGCGAGAATGAATGGCTTCTTTCAGGGGGTAGCAGATGAATGCGAGAGGTGTGGGCAGGGGCCAGCAAATCATGCGCACATGTTCTGGGCAGGAATGTTCGCAGTCTTAGCCAGGGTAGTGGAGGAGGATGTGGACCCGGACCCGTTGGTGGCAATATTTGGGGTTTCAGAGAAGTCGGAGCTCATGGAGGGGAGGAAGGCCGATGTCGTGGCCTTTGCCTCTGATTGCACAGTGTTGAAGGCGAATTTTGCAGCAGTGGTGGTCGGGGCATGGTTGGTGACCTGTATGACTTCCTGCGGTTGGATAAAGTACGAGTAAGGGGTTCAGCAGGGGAGTTTGAGAAAAGGTGGGGGATGTTTGTGGCCGTGTTTGAGGAGGTGTTCATCGCAGGGTGGTGGGGAGGACGGTGAAAAATCAGTTGATTGTTGGGAAGTATGTTTCCCGGGGTGTTTATTGGCTGTAACCTGCTTTGATGTTTTTTGTGAAACAAGGTCTCAATTGCCAGCGCGAACAGTGGTGAGGATAGCAAACGCCCCTGCCTCATTCCTCTATGCAGCCCAAAATACAGAGATTGTATCATTCGTTTGCATATTTGGCATGGGGGGGGGGGGGGGGGGGGGGGCGCATACAACAACCACACCCATGCAACAAACTTTGGCCCAAACTGAATTTTTGCCATTTCCAATGAGTCAAACTGTATCTCAGGCGATTCTAAATGCTTAGTCACCGCCATAATTACCTCATTGTTTCGCATTTTTTTGACCAGGTAAAGTTAACTGCAATGTTTTTGCCAAAAAAAAATAAACATTTGAAATATTTTTTGGTATAACAACACAATAATCAATGTACATGAAACTATAAATATAGTGCAAAAGCCATCTCCCTTGTTGCACGTTTTGCTATGGGTGTAAAACGCGTTTCTTGGGGTGTATTAACTTGCCTCTGTTAAAGGCCGTGTGCTTAACACCACTAGGCTCTGTCTATGTATCTTTCAGCTCAGGAGTCGCCAGTTGCCGTATAGACAACTCACATATATTCCAAGGTCAGGTTCAAAGTAATAAAACGATACACCGATTAGTAAGTTCCAAACGATCAATATTTATTATACAATTATAATAAATACGCATGCACACACTAGGGGACTAAGCTATGACTAAACTAAGCAAACAGAATACTTAACTACACAGGAACAGGCAAGGTCAGGGAGCGAGGCCTTTGTCCGGTCTTGGTCTGCAACCTTCAGAAAGTGTGCTGGTCACTGGGGGTCTAGCGGGCTTGGTTCGCGTAGCGAGCGTCGTATTGGCACTTACGGTTCGGCGGCTGGTGCTCAACGGCTGGAGTCAGGATACACGTTGGAGTTCTTGGTCAAAGCCGGAGCACGAAACAACAGACAGGACCATGTGTGGGGTCTACTTTTATAGGGGTCCCCAATGTCCTTGCCTTTTTCCTGGGCGGGCTTACCTTCAGGTATCGATTGGATCGCTTCCAATCGATATCTTTTGAATTCCTCCAATGTGAGGGTCTTTCTCGATGGTGGGGGGCGGTTTCTATAGTGGATACTTCTGGTGCCGCTCTGTCTGGACATCCACTTAAAGTATCTTATTCAAACCCAAATGTTGCCATTGTGTGTGCCTAGATCTGGACTGCCTCATTAGTATGTAGAACGTTCTGCCATTATCACCTTTGGTTGGAGATCTTCCACCTGGCCAGAAACTGGTTTTGCTGCTTGCAAAAATGCTAATGAGTGTTTGCAGGCTGTTTGCCTTGGCTAAACTGTTTTTTCCCTGCAGTCTTAGCGATTCTCCATTTTGTTTGGTTCAGTGTCCATTTTTAGGTGGCTACAGTGGCTACACCCTCCCTCACTTACAGATCCCACCTTTATTAATCCTCTACTCTAAGCTAAACTAACCCCCCCCTCCCCTTCTGCTGACGATTAATTTTCCACAAAGAAGTCGACAAACAGTTGCCACCTCTGGGCGAACCCCAACAATGACCCTCTCAAGGCAAACTTGATTTTCTCCAAACAGAGAAAGCTAGTCGTGTCCGATAGCCAGGTCTCCGACTTCGGGGGCTTTGAGTCCCTCCAAGAGTATCCGTCTCCAGGCTACTAGGGAAACAAAGCCAGAACGTCTGCCTCTTTCGCCTCCTGGATTCCCAGGTCTTGTGACACCCCGAAAATCGCCACCTCCGAACTCAGCGCCACCCTTGTTTTTAAACACTGTGGACATGACATCTGCAAACCCCTGCCGCCTCCATACGCTCTCATGCCGGCCCCTCCCCCACCATCCACTTCCTGATCATGGCTATATTCACTGCTCAGTAATAGTTACTAAAATTTGGCAGCGCCAGCCCGTCCTCTCAGACTCCGCTCAAGCATTACTTTCCTTACCTGTGGGGTCTTGCCTCCCCAAATAAAGCCAGAGATTACTTTTTGTTGACCCGTTTTTAAAAAAAGGACCGCGGAATAAAGATGGGGAGACATTGAAACACGAACAGGAATCTCGGGAGGACCGTCATCTTCACCATCTGCACCCACCCAGCTAATGACAACAGGAGTGCATCCCATCTCCAAAAATCGTCCTTCATTTGGTCTACTACGGGCCAGGTTTAATTTATGCAGCTGGTCCCATTCCCACGCCACCTGAATGTCTAGGTACCCAAAGCTTCCCCCTACTATTCTAAATGGCAGCTTCCCCAATCGCCTCTCCTGTCCCCTCGTCTGAACCGCAAACATCTCACTTTTCCCCATATTTAGCTTATACCCCGAAAACTGGCCAAATTCCTCTAGAATCCTCAGGATTTCTTCCATCCTCTCTAATGGGTCTGATACATACAGAGAAGGTCTTCTGCATAGAGCGAGACTCTGTGCTTCCCCCCCCGACCAGCCCCTTGAGGCTGAGCAATTGCCAACGGCTCTATAGCTAGCACGAACAACAGTGGGGAGAGGGGGCATCCCTGTTCTCGTCCCCCAGTGAAGTCTAAAGATAGTCCGATGTTGTCCTATTCATCCGTACACTTGCCACAGGAGCCTGATACAGCAACCTGACCCAGTCAATAAAGCCCCGCCCAAATCCGAACTGTCCTCGTACCTCCCACAGATAATCCCATTCTACCCGATCAAAGCCTTTTCTGCATCCATTGCGATCAATACCTTCACCTCCCTACCTTCCGGGGCATCATGATCACATTTAACAACAGTCTTACATTGGCCACCAACTGCCTACCCTTAACAAACCCAGTCTGGTCCTCCCCAATAACATCCAGAACACAATCCTCAATCCTGGAGGACAAATTTTGGCCAGCAGTTTGGTGTCCACATTCAACAGCGATATCGGCCTGTAGGACCCACACAGCTCTGGGTTCTTGTCCCACTTCAGAATCAGCGAAATCATGACCTGTGACATAGTCGGGGGCAGTACCCCTCTTTCCCTTGCCTCATTGAACATCATCAACACAGGCCCCAATATCCCAGAGAACATTTTATAAAACTCCACTGGGTACCCGTCAGGCCCCGGGGCTTTACCCGCCTGCATGGCCTTCAGACCCTTTAGTATCTTCCAACCCGATCGGGACCCTCAGCCCTTCTACCAGCTCCCTGTCCACCTTTGGGAAATTCCACCCCTCCAAGTGCCTCATCCTCTCTGGCCCTGCAGGGGGTTCCGACCTATACAGCCCATTGTAGAAATCCCCAAACACCATATTTACCCCTGCTGAATCTCCAACCAGGTTCCCATCTCCGTCATTTACTTTCCCTACGTCTCTGGCTGCCACCCTCTTTCTAAGCTGCTGTGCGGCATACTCCTAGATCTTGCGTGCCCCTCCCCCCCCGCCTTTCTCAGCTGCTCCACCAACCTCCCTGTGGTTAACAAGCCTCTGCCGTTCCCTTAAAAGCCCTGCCTCTGGGGTTTCCGCATACCTCATCGATCTGTAGTATCTCCTTTGCCAGTCGGTCCATCTCTGCCTTGTCCACTTCTCCCTATGGGCCCGTATCAAGATCATCTCCCCTCTGACTACTGCCTTCAGTGCTTCCCAAACCATTGCTGCTGAAATTTCCCCCATGTCGTTGACCTGCAGGGTACATAAGAACATAAGAACTAGGAGCAGGAGTAGGCCATCTGGCCCCTCGAGCCTGCTCCGCCATTCAGTGAGATCATGGCTGATCTTTTGTGGACTCAGCTCCACTTTCCGGCCCGAACACCATAACCCTTAATCCCTTTATTCTTCAAAAAACTATCTATCTTTACCTTAACAACATGTAATGAAGGAGCCTCAACTGCTTCACTGGGCAAGGAATTCCATAGATTCACAACCCTTTGGGTGAAGAAGTTCCTCCTAAACTCAGTCCTAAATCTACTTCCCCTTATTTTGAGGCTATGTCCCCTAGTTCTGCTTTCACCCGCCAGTGGAAACAACCTGCCCGCATCTATCCTATCTATTCCCTTCATAATTTTAAATGTTTCTATAAGATCCCCCCTCATCCTTCTAAATTCCAATGAGTACAGTCCCAGTCTACTCAACCTCTCCTCATAATCCAACCCCTTCAGCTCTGGGATTAACCTAGTGAATCTCCTCTGCACACCCTCCAGTGCCAGTACGTCCTTTCTCAAGTAAGGAGACCAAAACTGAACACAATACTCCAGGTGTGGCCTCACTAACACCTTATACAATTGCAACATAACCTCCCTAGTCTTAAACTCCATCCCTCTAGCAATGAAGGACAAAATTCCATTTGCCTTCTTAATCACCTGTTGCACCTGTAAACCAGCCTTCTGTGACTCATGCACTAGCACACCCAAGTCTCTCTGCACAGCGGCATGCTTTAATATTTTATCGTTTAAATAATAATCCCGTTTGCTGTTATTCCTACCAAAATGGATAACCTCACATTTGTCAACATTGTATTCCATCTGCCAGACCCTAGCCCATTCACTTAACCTATCCAAATCCCTCTGCAGACTTCCAGTATCCTCTGCACTTTTCGCTTTACCACTCATCTTAGTGTCATCTGCAAACTTGGACACATTGCCCTTGGTCCCCAACTCCAAATCATCTATGTAAATTGTGAACAATTGTGGGCCCAACACGGATCCCTGAGCGACACCACTAGCTACTGATTGCCAACCAGAGAAACACCCATTAATCCCCACTCTTTGCTTTCTATTAATTAACCAATCCTCTATCTATGCTACTACTTTACCCTTAATGCCATGCATCTTTATCTTATGCAGCAACCTTGTGTGGCATCTTGTCAAAGTAGTTCTCAATACATTTCCTCAGCCGCTCACACACCCCTTTGTCAGCGAAAAGCCCCACGTCTAACCTCCAGTGCGGGCGCTGGTTACTGTCTTTACTAACTTGCAGGTCAACCCAGTGCGGATTTGAATCCAGTCCAGAGTGAAAGACCTGACTGACTCAGCCTTTCCTCAATCTAATCTGGTCAGCTACTCTAAGGTGCATCTCCTGCATCATTACCACGTCCACTTTCAGTCCTCCAAGATGCGTGAACACACGTGCCCTCTTGACCGGCCCATTTAACCCTTGAACATTCGAGGTGATCAGCCTAGTTGGGGGAGCTCATCAGCCCCCCCCCCACCCCCCACTTTTTGGGCCCGCCTCCAGCGCATGCTCCACCAGCCCGCCCCCAACCTTCTGTCCTTGGCCCAAATCCCTCCCTCGTCAGCAGAACATTTGCCCCCCCCCTCCTCCCGCCTAGTAACACTCTGTAATCCAACCCCTTTGATAAATCGAACATATGCACACCCCCCACTGTGCGTCCGTGAGCTAGACACCCCCCTCCCCCGCTCATACAAGCATATTCCACAACAAACAATCCCCACACAATTGCCCGATAGAAAAACACCAAAATCTAAACAAGCACACCTCCATCCCCCAACAGTGCAAATGAAAACTTTAACTCACTCAGCTCTGCCACTGGTCCCAAGTCAAGACCGAAGGCCAGAAGCCATTACAAACAGCTTCCACAAAAAAACGAAAAACAAACAACTTTTTTTTTTAAAAAAGAACAGAGAAACAAAAAGAAAAAAAAAACATGAACATTGCCGCAAAGTTCAAAAGTTCTCAGTCCACCACCAGTCCTTTCCTTTTCACGAAGTCCAGTGTGTCCTCAGGCGACTCAAAATAAAAGTGTTGTTCCTCGTACATGACCCAGAGATAGGCCGGATACAACAATCCGAACTGCAACCAGACTAGCTTGATCCTTTTTAAGAAAGGTGAAGCTTACTCTTCTCCTGGCCAGCTTCACACTCAGGTCTTGGTAGACCCGCAAGATACTATTGTCCCACTTACAGCTGTGTCTGCTTGGGAATGCGCTCCTTATCCAAGTACCTGTGGAATCTCACCACCGTTGCCCTCGGGGGGGGGGGGGGGGGGGGGGGGAGAAAAGAGTGGTCTCCCATTTGCGGTTTCCTCACGAGTGCTCTGGGAGCCCTGTCCACCTCCAAGGGTTGGGAGAATGCCCCATCTTTCAACAGCTTCTCAAACATCTGCGATGTATGCCCCAGCGTCCGCCCCTTCGGATCCCTCCAGGAGCCCAACAATTCTCAAGTTCTGCTGGCGGGACCTATTCTCTAGTGGTCCTTCTCCAGTAGCTTCTTCTGCTGGTCTCTCAGTATCCCCACCTGCAACTCCACCGCAGTTTGATGTTCTGCCTGCTCAGTCAACGCCTTCTCCACCTTCTGGATCGCCCGATCCTGGGCGTCCAATCCAAGCTCCAGCCGCTCAATCGACTTGGTTCCAAACAGTCCAGTTTCTGCTCAGCAAAGCCTTCCTTAACAACTTGCATCAGCTGCACCGTTGACCGCTAGGTCGACAAACCAGAGGCCCGGTTCTCTGCTATGCTGTCTCCCGCTGCAGCTTCAGCCCCAGCCTTCTCTCTTATGTGGGAATTCAGTACACAGTTGCCTCCGTCATCAGTTTTACAATTCAATTCCGGTAGAAAATGGGGGAAAAGTCCAAAAGTCCGACCCAAGCGGGAGCCACCAGAAGTACGATTTACTCCTTCATAGCCATAGCCGCCACTGGCGACTGTTTTTGCCAAATCTAACAGTCTGCTTTTAGTCTCTGTCCACAAGGTACTGTGTGACCATCTCCACCCCCAGAAACTTCAGAGCCTCTGAAAGAGCCATTGTCCACAACATACTCCCTACTTAACTGAAATACTGCAGTGAAATATGCTCACCCCTCACTGTCTTGAAGTTCACCAAGGTAATCCAATAGATAGACTTTTATCCCCCTCGAGCCCGGAGCCCCCAATTTGTTATGGGCCAGGGTTTAGAGAATCCCAAAGTGTATCATGGAGTTCACCTGACCCACAACTTTTACTAGATTGTGGTATGGGGAGCACATGGCCCACTCTACAGATGTGGTACAGCAAAAATGGGAAAGTATTTTTTAAAGCAAAACAATGTTTATTCTATGAACACAAGTTAACCTTTTTAATAAACATACAGCAAACATCTTAGCACCCATTAATTCAAATACAATCCCCAAAGCCTACAACACTAAGTAATCCTTAAGCTGTCCTTTTAACATCCATAAGACTTCAAAAATAACTTTAAGAGATGCACATCAGGTTAAAGTCACTACTGAGAGCATTTATTAGTTTTAAATCACCAATGGATCGATTTACAGTTTTTAGATTACAGAGACTAATGCCCCTTCTGGCTGTGACTGCAGCTATCCAGCTCTGAAAACGAAACTAAAAACACATCCTGCAGCAAACAACCTAAAACGAGTAAAAAGCTGACAGACAGCCCAGCTCCACCCACACTGACATCACTGATAAACACCCATTTCTTAAAGGTACTCTCACACGACAGCTGTTATACTCCCTTAGCAGAACCCCATCATTGTTCTACCAATGTCATTGGTACCTACGTGGACCGCAACAACTGGATCTTTACCCCCTCCACTCCATGGGCAGGATTCGCCGACCCCACCGGGTTGGAGACTTCGGAGAGGGGGTGGGGCACAAAACCTGCCCCGCCTCTCCGACATCAACTGCCGTATTCTCCGGCACCGGTTTTAGGGCGGGGCCGGGATTTACGCCGCACCGTTCGGGGGCCGTTGGCAGCCCCCCTGGCAATTCTCCGGGCCCCGATCGGCCGGGCAGCCATTGTTTCCTGGCCAGTTCCGCCGGCGTGAAATGGACATAGTCCATCACGGTGGGATTTGGCTTGTAGGGGACGCGCGGGGGATCCAGCCCTTGGGGGAGGGGCCCCACGGTGGCCTGGCCCGCGATCAGGGCCCACCGATCTGCAGGCTGGCTTGTGCCGTGGATGTACTCTTTCCTTCCGCGCCGGCTTCTGTAGGGCTCCACCATGGCCGGCGTGGAGAAGAACCCCCCCCGCGCAGGAAACACGCCGGCCGGTCAGATGTGCAGAACTGTGCCGGTGGTTCTGCACATGCACCAGCCCTTCGGCGCTGGTTGGCACGGCACCAATCCCTCTGGCGCTGGTCTAGCCCCTGGATGTGCGGAGGATACTGCACCTTCCAGTTGGTCTGACGCCGGAGTGGTTCATGCCACTCTTGGCGCCGGTGTCAGACCATCCGGCCACTTGCAGGACAATCCCGCCCCACATTCCTCCGCAGCCCAGATGAGAT
This sequence comes from Scyliorhinus canicula, assembly GCF_902713615.1. Classification (NCBI taxonomy): domain Eukaryota; kingdom Metazoa; phylum Chordata; class Chondrichthyes; order Carcharhiniformes; family Scyliorhinidae; genus Scyliorhinus; species Scyliorhinus canicula. Next base: position 128,564,878 of record NC_052158.1, on the reverse strand, counting down.
ATCGAAAACCTGAGCACCAAGCAACACAACCTTCGGGATTCTTGATCCTGGTCGCAGAGAATGCCCCTAACTGTACTGCCTCCAATTGCAACTACATTTCCTTTCTCTCCTTCTACTTGAATGGCACCCTGTACCACGATGCCGTGGTCAGTTTCCTCCTCTTCGCTTCAGTCCCTGTTCCTGTCCATCCAGGGAGCAAGAATGTCAAACCTCTCAGACAGAGGCAAGGACTGACGTTCCTGCCACCCTACCAACTAGATTCTTCAACCTGCCTCACTCACAGCCAAATCCTCCTGCACCTGACCACTGTCTGATTCAAGGTAGTTAATCTACAGGGTATGACTGTCTCCTGAACCACAGTGACCAGGTACCTCTCCCCCTCCTGGATGTGTTGCAGTGTCTGAAGCTCAGACTCCAGCTCATCAACTCTGAGCCAGAGTTCCTCAAGCAACCAATACTTACTGCAGATGTGGTCACTGGGAAATAGAGTGGGGTCCACCAGCTCCCACATCATACACGAATAACACATCGCCTAACCCTCCATCTCTTGTTTAATTATTTTTAAAACTTCTAAAAAATTTTTTCATTGTATTTCTCCTATTACCTCAGTCTCAAAGCAATTTATTACCTGTAATTTGAAGTGGATTTGTAAATCCAGCACAGTTTTCCTGTGAGCTAATCAAATCACAGCCCTCCTGTGATGTAACCTTTCAGTTTTTCCCCCAGTTGGTAAACTCAGTCAGTGAATCAGTAAAAGAGAGAGAATCTCCTATCTTCCTATGCTGCTCTCCCCTGAACTGCTCAGCTTCCTCAAATCAATCAATTAAGTCCCTAACCTCACTAAAACAATGACTTGCAATTCAGTCTAGTTTGAAAAATACCCACCAGGACTTACTCATCAGTCAGCTGCACACTTTGTAAACCCCCAGTTCCCCACATGCTCTTTGAGGAAATGAAAGGAGCACCTTGCTCCCTCCTCACCAAGCTCCCTCCATCACAAAACTTCCACTTTAGCACTCTCATGCAGCCTGAAGTCAGTATTGTAAGATGGCCCAGTTTTATACTGTCTGACTCCAGCCTCTGAAAACTGGCTTAATCCAATTAACCAATTAACAACATGCAGCTGCAAGCAGAACCTGAGTGAACTCTGTTTAAAGCTGGTTTAAAACTCACCGGGCGCGATTCTCCGCCCCCCCCACGCCGGGTGGGAGAATAGCGGGAGGGCCTCCTGTCATTTTTCACACCCTCCTGCTATTCTTCCCCCCTCCACCCACGCCACGAATCGCCGCTCGCCGTTTTTTACGGCGAGCAGCGATTCTCCGAGGCCGATGGGCTGAGCGGCTGGCCCTTCACGCCCGTTTCACCACGGCAGCAAACACACCTGCTCGCTGCCTTCGTGAAATGGGCGGCAGATGCCCGTTTGGGGCATCTAGAGTCCCGATTGGCACAGGAGCACCACGACTGAGGGGACAGGCCCGCGATCGGTGCCCACCGATCGTCGGGCCAGCGTCCAAAGCAGATGCACTCTTTCCCCTCCGCCGCCCGGCAAGATCAAGCCGCCACGTCTTGCCGGGTGGCTGAGGAGAAAGATGGCAACTGCGCATCCGCGGGTTGGCGTTGTCCAACCTGTGCATGCGCGGCTGACGTCATCGGCCGCGTCAGCCGCCGTGACGCTTGACGTGCGGCCTTGACGACCGTCATCAAGGCCGCGCCGCCGTGATGCACGGGGCCGCGCTCCTAGCCCCCGGGGGGGGGGGGGGGGGAGAATCGGCCCCGGAAGTGGCCGTGAAAGCTGCCGTGGGACTGCGGAGAATCTCGCCCGGACCTTCATCCAATCCAAACAGTAATTTTTAAGTTAATTTACTAAATCCAAGTAAATCTAGACTTTAGATAGAAATTAACCCTTAATTTTCTTCAGTCACTAAACTCCCACAGTTTTATACTGTCTGACTCCATTCTCTGGAAACTGGCTTAATCCAGTTAACTAATTAACAAATTGCAACTGCAAGCAGAGCCTGAGTGAACATTTTATAAAGCTGGTTTAAAACTTGACTTCTTCCGACCCAAACAGTAACTTTTAAGTTAATTTACTAAATAAAAGTAAGTCTTGACTTCAGATAGATATTAACCCTTAATTTCCCTCAGTCACAAAACCCCCACATGGGAATCTGTCATTGTTCGCTAACCATCATCTATGATGGTAATTCCTGTTGATAAGAAAGTAAAAACAATCGCAGGTCATTAACGTTTTGAATATTGAGGCACAAGACAATCTAGAATGCATTTCAAGACAGTTACACGTTGGGATTGAGCTAAAAGGCAGGTCTGGATTTGCTTCTGTGATTCTCCAACCAACGCAACTTGTCAATTGTCATGACAACAGATCATAAGCCTAAATTACTTACGGACATATTGAATTTTAAGTAAGACATGAGTCTTCAACAAAGGACATACAAGCAAAAACTAGCTGAGACTGTAACCACTTGCTAGAATTCCTGTGTGGTTATGTTTGACCAACTAGTCCAGAGAGAACAAAATGTCATTTATTTTCAGACAGGGACCCTTCAAAACAAGAGATGCAATGCAAAAAATGGAGGTTGATTATCATCTCAGCAGAAATCATCTCCTGTGAGCTAGATCTCATATGGTGGATGTGATGTGAATTGAAAGAAAGTAGTCTGGCTGAGAGATATGTATGTGTCTTCCCTTTCCAGGAATATATAAGAAAATGGGTTTAAAAACCCACTGCAACCCTGGTTTTTGTGTTCTCGTCTGATGTTCAGTTCCATTGTGCTAGTGTGTGCTGTGAAGGTGACATCCACTAGTATCCCTGTGCTTGCAGGAAAAAAATGTCTCTCTCATTGCTGGAAGCAAGTCAGAGATCAGCAAAGCCACAGTCGAAAATGAAATGGGACAACTCCTTTCACTTAACCTGCAGAATCAATAAGTAATTGTAAAATTAACAGATAGATAACTGCTTACATCTTTCCCAAAAAATAAGACTGAAATTAGATATGATCACTACAAAAGCAATAGAAACATAGAAAATAGGAGCAGGAGGAGGCCATTTCAAGCCTGCTCCACCATTCATTATGATCATGGCTGATCATCCAATTCAATAGCAAATCCTGCTTTCCCCCCATATCCTATTATCCCCTTCGCCCTAAGTGCTGTATCTAACTGCTTCTTGAAAACATGCAATGTTTTGGCCTCAACTACCCTGTGATAATGAATTCCGCAGGCCGACCACTTTCCTCATCTCTGCCCTAAATGGTCTACCGCGTATCCTCAGACTGTGACCTCTGGTTCTGGACAAACCCACCATTGGGAATATCCTTCCTGCATCTACCCTATCTAGTCCTTTTAGAATTTTATACGTTTCTATGAGATCCCCCCTTATTCTTCTGAACACCAGCGAAAACAATTCTAGCCGATTCAATCTCTCCTAGTACGTCAGTCCCGCCACCCCCAGAGTCAGTAAACCAAAGGTGGAAGAGAAACGTGAAGATATATCAAATGTAAAGAGCTGTGAAGTAATGTCAGTTATTATTTCTTTTAAAAAAAATAAAAATTTAGAGTACCCAATAATTTTTTTCCAATTAAGGGGCAATTTAGTGTCTCCAATCTGGGCAGCATTGTAGCATTGTGGTTGGCACAATTGCTTCACAGCTCTAGGGTCCCAGGTTTGATTCCCGGCTTGGGTCACTGTGCGGAGTCTACACGTTCTCCCCGTGTGTGTGTGGGTTTCCTCCCGGTGCTCCGGTTTCCTCCCACAGTCCAAAGATATGCAGGTTAGGTGGATTGGCCATGCTAAATTGCCCTTAGTGTTGGGTGCGGTTACTGGCCTATTGGGATAGAGTGGAAGTGTGGGCTTGGGTAGCGTGCTCTTTCCAAGAGCCGGTGCAGACTCGATGGACCGAATGGCCTCCTTCTGAACTGTAAATTCTATGATTTTATTCTCGATGATTCAGTCCATCGAGTCTGCACCGGCCCTCAGAAAGACCACCCCCCTCAAGCCCAAGCCGCCACCATGTCCCCATAACCCAGAACCCCTCCGAACCTTTAGAAAACAAAGGGGCAATTTAGCATGACTAATCCACCTAACCTGCACTTCTTTTGACTGTGGGAGGAAACCGGAGTACCCGGAGGAAACCCATGCAGACACGGGGAGAAAGTGCAGTCACCCAGGGCCAAAATTGAACCCGAATTGTGGGGCTGTGAGACAACAATGCTAGCCACTGTGTCACCGTGCGGCCCATAAATACCATTTGAAAGGAAATAATGACAGTGATACTACACATACCGCAGACACATAGACATCTTCAACAGTGCAAGGCTCTATTTGGTATGGAAGTACCTCTTAAATTATGCATTAGAAAGTGGTAACTAGCTGGTGCTCGGGATCTATTTTTATACTTGGTACAACTAGGTAGCGTTTTGAATGTGATACTAATGCCTGTCTAATTCTAAGTTTTATTGTTTAGATAGTTAAGTGTTTTATGTGTTGTATGATGCAAATAATTGTGCTGTGTGAGTCCTGGCATTTAGAAAATAGGATTCATAAACGTTTCAAATATTTTCATGGTTTCTTCGTTTTTAATTGTGTTTGCTGCAATAGTATGACTGTGAATTATGGAATACCTCTTAAGTTCTTTGGAAACAGTGCTGATTTGACCTTGGTCCAAACAAGGAACAGGAAAATCAGCCAAACATCCTGTTCCCAATTACTGTCCAATGACTCTTGCTTGGATCAGGATGTGACAATGGGGATTGACCATAAACCATTTTCTCACTTCACAGAATAAATGTGAGGAACAACAGCTTGAAGTACCAGAAAGCACCAGCTACAAAATAATGTGATGTGATGAAATGTGGAAATCCATGACTATAATACGATCTGCCATAAAGTTTTCAGTATTGCTGTGAGAATGAATGTTTAGCTCATTAAAAATGATGAAAAAATATTGTCATGGGTGCAGTGCTAATACACTTGGGTTTATTTATTTTTGTTGTGAAATGAATGTAATTGCCAGATAATATTGATCAAATAAATGCAAGGGTGATAGTGTGGCAAATTGCAGTTTGCAACCTTGGCTTGGTTATATATTTATGCATCTATATGATGCATATAGATGACCAAGTGCAGATTCCCCGCAGCCCCCCATCATTTCAAGTCTTTTCACTCTCTCCCCTTGGCTCTCTCACTTTCTTTTCTTCTTCCTTCGCATTTCTCACATACACACTCACGGAGTCTTGCTATATCAGGGTTTTTTTTCTTGAACAGTTGTCCTCTGAGGTTGATGCGTACTAAGGCACCATCAACACTGTAAAAAAAATAATAACACTGCATACTGCATATGATATCTGACTGTAAAGCAAGAATTGTAGTGGTAAAATGGCCATTTGTCTAAAAACATTATGGCAGAGAGCATGCAGACACGCCGACTTTCCAGGTTACATTGCGTGAGTTATGATTTTTGGGTAAAATTATGTCCCTCTTGAGATCTTGCAAGAGTACTCAGATATCTTGTGGATTTCCTGCACACGTTGCTGAAAGATCGGTGAGGCCCGCAGAGATGGGAAACTGGCAGCAGTCATGTGAGAGAGTCCGCAATTGTGCTAAGACGGAGGCCCAAGGGTGATAAAGTAAGTGCAATCTGTCAGTGATGTCTGCTTTTGAAGTCCGCACGTGTGGGTATGGGGGTTACTTGGGAAGTTGGGGCTCCAGATCAGTTCCCATATCTTTCTTGTTCAGTGCCTCATTCTACGATGTGGTTCCCTGGGTGTGAGCAGCCACCTTATAACTTGCTCAGGATTCAATTTTTCATGTATTAACTACATATTGAATGTGAGTGGATTTTATAAACTCATTTCTGTTTCCAGTGGTGTTACTGGATAGTAAGCTGGAGCAGGTGTGATTTATTTTAATTTCTCTCTTTCCAACCCAGGAATTCTGAGGCCAGTAGCGATGTTCTTACAGCTTTGCCTGCCAAAGATGACATGAAGATATGAGCATAGGAAACTTCCTAATCTTTGTATGTGTGAGCAATTCACAACACAAGGCATTTACAGCAATGGCAATTTGAGTTCATATGAAGCCCTTAATGTCAGAAAATTATCCTACAGGTGGGAGGTGGGGAGAGGAAAAACAATAAAAGAAATGGGGATGTATATCAAGAGCTATTGTCAATATTAAGAGACATGAGCAAATATTTAGTTCAAAAGCTGAGATTTCAGAAAATTTTTAAAGGTGAAGAAGTGGAAGTGTTTATGGAGGCAACGTCACAAAGTAGTACATACACATTGTCAATTTAGGTGAACACGTCATGATATATCGGGATGGTGAGGAAGTGGAGGCTGCAGGTCAGTTACTGTGTATCGGCCTAAAGTAGTAAGTTATTTGTAGATTATTCAATTGTTGAGGCCAGAATGTCCCTGGCCGCTGCTCTTGTGTCTGTGCTTGGTTCTCTGGGTGTAGCCAAGCAGTGCATGGACCCTTAATGAAGAGGAAAGGACGGACAGAGTTTCTGCTCCCAAATATTCATAGTTCATAGAATTTACAGTGAAGGAGGCCATTCAGCCCATCGAGTCTGCATCGACCCTTGGAAAGAGCACCCTACCCAAGCCCACACCTTCATCCTATCCCTGTAACAGTAATCCCACCAAATCCTTTTGGACACTAAGGGCAATTTAACATGGTTAATCTACCTAACCCGCACATCTTTGGACTATGGGAGGAAACCGAAGCACCCGGCGGAAACCCACGCAGACACAGGGAGAACGTACTGACTCCGCACAGACAGTGACCCAATCGGGAATCAAACCTGGGACCCTGGAGCTGTGAAGCAACTGTGCTAACCAATATGCTACCGTGTTGCCCTATTCTCAAGTGATTTCTACCAGAAAGTTCATACAGGAATAGGTTTGTGTGCAAATAGTGGGTGAAAATGTGAAGATCATGCTGAACTCTGATGCCCTTCATGATTGAATATCTGGCTGTAGGATTACTTGGATGAGATACCAGTTGCACTGTTATCCCATAAAGAGGCAATGCCTACAATTAGTGGATGGGGTAGTGGTTGTGAGGGGCGGTGGGGGGTTGGAGGTGAGCTTGGGAGAGTATGTTCTTGTGCAAATCTTTGTGTTTTGAATTTGGCAACACAACAGTTTCACTTTTTTACTGTTTTAGTTTTGAGAAACTGTTTGTTCAGGAGGTCATCTGCATTGACGCTTACTGCTATTTTTGTAAAGGCGATTGTTTAGGACTTTGGGAGCGCAATAATTGTATAGTGCATTGCTACATTTGACTTAAAATGCACATAATTGGGAATAATTAACTGGTTATTTCACTTTTAATAAATATCCCACTCAGTCAAAGCCATCCTCTTGCCTCCCGTAGTTTGGATTCAGATGTAGTGCAGAATGAAATGAAAATTGTGCATACAGTCCCATGTTGGAGGAAGAAAGCGCTGGCAATGTGGGAAACTCGTTGATGCCATGTGAATTATTAATGTTTTGGAATCTGAAAATGCTGCATTTGCATATTTGTATGGTGCTCTGAGATTGAGATAAAGAGATATTGTTTGGGACTGTAGGGAGCAGTGGCTTGTCTGATTTACTGGGAGGAAAACTTTATTCCTAGCATCCTGCCTCTCTGTTGTTTTGCTCTTGACTACAATACAAACACAGGAAAAGCAAATCAAAGCAAATAAACTAGCTTTTCATATTTTTAAGACTTGGAGCATTACCAAGATCTCTTGAGGATTTGTATGCAAAGCTGGCTGGAGGACCCTTATTCTCAAAGCTAGATATGAGCATATCTACAGCTGTAGCTGGACGAAGAGTTGCAAAACTTCCCAACGATAAACACCCTGAAGGGCCTTTTTCAGTATACAAGATTACCCTTCGTCAGCCTGTGCGATATTCCAGAGGACAATGGAGAATATATATATATTTTAAATTAATTTAGTGTACCCAATTCATTTTTTTCCAAATTAAGGGGCAATTTTAGCATGTTCAATCCAACTACCTTGAACATCTTTGGGTTGTGGGGGCGAAACCCACGCAAACACGGGGAGAATGTGCAAACTCCACACGGACAGTGACCCAGAGCCGGGATCGAACCTGGGACCTCGGCGCCGTGAGGCAACAAGGCTAACGCACTGTGCCACCGTGCTGTCCCCAATGGAGAATATATGACAAGGGTTACCACAGTTCGCCATTTACCTGGACAACGTCCTCATTACGGGAAAAACAGGGGCAGAATACCTGCAAAACCTGGAGGAAGTCCATAGGAGGTTTTCAGCAGCGGGAGTGCGCGGAAAGAGGGAGAAATGTGTTTTTCTAGCACCTCAAGTAACTTATCTGGGGTACAAGGTTGACAAAGTCAGAGTTACATCCTTTGGAGGATTGGGTGAGGGCGATTAAAGATGCCCCTGCCCCCACGACAGTCCAGGGGTTAAGATATTTTTTCGGACCGGTGACATACTATGGAAAGTTCATACAGAACAACGCTTCCATCCTGGACCCCCGTACCAATTACTAAAAAAAGGGGCAAGCCTGGGAATGGTTTGTCGGCCAAGACAGGGCTTTCAAGAAGATCAGAAAACGTCTTGGCACACAATGACCGCAGGAAAAAATTGGTGCTCACTTGCGACGCGTCTCCATATGGTGTTGGTACAATTCTGGCACACAAGGGCAGCCTATAACGTTTGCTGCCAGGACATTAGCAGCTGCAGAATGAACGTACCCCTAAATTGTAAAAGAAGGTCTGGATGTGATCTTCGCGGTGAACAAATTTCACTAGTACTTGTATGGGCCGCAATTCACAATAATCATAGACCACAAGCCATTGCTGGGTTTGTTGAAAGAAGATAAGGTGGTGCCACCAATAGCTTTGGCCGGGATACAACACAACTGGCAGCATACCAATGTCAACTGGAGCATCGGCCGGGAACCCGGTTAGCAAACGCCAATGCATGAAGCTGGCTGCCATTACCAGATACCCCATCATTGGTACCCAGAATAGAAGAAATGGTGATGACACTGCATTTTCTGGATACCCTTCCAGTGGCCGCACAAAACATTAGTTTGTGGACACAAAGGGATCCGGTTTTAGCAAAAATAGAACACATGGTGCAAACCGAGAAGATGGAAAGACTGGTCCAGGTGGAATTCCACCCCTACTGGAGCAGAAGAGAGCAAATCACTGTGGAAGACGGGATACGGCTCTGGAGAGATCGAGTAATAGTTCCCAAGTCAAGGCTGTTGAGCCATTCTGGCTGAACTACATCAGTGAAGATTTTGGCCAGGAGCTATGCCTGGTGGTCAGGCCTGGACACAGACATAGCGGCATTGGTAGGTTGGTGCCAAAAATGCCAACAAGGGCAGAAGGTGCCACTGGCAGCCCCGTAGCACCCATGGGAATGGCCGGGTAGATCATGATCGCGACTTCATGACGATTTTGCAGGCTTGTTTATGTGTTCAATGTTTTTTGTGATGGTAGATGCCCATTCTAAATGGCTGGATGTCTACAAAGTGAACGTGGCAAATACAACAGCAACCATCGAAAAACTTTGCACCTCGTTTGCAACACATGGGGCGCGATTCTCCGCACCCCACGCTGGGGGGGGGGGGGAGAATCGCGGGAGGGCCGGGCGAATCACGACACGCCGCCCTGGCACGCCCCGCGATTCTCCCACCCCCCCCCCCCCCCCCCAAATGGCGTGTCACGTTTTCTGACAGGCCGCTTGGAGAATCGCCGCTGGCCGTTTCTCACGGCGAGGCGATTCTCCGGCCCGAATGGGCCGAGCGGCCTGTCGAATCCGACAGGTTCACGCTGGCGCAAACCACACCTGGTCGCTGCCGGCGTGAACAGCGCGCGACCTCTGTGTTTGGGGCCTGTGGGGGGCGGAGGGAGGATCGAGCACCACGGGGGTGCTCATTGGATTGGATTGGATTGGATTTGTTTATTGTCACGTGTACCGAGGTACAGTGAAAAGTATTTTTCTGCAAGCAGCTCAACAGATCATTCAGTACATGGAAGAAAAGGGAATTAAACAAAATTCAAGAAAATACATAATAGGCAACACAAGATATACAATGTAACTACATAAGCATTGGCATCGGATGTAGATGGAGTCCATGGATGGGAGGCAGGTTCGTGTGATGGACTGGGAGGTATTCACGACTCTCTGAATTTCCTTGCGGTCCTGGGCCGAGCAGTTGCCATACCAGGCTGTGATGCAGCCGAATAGGATGCTTTCTATGGTGCATCTGTAAAAGTTGGTAAGGGTTAATGTGGACATGCCGAATTTCCTTAGTTTCCTGAGGAAGTATAGGCGCTGTTGTGCTTTCTTGGTGATAGCGTCGACGTGAGTGGACCAGGACAGATGTCTGGTGATGTGCACCCCTAGGAATTTGAAACTGGTAACCATCTCCACCTCGGCCCCGTTGATGCTGACAGGGGTGTGTACAATACTTTGCTTCCTGAAGTCGATGACCAGCTCTTTAGTTTTGCTGGCATTGAGGGAGAGATTGTTGTTGTTACACCACTCCACTAAGTTCTCTATCTCCCTCCTGTATTCTGACTCGTCGTTATTCGAGATCCGGCCCACTATGGTCGTATCGTCAGCAAACGTGTAGATGGAGTTGGAACCAAGTTTTGCCACGCAGTCGTGTGTGTTCAGGGAGTAGAGTAGGGGGCTAAGTACGCAGCCTTGTGAGGCACCGATATTGAGGACTATTGTGGAGGAGGTGTTGGTGTTCATTCTTACTGATTGTGGTCTGTTGGTCAGAAAATCAAGGTTCCAGTTGCAGAGTGGAGAGCCAAGTCCTAGGTTTTGGAGCTTTGATATGAGCTTGGCTGGGATTATGGTGTTGAAGGCGGAGCTGTAGTCAATAAATAGGAGTCTGATGTAGGAGTCCTTGTTTTTGAGATGCTCTAGGGATGAGTGTAGGGCCAGGGAATTGGCGTCTGATGTGGACCGATTGCGACAGTATGCGAATTGAAGTGGTTCAAGGCGTTCCGGGAGTATGGAGGTGATGCGCTTCATGATCAGCCTCTCTAAGCACTTCATTACAACTGACGTCAGGGCCACCGGGCGGTAGTCATTGAGGCACGTTGCCTGGTTCTTCTTTGGTACCGGTATGATGGTGGTCTTCTTGAAGCAGGTGGGGACCTTGGAGTGGAGTAGGGATAGGTTAAAGATGTCTGCGAATACCTCTGCCAGCTGGTCTGCGCAGGCTCTGAGTGCACGACCAGGGATCCCGTCCGGGCCCGTCGCCTTCCATGGGTTCACTTTCAAGAAGGCCGATCTGACTTCGGAAACTGTGATGGTGGGTATGGGTGAATTATGGTCTGCTGGGGCACTCGACAGCGGTTTGTTGGTTACCTGCTCAAACCGAGCATAGAATGGATTAAGTTCATCAGGGAGGGGTGCGCTGCTGCCAGAGATACTGCTTGGCTTCGCTTTGTAGCCCGTTATGTTGATTAGTCCTTGCCACAACCGCCGAGAGTCTGTCTGTGATTCTAGCTTAGTTTAATATTCTCTCTTGGCATCTCGGATGGCTTTGCGGAGGTCGTACCTGGATTTCTTGTATTGGACAGGGTCGTCTGCCTTGAACGCCTCAGATCTGTCCTTCAGTAGCGAGTCAATCTCGTGGTTGAGCCATGGTTTCCGGTTGGGGAACGTACATACTGCTTTCTTTGGCACGCAGTCGTCCACACTTTTGCTGATGAAGTCTGTGACGGTGGTGGCATGCTCATTTAAGTTAGTCGCTGAGTTCTTAAATATGGACCAGTCCACTGTCTCTAAGAAGTCACGTAAGAACTCTTCTGTCTCCTCGGACCAGCACTGCACAACCTTCTTAGCTGGATCTTCCCGTTTGAGTTTCTGCTTGTAAGCCGGGAGAAGGAGCACAGTCTTACGGTCTGATTTCCCAAAATGCGGTCGGGGGATGGAACGGTAGGCGCCCTTGATTTTTGAGTAGCAGTGGTCAAGAGTGTTGTCGCCCCTGGTGGGACAGGAGATGTGCTGGTGGAATTTTGGCAGTACGCTTTTGAGGTTGGCTTTGTTGAAGTCTCCGACCACGATGAACAAGGCCTCCGGGTGTTCTGTTTCATAGTTGTTTATGACTGTGTACAGTTCATCCAGCGTCATCCTCACTTCTGCCTGGGGTGGGATGTAGACCGCTGTGATAATGGCTGAAGTGAACTCGCGTGGAAGATAGTATGGGCGGCACTTTACGGACAAGTATTCCAGGTCTGGGGAGCAGTAGGTCGCCAGGGTCGCCATATCCAAGCACCAGGAGGAGTTGATGAGGAGGCAAACACCTCCACCCTTCGCTTTGCCTGAAGATGCCGTGCGGTCCGCCCGGTGAATAGAGAAGCCTTCAGGTTGTATGGCACAGTCCGGTGAGGCGGGGGTGAGCCATGTCTCTGTGAAACATGAGATGTCTGGCCCGCGATCGGTGCCCACCGATCATCGGGCCGGCGTCTCTAAAAGACGCACTCTTTTCCCTCTGCCGCCCCGCAAGATCAAGCCGCCATATCTTGCGGGGCAGCGGAGGGGAAGACGGCAACCGCACATGCGCGGGTTGGCGCCGGCCAACCTGCGCGGCTGACGTCACTTAGGCGCCGCCGGCCGCGTCATTCCCGGTGGGCTGCTTTGACGCAAGCGTCAAGGCCCGGTGCCCGAGATTCACGCGCCGCCGCTCCTAGCCCCCCCCGGGGGGGGGAATAGGGGGCGAGGAGCGGCCTCCGACGCCGGAGTGAAACACTCCGGGTTTCACTCCGGCGTCGGCTGTTTGTCTCCCTTTGGGAGAATCGCGGCCATGGTATCCCGGAGGTGTTAGTTTCAGATAATGAATCGATTTTCACCAGCCAGGAGTTCACAAAATTCATGAAGTGGTGAATGTGAAAATCTATGCCCCCTGGTGACTGACCCCTCCACCCTGGGAAAGAGTGTTTGCCCATCCACTTTATCCAGGCCCCTCATAATCTTGTAGACTTCTATCAGATCACCCCTCAACCTCCTTCGTTTTAATGAAAACATTCGGAGTCTATTCAGCCTCTCCACATAGTTAACACCCTCCAAACCAAGCAACATCCTGGTAAACCTCCTCTGCACCCTCTCCAATGCCTTCACAACCTACTGGTAGTGTGGCAGCCAGAATTGTGTGCAATATTCCAAGTGTTGTCTTACCAAGGTTCCATACAACTGTAGCATGACTTGGCAATTTTTAAACTCGATGCTCCATCAAATGAAGGCAAGCATTCCGTTGCTTTCTTGACTACCTTGTCCACTTGTGTTGCCACCTTCAAAGATCTGTGGACCTGTACGCCGAGATCTCGACTTTCTATATTCCTAAGAGTTTTGCCACAGTTTTACAAATTAAAAAATAGTTTGGGGTTCTCGTCCATTATTTTAACAGTTGGGGTCTGCATTGGTATCCTAATAATGCCTACCTGGATACAATGGGCTCAGTCTCATCCAGGGTTTCATAAACCTTTTGAGGCACAGAATCTCTGGTAATCTCCCAAGATCACCGGGGAATCCCAAACGTTCTCATGATGTCGATGTCCTTTTCTGCCATGAAATTGGTGCAACAGAAATTGAATGTTAACAATCTTTCTGAGTTATATCAAGCATATATTAGAAAGTCACACAGTCACAAATACATTTGCCGGCTACATGGTCCCTCACATTAACCCGTGGCCAAGCCAACCTCCCATGGCCCCTGAAAGTAGCACCCACATTATGATAAGCTAATCTGGTGGGCGGCATGTGGAGCAGTGGTTAGCACTGGGACTGTGGCGCTTGAGGACCTGGGTTCGAATGCCGGCCCTGGGTCACTGTCCGTGTGGAGTTTGCACGTTCTCCCCATGTCGACGTGGATTTCACCCTCACAACCCAAAGATTAGGTGGATTGGCCACGGTAAATTGCCCCTTAATTGGGAAAAAATAATAATTGGGTACTCTAAATTTTAAAAAATAGAGTAGCTACTCTATTTCATAGAATCATTGAATTTACAGTGTAGAAGGAGATCATTCAGCCCATCGAGGCTGCACCGGCCCTTGGAAAGAGCATCCTACTTAAGACCCATGCCTCCACCTTATCCCCTCTCTCGCGCATTCACACTTCTCCCTCTCACACCTCTCCCACATACTCACCCCTATCTATCTCTCTCTCACACACTCACCCCGCTCTCACATACTCATCTCTCTGTTTCACACAGCAACTTCTCTTTCTCACACTCACATTCATCTCTCTCTCGTACACACTCATCCCTCACTCACGGATGCACACACTCATCTTCACACACTCACACTCTCTCCCTCACACTCTCATCTTTCCCATCTCTCCCCATCACTCTCATCTCTCCCTCACATTTACTCACCTCACTAACACACACACATCCCTCTGTCATATGTGCACACACACACGTCTCTCTCACGCACGCGCTCATCTCTCTCGCGCGCACTACTCTCACGCGCGCTACTCTATCTCTCGCGCGTACTACTCTCTCTATCGCGCTCCTCTCTCGTGTGCTCCTCACTCTCTCTCTTGCGCTCCTCTCTCTTGCGAGTGCTCCGCTCTCTTTCTCTCTCCCGCACGCTCATGTCTCTCGAGTGCACGCTTGTGTCTCTCGAGCGCGTGCTCGTGTGTCTCCTGAGCGCGCGCTCTTCTATTTCTTGCATACTCGTCTCTCTCTTTCGAGCGTTCGGCTCTCGAGCGCTGTGCACTTGTCTCTCGTGCCCGAGCGCTCGGCTCACTCTTGCTCATGCACACTCGTATCTCTCTCTTTATTGCGCGTGCTCAGCTATCTCTCTCTCGCACGCTCTCGTCTCTCTTTTTCTCTCGTGCACGTTGTCTTTCTCTCTCTCTCTCGCTCTCTCTCTCTCACTTGCTCGTCTCTCACGAGCGTTCTTCTCTCTTGTGCGCTGGCCTCTCTCTCTCTCTCTCTCGCACGCACCCCTCTCTCTTGTGCGTGCTTGTCTCTCACTCGCTCATCTCTCTCACTCGCTCGTCTCTCTCACTCGCTCGTCTCTCTCACTCGCTCGTCTCTCTCACTCGCTCGTCTCTCTCACTCGCTCGTCTCTCCCACGAGCGCTCCTCTCTCTTGCGCGCTCGTCTCGCTCACTCTCACGTATGCTCCTCTCTCTCACGCACTGCTCTATCGCACGTGCGCTCATGTCTCTCTATTTTTCGTGCGCTCATCTCTCTCCCTCGCACATGCTCTTCTCTATCTCGTGCGAGCTCCTCTATCTCGAGTGCGTTCGTCTCTCACTCTCGTTCGTGTTCATCTCTCTCTCTCTCACTCGCTCGTCTCTCTCTCTCACGAGTGCTCCACCCTTGCACGCTCGTCTCTCTCGTGCGTGCTCGTCTCTCTCATGTGCGCGCGTCTCTCTAATGTGCGCTCATCTCTCTTGTGCGTGCTTGTCTCTCACTCTCGTTCGCGCTCGTCTCTCTCAAGCTCTCTCACTCGCTCGTCTCTTTCTCACGAGTGCTCCTCTCTCTCCCTTGCATGCTCGTCTCTCTCGTGCGTGCTTGTCTCTCTCTCTCTCGTACGTGCTCGTCTCTCACTCGCTCATCTCTCTCACGAGTGCTGCTCCCTCCCTTGCACGCTCGTTTCTCTCTCTCTCATGCGTGCTCGTCTCTCTCGTGCGTACTTGTCTCTCTCTCTCTCACCTCGTGCGCGAGAGACAGGGAGAGGATCGGGCGTGCGCATGCGAGAGACGGGGAGAGGATCGGTTGTGTGCGAGAGATGGGGGGAGGTTCGGGCGTGCGAGACAGACGGGGAGAAGATCGGGCGCGCGCGAGAGACGGGGGGAGGTTCGGGCGTGCGAGACAGACGGGGAGAAGATCGGGCGCGCGCGAGAGACAGGGAGAAGATCGGGCGCGCGCGAGAGACGGGGAGAAGATCGGGCGCGCGCGAGAGACGGGGAGAAGATCGGGCGCGTGCGAGAGACGGGGAGAAGATCGGGCGCACGTGAGAGACGGGGAGAAGATCGGGCGCGCGCGAGAGATGGGAGAGGATCGGGCACACACACACGCGAGAGACGATCGAGTGCGCGCGCGAGACGGGGAGAGGATCGGGCTCATGTGCGAGAGAGATGGGAAGAGGATCGGTCGCGCGAAAGACGCGGGGTGGGGTGTGTGGAATGCACTGCCAGCAGAGGTGGTGGAGTCATTAGGGACATTTAAGCGATTCTTGGACAGGCACATGGACAGCAGTAAATTGAAGGAGTGTAGGTTAGGTTGATCTTAGATTAGGATAAATGACCGGCACAACATCGTGGGCCGAAGGGTCTGTACTATGCTGCACTGTTCTATGCTCTAGATGAGCGCTCGAGAGAGAGAGACACACTCGAGAGAGACTGACGAGGGCGTGAGAGACAAGTGTGCGCGAGAGGGAGACGAGCGCATGGGAGAGGGAAAGAAGAGCATGTGTGAGAGAGAGATAGAGACGAGAACACAGGCATGGGAGGCGAGAGAGAGAGACTAGTGCATGAGAGAGAGAGACGAGCGCTTGCATGAGAGACGAGCGCGTGGACACGAGAGACAAGTGCACACACGAGAGAGCGCGCGTGAGAGAGAGTCAAGATCGCGTGAGAGAGAGATGAGCTCGCACGCACGAGAGAAAGAGAGAGACAGACAGAGATAGAGAGACAGCTCGCGCGCGACAGAGAGGAGCCCGCGCGCTGGCAAGGGAGACACGATCGAGCGAGAGAGAGGAGCACGCGCGTGCCTCTCGCGCATGTGCGATCCTCTCTCTGCCTCTTCTCTCCCCCACCATTCCCCCTCTCTCACCCACCATCTCCCCCCCTCTCCCCCACCATCTCCCCCTCTCTCCCCCACCATCTCCCCCTCCCTCCCCCACCATCTCACCCTCTCCCCACAACATCTCCCCCTCTTTCCCCCCACCATCTCCCCCTCTCTCCCCCACCATCGTCCCCTCTTTCCCCCACCATCTCCCCCTCCCTTCCCCACCATCTCACCCTCTCCCCACAACATCTCCGCCTCTTTGCCCCCACCATCTCCCCCTCTCTCCTACACCATCTTCCCCTCTTTCCCCCACCATCTCCCCCTCTCTCCCCCACCACCTTCCCTCTCTCCCCCACCTTCCGTCTCTCCGCCCACCTTCCCTTTCTCCCCCACCTTCCCTTTCTCCCCCACCTTCCGTCTCTCCCCCACCATATACCCCCTCACCCTCACCTTCCCCCCCTCACCCACCTTCCCCCTTTCATCCACCTTCCCTCTCTCCCCCACTAGACACCCCCTCTCCCCCTCTCCCCCACGTTCCCCTCTCCGCCACCTTCCCTCTCCCCACCTTCCCTCTCTCCCCCATCATCTACACCTCTTTCCCCCACCATCTAACCCTCTCTCCACCACCATTTACCCCTGTCTCCCCCACCAACGTCCCCTCTTTCCCCCACCATCTCCCCTCTCCCCCACCACCTTCCCTCTCTCCCCCACCTTCCGTCTCTCTGCCCACCTTCCCTTTCTCCCCCACCTTCCCTTTCTCCCCCACCTTCCGTCTCTCCCCCACCATATACCCCCTCACCCTCACCTTCCCCCCTCACCCACCTTCCCCCTTTCATCCACCTTCCCTCTCTCCCCCACTAGACACCCCCTCTCCCCCTCCTTCCCCCTCTCCCCCACGTTCCCTCTCCCCACCTTCCCTCTCTCCCCCATCATCTACACCTCTTTCCCCCACCATCTAACCCTCTCCACCACCATTTACCCCTCTCTCCCCCATCAACTCCCCCTCTCTCCCCCACCATCTACCCCTCTCTCCCAACCATCTAACCCTCTCTCCCCCACCATCTACCCCGCTCTCCCCCACCATCTACCCCTCTCCCCTCCCCACCATCTACCCTCTCTCCCCCACCACCTACCCATCTCTCCCCTACCATCTACCCCTCTGTCCCCCACCATCTACCCCATTCTCCCCCACCATCTATCCCTCTCCCCCCCCCACCATCTATCCCTCTCTCCCCCACCATCTACCCCTCTGTCCCCCACCATCCCATCTGTCCCCCACCATCTACCCCTCTGTCCCCCACCATCTACCCCTCTGTCCCCCACCATCTACCCCATTCTCCCCCACCATCTATCCCTCTCTCCCCCACCATCTACCCCTCTCTCCCCCACCATCTACCCCTCTGTCCCCCACCATCTACCCCTCTCGCCCCCACCATCTACCCCTCTCGCCCCCACCATCCAGCCTCTCCCCCCCCCACCATCCAGCCTCTCCCCCACACCATCCAGCCTCTCCCCCACCATCTACCCCTCTGTCCCCCACCATCTACCCCATTCTCCCCACCACCTACCCCATTCTCCCCACCACCTACCCCTCTCTCCCCCACCATCTACCCCTCTCTCCCTCACCATCTCCCCCACCATTCCCCCTCTCTCCCCCACCATCCAGCCTCTCCCCCACCAAATACCCTCTCTCCTCCACCATCTACCCCTCTCTCCCCCACCATCTCCACCTGTCTCCCCCACCATCTAGCCCATCCTCCCCACCATCTACCCTTCTCTCCCCACCATCCACCCATCTCTCTCCCACCATCTACCCCTCTACCCCCACCATGCCCCTCTACTCCCACCATGCCCCTCTATCCCCCACCATGCCCCTCTATCCCCAACATGCCCCTCTACCCCCACCATGCCCCTCTACCCCCACCATGCCCCTCTTTTACCCACCCACCAACCCACCATTCCCTCTCTCTCCCCGACTCATTCCACTCTCTTTCCCCATCATACCACTCTCTTCCCCCCGTCATTCCAATCTCGTCATCATCATTCCACTCTCTTCCCCATCATTCCACTCTCTTCCCCCCATCATACCACTCTCTTCCCCCATCATACCACTCTCTTCCCCCAACATACCGCTCTCTTCCCCCAGCACACCCATCTCTTCCCCCATCATTCCACTCTCTTCCCCCATCATACCACTCTCTTCCCCCATCATACCACTCTCTTCCCCATCATCCCACTCTCTTCCCCAATCATACCACTCTCTTCCCCCATCATACCACTCTCTTCCCCCATCATACCACTCTCTTTCCCCCATCATACCACTCTCTTCCGCCCCCATCATACCACTCTCTTCCCCCATCATACTACTCTCTTCCCCATCATCCCACTCTCTTCCCCCATCATACCACTCTCTTCCCCCATCATACCACTTTCTTCCCCCATCATACCACTCTCTTCCCCCCGTCATACCACTCTCTTCCCCCCCATCATACCACTCTCTTCCGCCCCCATCATACCACTCTCTTCCCCCATCATGCCACTCTCTTCCCCCATCATGCCACTCTCTCTCCCCCATCATGCCACTCTCTTTCCCCCATCATACCACTCTCTTTCCCCCATCATACCACTCTCTTTCCCCCATCATACCACTCTCTTTCCCCCATCATACCACTCTCTTCCCCCCATCATACCACTCTCTTCCCCCGCATCATTCCGCTCTCTTCCCCCATCATTCCAATCTCTTCCCCCATCATTCCACTCTCTTCCCCCATCATACCACTCTCTTCCCCCATAATACCACTCTCTTCCCCCCCATCATACCGCTCTCTTCCCCCATCATTCCAATCTCTTCCCCCATCATTGCACTCTCTTCCCCCATCATTGCACTCTCTTCCCCCATCATACCACTCTCTTCCCCCATCATACCACTCTCTTCCCCCATCATTCCAATCTCTTCCCCCATCATTGCACTCTCTTCCCCCATCCTACCACTCTCTTCCCCCCATCATACCGCTCTATTCCCCCATCATTCCAATCTCTTCCCCCATCCTACCACTCTCTTCCGCCCCCATCATACCACTCTCTTCCCCCATCATGCCACTCTCTTTCCCCATCATACCACTCTCTTTCCCCCATCATACCACTCTCTTCCCCATCATACCACTCTCTTCCCCATCATACCACTCTCTTCCCCCGCATCATTCCGCTCTCTTCCCCCATCATTCCAATCTCTTCCCCCATCATTCCACTCTCTTCCCCCATCATACCACTCTCTTCCCCCATCATACCACTCTCTTCCCCCCGTCATTCCACTCTCTTCCCCCATCATTCCACTCTCTTCCCCCATCATACCGCTCTCTTCCCCCATCATTCCAATCTCTTCCCCCATCATTGCACTCTCTTCCCCCATCCTACCACTTTCTTCCCCCCATCATACCGCTCTATTCCCCATCGTTCCAATCTCTTCCCCCATCGTTCCACTCTCTTCCCCATCATACCACTCTCTTCCCCCATCATACCACTCTCTTCCCCCGCATCATTCCGCTCTCTTCCCCCATCATTCCAATCTCTTCCCCCATCATTCCACTCTCTTCCCCCATCATGCCACTCTCTTTCCCCATCATACCACTCTCTTTCCCCCATCATACCACTCTCTTCCCCATCATACCACTCTCTTCCCCATCATACCACTCTCTTCCCCCGCATCATTCCGCTCTCTTCCCCCATCATTCCAATCTCTTCCCCCATCATTCCACTCTCTTCCCCCATCATACCACTCTCTTCCCCCATCATACCACTCTCTTCCCCCCGTCATTCCACTCTCTTCCCCCATCATTCCACTCTCTTCCCCCATCATACCGCTCTCTTCCCCCATCATTCCAATCTCTTCCCCCATCATTGCACTCTCTTCCCCCATCCTACCACTTTCTTCCCCCCATCATACCGCTCTATTCCCCCATCGTTCCAATCTCTTCCCCCATCGTTCCACTCTCTTCCCCATCATACCACTCTCTTCCCCCATCACACCACTCTCTTCCCCCCGTCATTCCAATCTCTTACCCCATCATTCCACTCTCTTCCCCCATCATACCACTCTCTTCCCCATCATACCACTCTCTTCCCCCATCATACCACTCTCTTCCCCCATCATACCACTCTCTTCCCCCCATCACACCACTCTCTTCCCCCCCATCATACCGCTCTCTTCCCCCATCATACCGCTCTCTTCCCCCATCATTCCACTCTCTTTCCCCCATCATACCACTCTTCCCCCCCATTGTACCACTCTCACACCTCCCCATCATTCTAATCTCTTCCCACTCAACCATTCCACTCTCTCTGCCCCCCCCCCAACATTCCACTCTGTCTTCCCCCTTACCAATCCCCTCTTGCCACCCACCATACACTCTCCGCACCCCACCATCCCCTCTCCACCTCCCTCTCTCCCCTCGCCCACCACCGTCCGCTCGCCCACCACCGCTCCCCCTTGCCGGCATTTGCTCCCCCTCGCCGACTTCAGCTCTCCCCCTCTCCGGCATCTGCTCTTGACCCTCGCCCTCATCCATTCTAGTGGGGTACCACAGCAATCAGAGTTTGGGCCCCAACGAGTCATAATACCCATCAATGATTTGGATGAGAGAATCAAATGCAATTTTTCCACGTTTGCTAATGACACAGAACGAGGTGGAATAATAAGGTGGAAGTAAAGAGGCTTCAACGTGAGCAGCATGGCAGCTGCTGTATAACTTGGATAAGTTTTAAGTTATCCACTTTGGTTGGAAAAACAGAATGGCAGAATATTATTTAACTACTGACAGATTAGGCAATGTTTATGCACAAAGTGACCAGGGTGACAATGTACATCAGTCATTGAAAACAAGCATGCAAGTGCAATAAGCAGTGATGAAAGCAAATGGCATGTTGGCTTTCATTGCAAGAGGATTCGTGTATCACAACAAGTATGTCTTGCTGTGGCTGTACAAGGCCTTGGTGAGACCACACCAGCAGTACTGTGTGTAATTTTGGTCTCCTTACCTCAGAAAGGATATATTTGCCACAGAGGGAGCGCAAATGATCATCTGATTGCTGGGATGGCAGGATTGTCATGTGAGGAGAGATTAGGTCAACTCGGCCAACACTCACTGGAGTTTAGAAGAATGATAGGGAACTCATTGAAACATCTGACAGGGCTGGACAGACTGAATGCAGGGATGATGTTCCCCTGGCTGTGGGGCTAGAACAAGGGGTCACGGTCTCAGGATCCAGGGTAGACCATTAGGACTGGGATGAAGAGAAATCTCTTCACTCAGAGGGTGGTCACCCTGTGGAATTCTCGAACACATAAGGCTGTGGAGGCCAAGTCACTGAACGTATTTAAGAAAGAAATGGATTTTCTAGACAGTAAAGGCACCAGGGGGTATGGGGAGAGAGCAAGTATATAATGTGGAGATCAGCCATGATCACACTGAATGGTGGAGGCTCAATGGGCCGAATGGACTACTCCCATGATGGAACCATCAATTCACCAGACATATCTTTCCGATATGAATCTAGGCTTTAATCGACTTACTTCAGAGCCAGCCTGTTACCCATTGATGAACTCGTAGTGAACTCAGGCTGACTCTGGACAAGGGTATTTATACAGCTGCACTAGGGGGAGGAGTCATGGGCGGAGCAAGGGTGGAGCCCAGTACAAGTTCCTGAGTGCTCCCAGCGCTACTCCCCCTAGTGGTAGGATAGCGCTACTGCGCTTACAAAGACAGTGTGAATTAACATATATACATCTATATATTACATTCACCACATTCACCCCCGGCAAAAAAATCAAGTCCGGTGGGGGTAGTGGTCTATAAAGTCAGTCTGTCCGGTGGTCGAATTGTCCGCTGTGATCTGCGGACACCGGGGTTGCAACCTCTTGCGGTGGCTGGATGGGGGTTGTGTGCTGGGGTACGATGGCGGACTCCAGGGAGGGTTGTATCCGAGCTTCATACTCTCCTGGTTCGACTGGGGACTGGGGGCTGGCCGGCGCGGGGTCGCGGAACTGGTGGAGCGAGCTCGTGGGCTCGTGAGCGCAAGGGGGCGGCAGCATGGGGTGTAGGGTGAGAGGTCCTTCTGTGGGGGTAGAGGGGGCGCTGGATCCGGCGGGTGCCAGATCCCGGAGGGATGCTGTGTCCTGAGGCCGTCAGGGAACTCGATGAATGCGTACTGGGGGTTGGAGTGGAGCAGGCGCACCTTTTCAACAAGGGGGTCGGTTTTGTGCGCCCTGACGTGTTTCCTCAGAAGTACGGGGTCCGGCGTCCTCAGCCATGCCGGAAGTGAGACCCCCGTGGTAGTGCCCCTGGAAAAAATGAAGAGCCTCTCGTGAGGGGTCTGGTTGGTCGCCGTACACAAAAGGGACCTAATAGCGTGGAGCGCGTCTGGGAGGACTTCCTGCCACTGGGAGACTTGGAGCTTTCTAGACCGGAGGGTCAGTAGGACGGTCTTCCAGACCGTCGCGTTCTCCCTTTCCACCTGCCCACTTCCCCTGGGGTTGTAGCTGGTAGTCCTGCTCGAGGCAATGCCCTTGTCGAGCAGGTACTGACGCAGCACGTCGCTCATGAAGGACGAACCCCGGTCGCTGTGTACGTAGCTGGGGAAACCAAACAGGGTGAAGATGCTATGTAGGGCCCTAATGACTGTGTGGGAGGGGCATGTCGGGGCACGGGATAGCGAATGGGAAACGGAAGAACTCGTCTACGACGTTTAAGAAGTAAACGTTCTTGTTAGTTGAGGGGAATGGCCCTTTGAAATCAATCGCGAGGCATTCAAAGGGCCTCGAAGCCTTGACCAGGTGAGCCCTGTCTGGTCTATAGAAGTGCGGTTTGCACTCCGCACAGATCGGGCAGTCCCTGGTGACCGCTTTTACCTCCTCGTTGGAGAAAGGCAGGTTTCGGGCCCTGATGTAGTGGGCGAGCCGGGTGGCCCCCAGGTGGCAGAGGTCATTGTGGATGACTTTCAATTGGTCAATCTGCGCGCTGGCGCATGTCCCGCGGGATAGGGCATCCGGAGGCTCGTTGAGCTTCCTGGGTCGATATTTGATATTGTAATTGTAGGTGGAGAGTTCGATCCTCCACCTCAGAATTTTGTCGTTTTTTATTTTGCCCCTTTGTGAGTTGTCGAACATGAAGGCAACCGATCTTTGGCCGGTGATGAGGGTGAACCTCCTACCTGCGAGGTAGTGCCTCCAGTGACGGATAGCCTTCACAATGGCTTGTGCTTCTTTCTCGACTGAGGCGTGTCGGAGTTCGGAAGTGGAGAGGGTACGGGAGAAAAATGCAACTGGTTTCCCTGCCTGATTTAACGTGGCTGCAAGAGCTACCTCTGAGGCGTCGCTCTCTACCTGAAATGGGGTGGATTCATCCACCGCCCACATGGCCGCTTTGGCGATGTCCTCCTTGATGCCGTCGAAGGCCTGGCGTGCCTCGGCTGACAGGGGGAATCGTGTGGTCCTAAAAAGTGGGCGGGCTTTGTCCACATATCGAGGGACCCACTGGGCGTAGTAAGAAAAAAATCCCAAGCACCGTTTGAGGGCCTTGGGGCAATGGGGGAGGGGGAGTTCTAAGAGGGGGCGCATACAGTCCGGGTCGGGGCCCAGGACTCCGTTTTCCACGACATAGCCGAGGATGGCTAGTCTGGTTGTGCGGAAAACGCATTTCTCCTTGTTGTACGTGAGGTTCAGTTTCTATGCCGTCTCGAGAAAACGGTGGAGGTTGGCATCGTGGTCCTGCTGGTCATAGCCGCAGATGGTGACATTGTCCAAGTACGGAAACGTGGCCCGCAGCCCGTACTGGTCCACCAGTCGGTCCATTGCTCGTTGGAACACCGAGACCCCATTAGTGACGCCGAAAGGGACCCGGAGGAAATGGAAGAGGCGGCCATCGGCCTCGAATGCCGTGTAGTGGCAGTCCTCCGGGCGGATTGGGAGCTGGTGGTATGCAGACTTCAGATCCACCGTGGAAAAGAGCCGGTACTGGGCGATCTGGGTTACAATGTCTGCAATCCTGGGGAGGGGATATGCGTCGAGGAGCGTAAATCTATTTATGGTCTGACTGTAGGCGACCACCATACGGAATTTTTCCCCGGTCTTAACGGCCACCACCTGAACTCTCCAGGGACTATTGCTGGCCTCTATAACCCCCTCACTGAGTAGCCTTCAGACCTCTGCTCTGACAAATACCCTATCCTGCAGGCTATACCGCCTGCTACGAGTGGCTATGGGTTTACAGTCCTTAGTGAGATTGGCAAAGAGAGGAGAGGGGGGGATTCGCAGCGTAGTGAGGCTGCAGATCGTGAGTGGGGCAGGGACCCTCCGAAGCTGAGGGTGAGGCTCTTGAGGTTGCATTGGAAGTCTAGGCCTAATAAGAGTGGCGCGCAGAGTTCGGGCAAAACGTAGAGTTTAAATTTCGAGTAACTAGCACCTCGGATTGTGAGTGTCGCGGCGGTGCGCCCCTGGATCTGGACCGAATGGGAGCCTGAAGCGAGCGAGATAGTTTGCTGCACGGGGAAAACGGGGAGCGAACAGCGTCTTACCAGGTCTGGATGTATGAAGCTCTCCGTGCTCCCGGAGTCAAAGAGGCATGGCGTTTTGTACCCGTTGATATGGACCTCTGCCATCGAGTTTCGTAGATTCTTTGGTCGTGATTGGTCCAGGGTGACCGCGCTGAATTGCGGGTAGTCGGCGGCTCGATCAGCTGTGCTGTGCTCCAGAAATGGCAGGCTGGAGCAGCATAGTGGCTGGCTGGCTGGGGCAGCATGGTGGCTGGGCGGCCGCGTGGCACAGGCCTGGGGCATTCGCTGGTCGGGGGCCCATGATTGGGTCGCGGGGTCCGCGGGGAACGAGTTAAGGCTGCGGAAGGAGACCTCCATCGTGGTAGCAGCTTCCACAGTCGTTTCTAAGTCCTGGGCCCCCTTTTCCAGTAGGCGTTGGTGCACATAGTTAGACCTGAGGCCCGCTGCAAAAACATTGTGTACCGCCAATTCCCTGTGTTCAGCCGCGGTAACCGCTTGGTAATTAGAGTCATTGGACAAATTATTGAGTTCCCTTAGGAATTCGGCGAGTGATTCTGTAGGCCACTGGCGGCAAGTTGTGAACACATGGCGAGCGTAAACTTCATTAATGGGCCTTACATAAATTTTATCGAGAACTGCTAGCGCCGCAGCATATGAACTGGCCGAGTTTAGTTGCGTAGAGATTCTGTGGCTCACCCTCGCGTGCAGTAGACTTAGCTTCTGATCCTCTGTCGTTTCGGCTGTGCTCGCTTCTGCCAGGTAGGCCTTGAAGCACCGGATCCAGTGGGAGAAGATTTCTTTAGCCTCTGCATCCTGCGGGTCGAGTTCCAGGCGTCCAGGCTTGAGGGCCGATTCCATAATCGATCTTTACTGTTCTTAAGTCGATTAAATTGATGGAACCATCAATTCACCAGACACGTGTTTCCGATATGAATCTAGGTTTTAATCAGCCTGTTACCCGTTGATGAACTCGTAGTGAACTCAGGCTGACTCTGGACGAGGGTATTTATACAGCTGCACTAGGGGGAGGAGTCATGGGCGGAGCCAAGGGTGGAGCCCAGTACAAGTTCCTGAGTGCTCCCAGGCTACTCCCCCTAGTGGTAGGATAGCGCTACTGCGCTTACAAAGAATTAACATATATACATCTCTATATTACATTCACCACATCCCATTTCCTATGTTTCTGTTCTGATGAAAGGTGAAACTGTAATGCTGTTTCTTTGTATAAAAATGCTGCCTGACCTGCTGAGTGCTTTCCAGCATTTTCCATTTTTATTTTGCACTGTGGTACCTTTACCTATGTAACTGTGGACTCGAAACAGTTAACAATCAGTTCAAACAAAATTGCCTCTATTAGTTCCCTGAAGCCATTCCATTCAAAGGAGATTGGATCTGGATTGAATTCACTCTACTGAGTGTTATTGCATGAAGAAGACGCCCACAGTTGTATATTTTTCATGGTATGCGTGTGGGTTGTTTTTTTGGGGGGTGGGGTGGGTGTATTGCTGAAATGCATGTGAGAACAGGTAGCGTAGGGAACAGATTGGAGACTGAATGTTTCCAGTGCACTTGGGCCACGCCGGATGAGAATCATTATAAACTTTGACACTCGCCTGGTTATGTAATCGATGTGGGTGGATGGTGGAAGCAGTTTAATTTCAGTGCTTTGATGATTCACTTTATTAACAACAAGAGGCATCTGTTCCAGCCGGGGAGGTGGAGCTAGGAATGCTGATAAGCTGCTCCTGTTTAATCACCTTAAGCAGCCACGGAGAGAGGAAAATCAATAGGTGCCAGAAGTTGTTCCATTCATTAAAATCCAAACCAGCTTTTGTATATATGTGAATATGTACTTTGGGAGTAGATGAATTCTTATAAAATAGAATTTGTAATTCTTTTTATGGAATAAAAAAGCAAACTAATTTTATTCAGTTTATGAACACTTCTGTACTTTGGCCAAAGAACTGGGTCAATGAGCTTGCCTGTAGCCCAAGGTAGTTTTTCAGTACTGATTGTTCTAATTAAAATAATGTTCTATTGTCCTGTTTCTGTACGTTTTAGGCTGTGATTAGTTATAATACGGTGCACAAAAAAATGCTTAATTCTGGTAAATTTAGCAAGAGAACTAGGAGCAGCAGGCATATTGAATATACTACAAAGGCTGTAAATAGACGGACATTGAGTTACCAGGAATGTCCAATTAAAATGATTCATGAAAAAGGAATGAATCAGTGGGTGTTGATTGAATTGTTCTCAAGTCAAATGATTCCTTGTCAGTGAAATTCATTGTGTTTACCAGTGAGGAAACTTCAGATACAGAGCATACAGGTTAATTGTGCTTTTATTATTTCCATCCTCCCACATTTTATAACTATTTAGAGCAGCATTTACCAAATTGGGTTTCATAGGAGACATCTAGGGATCCTCTGGTAGGTCTGGCCATTGTAAATTTGAAAAGAAGCTGTCCTTCTAGTTTGGAGATGTTTTTCACACTGTGGTAATAATAATAATATTAATAATAATCGCTTATTGTCACAAGTAGGCATCAATGAAGTTACTGTGAAAAGCCCCTAGCCGCCACATTCTGGCGCCTGCTCGGGGAGGCTGGTATGGGAATTGAACCCGCACTGCTGGTCTTGTTCTGCATTACAAGCTAGCTGTTTAGCCCCCTGTGCTAAACCAGCCCTGATAGGTGCACTGGTCAGCCAATCGGCAGCCAATGCACTGAGAAGCCACCCTCTGATTAGCGAGCTGGAAACAGCGGCACAGTCAGTATTTAAAGTCCCAGGAAAGTGATAAAGTAAATACAATGCAGGTGACGGATGAAGGGGGAAGCGGCCACGGAGCAAGAGAGAAAGTGTGCTTTTTTTATATGTGTGTCTGATAGTGAGAGAGGGTAGAGGGCGCACGAGAGAGGGGAGAGGTTGCGTGAGAGAGGGGAGAGGGCGCGAGAGACGGGAGAGGGCGCGTGACAGTGGGCGAGGGGCGCGCGCGACAGGAAGAGAGAGGGGAGTGCGTGAGAGAGGAGAGAGAGGGCGCAGGTGCAAGAGAGAGGGCATGCGCGCGTGAGTGAGAGAGAAGGCATGCATGCGCGCGCGACAGAGGGCATGCATGCGCGAGAGAGAGTGGAGGGAGCCCGCGACAAAGGGAGAGGGGAGAAGGCGCCCGAGAGAGAGAGAGAGAGCGGAGAGCGTGCGCGAGAGAGATGGGAGAGCGCACGCGTGGGGGAGAGGGAGCAAGGTGCGCTCGAGAGAGAGATGGGAGAGCGCCAGAGAGAGAGAGGGGAGAGCGCGCGAGAGAGAAAGAGTGGGGAGAGCGCGGGGAGAGAGAAAGAGAGGGGAGAGCACGGGGAGAGAGCTCGTGTGCGAGAGAGGGGGGACATACCTGTTTGTCTTGGTGGCTGAAGATCACATGAGACTGTGTGAAGAACAGCAGGGGAGCTCTGCATTTCTCCTTCCGCCGTTGCCGACAAAACAGATTACCAGTCATTTATCTCATTCCTGTTTGTCGGACCTTGCTGTATGCAAAGTGTCTGCCGTACATAACAATGGCTGCATTTCAAATATAATCAAGTGGTTGTGAAGTGTTTTGGGAAATCAGTGAAAGGAGCTATGTAAATTGTCTGAAATAAAAACAGAAAATGCTGGAAATACTCAGCAAGTCTGGTAGCATCTGTTGAGAGAGACAGTTAGCTTTTTTTCATTCATCTGGGCGTCGCTGGCTGGGCCAGCATTTATTGCCCCACCTAACTGCCCTCCATTTCGGAGAGCATTTGAGAGTCAATCACATTGCTGTGGATCTGAGTTGCTTGTAGGCCAGACCAGGTAAAGAAGGCGGATTTCCTTCTCTAAAGGGCATTAGTGAACCAGATGGGTTTTGACGGCATTCTACAATGGCATTCTGGTCATCATTAGACTTATTCCAGATTTTAAAATGTTTTATTCTGTTTGTCAAAGAATACACCTTGCCGGTGGAATCTCACGGGATCTGTGTGATGTCAGCAGAGTGTTTGCGGGGGCTTTCAGTTCTCCATCTCATATTGTATGAGTAACATCTAATAAACCTTGCATCGTGTTTGTAAGTAATCTAAGTGTGTGGCACCTCCTTACTGTTTCTCTTTGCAGTACTTAGAGAATATATATATAACAAAAGAGAAAACCGGTGACGAGGATTGAGGCACAAAATCGTTGATAAAGATGTAGAGGTTGTGACGAGAGTGGTGGAGAAGATTCTCAGGACTGGTTGATAGCAGGAAAAGCCGCCCATGTTGAAAGATTTTTAAAAAAAATTCCAAGCACAGCTGTCAGTAAACAGAACAACAGTTTGAAGAAGACTTGCTTGTGTTGGGAGTGGGCAGACTTTAGGCTGCACATGGCGAAGTGAAACGGGCTGCGGGAATGGGGATTCAAAAATCTTTCCAATTTGTGCACCGAATAAGGACAAATACACACCAGGCAAAAGAACATTTTTTATTGGGAATTGTGGATAAGGAGACCCCTTGTTTCATGCATAAAAATGGAACAGAAGGGAGGAAGGTTGTTCGAAATATAGACCTAGGAGCCAGTATCTGAAATGGCAGGAAAAAGTGACACCCTGGAAGCCTGAGAAACTTGGAACTCGTATACAGCGATTTCAACTTTACCTCATAGCGAATCAAACACCGGAGGACCTAAAGGTTGCAACACTTCTTAGTTGGGTAGGGTGTAAAGCTCTTATGGTACTGCAAAATTTAGTCCATCCAGCAAAGCCGGGAGAGAAGATCTACAACAAATTAATGAAAATTAAGACGGCTATCAAAATACTTGCACTTTGCTGCAACGCTACACAACACCCTTTGTGATAGGCTGATATGTGGACTCCGCAATAAAGCTGTTCAGAGGAAGGTGCTTACTGTGAGCGACTTAACTTTCAAAGTTGCTGTAGATGTTGCCACATTGATGGAGCTGGCAACAAAAGGGGCTTCACAGATAGGAGCTGGAGTGAAGATCCATAAAATGAAGATCGCCAGAAACAGGTCAGCAACTGTGTCATCGCTGTACACATGTTGGACACTCAACGGGGGGAAATACTGGAGTAGAGAAAATAAGTGCAAGAACTGTAGGAGGGGAAAGAGTCATATTACCAAAGCATGTTGAGCACAACTAACGTAAGCAACCAAGATATGCAAGAAAGAAAACACATCCAAGCATATTAGTCAAGTCTATAGGTTAATAGATGAAGTTCAACCCCTTAGGAGATGACTTACATGAACAACTTCAGTAGCTGAAACCCACCATCTTGATGGTACGGGGTGATCAACAGGTTTTCTGGGTATTCCCAAAACCTAATGGTTACCAAGTCAAAATGGAAATGGAAGTGCAGCTGTATCATTGATACCTGAGACAGTTTCTAATCAGAAATTAAAACCATCAAATGTGATCACACGGACATACCCAAAAGAGGCCGAATCATTAAAAGACTACATTATGGTAAGAGTAGAAATAAATGAACAAACAGCAGGGTTGCCTCTCCATGTTGTCCATGGAAACTTTACTGCTTCATTTGATGGAGCATGGTTGGGAAAAATCAAACTCAACTGGGGAGTGGTGAATCAACTGGTAGATTAAAAGAATGACCCATAACAGCTTCTGGAAAAGTATAAAAAGATGTTTGAAGACTCACTGGAGTCAGTGACGGTAGTTTTTAAAAGAAATATTTTTTATTCTCCTCCTTTTTCACATTTTCTCCCAAATTTACACCCACCAACAATAAACAATAATCAGCAACAAATATGTCAATCCCAATAACAATGTTCCCATCCTCCCACCAACCCCCAAACATCAGCCCGCATGTTTACATAAACAAATGACAAAAAGGAATCAGGGATTACCCATAGTCACCCTTAATACACACAGCCCCCCTCCAACTAATGTTCGATGTTATCCAATTCTTGAAAGTGCATAATGAATAATGCCCACGATTTGTAGAACCCCTCCGTCCTTCCCCTCAGTTCAAACTTAACCTTCTCAAGGGTCAAGTATTCCAACAGGTCCCCCCGCCACGCCAGGCACAGGTTAAAGCGGCTGCTCTCCATCCCATCAGGATCCGCCTTCGGGCGATCAACGAGGCGAAGGCTATGATATCTGCCTCCGCATCTGTTGCCAACCCTGGCTGGTCCGCCACCCCGAATAGGGCCTCCAGGGGACCCGGGAAGGGTGCAGACCGTGAAAATGACGGTCCTCCCCAGATTCCTGTTCGTTTTCTAGTGCCTTCCCATCTTCACCCCCAAATCCTTCTTCAAGCGGGTGAACAGGATTATCACAGGATTTGTGTGGGCCAACAAGACCCCGCAAGTTAAAAGACTGTTTTTGGAGCGCAGTCGAAGTGGGGGGGGGGGCGCTTCCGAACTTCTGTAGCTACTACTGGGCGGCTAATGTAGCCATGATTAGGAAATGGGCAATGGAGGTGGGATTGGCGTGGGCGCGGCTGGAGGCGGCGTCATGCAAAGGCACCTGTCTAGGGGCGGCACTGCTGCTGTTCACGCCGGCACGATACACCATAAGCCCGGTGGTGACGGCGGCACTGAGGGTCAGTGGAGAAGGCACAGAAAGGACGAGGGGGCCTCAGTTTGGACCCCGATACGGAATAATCATAGATTTGTTCCGGGCAAGATAGACGGGGGGTTTCAAAGCTGGCATAGAGCAGGCATTAAAAGGATGAGGGACCTGTTCATAGATGGGACTTTTCCTAGCTTGAAGGCACTGGAGAAATTCAGCCTGCCCCCTGGAAACGCCTTCAGAAACCTCCAAGTCCGTGACTTTCTCAAAAAACAGGTGGGGACATTTCCATTGCTACCCCCTCGTAGGATTCAGGACAGGGTGGTGTCTGGCATCTGTTTAGGAAAGGGAAAGGTGTCAGACATCTACCAAGAACTGCAGGAGGCGGAGGGAGCCCCAGTGGAGGAACTGAAGGGCAGGTGGGAGGAGGAGCTGGGTGAGGAGCTAGATGAGGGCCTGTGGGCTGATGCCCTAGGCAGGGTTAATTCCTCATCATGTGCCAGGCTCAACTTAATTCAGTTTAAGGTGGTACATCGGGCACACATGACGACGGCGAGAATGAGCAAGTTCTTTGGGGTGGAGGACAGCTGTGCGAGATGTTCAGGGAGTCCAGCGAACCATGTCCATATGTTCTGGAC
Organism: Scyliorhinus canicula; assembly: GCF_902713615.1. NCBI lineage: Eukaryota > Metazoa > Chordata > Chondrichthyes > Carcharhiniformes > Scyliorhinidae > Scyliorhinus > Scyliorhinus canicula. The sequence goes on along the minus strand of NC_052158.1, from coordinate 128,532,387 downwards.
ATGCCTGGCGCTTAAAGAATTCCGCCAGGGCTTTGCGAGGGTTATGTCCAGGATTTTGGACACGAGGGTGAAGCCAAGTCCAGGAATATCGATCTTTGGGGTGTCAGAGGATCCGGGAGTGCAGGAAGCGAAAGAGGCCGAGGTTTTGGCCTTTGCCTCCCTGGTAGCCCGGAGATGGATCTTGTTAATGTGGAGAGATTCAAAACCCCAGATTGTGGAGACCTGGGTTAGTGACATGGCTGGGTTTCTCAGCCTGGAGCGAATAAAGTTTGAGAGGGTCCTTGCTGGGGTTCTCCTGGTGGTGGCAACGTTCCTCGACTTTCTAGGAGAGCGTTAAAATGTCAGCAGCAGCAGCAGTGGGGGGGGGGGGGGGGGGGGGGGGGGGGGCGTTTAGGTGGGGAACTGTTTATTTAGTGTATATTCTCTTTTTGTATAATGATAACAGCCACCTAGTTTTGTTAAATATTTTCCTTTTATTTTTCTGTTATTGGTTATGTAAAAATTCTGTTTGAAAAAAGCTTTAATAAAAACAAATTAAAAAAACACCTCCCACAAATGATCCCACTCCACCTGATCGAACGCCTTCCCCATGTCCATTGCCACCACTACCTCCACCTCCTGCCCCTTCGAAGGCATCATAATTGGGTGGCATGGTAGCACAGTGGTTAGCACTGCTGATTCCCAGCGGCAGGGACCCAGGTTTGTCTCCTGGCTTGGGGCACTGTCTGCGCGGAGTCTGCACGTTCTCTGTGTCTGCATGGGTTCCTCCAGGTGCTCCCGTTTCCTCCCACAAGTCCCAAAAGACGTGCTTGTTAGATGAATTGGACTTTGAATTCTCCCTCAGTGTACCCGAACAGGTGCCATAGTGTGACGACGATGGGATTTTCACAGTAACTTATAGTGTTAATGTAAGCCTACTTGTGACACTAATAAAGATTATTATTATAATTACAGTGAGCAGCCGCCTCACATTCCCCGTCAACTGTCTCCCCTTCACAAAACCCGTTTGACCCTCACCCCCGGGACGCAGTCCTCGATTCGTGAGGCCAGCACCTTCGGCAATAACTTGGTGTCTACATTCAGTAACATTATCGGGCAGTACGACCCACACTGCTCCAGATCCTTGTCCTTTTTCAATATCAGGGAGATGGAAGCCTGCGCCAGTGTGGGTGGGGGGTGGGGGTGCCCCCCCCCCCCCCCCCCCCCTCCTCCTCCTCATTTTACGCCATCACCAGCAGTGGCCGCAGGTACCCCCCAGACTTCTTATAAAACTCAACTGGGAACCCACCATCCGGACCTGGGGCCTACCCTGCCTGCATCGTCCCTATATTGTCCACATATCCCCCAACCCAATTTGGGCGCCCAATCCCTGAACCAGCTCCTCCACTACCTTGGGAAACTCCAGCTCGTCGAAAAATTGCTGTATCCCGTTTCCGGTCAGCGGCCCCGAGTCGTATACTCCTGTAAAATGCCTCAAACACACCATTAACCCCCTCCAGGTCCAACACCACCATATCCTTATCATCCTAATCTCCCTCGCTGCCTCTTGCTTCCTCAACTGGTGGGCCGCATCCTGCTTGCCTTCTCCCTGTAGTGGAATGCTGCCCTTCCGCCTTCCCTGTGGACACGAGCCAAACTCCATCTGGAGCCTGTCTTTCCTTCAACAGCCCTGCCTCTGGGGTCTCCGAATACCTCCTGTCCACCTCAGGATCTCATCTACCAGCTTTGCCATTCCGCCCGTTCCAATTCCTCCTTATGCACCCGAATTGAGATGAAATATACGCTAGCCACCGCCTTCAGCCTCTCACAGCATGGCGACCGTGACCTCCCCGGTGTTTAAATTCACGTACCCCCGAATGGCAGCCCTCACCCGCTCACTCACCACCTCATCCACTAACAGCCCCACATCCAGCCTCCACTGCGGGCACTGCCCCCCTCCCACTCTGCCACAATGTTCCCCACCTCAAACACTACCCGCTTATTCATATCCAGTCCCAAATGGAACACCTGCCCGACCCATCCTTTCCACAACCATGTTTGATCCCTATCTCTAATTGCGTTTCCTAGAAAAAGGCCAAGTCTGCCTTCAGACTCCTCAGGGTCACGAACACATGTAATCGTTCGACCAGCCCATTCAGCCCCCTCAAGTTCCATGTGACCAGCCTGGTCAGGAGACCCCCCCTCCCCCCCGCCCATCCCCGGGGCCTACCTCCTGATAATTCTCCACTCCCATTAACTAGCTCGCCCAGCCATCATGGTGGCCCCTACCTAAGACCTCAAATTTCCCTGCCACCCCCACTCCCCCCATCCCCCAGCCATACCCCCCTAAAGAGCAACAAAAGGTGCACTCACCCTGTATGTTCCCCCATGAAAAACCTGCCCTTCACAAAATCCGCCACCAAAAATGTTTTAAAACCAAACACACGCACAAACTCCTCCAACGGTCAATGTCCTCAATCTCCTTCCAGTCCATTGTCTCTCATAAATTCCATCGCCTCTTCTGGCCGAAATAGTGTTTCCGTTTCTGGAAAGTCACTCGGATATTCTGCCTCCTTGAGCGATTCTCCAGATTGTTCAATTTATTCCCCTCAGCCATGAGAGCCACCTCTGCTGCCAGAAGGGCAATCTGGTCGCTGCGACTTGCAAAAGACACCTCTGTGTCTTGTATCACGACGCCAATTTGTGGATCTTCTCCAACGCAAATTGAATGGGAGCCAGAGCCTCTTCTGTCGAATTGTGGAGGTCATCCAACACTATCCACCTTTGCTTCTCAATTTCGCCACCAAAGTGCCGATAAGCATCTTGGGTGTTGGTGGAGTTGCCGGAATCTGTCACTGCCATTCTCTCCACTGACGGGTCCCGAGCAGCCGAATTCAGTTGACGAATTTCATCTTTCAGACTTTCTCTCCTTGGGCTTCCTGGGCATTTCCTCTATGCGAGTGCTTCTGTCCAATAAACAAAGTGGGTTTTTAAACATAAATGCCACCAAAAAAGATGGAACACACTCCCACTCTCCCTCGCGGGGAGAGCCCAGACGATCAAAATGAACATACTGCCCAGGTTCCTCTTCCTGTTTAGATCCATTCCGATCTACATCCCCAAGGCCTTTTTCAAAGTGCTGGACAAACTTATCATGGTGTTCGTATGGGAGGGGTAAAAATGCTAGGATACCAAAGAAGGTCCTACAAAAAACAAAATCCAGGAGGGGCTAGCCCTCCCGAATCTACAATTCTACCACTGGGCGGCAACAGCCGAGCGAGTAAGGGGATGGATCCAGGAGCAAGAATCCGAGTGGGTGCGTGCGGAGGAGGCCTCCTGCATGGGGACCTCCCTCCGGGCCCTCGCCACGGCAGCACTCCCATCCCCACCCAAAAAACACTCCAGCAGCCCAGTGGTGACAGCCACCCTCCAATCCTGGAACCAACTGCGGCAGCAATTTGGCCTGACCAAAATGTCGGACAAAGCTCCCATCTGCAACAACCATAGGTTCACACCAGCACTGACTGACGCCACCTTCAAAAGGTGGAGGCAGGACGGGGGGGACACTGACAGTCAGGGACCTATACACGGACGACAGGATCGCAACACAGGACAAACTGACAGAGAAATTTCGGCTAGCCGGGGGGAACGAGCTACGGTACCTGCAGCTCAAAAACTTTTTACGAAAGGAGACAAGGACGTACCCACAACCACCACGACAGACACTACTTGAAGACCTACTGGACGCAAGTATCCTAGAGAAGAGGAACTGTAGCGACATGTATGACCGACTGGTAGAAAGGGACGACACCGTACTGGACGCAACAAGAACGAAATGGGAGGACGACCTGGGGATTGAGATAGGGTGGGGACTCTGGAGCGAAGCACTGCATAGGGTCAACTCCACCTCCACATGTGCAAGGCTCAGCCTGATGCAACTAAAAGTGGTACATAGAGCCCACTTAACAAGAAACCGTATGAGTAGGTTCTTCCCGGAGGTGGAGGACAGATGTGAACGGTGCCAAAGAGGCCCGGCCAACCACGCCCACATGTTCTGGTCTTGCCCCAGACTTGTGGAGTACTGGACAGCCTTCTTCGAGGCTATGTCCAAAGTGGTGGGGGTGAGGGTGGAGCCATGCCCGATAGTGGCGGTCTTCGGGGTTTCAGACCAGCCAGATCTATTCCTGGGGAGGAGGGCGGACGCCCTTGCCTTTGTCTCCCTGATCTCCCGCCGTAGAATCCTGTTTGGCTGGCGGTCAGCAGCACCGCCCAGAGCTGCAGACTGGCTGTCCGACCGTTCGGAATCTCCAAATGGAGAAAATCAAATTCGCCATCCGAGGGTCAGACGACGGCTTCCACAGAAAGTGGGAGCCATTCATGCAATTGTTCCGGGACCGGTTTGTGGCCAACGTACAAGAGGAAGAATAGTCGGGTGGCCAAGAATCAGGGGAAAATGGACGGGAATCGGGGGAAGGTAGCTGGGGGGGGGGGGGGGGGGCTACGGGTTCGTTATGGGGGTTTGATGGCTAGCTAAGGCCCAAAACCAAACTGTAAATAAATGCCTATAAACATGTGCCTCGGCCATATTGGGGAATGTAAAATATGTATGCCGGCTAAAGGGGGCGGCCACAGTTGTTATTATGAAGATGCTTACCTGTAAATGTACATGTTAATTTTTGCGTATTTTTTCTTTTCTTTTTTTTTCTTTTTCTCTCTCTAATAATTTGTAATTTGTTGGATATAAAATATGAAAACTCAATAAAAAACATTTATAAAAAAAATAAATACCACCAAAAGCTGGTTGAACAGGGCTAAAAGAACAGTACCTTAGCGGGAGCCACCTTATGCAGGTCTTCCCCTTACACACTGCCACCAGAATGTTGTTTGGTCTTCTATGTCTTGCAAAGGAATCCACCAAACACCTTGATTTGTCCAAACCAGGAGCTGGGCTGTGGCTCTTGAGTTTTACTTTCTCTTTGGTTTGGGGCTCATTTGTGGCTCTTGAGTTTTTCCTTTAGTTTTCACATTTCACATTTGGCTGCTGGATTCAGACAGAGAAGAAGTCTTGTCCTATCTCTATCCTCATTTTAAAAGCTGTTTCCAGACTGCTTGATAACTTAAAGAAATAATAGCTCTCTGGAAGGAATTCAAACCTGCTGCTTTGGAAAGAAAACAAGAGCACCTATACAAGGTCTTGTGTGCTGGGCCACGCCTTTAAAAAGGGGGTACTGGTTTATGAGATCTTGTTATGAAATTGGAACAGCTGAAGGGAGAAATTTATTAAGCGTGATACATAGATTACTGTAGCTGTGTGGGGTATTTAGGTTTGTGGTTGATAAAAATGCTCACAGGCGTGTTTATAAAAATGTCAACTGAATTTGTAGAATATAGCTTGTTTTTGATTAAAAGTGCTTAAGGCCTATGTTGAATAACACCTGAGAGACAAGACCTTGTGCTCATCGTAACCAAAATCTAGAAACAGTTTTCTAAACCCTGGCGCATAACAGGATCCAGCTACTGGGTCATCTTGGTCAAACACACAAAATGTGTGAGTGGTCGGTGGAGCTGCATATTGAGATTGTCATCAGCTCTTCCTCAGGGTCACTCTCAGAGTTGCCAACTACTGCAACCTCCAAGTTGCTGCCATCACAGCCATTATCTATGTCCATCCATTCGTCATCAGTGTTGTTGGGAGTGAAATGTAGGAACCATTTTAAAGACCTTGAATGAGTCACCAAATACCTCCAAGGCCAGTTTTTCTAATATCGGGATGGTTTCTTCCGTCTCTGGCTCAGTCAATGGCTGATCCTCTGTTGTATCAGCAGCTTCAATTTTTAAATGTGCCATATCCAAACTCCCGCTCTCCACAGAATCCAGCATGGTCTGGGCGTCCCCTGTGACCACCTAGTGATTTCTTCCAGACTACGGAGCAGTGCTTCTGGAGCCTTGCCTGTAAGCCCATTTGTGCTGTTGGAATACACATTGAACTACAGTGGTCGTCATCTGCCTTACCTTGCATGCCATCACTTTCTGCATTATGGCCGATATCGTCGAGCAGATATTCGTAGTTGTCATCACCGGATTCAGCATCGTTTGCAATGATTTATCCTGAAAAATATTTGTTCATGCAGTAGGGTGCCAAGTTCAAAGTCAGCCTTTAGTTTGGCTGCTGCACCTTGACTTAACATTCCAAGGTGTGGAACTTCTGTGGGACTGAAAAAATTGAAGAACGATTCATTTGGTACAGTTCTTGTCGCTGTTCTTGAATGCTTCGATCTTTGTGCTTTGGTTTTGTTCGGATTGTTTACATAGTTACATTTTTGCCCTCCCTCCAGTCGACTGTGCAGTCTGTGCAACCGATGATGTGGCTCAGTAAAGAATGATTTACGCGGCCGTGAGTCCAACTGATATACTTTATTTCACGAATGAGGTGATCACTACTTATTTGGCTCGAACGTAAACTCCAGAGTGAAGCTCCACGGCTTCCCATGATCTGTCCGTTTAACACTCACATCTTGCAGATGCTTTAATACGGCTCCGTCATAATCTCGTATCATTCCATTGAGCTTCTGCATGTTCTTGAAGACTGTTAACCAGAATTGCGGAATGCTCACCTGCAATTCCGTCCCCTCGTCTGATTTGTCATCCTCCACTAGGATTTCTTCTGAATCCTCATACACTGTGCACATGGTAATGTCCTGCAGACACATAGTCGCTTGACTAGATTCAGGGATTCACATGATTTTATTCCAAGTACGAAGTCAATGTCCATGTCTACAATACGAAAAAGTAGTGTGTGCTTCATGTCAGCCACGGAGAGCATAAGTTCGCAAACATCAAAGGTCTCCATAGTTCTTGTTCCGAAGTCTATCAACAGGCCTGGTTGATCAGCGAATGTCCGCCGCATGTTCAGCTTTTGCAACGCAGACCAACTTACGAGGTTGGCTGTCGCTTTGGGTCAAAGTCCCAACATATTAAAGAATTGTTCAGTATCACCATAGATTTCAATTTAGATGTAACAGTCTTCGGAAAGTTCTTACTAGGTTCAGTCTTCTTTACGATTTCGATTTCATCATTGTTGTGCGGACTATTCTGGTTCCTCGCTGCGATGAGATTGATGAAAAATTGTTTTTAAGTATTTATCTCATCAACTGCTACGCACCGCTCGTGCATGGTCCATTGTAGAATGCGAAAAACATTGTTTTGAAAAATGCCCAATATGACCACACCTGGAGCAAAGCAAACCTTTCCAAAGGCCGACATTGTCGTGGGGCATGTTGGGTGCCACACGTTTGGCACAAGATGGCGGCTGCTTAAAATGGCCGCCTACACCGAGACCATATTTCTTTGTGATGTGCGTCATAGCACTAATGGCGGTGGCTTCTTCTTCCGAGTTGGCGGCAACATTTTTCGAACAGAGTGCGCCTATTCTCTGTGCAGTTATCTTGCTCGCCTGGCAAATCTTCACTGCCTGTTCCAGCACCAAATCTTCCCGCAATAATCTTTCCCGAAGTTTATCATCAGCTACACCAAAGATAGTTTGGTCGAGGATCAAAGAAGATTTCAGGTTGCTGAAGTTGCATGACTGAGCCTTCAGCCTCAAGTCAATGACAAAACTGTCAAATGATTCGCCGAAATTTTGGGTACACATGCGGAACATGTATCGTTCAAACGTCTCATTCTTTTTCGGGGAACAATGTTTATCAAAGTGCCTCATCACTTTGTCATATTTCTTGCGATCCTCCTCATCGAACGCAAACGAGTTATACAGTTCAAGCGCTTGTGAAGCTACCACTGTTAGTAGCAATGCGATTCACCTTTCATTTTTAAAAAAATATTTCTTTATTCGCCTCTTTTTTCATATTTTCTCCCAAATCTACACCCACCATCAATAAACAATATTCAGTAACAAATATGTCAATCCCCATATCAATAACAACAATCCTATCCTCCCACCAAACCCCAAACATTTGCCCGCATGTTCACATAAACAAATAGCAAAAAGGAATCAGGAATCACCCATAGTCACCATCAACACACACCAACCCTCTCCCCCCAGCCCTCCCACCCCCCCCCCCAAATTAATTATCCAGTTCTTGAAAGTGCATGATGAATAATGCCCATGAATTGTAGAACACGTCCATCCTTCCCCTCAGTTCAAACTTAACCTTCTCAAGAGTCAAGAATTCCAACAGGTCCCCCCGCCATGCCAGGGCAAAGGGTGGAGAGGCTGCCCTCCATCCCATCTGGATCATGCCCCCCCCGTTCACACACATCTTCTACTCCTTCAAAGAACCGGCTCAGCCTCGCCCTCGTGAGGTGTGCTCTGTATACCACCTTCAGCTGTATCAGCCCCAACCTCACGCACAAGGTGGAGGCATTCACTGTCCGGAGCACCTCACACCAGAACCCCTCCTCCGTGTCCTCTCCAAACTCTTCTTACCACTTTGCTTTGATCCCTTCCAGTGGTGCCTTCTCCTCCAAGATAGCTCCATAGACCGTTGATACTACCCCCTTCTCCAGTCCCCCTATCGTCAGCACCTCCTCCAGCAATGTGGAGGCCGGCTGAAATTTACCTTTCATTCGGCCGGTTCTGAAGGCATTGAGCCGAAACATAGGGCGCGATTCTCCCAAAACGGGAGAAATCGTAAAGCTGGCGTAAAACCCGGGCGGGTTTTACGGCAGCGCGCCCCTTCCCGACTGGGGACCGATTCTGGCAGCCCGACGCCGTAGGCTCCGGCAAGACGGGCTTAACGAAAATCGTTAAGCCCGCTTGCCGGAGTTAGCGCCGGCTGACGCGTCATATGACGTCAGCCGCACATGCGCAGTTTGGAAGACTCCAACCCGCGCATGCGCGGGTGACGTCATCGTGTTTTTGCGCGAAACCCGCGCATGCGCGGGCCGGGTTGCCCCTCAGCCGCCCCGCGAATGGATACTGTGGGGCGGCGGAAGGACAAGTAGTGCGCGGGCATCGGGCCCGCTGCCCGCGATCGGTGCCATGGTTATTAATAGCGAGTTAGTCACGCCGTTTTTACGAACGGCAAGACCAGGTGTGTTTGCCGTTCGTAAAAACGGCGTAAAGGGCTGGGACTTCGGCCCATCTAACAGCTGAGAATCGCTGCCGGCCGTAAAAAAACGGCAGCAGCGATTCGGGTCGGGACTTCGGCGGGGGGGGGGGGGGGGGGGGGGAGAATAGCGGGAGGGCGGCAAAAATGTCGGGAAGGCCCTCCCGCTATTCTCCCACCCGTCGTGGGGGGCGGAGAATTTCGCCCATAAAGTTTGAACTGCTGCTTGAACAGCCACCAGATCTCATCTACTTTTTCGGACATCTGAACCTGGTGGGGGGCTCTCAGTCCGTCCATCTCGAGCTTCAGCATCTTCTAACGTATTGAGCCGCCTCAGGCTGCAGTTTACCAGATCGGTCTTCCAGCCAAATGTCTAACGTTGTCACTGCCATCGCCATCTTTAAATCTCAAGCACTCGTGGTACCATGTTAGCACACTGGGCTAAATTGCTGGCTTTTAAAGCAGACCAGGCAGGCCAGCAGCATGGTTCAATTCCCGTACCAGCCTGCCTGAACAGGCGCCGGAATGTGGCAACTAGGGGTTTTTCACAGTAACTTCATTTGAAGCCTACTCATGACAATAAGTGATTTTTATTTCCATTTCATTTCATTTCATTACCACGGTCTTGAAGCCGCTTGGTGAGTCTGAACTGCTATCTGGTGGTTGGAGATCGCACACCATCCATCTATTGCCCACAGGCATTTAACCACACGGAAGTCCTCAGAAGTTTAATTTTGATAAGAGCTCAACCAGTTGAGATTTAAAAGCTTTGAATGAATGTTATGAATGGGAGTTTATTTCCCTTTATTAAATGTGTAAAGTTTATTTTTTTCATCTCCTCATGTCTCCCTGAGGTCGTCCCTTTATGGATACTGGGTGAGTGCCTATGGAGTTGGAATGGAAGGCATGAAGGACCAGAGGAGGTGGATGGGGCACATGAGTTGACTTTGGATTGGCATGGAGGCTATGAGCGACCATGGTGTGATGGGTTAGAGGGCCTAATTTACTGTGCAGAGTCTGCACATTCTCCCCGTGTCTGCTTGGGGTCTGCACATTCTCCCCGTGTCTGCGTGGGTTTCCTCCGGGTGTTCTGGTTTCCTCCCACAGTCCAAAGATGTGCAGGTTAGGTGGATTGGCCATGCTACATTGTCCTGAGTATCCAAAAAGGTTAGGTGGGGTTACTGGGTTGTGGGGATAGGTGTGGGCTTAAGTAGGGTGCTCTTTCCAAGAACCACTGCAGACTCGATGGGCCGAATGGCCTCCTTCTGCACTGTAAATTCTATATGACAGAGCCAATGGGAATGGTGATGGGCAAGAAAAATGAAACAAAAGCTGTGCCTAGAGTAGATGTGCTGCTGCTTGTAAGTAAAAAAAAAACCTTAAACATGCAAAGAAAAGTTTCAGTTTTTCCTCATAATTTTGTTTTCAGGCAGCATCTAGGGGTATCTACGATTTGATTATTCAGTTATCTTAAAGGGCTCTATACTACAATGTCAATGTTCTGTTGAAGTCAAATTTGTCTTATGGAACAGCACAACTTGCATTTATGTAGTATCATTAATGTAGTTAAATGTTCCAAGGCATTTCATGCAGTGTTAGGAAACAAATTTAACACTGGGTGTACAAAAGCTTGGTTAGAAAGGTTTTAAGGAATATCTTCAGGAGAAAGAGAGATGGAGAGATTTGGGAGAGTATTCTAGAGTTTAGGGGTCTTAGCTTCTGAAGGGAAGGCATAGCTGGCAATGATACAGTGATGAAAATTGTGTAAGAGGCCAGCATTGGAGGAGGGATTTGATCAAAAAGGTTTAACATTTTAAAATCAATAATTCACATCAAGGTGAAAATAATGGAACTCTGAATGAATAAAATGATTGCTATCTTAATCTGTGATTTGCGGATCAGGACATCCTAATTGATATTTTCTTGCAGATCATAAATGCATGACTAGTGTTTAGATTGGCATGTTAATATATCAGAGCAAGGCAGCCATGGAAGTTCCATGGCTCATTTGCATTGCCTAGAAATGATTCAACAACTTACTGCAAATCAAACTTGTGATAAAATATGAAGAGAACACTTAAAATGAAGAGCAGATAAATGAGAAAAATATGTTGATCCCCTCCCAAAAGCATTATGCTAAAGGTCACTGATTCATCAGGTTGGTGTTAAGCAAACAAGTACGTACACAGCAAAGAACAGTGCGTCAGTGCAGGTGCTCAGAAGCTCTGCAAAGCTGAGCGTGTATCAATAGCGGAACAAACATGGATGGAACAATGTGTTTTGAAGTGTATCTTATTACTGAAGCTAACCATCGACGTATGCTGAATGGAAACTATAATTTGAATAATATACAGTTCATTCAATAGTACAACTTTACTGTCCAAAACATTATGCATTTTATTGGAAGTTGTAACTTTAAATTGTCATTATTGTCTCAAAGAACAAAGAACAAAGAAAAGTACAGCACAGGAACAGGCCCTTCAGCCCTCCAAGCCCGTGCCGACCATGCTGCTCGACTAAACTATAATCTTCTACACTTTCTGGGTCCATACCCCTCTATTCCCATCCTATTCATGTATTTGTCAAGATGCCCTTAAATGTCACTATCGTCCCTGCTTCCACCACCTCCTCCAGCAGCGAGTTCCAGGCACCCACTACCCTCTGTGTAAAAAACTTGCCTTGTACATCTACTCTAAACCTTGCCCCTCCCACCTTAAACCTATGCCCCCTAGTAATTGACCCCTCTACCCTGGGGAAAAGCATCTGACGATCCACTCTGTCTATGCCCCTCATAATTTTGTAGACCTCTATCAGGTCGCCCGTCAACCTCCGTCGTTCCAGTGAGAACAAACCGAGTTTATTCAACCGCTCCTCATAGCTAATGCCCTCCATACCAGGCAACATCCTAGTAAATCTCTTCTGCACCCTCTCTAAATCCTCCACATCCTTCTGGTAGTGTGGCGACCAGAATTCAACACTATACTCCAATTGTGGCCTAACTAAGGTTCTATACAGCTGAAGCATGACTTGCCAATTCTTATACTCAATGCCCCGGCCAATGAAGGCAAGCATGCCGTATGCCTTCTTGACTACCTTCTCCACCTGTGTTGCCCCTTTCAGTGACCTGTGGACCTGTACACCTAGATCTCTCTGACTTTCAACACTCTTTAGAGTTCTACCATTCACTGTATATTCCCTACCTGCATTAGACCTTCCAAAATGCATTACCTCACATTTATCCGGATTAAACTCCATCTGCCATCTCTCCGCCCAAGTCTCCAAACTATCTAAATCCCACTGTATCCTCTGACAGTCCTCATCGCTATCCGCAATTCCACCAACCTTTGTGTCGTCTGCAAACTTACTAATCAGACCGGTTACATTTTCCTCCAAATCATTTATATATACTACGAACAGCAAAGGTCCCAGCACTGATCCCTGCGGAACACCACTAGTCACAGCCCTCCAATTAGAAAAGCACACTTCCATTGCTACTCTCTGCCTTCTATGACCTAGCCAGTTCTGCATCCACCTTGCCAGCTCACCCCTGATCCCGTGTGACTTCACTTTTTATACCAGTCTACCATGAGGGACCTTGTCTCCTAAAAAAATACTTTGAAAAATATTGACAGTTGTCATTCTGCAATGTGGTTGCCCATGGGAAATACTCAATAGCGTTGGTAATGAATTAAACAGTTGAGAGTAGGAAGTGAGATTGGTCTTGGGTCTAATTTACTTCACATTGCCGAATAAGTTACTGGGAGATGAAAGAGGCAATTATGTATCTTCATGGAAAGGATTGTAGGATATGAAGAGAATACATCAATATCATAGAATCCCTACAGTGCAGAAGGAGGCCATTCGGCCCATCACATCTGCACTGACTCTTGGAAAGAGCACCGAGGCTTATGCCCCCACCCTATCCGTGCAACCCAGGAACCCCGCCTGACCTTTTGGATACTAAGGGGCAATCCACCTCACCTGCACATCATTGGACTGTGGGAGGAAACCTCAGCACCCGGAGGAAACCCACGCAGACACGGGGAGAAAGTGCATGTCGTGCTAAGCACACTGAGATATCACGGGCTGCAACTGGATGCAGCTACAACTGAAATAGACTCCAGACCTTGGAAGTTAGTTTAATTTGATTTATTGAACCTGTCACACAGTTAGCAAAGTTCTTTGTGAGTTCGACTCTCTGCTAACTTGAGTTTTGATCTCTCTGTCTGACTAAACCAGACTAGCTCTTAGCCACGCGCTGTATGCGTTATGTGATATATACACCAGACTCACTCTGTAGATGTCCCAAGAGGCGGAGTGTGAGAGCCTCGTGCCTTTTATAGTGGGAAACCACCCCCAAGTGTTCTGCCTGCTGATTGATTATGTCCTGTTCTCTGTGTTCATTAGCTGCCTGTCTATCTCATTATGTGTATGTCTGCATATCATGACACTCCGCATAGAATCCAAGGCCGGAATTGAACCCAGGTCTCTGGTGCTGTGAGGCAGCAGTGCCAACCACTATGCCACCGTATATAGGGTTGGAATCAATGACAAAAAGAGTGGAGTGACTTGTTGAACCTAACAGCTATTTCTGTACTTGTTCCCATTGACCTGCAGTTCTTTGGTCATTAGGACTTTTAATCTGTGCCTAAACATGTTCCAATGTTCCACTTGTACATCTTCTAGCTTATCTTGTGCTAAATTAGTCCAGGGCTGCTCGGCCTTCACTCAGTCCTTGATCCTGATTGCATTGATGAAATTTCTATTTAATTGTACTGGGAATATTTTTTGATGCAGATCATTTGAAGAGGCAACATGCTGAGTTTGTTGTTTTTAATTGTAAGATTTATTGCACTATTATGTTCACGACAAGTTATTTACTGAAAAAAACAAAGATTTGAAGTAATGCCAACAGTAAATGATTTCGGATATGTCTGTGAGTAAACATAGAAAATATATGCAGGAGGAGACCATTTGATCTTTGAACCTGCTCTGCCGTTCATTATGATCATGGCTAATCATCCAACTCAATAGCCTAATTTTGCTTTCCCCCTGTATCCTTTGGTCCCTTTCACCCTAAGCGCTATATCTAACCACTTCTGGAAAACAGGCAATGTTTTGGCCGCAACTACTTCCTGGAGTAACGAGTTCCACAGGCCGACCACTCTCTGGGTGAAGAAGGTTTTTCCTGAAAATGTGACAAATGAAGGATTTTAGGAATATTGTCGTCTAAATATTTGGACAATTTAAGGGTTAAAAACATGGGGTTAAAGTGTGTTTGACTGCAATGGTCATCTTTTTAAAAAGGATTTTGTTTTGTAGAGACCTGGGAGCTTTTAGAAGCCAGAGGTACAATTGACCAAATGAATGTGGCTTTTCATTCTGGGCTAATGCACTGTGTTTTGACTGGGGAAAGTCCCTGGGGAGTTGATTTGTTTTTAAGCTTGAGAAGATGATGTCAATGCTGGGTAAAGCCAAGGAATAAAGGGAGACATTGAGAAAGCTTTATAGAGACTCTTTGAAAAAAGCTTTGGAGAAGGTTAAGTCTGTCTGATACGGAGTTCACAATTCTCTCACATTAGGATTGTTATAAAAATAATAATATTTAAAGCAAAGCAGTCTTGTTTGAGGACGAGGAAAAAAACTGAAACATACCAGGTGAACGAGCCTTTTGAACATATTCAGCCAGAGTCCGGAGGGATTCTAATAGGAGTCCAAATCTGTTCTGTGAAGCAAGTATTACGCTATGCCATGCTAATTTTAAGATAAATTGAGATCTGTCTGTATGTTTATTTTCTTGTTTAATGGAAAAGTGGGTACTAATGTTTAAGGGCCAATTGTAAGCCCTTTCGGGTGTGAATTTAAAGAGTTTAATATTGTGTTCTTAAGACAGCATGGAGGCACAGTGGTGAGCACATCTGCCTCAGTGCCAGGGACCCAGGTTCAATTCCAGCCTTCCATTTATTGGCTCTGTGTGAAGTTTGCACTTTCTTCCCTTGTCTGCTTGGGTTTCCTGAGGGTGTTCCAGTTTCCTCCCACAATCACAAAGACGTACAGGTTAGGTGGATTGGGCATGCTAAATTCCCCTTAGTGACCAAAAGGTTAGGTGGGGTTACTTGGTTATGGGTATAAGGTGGGGGCATGGGCTTAGGTAGGGTGCTCTTTCAGAGGATTGGTGCAGATTCGATGGGCCGGGCCGAATGGCCGCCTTCTGCACTGCAGTGATTCTATGATAATAAAGTTTGGTTTTAAAAATGCCAAAATCCTTTTCTTCATGCAATCACTCCTGGAGTGAGTAATTTCTTTTGCACAGTCTTCCAAATAAACCAAAATAGTTAAGCTTTCGGACAAGTATCCTAGCCTGTTGGGGTCTGGTCTGGGGTTGTAATAAAACTTGAATAAATATTTTTCAGGTATTTGTGCTTGAGAAGCATGCATTATGCATATTGTTTTTGTGTTTAGAAAGGTACAAGATGGTGCTGTAATAGTTAATGCTCTTGTCTCAGATTCCAAATGATTATACACTCAAATTAAATGTAGAAAGTAAATGAAAGTGTCCTTCATGGCTTGTCATCAATGCAAGCTTTTTGTTCATTGTCTGCTTCAAATTGCTGACCACACAATGTGTTATGCTATGAATTAGGAATTAGAAATATAATTTGCATTCCTCCTAGCTACAGCAGCTCTTATGCGTTTAATTGTGTGGTGCGAGTGTGGCTTGATGTACCCTTCTGATTAAAAGAGGAAAGCTTCCATTTATTGGCTCTACACTGTATTTAAAAATGTTGCAAGTGTGTAAACGAGTTATCATTCTTATTTCACACTCCTAAAAATGGCTGAGACAAGATATTTCTCCCAGTGCCTTGACCAAGAGCTAATTAAACATACGTCAAAACTGTAACAAATGCATTCAAGCGGAAAACAGCTTTTGGATTTGAGCATGCACTGACCATCTGGCAAGGCAGCCAGTCTTTTGTCTGCTTTCTACTGACCCATTCTGCTTTTAAAATCCAGCTCGGGCCATTGGCTCTCTGGCAAAGGAAATTCTGCAAAGAAACAAATTTGCCCTCTTCTGTCACAGAAAGCCTGTCATGTCATTGAAATAGCTGTATTCAATGTACTCGTGTAGATCTAATTATGACTGTTTCTGTCATTTAGGATCTGGTGCACAATCTTGCAAATGCTGGTGTATTGCATTCTTTTCAGATGGTCCCAGTGTCCCTTATGATGACATACGTTAGATACATTTGTTAAGAGCTATGCTATGTGTGGTTGCGATGCTCTGGAGGCTAATAG
Source organism: Scyliorhinus canicula (assembly GCF_902713615.1). NCBI lineage: Eukaryota > Metazoa > Chordata > Chondrichthyes > Carcharhiniformes > Scyliorhinidae > Scyliorhinus > Scyliorhinus canicula. Next base: position 128,516,047 of record NC_052158.1, on the reverse strand, counting down.
AAAGTGGTGTCATGAAGGAGCATTGTTGCTCGTTCTGGGTGAGTGTGCTTAACACTCAATTTGGCTCTGTTTCGTTCCTTAGCTCTAGAGTCGCCAGGTATCGCTAAGATACCGCCACAAGTTTCAAGTTCAAGTTCAAAGCAATAAATCCATACACCAGTTAGTAAGTTCAAACAAGACACGTTTATTATATTACAGTAATCTACTAATCATGCATATAAAACTATAAGACTAGGCTAATCCTACCACTAATAGGCCAAATAATTATCTGGATAAGGGGACTGCCGGATCAGGGAACAACGGCCTCTAGTTTTGTCTTGGGTCCGCAGGCTTCCAATAGTTATGGACTAAAGGGGGTCAGGAGTGTCTACTCTCATAGCGTGCGTTGTATGACACTTGCGTGTTGGCAGCTGCTGTCCAGGCCTCTCCTCCTCAAGGTTCTTCTGCTGCAACGGTGTTCTGTTGGGAGGGCTGGCTGGTCAAGGAGAGGCTGGCAGAGAGAGAGAGCTGGGGTCGGGGGTCTCTGTCTTATACTCCTCTCAGGGTCTTGCGCCCACCTGGGCGGACCCTCTATACACTCGCAATCGATTGGGTCTCTTCCCAATCGATTGATTTGAATTCCCCAATAACGGGGCAGAACCTCGATCACTAGGCGGTTCTTGGGACTTATTGTTTTGGACTTCCTTTGGCGCCGAGAAGTCTGGCCTTCTATTAAATGTTTTGATTAGCGTTAACTTGTTTCCATTGTACCTGGGGATCGCCCGGTACCGCCTCATTAGTATGCTAACTTGTTCTTTTCACAGTGCTGTCTGGTTTCTGCAGCAGTCAGAACTGGTTTCTGCAGTAGTCAGAATACACAAGCGGTTTGCAAGCTGCTTGCTTTTGCAACATGTCCATTTTCCCTGCATTCCTTGCAATCTTCCATTTTGTGTTGGGCAGTGGTCACCCCAGGTGGCTACAGCATGAATCATAGAATCATAGAATTTACAGTTCAGAAGGAGGCCATATGGCCCATAGAGTCTGCACCAGCCCTTGGATAGAGCACTCTACTTAAGCCCATGTCTCCACCTTATCGCCTAACCAAGTAACCCCACCTAACCTTTTTGGACACTAAGGGCAATTTATCATGGCCAATCCACCTAACCTGCATGTCTTTGGACTGTGGGAGGAAGCTGGAACCCCCAAAAGAAATCCACGCAGACACGGGGAGAACGTACAGACTCTACACAGACAGTGACCCAAGCTGGGAATTGAATCTAGGACTCTGGAGCTGTGAAGCAACTGTGATAACTACTGTGCTGCCCCCAAGAAAAAAATGATTTGTTGGAGCAAGAAACACTGGACCAGTAACCCGGTATGGCAATCACCAGCGCGTTGCCACTCTGGAGGTGCCTTCACTGGAATTGCAAAGCTCTGTCTCACCTGACCTGGCTCACTCAGGCCAGGTGAGACAGGAACAATGAAGTCTGCCCCTGGCTTTAGCAGAGTGGTGTAAATAAGGTACAGCGAGGGAGGGCACCACCCCTCAGGTAGCCGCAAATTGCTTTCCAGACATTGGAGTACTTTCATAGAATCAGAATTTACAGTGCAGAAGGAGGCCATTCGGCCCATCAAGTCTACACTGGCCCTTGGAAAGAGCACCCTATTTAAGCCCACATCTCCACCCTATTCCTGTAACCTGACCTAACCTTTTGGACACTGAGGGACAATTCAGCATGGCCAATCCACTTAATCTGCACATTTTTGGACTGTGGGAGGAAACTGGAGCACCCGGAGGAAACCCACGCAGACACAGGGAGAAAGTGCAAACTCCACACACAGTCACCCGAGGCCGGAATTGAACCCGGGTCCCTGGAGCTATGAGGCAGCAGTGCTAACCGCTGTATGCCGTGCCGCCCCACTGTTAGAAAACGCAGCAGACAATCCATGTGCAGAAATGTCTTAAATGCAATAATGAGATGATAATGTGTCACTTCTTAGTAAAGTTAATTGAGAGATAACTATCGTCAAGACCAAATAATGCCATTGGATCTTTTTACACCCACCTAAAAAGGGAAGTCAGAGTCTCAGCTTAACATTTCATCTGAAAGATGGTAGCACCAACTTGGCAGCCCTTCCTGTGTATTACACTGGGTAATGTGCTCAATCCTCTGGAGCAGCATTGAACCCATGACCTTCTGAATTGGAGGTGAGAATGCTACCAACTGAACCCCAGCTGTCCCACCTGATAACGCGTCATCTTACTGCTCACTTACCCCTAGTTCAGCAGGCTTCATATTTGAATCCAAAACTGTTTACCGTCGACAATGAAATAGGCCTCGGTAAACAGGCATTTTGCTGGTTCCAATGAGTTTATTCTTCTCAAATGCATATTTAAAAGGAACTGTAGAAAAAAAGTTTAAGTGCCTGATGAGAGACAGAGGATGTTACATTTCAGAGGCTCATGACTAAGATGGTGTTCCTGCCACCCCAGTATAACCATGTTTTAAAAAAGCACTGCTGCTAGATTTTTAAATCTGATCAATTATATCTAATTTGAAATGGTTTCATATGAATTCACCAACTGCACGAGATTAACATAACTCACTCGTGGCACATTTACCTGTACAAAGGACTTCAGTTAAAAATATTGAACAGTGCTTTTGAGGTGGGTCATTTTCTTACCTTGTCCTACGGTAATCTAGGGTTAGCTAGAATGCCTGGCCGTTCAGACAGGTGGCAGGATGAGGCAAGAGCAGAGTTGAAACCATTCTGCCCTGATATCCAGTGTACAACAGTCAAATTGCAATGTGTGTGTCAGTGAATTGTTCCATGGACACCAGCTGCTCTCTCAATATCCAGGTGTGTTGGAGTTAAACAGTGGAGGCATCAGCACCAAATGTAATGTGTTTCAATCCAGCATCTGCACAGATGTATTCTCCAATTGCAGTCAGTTGGTAATGATCAGGAGTAGGAACTCTGGCTGATTTTCATCTGCAGCTTCATGTCTTAGCCCATTTCATGTTGAGCCACATTGAGCACTCCACCATTGCCCTGGATAGTGATTATATTATCATGCCAGTTTGCCTCAATGCTAGCCCCTTCACCTCTGACTCAAGGTTCAAGCCTTACTCCAAGGATTTGAGCAAATAATCTAGGGTGACACCATTACAGTACTGAGGGAGTGCTGCACTGTAGGTGCAACTGTCCTCTGGATGAGATGCTAACTTGAAGTTCTATTCAAGTGGCCGTAAAATATCCCACGGCACTATTTGAAGGAGAGCAGAGGTATAAGTTTACAGATGATACAACTGTGGTGGGCCGTATCTCAAACAATGATGAATCAGACTATAGGAGGGAGATAAATCACTTGGTTGCATAGTGTACTGAAAACAACCTCTCTAAATGTTGGAAAGATCAAGGAACTGATCATCGACTTCAGGAAGCATAAGCACGACACACACTCCCGTCTGAATCAATGCCTCCGAAGTGGAGATGGTCGATAGCTTTAAGTTCCTGGGGGTCACAATCACCAACAGTCTGTCCTGGTCCACTCGCGTTGGTGCAACAGTCAAGAAAGCCCAAGAATGTCTCTACTTCCTACGGAAGCTAAAGAAATTTGGCATGCCTGCATCGACTCTCACAAACTTCTACAGATGTGCGATAGAGAACATCCTATCCAGCTGCATCACAGCCTGGTATGGCAATTGCTCGGTCCAAGATCGCAAGAAACTGCAGAGTGTGGTGAACTCAGACCAACGCATCACACAAGTTTGCCACCCCCACATTGATTCTGTATACCCTTCTCGCTGCCTCAGGAAGGCAGGCAGCATTATCAGAGACCCCTCCCACCCAGGCATTACCTTCTTCCAGATCCTTCCATCAGGCAGAAGGTACAGAAGTCTGAAAACCCGCACATCCAGACATAGGAACAGCTTCTTCCCCACAGCTACAAGACTCCTCAACGACTCCCCTTCGGACTGATCTGTTCCCTGTAAGAACACTATTCACGACTCCCTAGGCTGCTCTTGCTCATGTATTTGCTTTGTTTGGCCCCTTGTTCTGCACTGGAACCAATCACTGTTTGTCGATGTACCATTTGTCAATATTCTCTGTTGATTATTCTTTTGACTACAATGTGCGTACCGTGTACATTCCCTCGGCCACAGAAAAATACTTTTCACTGTACTTCGGTACATGTGACAATAAATCAAATCAATCAGTCAATCACTCAAGGAGTTCTTCTTGTGTCCTGGCCAACATTTATGACTCAGTCCAAACCATAAGGGGGGGAAAAATGACTTGTTCATTTCTTATAGCTATTTGTGGAATCTTGCTGCGCACAATTTCCTGAGGGGCTTGATGGGGGTGGGGAGGTGTTGGAACTAAAACCACTAGTTCTTAGAAGTAAACAAGATGTGCTCAACGTGCACAAGCCATATTCCATATCTGGATTGTTGCACTAATTGCCAGTATGTCTTATTTTATCAGAAGATCAAATGTCTTCTAATCAAAACAGGCTGGAGCACAAAGCTCAGGTCACCTGACATCATTAGGTAAAGTCATAAAATCACACATTGGGCAATAAGAAGATCCTGTTGCTGAAATTGCGTCACTCAGATTAGTTTTACCTGTTATCTCCGCTACAAATTTAGCAACCTCTCCCAGTTGTAGCAGAAATAGTGCGCCACTTGCCAAACAACACAATACTTTTGGCAGTGGATATTTGGTGCACTGCCAACGAAGGGAAGTCTGGATTTAGTGTTAACTGTTTCAAACCTGCATTTGGGTAGGAGGAACGGTACTGCAGGATTGTTGACCTGTTGTTTCTTCCAACTGTGGCTGTAAAGCCCTACTATTGGCCAAATTCAGCTGTGGGGGCTTATTGAATTCAATCTTCTAAACAATGAATGTTCTTTTACGTTTACCAACTGCCATGTGCAGCATACGCCACAGTAAATTTTGAATAGGATCAGACATAAATGTTGATAAAGCATAAGAGGCAGGAAAAAATGTAATCTGGTTCTTGTTTCTGATGAAGAGACTATTCTTGTAATGCTTGCTGTATTCCTTGTTATAATAACTGTTAATATTTTTAAAAGGAAATAAATCACTAGGTATTTCTTATTCAAGCATAACTATGAAAGAATGGCATTTTACGTGCTTGTGTGGTCAGAAAATGGAATAGATCAAATACTGCCATGACCCGATGTTTCGCCAATTCCTCATGTTGTATGAGTGTACATATTTGCTAAAATTTAAGTTTTGACATTATATCCAATGTTTTAGAAATATAGCTTTTGTTCAGGAATTAGATTTTTAAGAAATCAGGGACGGGATTCTCCGCGATGGAGTGTCCGTGGAATGGCGTTGCATTTCACGACGGTGTGAAACGTGCACGGGCACTACCAATGTGGGGGCCAGCATGACGCTGAAGCGCGGGGGACGCATGCGTGGGGGACTTCCTCAACGCGCAGGCCACGACGCAACATGGCGTGGGGGTTCAGGGGCCGGCTGCGTAACATAATAGGGCCGGGGCTGGTGGGCCCCAATTGCGGGCCAGACCCCATCGGAGGCCCCACCCCCCGGTGAAGGAGCCTCCTCCACCCCCCCACAGGCCGGCCCCCGACCCTGCATGCAGAGTTCCCACCAGCTGCGAGCAGGTGCGGACGGCGCAGGCAGGACTCTGCCGTTTCTGCGTGGCCGTTCGGCCCATCAAGGCTGGAGAATCGGCGGCCAGGCCGCGGATGGCGGCCTGCGACCGGCGCCGCGCCAAATGGTGCCGATTCACTGCTCCTTGGAAAATCACATGTCAGAGCGAGGCGGCGTGGCACGGTTGCGTCGATTCTCCGGCCCGGAGCGGGGCTCGGAGAATCCCGCCCCAGGTTTTTCATTTATCTACATTGAGAAATTGGGAAACATCTGCAGTGAATGCAAATCAAACAAGCTGGATAAATTATAGAACATAGAACAGTACAGCACAGGCCCTTTGGCCCACGATGTTGTGCCTACAATTTATCCTAATCTAAGATCAACCTAGCCGACACCCCTTTAATTTACTGCTGTCCATGTGCCTATCCAAGAGTCTCTTAAATGTACCGAATGACTCTGACTCCACTGGCAGTGCATTCCACGCACCCACCACACTCTGTAAAGAACCTACCCTTGACATCTCCCCTATAGCTTACTGTGTTCGACGTTTAGCTGCTGTTATATAGAGTCAAAGGTTCTGCTCCTTTTCAACAAACACCTGTAATTTACCTCTTCAGACTCTGCACAAAACTCTTAACATCACATCACCTGACACAAAGGCCACCTGAAGCCTCTTTACATATCAGTGTCAATTATTGGATACTGAACATAAACGAGACAACTAATTGGAATGTCTCTTAACCCATTACTTAACAGTCTCTCCTTCCTTGGAGAAAAAAAATAATTCGGTGAAAACAAAATTACAAGAAACTCAAAAACACACACGCAATTTCCCCCGTCTCTTTTTTTCCATTTTGTTTTGGAAAAAAAAGTCACACAAACAGGCGTCGTTCATTAACAATACCCAAAAATTTCTATAAGCTAGCCCCTCTTTTTGTAAAACATCCTGACAATTGATAGCTACTGTCGACCCATTTAATTTTTGCTATTTCCCCTCTGTCCAACATCTGCTTCAAACTTGCGATGTCTATCCTTAACCTTTTTTCATTGACACTTTTTGTAGAGTGCACATTTTCCCACAGGGGTTTATTGTCAATGTGACATACAATAGGTATATTACCCAAATGCCCTAATCCCAAAATTTCTATCAATATCTGAGATATATAAAAGACCATATCCACCGCCTCTACAAGGCTTAATGTCTCAGCAGCCAAAGTGCTTTTGACACTCCTTATTTTCTTTGTTCCCCACACAAGAGGGCAACATTTACCATTGTTCCCCAAAAGGAAAGTTATAAAACCTCCAGCGCTTGAAACCCCATCACATAAATTTGCATAAGACGCATCACTATAAACTATGAGTTTCAAGTGCCTAAGGTCACCTAAAACCGGGAACCTCAGAACACACTCCTGCATTTTCTGTTTGACCAACACTTTATTTGCTCTTATTATGTCTTCTACTTTGGGATCATTAAGTTTTGTACTCAACTCTAAGACATCAAAACTCACATCCGGTCTAGTCTGTCTACCTAACCAATTCAGTTGCCCATTTAAACTTCACAGTTGTTCTTTTTCCATCTTTGAAACCATTGCATCTCTTTGTGAAACCAGGCCATGACTAATTGCTATTGGGCTGATGCTTTCCAAATAAGATTGCTGATGTAAAGTTGCCTCTAACTTAGTCTGTCCGATTTCTAGTCCAATATATTTAAATGCACCGAAAGCCTGACTTCCAACCCTGAATTCTTTCCTACCAGAGATTACAATAGCTTCGAAATAACTAGTCCTACCCCACAAAAAATCATTGACATGCATCATAAAGATGCCAGAATGATTTCCTTTATAGTGCCAGTAAAACATTGCCAGATCTGCTTTCAACTAGCAACAGCCTAACTTTAACAAAACTGACCTTACCGAAAAGTACCAGACTCTAGACGCATCATTACATCCATATACACATTTGTTCAACTTCCAGAGTACCCCCTTCTGTGTTAGCTGCCTCTTTAGGTGGACGAGAAAAATATCTCCCTGGAGCTGATGCCCCTGCAAAAAGGCAGCTTTTATATCTATAGATTTGCATTCCCATGCCTTTGTGGCTAATAGAGCCAAGAAGATCTTTAAAAGAACCTTTCCTGCCATAGGTGAACCTACCCTTATATCCTGATCTTCTAAGTTTTCTTCAAATCCCCTTGCCACAAGCCTGGCCTTTGCCTTATAAGTTCCATCCGGAAGAACCTTTTCCGTGCAAATCCATCTGTGGGATAGAGCTCTTTGTCCCCTGTCTGGTACTTCTGTGTATATCCCAAATTCACTCCAACTATGCAGTTCTTGCTGTTTGGCATCTTTGCTAACTTTTTCATCTAATTTATTGGAAGCCACCAAAATCTCACGTGCATGTGGGCTTCTACTCCTTAGTATTTGTAGTGTTACTCATTTTCCGAGATCTTGATAAACTATGTCCCCTCTATCACCTGGTACTCGTTCTGTACTGCTACTGCTTGATCTTTCCATTCTGCTGTGGGATGTTCTTTCAATAGTTCTCAACCTTTTCCTGTGGACCTGTTCACTATCCAATGTACTAGCTGAACTGGCACTGCGTTTTTGTGCCCTCCATTTTTGAACTTCGTGTTCCCAATCCCTTGCCTTGACTCCCTCCCCTGAATGCTGTCCATTGAACCAATGTTTATACTTTCCAGTTGGAGGTGTCCCAGAGGCTATGGGCACAGGAGATGTTGTTGGCAATGCGTGGCACTGAAGCCAACACTGCTAGGATGGCGACAGCAGTGGAAAGCCTGGTGCACAGTGTCAGCAGCATTAGTGGAGGTGTCCAAGGCGTGGCATAGTCAGTGATGGCCATGGCCTAGGGCCTCCGCAGGGGAAGGTGACTCAATACCAGGAGGAGCTTATTGAGGTGCTGTGGGACATGCCCCGATCTCAGATGGGAATGGCCGAGGTGCTGCAGAGCGTGGCCCGATCACTGAGGAGCCTCGCCAAGCGCGTCGACATCATGGTGCAGACATTGGGGAGCCGCCAGGGCTGGCAGAGCTATTTGATGAAGGGGCAGCAGGAGCTCAAACCTATTGGCATTGGCCGGGAGAAAGGGCCGCTTGGTGCCAACCTGGACCTATCCCACAGAGTGGGGATGGTGGACAGCAGCACCCCCGAGTCCTACCCCTCTGAGGACGGCGCATCTCCCAGTCAGCACATGGGACATGGTGGCAGGGCTGTGAATGTGCTGCCGACAAGTATGCCGGGGCCCTCCAACCCCGGAGGACGCCTGTCAGGGTCATTGAAGGCCACAGGACGTGGTAAGTAGCTGGTTGCCTCCACCTCTGATGTGGATCCCGGGGACACACCTAGATGTATCAGTAGAACAAGGAAGACTAACCATGTTGAGCGTCACTGCGGGTACTCGGGGGTGGGGGGTGGTGTAGGTAGGGGGGGTCAAGCAAAATGAGGGGGCAGCACCATCAGGAGAGTGGAGCATTAGTGGACACTTGTGAAACATTAAAAGCCCTTCAACACAACCAGTATGACACTGGTCCCGGCTGGGTCACTGTCTGTGTGGAGTCTGCACGTCCTCCCCCTGTGTGCGTGGGTTTCCTCCGGGTGCTCCGGTTTCCTCCCACAGTCCAAAGATGTGCGGGTTAGGTGGATTGGCCATGTTAAATTGCCCGTAGTGTCCTAATAAAAGTAAGGTTAAGGGGGGGTTGTTGGGTTACAGGTGTAGGGTGCATACGTGGGTTTGAGTAGGGTGATCATGGCTCGGCACAACATTGAGGGCCGAAGGGCCTGTTCTGTGCTGTACTGTTCTATGTTCTATGTTCTATGACACCTCTGTCACTTTCCTCCACAATGCGGACCGACTTCCAAACCCTTGGCCCATTTCGCCAGTCATGTTCCTCCATCCCCCGGACATACGATCTGAAAGTGATAGGTGTGAGCGAAGACTCGGCAGGCAGGGGTCAGACTATGGCATAGATTGAGGAGCACCAGTGCTCAGCTCTCTGCGGGTTATCATCACTTCCCTGCCCTCAACAGTGACCCGCTGACAGTGAAGACACAGTCCCAGCACACTGGATTGATGTGACACAGACCCTGGGAGGGTTGCAAATGGGGGGGAAGGTGTAATGATGATGGACCAGGCCACGTCCTATGTGAAGCGGACGAGTATGAGGGCGTCCTTGACCTTTGGGCTTGCCGGACCCTTGCCACTGCTGTCTATCCTGCAGCCTCTGGCTGATCCTGCAGTTCCTCCCTGGGGTCGTCCTCCAGCCCTTCTGGTCTGGCGCCTCTTCATCATCCTCATCCTCCTCCTCCTCAAAGGTAGCCACATGTTCCTCATCCCCCTCCTCCAGCATAGCAGCCCGCTGGAGTGCCAGGTTGTGGAGGACACAGCAGACCCAATACCAGGAGGACCTTGTTGAGGTGCTGTGAGACATGGCCTGGTGGAGGATACTGCGGCACTACCGGAGCGATTGAGGACTCAGAGCCGCATTTGAGCAGTCCGATGCATAACTCAATGGCAGCTAAGGTGACCACATGGACCTCGTTGTATCGGGCCGCCGCATCGGTCTCTGGCCTCCGTACTGGCGTCATTAGCCAGGTCTTCAGCGTGTACCCCTTATCCCCCAAGAGCCAGCAGGCCATGCTGGGGTGGTCCTCAAAGAGACCAGTGATGTCTGACAGCCTCAGGATGTAGTTGTGGTAGACACTCCCTGGGAAGTGTGCAACACATGCATGATCTTCATGTGGTGGTCGCATATGGGCTATATGTTCATGGATTGGAACCTCTTTCTGTTAACGTAGGGCACTCCCAAATGGCCTGGTGAGCGCAAGGCAACATGCGTGCCGTCCATCTGCCACTGTACCTGGGGCATCCCAATGATGACGGATAATTCTGATACCCGGGCATCTTGTTGGGCGTGGCCAGGTTTAGTTTTCTGCCCGGGCAAACAGAGCATTCGTGACCTGTCGGACGCACCTGTGGGCTGTGGCCTGAGAGATGCCACACAGATCCCTGCTTGAGACCTGGAAAGATCCCGAGGTATAAAAATTCAGCGCTGCAGTGACCTTGACAGCCACAGAGGTCACGAGCTCTCAAGTTCGACAGGACATGGCACAGGTACCGCACTGTCTCCTGTTTGAGGCGGAGCCTCCTGCGGGACATGCCATTGTCATCCCTCTTGAAGCGACGCTTGTACATCCTGGACAGTTGAAAGTCCTCCCCCTCTGGGTCACACCCTGGCCTGATGGTCAGCCAGGTCCTCGGGGCAGGGTCTAGCACATGGACTGCCGCCTCGAGACTCTGTAGACGCTGCTGCTGCCATCCCCAGCATCTGGCCATCCATCCTACCAACAGCACCACTGAGGCCTGTTCTGCGGGGTCTAAAATACCTTCTATATTCAATATCTGTAAGGAATTGGGAGGGGGTGTTAGACTGACAAACATTGGTGGCTCTCACCCCAGGACCCTCCATTCCCTAATTGATCCCCACACCCGGTACACCCTACCCACGCACTTCTGGCCGCAGTGCTCACTGTATCCCAGACCCTGTATCCCTGACACCCGCACATGATGTTAACTGGACCGGCGCTGGTATCCTCCATGTTGCACTCACCCTCCAGCCGTGGACATGTCCCTGGTGCTGGGATCGATACCCTGGGTGTTTGGATCTCAGCTGCTGTGTGTGTGGTGTTGCCTCTCGCAGTGTTCAGGCACCGTGTCCAGGCATCACGGTTTGATTGGGATGTTAGGCAATGACTCACAGGCTATGTGGCCTGCCCACCCATGGAATCCACTATCTACTTGCGTTGTGTGAGGTGCTCACTTATCCACAATAGCCAATTCAGCAATAGCCTTCAGCTGCACAACTAGAGGCATCGCAGTCGGTGGGGGTTATGGGTGGTTGGTGGGGCAGAGAGGGACAAGGGTTACTCCTGGTACGGGTCCGCACGATCCACATGGCATGGAGGAGCTGCGTATGGTTGTCCCCCGGCTGACTACTCCCTTCAGTTTCGCCTACGTGAGCAGGCCAGATGCATCGCAAACGGTTTGGCACCCGGAGATGTTCTCGTTTTGGCCTCTCCTGCAATACACCAGCCTTGTCGCACTCTCGCTCGAGCAAAATGAGACCAGAGAATCGCACCTCACAGTTGATGTTTTAAAGGGAATTGGAGGGTCATTCAGCCAGAAGCTAATGTAAAAATCTCAGTGAAACCCCGTACCAGTAGCTGCAGTAGCTGGACAACTTAGGAGAAATAAAAGTGAATTCTGAAGAGCTGTGGCATACTTTTGGTTGTTCCCAGGAGAACCTTCACAATCTTGCAACATAACACACTATCGTGTTAAATTAGCCATGCTTACTTTATTTAATTTTTTAATGGACAAAGTTTGCTTTTGTTTAAAAATGTAAAATCTTCTGGCATAGTTCTTTCATTTAATTGCTGGATATTCAAATTTCTCTTTATTTCTCTTTAAACCTTAATGGTCTTTATGAGGATTGAAACAGCAGCAGGAATTGATAGATAAGCAATGAGAATTGTGAACCTTGGCTGAATAACTTCCCTCTGTCCTTGGCTTAGATCAATTTGGAGTCTGTGGCTAAGTTCTATAGTGAACTGTGCAGTATATTTGCCAACATGGTATATGGAAAAGCATGATGTTGCTTTGGTTGATGCTGATTGCTATACAAATGTGAATTAAATTAGTTCTGACTTTGTTCTACTGTTGTCTGTCAAAACATCAGCAGTTAGGAACAATAAAAAGACAGTATGGCTATCCAATTGCCCAGGTTTGCTTTGTTTGTATCTATGTTCAGAAAGTGTTCAGACTACTCTCAGCTTCCATGGCCTTGTTTACAGACCCTTATCTGGTTGTTCACTTGAATTCAATGTTTTTTGAGTACTTCAGCTGAGTCAAAATTCTCTACACCAGGTGGCAGTAAACACAATGTTAATTTTTAAATATCAACTTGCTATTCCTTCGAAGAAAACTGTTAACCTGAAATGCCAAACAACTTTCAAGTAATGTCTCCATTGTGACTTATGTGAATGTTCTCGATTTTACTGCTTTAAAATGTAAGTTTCAATGATTAAAGGCCATATATTAAAATCTTAGTATATGAAAAAAATATAAATTTAAATGTGGTGTCTTTCAGGTTATCTCAAAATACTTTTGAGCCAAATAAGTACTTTTTGAAGTGTAGTCACTCTCTTATTGGAAACATGACAGTCAATCTTTGCGCATAAAGGTTCCACAACCAGCAGTGTGATTATGACCAGATAATGTTTTTTAGTGACATTGATTGAACCCAAATATTGGCCAGGTACAGGGGATAATTCTGTTCTTTGAAATAGTGACATGGGATCTATTATTTCTAACTGATCGTCTGATTCAGAGGCATGAGTGCTTGCAACTGAGACCCAGCTGACCACTATGGTGTTTATATTCATTCAACATAATGTAACAAGCTTCTGTTCAACCGAAGGGTAATGATGTTGTCCCTCAGCAGTGAAGTGTTTGTGTTTTGCCTTGTTACAGAAGATGTTTACGCCACTGGTATAAGTGAATTGCAAATATGTTTCCCTTTCTTATATAATGATCACCTGTAAAAAGAAAATGTAAAAACATAATTAAAACAAACTAATGCAGGTGAACTAAAATCCTTCGAATTCGCTTTCATTGTCATTGTCATCGTCAAATAAAGCTTGGAATTCTTCTTCATCGAGGCAGTCGTCATACTGATCATCTTCCAGGTCTTCAATATTTTCATCCTCTTCTCCTACATCTTCGAATAAAGCATCATCTTCACTTCCATCCAAAGCATTTGCTATTCCACATTTTTAAAATGCTTTAACGATCAAATCGCCATCTATCCCAGCCCATGCCTCTTTTACCCACAAGCACAATAGAGCCAAATCCGGAGCCTTCACATTCCCTCCCTTCGTAAATGATTTCTCTCCTTCCATCATCCAGTCATTCCATTTCTTCCTTAGATTGTCTTTAAATGGCTTATTGATGGATACGTCAAGTGGCTGAACGACGCTAATCAAGCCAGCTGGAACGATCGCTATATCGGTGTTCGCTTTGCGAACAGCTTTCACAACGGCATCCACTCGATGTGACCTAAACATATCCCAGACAAGTAAACTTTTTTGGCATAGTAAACCACCTGCTCTTGATTCCCAAACTCTCTTCAGCCAAATCATGCAGCCATTATCGTTCATCCAACCTTTTTCATGGACATGGACAATGATACCACTTGGAAATTTTAGCTTGGGCATTAATTTCCGTTTGAAGATGACCATTGGAGGAAGTTTCGTCCCATCTGCCATACACGTTAGTACAACCGTAAAATGTGTCTTTTCATGCCCTGTAGTTTTGATAAAGATACTTTTTTCGCCGACTTTATTAATGGTTGAGTTTGATGGCATATCAAAATTCACGGGTGTCTCATCCATGTTTCCAATGCACGATAAATTATAGCTGTTAGCTTTGCGATGTTTGATAACAAATCTATGAAAACTTAACACTTTTTCTTCTAATTCTTTTGGGAGTCTCTGTGCAATTTTTGTTTTTCTTCTTAACACAAAGTCATGTCTTTTCATGAACCGCGTACACCATCCGGGACTTGCAGTAAACTCATGAATGCCCATGTTTCTAGCTTCTCGTAAAGCATAAAGTCTTATTTTAGATCGTGTTATTATGTAACCATTTGCCCGATTTTCGGACACCCACTTTGAGACTTCATCTTCTAACTGCGGCCAATGACATTTCGACCCGCGATTTGCGCATTTATAGGAAGCACTTGCCATCAATTGTTCTTTTTGCTTTCTCCAGTTTCGGACACAGCTTTCTCCGACACCAAACAGGTTTCCAGCTTTAACATTGTTGCTTTGTTCCGCTTCGGCAACAACTTGCAGTTTCAATTTGGCTGTATATTTCTTCGCTGATCTTTTCTCCATTTTTGCTAAGGGTCGATTGTGTCACCTGTTAGGTACCGTGACTATTTATTATCGGGTTTAGTTCCGTGATTAGAAACAGCAAAACAGCTGTTTCTCATTTGGGAGTTTTAGGCGGAAAGCTTACCTGAGTGTCAGCTGTCATGTCAAAAAAGTGACTCGCATGATACATGAGGTATACCATAAAAGCATGTTTTTGGGCCGAAAATTTAGGGGTCGCATGATACGCGAGATCGAAGGATACGCGAGTATATACGGTAGTTTAGGACGTCAACAAAAGCAATGATATCTTGCTGAATGGAGAGCCAAAGTGTAAGGATTTGGAGGACGTTGGTTTTCAGATTGAAGTCGTGGTGCAGTTTGGGGAGATACTGAGGATGGTGGATGTGAACGAGGTGTCTGTAAGGTATGTGGTAAGGGAGACTAAGCAGTCTGCAATAACCGTGTTGGTAATCAAAATCCTGGGGAAAAGAATTCACCAGAGATGGCAAAGTTAACTTGGGTCACTTTGGTTATGGGTGATGTAGTTAATGTAAAGTTTATGTGAGGTTTGAAGGCAAAGGTCAGAGAAGAAGCAGGTATTAGTGTTGTAAGGTGTTGTACACCGTTTAGTAGATTTTTTTTAACAAACAATTTTATTGAGGTATTTTAGGCATATAGAAAAAGTGACATTATACAGTACAAAAAAAAAGAAGTCAAGACACAAATTAAACATAGTGCAAACCACGGCTCTGTTCACGCATGGACCTGCCTCAATATCTCCCTACTCTACTCTACTCTACCCTAGACCCCCGCTCCTGCTGACACTTACTCCTCTGCGAAGAAGTCAATAAATGGCTGCCACCTTCGGGCGAACCACAATAGCGAACCTCTCAAGGCGAACTTGACTTTCTCCAGGCCAAAAAAGCTTGCCATGTCCGATAGCCATACCTCAGTCCTCGGGGGCTTTGAGTCCCTCCATTCTAACAGTATTCGTCGCCGGGCTACCAGGGAAGCAAAGGCCAGAACGTCGGCCTCTCTCTCATCCTGGACTCCCGGGTCCTCCGAAATCCCAAAGATTGTCACCTCAGGGCTCATTACCACTCCAGTTTTCAATACCGGGACATGACACCTGCGAATCCCTGCCAATACCTCCTGAGTTTAGGGCACGACCAGAACATGTGTACATGGTTAGCCGGCCCTCCGGCGCATTTAGAACACTTGTCCTCCAGCCCGAAGAATCTGCTCATCCGGGCCCCCGTCATATGGGCCCGGTGCACGACCTTAAACTGGATCAGGCTGAGCCTGGCACATGTTGCAGTCGTGTTCACTCTGCTCAGGGCTTCTGCCCAGATACCGTCCTCCATCTCCCCCCCGAGCTCATCTTCCCACTTAAGCTTCAGTCCTCAGTCTGCGTATCCTCAGCTCCCATTAGTTCCTTGTAGACGTCTGAGACTCTACCCTCTCCCACCTCTCCCCTAGAAACGACCTTGTCCTGCCTCCCCTTCGGTGGGAGACGTGGGAAGGACGGCACTAGTCTGCGTACAAAATCCCGCACCTGTAAGTATCTAAAGTCGTTCCCTCTCGCCAGCCCAAACTTCTCCACCAGCGCCCTCATGCTCGGAAAGCTCCCTTTTAGGAACAGATCCCCCACCCTCACAATCCCCGCCTTCCTCCACAGTCGATACACCCCGTCCATGTTCCCCGGGGCAAATCGGTGGTTGCCGCAGATTGGGGTCCACACTGATGCTCTTACCTCCCCTACATGCCTCCTCCACTGGCCCCAGATCCGAAGAGCCGCCACACTATCGGGCTGGTGGAGTACCGGCGGAAGCGGCAGAGACGCCGTGGCCAGGGCTGCTAAGCTAGTGCCCCTGCACGAAGCAGCCACCATCCGTTCCCAAACCGACCCCGCACCCACCATCCAGTTCATTATCATTGCGATGTTGGCCGCCCAGTAATAGTTGCTGAAGTTCGGCAACGCCAGCTCCCCTTCTTCTCTGTTCCTTTCAAGCATCACCCTCTTCACCTGCCCATACAAATCCCAGAATAATTTTATTCAGCCTCTTAAAGAAGGACCGCGGGATAAAGATGGGGAGACACTGAAAAACAAACAAAAACCGCGGGAGAATCGTCATCTTAGCAGACTGCACCCTCCCCGCCAATGACAGCGGGAGCGCATCCCACCTCCGGACCTCCTCCCTCACTCGTTCCACCAGTCAGGACAGGCTGAGCTTATGCAACTTGCCCCAGTCCCGTACCACCTGAATCCCCAAATATCGGAAACTCTCCCCCACTAGCCTGAACGGCAACCACTTCAGCCTACTCTCCTGCCCCCTCGCCTGAATTACGAACATCTCGCTCTTAGCCGTGTTCAATTTATATCCTGAGAACCAGCAAAATTCCCTCAGGATTTCCATAATACCGTCCATCCCCACCATTGGGTCCGATATATATAACATTAGATCGTCTGCGTATAATGAGACTCTGTTCCATTCCCCCCCGGACCAGCCCTTTTCAGCCCCTAGAAGCTCTCAATGCAATTGCCAGTGGCTCTATGGCCAGCGCAAACAGCAGAGGGGAGAGAGGGCAACCCTGTCTTGTCTCACGGTGCAGTCTAAAGTAGTCCGATGTCGTCCTGTTCATCCTTACACTCGCATCCGGGGCCTGATATAGCCTCACCCAGTCGATGAACCCCGCCCCGAACCGAAACCGTTCTAGTATCTCCCACAGATAATCCCACTCGACACGGTCAAAAGCCTTTTCAGCACCCATGGCTACCATTATTTCTACCTCCCTACTCTCCAGGGGCATCATAATCACGTTGAGCAGCCTTCTTATGTTGGCTACCAGCTGCCTCCCCTTTACAAACATGGTTTGGTCTCCACAATTACATCCGGTACACAGTCCTCAATTCTGGTCGGCAAGATCTTAGATCATAGAATTTACAGTGCAGAAGGAGGCCATTCGTCCCAATGAGTCTGCACCGGCTCCTGGAAAGAGCACCCTACCCAAGGTTAACACCTCCACCCTATCCCCATAACCCAGTAACCCCACCCAACACTAAGGGCAATTTTGGACACTAAGGGCAATTTATCATGTCCAATCCACCTAACTTGCACATCTTTGGACTGTGGGAGGAAACCGGAGCACCCGGAGGAAACCCACGCACACACGGGGAGGATGTGCAGACTCCGCACAGACAGTGACCCAAGCCGGAATCGAACCTGGGACCCTGGAGCTGTGAAGCGATTGTGCTATCCACAATGCTACCGTGCTGCCCACTGACCAGTGTCAAGTCCGCACCGTTGAGTGCATCTCTTGGACGATGTGCCTTGGCGCATTTGGCAGCCGATGTGCCAGTTTTTTTCTCTAGAGGTACAAACTCCCCGTCAGGGAATTGAACCCCAGTCTCCCGCGTGACAGGCGGGGATACTAACCACTATACTAACGAGGAACTGTAACTTGGCGTCTACGCTGATCAAAGAGATCGGCCTGTATGACCCACAAGCCTCCGGGACCTTATCCCGTTTCAGAATAAGTGAGATGGTGGCCTGCGACATCGCGGGGGTAAACTCCCTCTGTCTCTTGCCTCTTTAAACACCCTGACCAGCACCGGCTCCACTATCCTGGCAAATTATTTGTAAAACCCCACCGGATACCCGTCCGGCCCTGGGGCTTTGCCCGACTGCATGACCTTCAGGCCCCCCAATACCTCTTCGATTCTGACCAGGGCCCCCAGTCCATCCACCAACCCCCTTCCCACTCTTGGGAATGTCAGTCCGTCCAGGAATCGCCTCATCCCCCCCGGTCCCCCAGGAGGTTCCGAAGTGTACAGCTTCCTATAATAGTCCCTAAAGACCTTGTTCAGCCCTGCCGGGTCACCCACTAGATTACCCTCCCCATCCACTACCCTCCCTATTTCCTTAGCCGCTTCCCTCTTCCTTAGTTGTTGCGCAAGCATTTTACTGGCCTTCTCCCCATGCTCAAAATTGCGCCTTTACCTTTCTACGCTGCTCTACAGCCTTGCCTGTGGTCAGCATCCCAAATACGGCCTGCAGCCTCTGTCGTTTCCTGAGTAACTCTGGCATCGGGGATTCCGCGTAATTCATGTCCGTCCGTAGAATTTCCTTAATCAGTCGGTCCGTCTCTGCCCTGTCTGTCCTGTCCCTGTACGCCTGGATTGAAATCAGCTCCCCTCTCACCACTGCCTTCAGCGCCTCCCAGAGCACCGCTGCCGAGACTTCTCCAGTATCGTTCACCTGCAGGTAATTCTGCATGCATTTCCTCAGCCTCTCACACACCGCCTCGTCCGCGAGTAATCCAACTTCCAGCAACCATGGTGGGCGCTGAAAGCTGTCCTTACAAAACTGCAGGTCTACCCAGTGCTGAGTATGATCCGATATGGCAATTGACGAGTATTCTGCCCCCACCATTCCGGCCAGCAGGTCCCTACTCACAACAAAGTAGTCAATTTGGGAGTACACCTTGTGGACGTGGGAGTAGTACGAGAATTCCCTCGCCGTCGGCCGGCTAAATCTCCATGGATCTGCTCCCACATTTTCTCCATGAACCCTCTCAGTTCCTTTGCCATCGCTAGCAACCTGCCCGTTCTTGAACATGACCGGTCCAGGCTTGGGTCCAGGACTGTATTAAAGTCCCCGCCCATGATCAGCTTACGCGAGTCCAAGTCGGGGATCTTCCCTAGCATCCTCCTAATAAAATCCACATCGTCCCAATTAGGGGCATACACACTGACCAGGACTACTCTCACCCCTTCGAGCTTACCCCTCACGATAACGAACCTGCAACCCCCATCAACGACTGTGACCTCCGCCTCAAATTGTTTAATCAGGATCGCAACCCCCCTCATCTTAGAATCAAGGTCCGAATGAAAGACCTGACTGACCCAGCCCTTCCTTAACCTAACCTGGTCTGCCACTTTCAGATGCGTCCCCTGCAGCATGACTATGTCCGCCTTCAGAACCCGCAGATGCGCAAACCCACGCGCCCTCTTCATTGGCCCGTTTAACCCTCTAACATTCCAGGTGATCAGCTTGGTTGGGGGGCACTTTGCCCCCCCCCTCCCTTTACCGATCAGCACCCCCTTTCCTTGGCCAGCCCCCCAGCCATGTGTCGCGCTTCATCTTCTCCTGACCAGCTCCACCCATGACCTCCTCACTGTTGCCATGCCCAGTTTCCATCCCCGTCAGCAGAATGACCCCCCCCCCCCCCCCCCCCCCCCAAGCAACACCATCTTATCACCTAACCCCTGCTGTAATCTAACTATATGCACACACCCCACCTCGGGTTCCGTTGACTAGCCCCACTCAGCTAGCCTGGGGCTCCCAGCCTCGGCGCCAGCGCGTCTCCCACCCATAGTTCCCAGTCACCCCTCCGCTGACCCATCCATACCACTTCCCCAGATCAGCCCTACTCAAGCAAACACTCTACACAAGTCATAAACAGCCCCCACAATAGCACAATTCAAGTTAAACAAGACAAAAAAAAGAAAGATAAGAAGTAACAGGCACTCTCAGTCCTTCCCATACAGACACAGAAAAGATTGCACAAAGTTCCCCTGAAGCATCCCTCTTAACCCAACCCTTTTAACTGTTTTCTTTATTATTCTCCCTCCAGCCAAGCTCCAGCTAATCAAAGAGCCCAAAAAGGAAACATTCAGGTGAATCACACAAAAAGCACGCAAAGAAACAACAAAAACGGACCCAAACGTGCAGGCAACTTTCAAAACGGGAGAGACACCACATATATTTAAAAGTTCGAACAAGAGTCCAAACGCCCTCAGCTCAGGGCCAGCCCTTGTTTCTTAACGAAGTCCATCGCCTCTTCGGGTTCCTCAAAATAGTGATGCTGACCCTCATACGTAAACCACAGTCGCCCTGGAAAAAGCAGCCTGAATTTCACCTTGTTTTTATCCAGTATCTCCTTCACCTGCCTGTAGCCTCCCCTCCTCCTGGCCACCTCAGCGCTCAAATCTTGGTAAACAGGCAGGGTATTGTCCCAAGTGCAGCTTCGTGTGCTCTTTGCCCATTGCAGCATCCGTTCCTTGTCCAGGTACCTGTGAAAGCATACCACCATCGCTCATGGGGGATCCCCTTGTCGCGGCTGCCTCACCTGCACTCTGTGTACCGCCGGCGCGGGAACACTTTGTTCCCCAGAAACTTCTGAAACATACCCTCCACAAACGTGGCAGCGTCTGGCCCCTCTGCCCGCTCCGGGAGGCCCACGATTCTCACGTTCTGCTGACGAGATCTGTTGTCCAGGTCCTCCAGTCCTCAACTTCCGAATCTCCACATCCGCCACCGTTTGAAAGTCAGCCTGCTCCTCCACTGACCTCTTCAACTGCTGGAGCTTCTCAGCCTGATCATCTAGCCTTTTTTCCATCCGGTCAATCGACTTCTGTAGCGGTTCCAAGTTGTCACGCTTCAGAGCCAAAATACCTTCTTGCATAGTCTGCAGCAGCTGCTCCATTGTGGGCTGGGCTGTCGGCGCCTTGCTCTGAACACCAGCAATGCTGGTCCCTCTCACAGCCTCCACTGTGCCCTTATTCGACCGCTTCTTCTGCTGTTTACGGACCCTCCAGCTTCTTAGGTCCATACAATTCTGTATGGGTCCTGTGCCTGAGTACTATTGCTTTCCAGTTCCGCGCTCAAAAGCGCAAAAAAGTCGGGAGAAAAGGTCCAGAAGTCCGACCGAGATGGGAGCCACCAAATGTACGACCTACTCCCTCATAGCCGCCATCGGAAGTCTACCGTTTAGTAGATCTTGATGAAGTCTTTGTAGTCTTAAGTAGGTCAACTGTCTATTTATTAACTACAAGAACTATGTGCATATATACAGCAAAGGGTTCAAGCTTGGAGTTGTCCGTATGTGCCAAATCCTTGTACTATATTTCCTCCCAAGTCTTTATCCAATGCAATTCCAGTTATTGACCCCATGTATTTACATCGTTATTACTACTCCATTGTCCCACCCCCCCTTCAAGTCTTTGAGTTTAGAGGTTCAGGCGGTCTGGAGGCTTATAGCCCTTCAATATCGTATCCGTACTGCTGTTGGAAAAGTGGTACACGCTGTTAATTTGGAGGTTGTTCTGGCATCTGGGTATCCTTTCATCCTTTTTCCATTACTTTGTATTGAACCACTCTCCTTTCACAGGTATCCCATTTTCCTCGGGTGGATGAATGCTATCTTCGTCCACATAGCATTTCGTCCTCATCTTTTGTGGTGTGGGCCATTGCGATCTCTTCAAGTGATGGAAGTTGACCATTCCTGCTGTGAGGATGTAGTTTTTTTTAGTAACCTCACCATTGTATTTGGCTATGTGGTGGGTTCTCAGCAATGAATGACTGTTCTTTGTTTCTGGCATCATCTCTGGCACTGTCATGCTGGCTGGGAGTAGGGCAGCACAGTGGCGCAATAGTTAGCATTGGTGCGTCACGGAGCCGAGGTCGCAGGTTCGTTCCCGGCCCTGGGTCACTGTCCGTGTGGAGTTTGAACATTCTCCCTGTATCTGCGTGGGTTTCACCCCCACAACCCAAAGATGTGCAGGGTAGGTGGATTGGCCATGTTAAATTGCCCTTTAATTGGAAAAATTAATTGAGTACTCTAAATTTATAAAACAAATGCTGCTGGGAGTTGGAGTGTTTGCTCTGTGGTCGCAGTGTTGACGTCACCAACAGTTGTTGGAGCTGGATGTTTAAGCTCTTGTGGTTGTTGTTTGCTTTCTTGTCCATCTTCCACTGGAGTAGTCGTGGTAACTATCTGAGTGGTTAGCTGGGCTGACCAAGGAGGACTTTCGGCACCAGTAACAAATATGGACTAACCTGCTCAGCAAAGAGAGAAGACATTGGGAGGCTAAATATAGACTGGGTAGTTGCTTTATGGAACACTGTCACTCAGTCTACTCACATGATGCGACCTTCCCATTGCTTGCCGTTTTATCTTGCTCCCACGCCTACATTTCTATCTTTGGCCTGCTGCAATGTTCAGTGAAGCCCAATGCAAACTGGAGGAACCACATCCCATCCTCCAATTAGGAACTTTATAGCCTGTGAAGTTTACATTGAGTTCACAGACCATGAGCTCCCTCTTCCATTTTGATTTTTTCCCCCCAAGCTCCTCTCCTTCAGGGCCATCTGTCACTTTGCTTTCACAGAGTGCTGACCTTTGTTCTGCTAGTAACATATTCTGTTACCATACCTTTATGCATTATTAGCACATTCTTTAGACTTTCTATTACCATTAACCCTTTGTATTGTGTCTATGACTTATTTGTCAATCTCTCCTGAGATCCCACCTATCCTAGACCTTCTACTCTGCTCAATCTTCACCCCATTTCCAACTATATAATCCATCATATTTCTACCCCTCTTAGTTTTGAACAAGAGTCATACGGACTCGAAACATTAACTCTTGTTTCTCTCTCCACAGATTTCGCCAGACCTGCTAAATCTTTCCAGCATTTTCTGTTTTTATTATTAAAGCGAGAAAACACTTCTGAAGTCTTAGTCAGGATGCTCATTCTTGTTTGCGCTCTCGGGAACTTGCAATTCTGTATGATTTATGACAGTGGTTGTCTTGACATTGTCTCTGACCGGAAGTCAGATTCCTGCAGGCCCAATGAGCAGTGTGTCTGTTGTTCAAAGCCAGAGGTTCTTTGTCCGATTGGATCGTAACACTGGCTCGTGTCCAATTAAAGTTTGTGACATGCCGTTTACTAAAATTTCCACAGGGGCGATACAGTGGCACAGTGGTTAGCACTGCTGCATCACAGCGCTGAGGACCCGGATTCGATCGAGGCCCCGGGTCACTCTCTGTGTGGAGTTTGCACATTCTTCCCGTGTCTGCTTGGGTCTCACCCCTACAACCCAAAATTGGGAAAAAAATAATTGGGTACTCTAAATTTATTTTAAGAAACCTAAAATTTTCACATTCCAATGCGAAAATCCAGAATCTTTGTCCTCCCCCAAAAAGCATGGCTGTGTGTCCTCTTGGTGTTCAGTCTTAACCTCATAAATAATCGTTAGATCTCCTGCGTATTTCAGTGTTTTGGCCTTGCACAGTTTGCCGAAGTGCCCAATGCTGCTCTGTTGAAAGCATTTGGCTGAAATTACAGGACGTTGAGCTCGCCTGTGAGTGTCATTTTGCTCCAAGGTGTTGCCATCGCTATACTGTTTCCCTTGGCATGGGCTGTCCCTCTTTCAGTGCCGTTCAACTCACTAGATCTAGTGGCTAGATCTTCCTTTTCTTGCAGCATGTCTGATTGTGCATTCTCGGCTACCTCTGCAACTGCTCTATCCTTGATAGGTCCGTATTTGCAGCGTTCAGCCATCCTGCATGGAGTTACAATCCCAGTTGATGTGATAAATGGAAGGGAGGAGGGGGCAGCACGGTGGCCTAGTGGTTAGCACAACCGCCTCACGGCGCTGAGGTCCCAGGTTTGATCCCGGCTCTGGGTCACTGTCCGTGTGGAGTTTGCACATTCTCCCCGTGTCTGCGTGGGTTTCGCCCCCACAACCCAAAAAAAAAATGTGCAGAGTAGGTGGATTGGCCACGCTAAATTGCCCCTTAATAGAAAAAATAATTGGGTAATCTAAATTTATAAAAAAAAAATAAAAATAAATGGAAGGGAAGTTCTCAGAATGGACCCTGACACAGAAGACTTCTATTAAACTGTAGAGGAATAGAGTCACAGGATCGCTAATTAGATTTAACAACAAGAAAAATAAAATTATTAAACAAAAAAATGGATTATAATCCAATGCTCCTTTTCTCTCCTGTATCTTAACAATTACACACCGATTTTAAGATGAACCCAGATTACAAGGAACATCTTAAACTGCATGACCTCATTGACACACACAGTCCCTTTTAAGCACACGAGATGACTGTGGTCAAATACAAGAGGCTGGCTTCTACGTTGCCTGGCGCCGATATCGTAATTGGCGATTGGGTGGAGAATCGACTCCGATGCCCAAATCAGGGCCATACTCCACGTACGCATACTGCGGGTTCGCGTGGAGTAACTGGACGCTTTCAACCAACGGGTCAGACTTGTGCACTCGCACATGCTTCCGGAGCAGGATGGGCCCGGGGGTGGCCAGCCAGGTCGGGAGTGGGGTCCCAGAGGAAGACTTCCTGGGGAAAACAAGAAGACGTTCGTGAGGTGTTTGATTCGTGGCAGTACATGCTCCGCCTCCTCACAAATGGCATAATTGGGCCGCGTGCCATTGCAACGGTGTTGGCACATAATCGGCAGGCCCGCCCGTGATGCTCCATCCCCGATGGGCCGAATTCCCGACGGCACAGGACACGTGGTCTCAGCGGTCAGGAACCTGGCGTGACACCTGCGGACTGTGGCACTCGGCCGGGATGCGTCCCGCTGACCGGGGAGGGGGGGGCTTCCGTGAGGGCTGGGGGAACTGGTGGGGGGTGGCCAGGATGTGCCCTATGAGGTCGCGGATGTCGGGTTGTGTCCGTGCACGGCCGGCGCCATGTTGTATGGCACGACCGCTGCAGATCATCAGCCATGCGCACTCGTAGCCAGGGACATCCCATTTTCCTGCCGTTTTTGGCACAGGAGCCATGTGTTTCCACATAGTGCCGCTGCTAGCCCCTCATCGGTCTCGGAATCAATGAGGGGTTGAATCCGATTTTTTGGGCGTAAAACGTATGCATATTCTCCGTTCGAGCCGGCACTTAGCCACTGAAACAGAGAATCCAGCCCAAGCACCCTGCCCTGAACCCAAGTTAGTGTCTGTGGATTTCTCCCTCCAGTTGATGATCACATGAGAGTTTCCAAACTCCACTCCCATAAAAACAAACCTCTCGTATAAAGTTTTCCCTAAGTGGTTTACATTCTGAAATCCAGTCCAGGTGTAACAAAATTACTCTTTTAACCCACGTTTCCACTCCACTTTTAACAGTGAATCCAGTCTAGGATTTTACACCACCCCCTTTTAGGTTCCGTTGTCTTTATTGCTTTTAGACAAACTCAGAGATCCAGCCATCAATTTCTATAGTTATTTCAACTTGCGTTCCACAGGCTACAAATAAAATCTTACAATGCTTCAGTTATTTTTCTGGCACCACAGCCTTCCTCTCAGCTCTGTCTATCTTTACTGAACAGTTCTCTGTTCTAGTATCTTTAAGGTCAGACTTCTTGGAAACTGTCATTAATTTCTCCAGTTTCCTTAACTAGGTGCTCTTCAGATCTCTGCACTTGTTTTCTTAACCATTACTCCATAGTATGGCTTTTCTGGTAGCAAAGCTGAGAGAGATGTTCGCTCTCTAACTTTCTAAACAAACTGCTTCTAGCAGAGCTGTGAGCGCTGCCTTCTCTCTCATTACCTATCTCCACCTGCCAACATATTCAGCCAAAACTAAACTTAAAAGCTTCTCTACCATACAGAGCCCCAATTGCTAACAATCGGCATTCCTCTGTTGGCCTATTTTTCACGCCATAGCCTTCTAAGCACACTAGAAATACAGTTGGAACTTAACCAACCCCCACACATACAAAGTACCTTTGTCCAGCATGAATCAAACTATAGATTTTACCCTCACAGGCACAGAAACATTAAATTAAACCCACTTAAAGTATACCTTGCAGGGTAGCACGGTGGTGCAGTGGTTAGCACTGCTGCTTCACGGCGCCGAGGACCCAGGTTCGATCCCGGCTCTGGGTCACTGTCCGTGTGGAGTTTGCACATTCTCCCCCTGTTTGCGTGGGTTTCGCCCCCACAACCCAAAGATGTGCAGGATAGGTGGATTGGCCACGGTAAATTGCCTATTAATTGGAAAAAATGAATTGGGTACTCTAATTTTATTTTTTAAAAAGTATACCTTGTATCTAATGTTTACCAATGCAAATATAAATCCCGTAAAATTACCTTTGTTTTCTTAACATGAGTCTACATGTTCTCCTGGCTGCTGGGTGCACTTATTAAATTTAGCCCCTTTGGGGGTTTTGTTACTTCTTGTGTTAAGATGAACATTGAATGATTTTAGTGGTACTTCAAATTTAGCAGATGATTCATTGATTCCTTGCCTCGCAGTAATGTCATCCACTATTGGGCCTACCGAATAAAGCAGTGTGTTAACCTGCTGAGCCTCTGTATATTTACGCAAGCCTGACGCAATCCTGTTTGTAAGGAATCTTTTTCTCTGAAGTCCTAATTCTGGGATTTATCTGGGCCTTGGATAAGTCCAAATTGATCTGGAAAAGTGGATCAGCTTGAAAATATTGCTGAAATTCAAGATCATGCCGCCGTTCGTTTGAGGACAAAGGGTTTACCCGTAATTGCTAGTTTTAGTGGGTACCTGTTGCAGTTGTGTTTGCGCTCAGTCTTGAAAGATTTTAGACAATGGCTCCTTGGATCATCCAATTCAGCACTATGCCATAGGGTTACGAAAATTCTAAATCTTGACCTTTGCTGATATTCAAAGCTGATTCTTTTGTTGTGATTTTTCCGAGTCAATTAATTAATTTTTATTTCCTTCTTGGAGTGAGCTCGGACACCACGTTTTTAAGCGCCAAGTCCGGGATCCGGCTGGCTGTAGTGCATTCGGAAGTGAGTGGCTCTGACTTTTAAATGACTGCAAACATTAAAAAACTACTGGTGGTCAAGAACCCCTCCTTGGTGCTTTTACTCTGTAATCCATGGGTATTCCAATTGGACCTCCCATGTTCTATGATGGGAGAGCCCAGCACATCAGGACAAAAGGTAAAATTGAAGCACATGCAACAATCTTCAGCCACAAGTGCAGCGAGGATGATCCATCTTAGATTCCTTCTAAGGTCCCCAGCATCATAGATGCCTGTCTTCAGCCAATTTCTCTCCATGTGATGTCAAGAAATGGTTGAAGACACTGAATAATACAAGGTAATGGGCTCTGACAATATTCTGGCTACAGTACTGAAAGCTTGTGCTCCAGAACTTTCCACGCCTCTAGCCAAGCTGTTCCAGTACAGCTACAACACTGGCTTCGACCCACCAATGTGGAATTTGTTCAAAAATTAGTTTACGGGATGTGGGCGTCGCTGGTTAGGCCAGCCTTTATTTCCCATCTCTCATTGCCGTTCAGAAGGTCGTGGGGAGTTGCCTTCTTGAACCGCTGCAGTCCTTGAGGTGTAGGTACACCCACTGTGCTGTTAGGGAGGGAGTTCCAGGACGTTGTCCAGGTAAGTCCTGCACACAAAAAGCAAGATAAATCCAACCTGGCCAATGACCACCCTATCATTTTACTGTTGATCACCGGTAAAATAATGGAAAAGGGGTCACCAATAGTGCCAATAGTGCTACCTTCTCACTGATGCTCAGTTTGGGTTCCACCGTGGCCACTCAGCTCCTGACCTTATTGCAACCTTCATTCAATTATGGACTCCAGATCTGGACTCCAGAGGTGAGATGAGAGTGATATCAAGGCAGAATTTGACTTGAGTGTGACATCAAGGAACCCTGGTAAAGCTGGAGTCAGTAGCAACTAGGGGAAAACTGGACACAAAGTACACATACCTGGCACAAAAGAAGATGGTTGTGCTTGTGGAAGATCAATAATCTCAGTTCCAGGAGATTACTGTAGGAGTTGTTCAGGATCGTGTCCTAGGCACAAGCATATTCAGCTGCATCATCAATGACCTTCCTTCTATCATAAAATCAGAAATGAGGGTGTTTGGTGATTACTGCACAATGTTCAGCACCATTTGTGACTCCTCAGATACTGAAGAAAACCATGCCCATACGCAGCAGTCTTTGTCTGACAAGTGGCAATTAATATCAGCACAAGTGCCAGGATGTGATCGTCTCCAACAAGAGAGAATCACTGGCAACATCTTGGGGGTCACCATTGACCAGAAACGGAAATGGACTAGCCATGTAAATAATGGGTGGGATTCTCCATTAGCCGACGCCTAAATCAGGAAAGATGATTGGGTGGAGAATCAGCTCCCACGCCAAAATCGTGGCAGGCGCCGGTTTGACGCCGAATCGCAATGCTCCAGCAACTCAAAAACTTCGTCAGTGCATTCCGGAATGCACGCACAGTAAACACTATTTACATTTCATTAGCGGGCCCGACCCGGTATTTTCCAGGGTGTCCGCGATTCTCTGTCTCTGATGGGCCGAGTTTCCGATGGCGCAGTTAACTTGTGCTTTTAAAAATCGTGAAACCGGCGTGGTGGCTGCTGAGGGAGAGAGAGAGGGGGTACATAAAGTGTCCAACATTGACATGGTTTGCTGACAGTTATACTGCTGGCATGGGGAGCTTCTGCCAGGACCGGGTGGGGAATAGCGGGCAGTGGCCAGGAGGTGGGCTGTGGGGTCGGGGTGGACTGGCATGGAACACCATTGCCTCAGCCGGCAAGGCAGCCATGCAGCTGCTCACATTGAACCTAGTGCCATCGGTCATATAGGTGACACCCCCAAGGCACCCCTTAGGTGCCCTCTACCCCCTGCCGACCCATTAGCTGTATGGATGTGTACCAGCACAACCAATGCCATCTTTCTTGGCTGGGATAAGTGTGTGGGAAGTGTAATGTGTATGTGTGGCTGTAGCTTGTCAGCCTACCGAGTGTCAATCATGAACCCGGCGAATCCCACACCGTTTTCATTGGAATCAATTGTGTTCCACGCGGCACCAGTGCTAGCCCCTTAATAATAGCAGGGTTGTTGCTAGTTTCTTTGTCGTGAAAGTTCACGAATTCTGAGTTGGCGTCAACACTTAGTCTCAGAAATGGAGAATCCTGACTTCCGGTGGCGGCAATGTGGAGCTAAGCCGCACGTTCGGCAGCTCCCGCTGAAAATGGACTTTGGGGCTCTTTTCAGGGCCCCCAACGGAACTTTGTCGGCAGATCCCGACGTGGGAAGAGGACAGGAGTCGATCTCTACAGTCCTATGGACCGGACCAGGAGTGGGGTAAGAAGAAAAACAGTGGAAGCACCCCTGGAAAAGCAGGGGAAGAAAAACAAAATGGTGGCCGGCAGAGGCCCGAAGGAGTGGAGGCAGTGGGCGCAGGAGCAGCAGGCGACTCTGCTGCGCTGCTTCCAGGAGTTAAGGTGGAGCTGCTGGAGTCGTTGAAGGTTACCACCAGAGAGCTGATGGAGGCTCAGACAGTCAAGGGGGCCGCGATCCGGGAGCTCCAGAAGCAGGCCTCCGAAAGGGAGGATGAGGCCGTGGCCGTCACGGGGAAGGTGGAGATGCATGAGGCGCTCCATAAAAGGTGTCAGGAGCGGTTCGAGGAGCTGGACAACCGGTCGAGGCGGAAGAATTTGTGGATCCTGGGCCTCACGGAGGGGCTGGAGGGGCCTGGCGGCCTATGTGGTTGTTATGTTGAACTCGCTGATGGGGGCTGGGTCCTTCCAGGGGCCCCTGGAGTTAGAGGGGGCCCACAGAATTCTGGCTAGGAGGCCCAAGCCAAACGAGCCGCCGCGGGCGGTGTTGGTGCGGTTTCATCGGTTTGTGGATCGTGAGTGTGTGCTCCGGTGGGCCAAGAAGGAGCGGAGCAGCAAGTGGGAGAACACGGAGGTGCGGAGGTGGCGAAGCGGAGGGCCGGGTTCAACCGGACGAAGGCGGTGCTCCACAGACGGAGCGTTAAGTTTGGCATGTTGCAGCCGGCGCATCTGTGGGTCACCTATAAGGATCGGCTGGTGGGGGGGACCGCCAATGGGAGTTGCCCTAGACGAGGCGGGGCTTGGCAGGGCGAAAGCGCGGGCTTTTCTCGGGTTTCTCGCGCTGGGAGATGGTGGGGGCTGAGAAGCGTGGGCCGTTGCTGGCTGTTTTCTTTCCCCGCACAAGTGGGGGGGGGGGGGGGGGGGGGAGAAGGACCCGCTGATGGGCACGATGGAGGAGGGGTAGTCACACGTGGGGAAGAGTCGGAGGTAGGGCGGGAGTCGCCGGGGTCAGCAGAAGTTAGCTGGCTCACGGGAGTGCTATGGAGGGAGGGGCGCGGCTAGGAGGGGTCCTAGCCTTGGGGGGGGGGGGGGGGGGGGGGTACCGGGTTGCTGCTGAAACGGTCAGGAAGGAGCTGGAGGATGCAGGGGGTGCTGGAGGGGGAGAGTTGCCGCCGTGGGGAACTGGCAGAGCGGGGGACGCTGGCCAGTGGTGGGCAGGGGATGGGGTATGGCTAATCGGCAGGGCATGGGGGCAGGGAGCCCTCTGATCCGGCTGATAACCTGGAATGTGAGGGGGCTGAATGGGCCGGTCAAACGGGCCCGGGTGTTTGCGCACCTGAAGGGGCTGAAGGCAGATGTGGCCATGCTCCAGGAGACACACCTGAAAGTGGCGGGCCAGGTTCGGCTGAGGAAGGGATGGGTGGGCCAAGTATTTCACTCAGGGCTGGATGAGGAGAGTCAGGGGGGTGGCGATCCTGGTGGGGAAGAAGGTGATATTTGAGGCGTTAAATGTGGTCGCTGACAGTGGCGGGAGGTATGTGGTGGTGAGTGGTAAGCTGCAGGGGGAGCAGGTGGTGTTGGTAAATGTTTACGCCCCAAATTGGGACGATGCGGGGTTTATGCGACGTATGTTGGGCCGCATTCCGGACCTGGAGGTGGGGGGCCTGATCATGGGGGGTTGGGGACTTCAACACGGTACTGGATCCCCCATTGGATCGATCCAAGTCCCGGATGGGTAGGAGGCCGGCGGCGGCTAAGGTGTTGAGGGGATTTATGGACCAGATTGGGGGGGGGGGGGGGGGGGGGGGTGGATGGATCCCTGGAGGTTTGCGAGGCCAAGGGCCAGGGAGTACTCGTTTTTCTCCCACGTGCATAAGGCCTATTCGAGGATTGACTTTTTTGTCCTGAGCAGGGGGCTGGTTTCGAGGGTGGAGGATGTGGAATACTCCGCCGTTGCCATTTCAGATCATGCCCCGCACTGGGTGGACCTCGGGATGGGGGAAGAGAGGGACCAACGTCCGCTCTGGCGCTTGGAGGTGGGGCTGCTGGCAGACGAGGAGGTGGCCGAGAGGTTTCGGGGGTGTATCGAGAGGTACCTTGAGGCCAACGACAACGGGGAGGTCCGAGTGGGGACGGTCTGGGATGCATTGAAGACGGTGACTAGAGGGGAATTGATTTCTATCCGAATCCATAGGGAGAGTGGGAAGCAGAGGGAGAGGGAGAGACTGATAGGGGAGATGGTGAGGGTGGATAGGAGATATGCGGAGGCTCCGAAGGAGGGATTGCTGGGGGAGAGGCGTAGCCTTCAGGCCAGGTTCGACCTATTGACTACCAGAAAGGTGGAAGCTCAGTGGAGGAAAGCACAGGGGGCGGTGTATGAATATGGGGAGAAGGCGAGCAGGATGCTGGCACACCAGCTCCGAAAGCGGGACGCGGCCAGGGAGATTGGGGGAGTGACGGATAGAGTTGGGAAGGTGGTGCGGAGGGGGGTAGATGTTAATGGGGTCTTCAGGGACTTCTATGGGAAACTGTACCGGTCGGAACCCCCGGTGGAGGGGGGTGGAATGGGGCGCTTCTTGGACAAGCTGCGATTTCCGAGGGTGGAGGAGGAGCAGGTGGAAGAACTGGGGGCGCCGATCGAGCTGGAGGATGTGGTTAAAGGGATAGGGAGCATGCAGTCGGGGAAGGCGCCCGGGCCGGATGGGTTTCCGGCGGAATTTTATAAAAGGTATGTGGACCTGTTGGTACTATTGGGCTGCCAACGCAACGATGGTGCTTAAGTGGGTAATGGACGAGGAAGGGGCAGCATGGAAGAGGATGGAGGTGGCGTCATGTGTGGGCACGAGCCTGGAGGCGCTGGTAACGGCGCCGTTGCCGCTCCCTCCAACGAGGTATACCACGAGCCCGGTGGTGGCGGCTACCCTCAAAATTTGGGGGCAATGGAGACGGCACAGGGGAGAAGTGGGGGGCTCGATGGAGGCCCCGATACGGGGGAACCATTGGTTTGTCCCAGGGAGCATTGATGGCGGATTTCTGGGCTGGCACAGGGTAGGGGTTAGGAGGTTGAAGGACCTGTTTGTGGAGGGGAGGTTCGCGAGCTTGGGGGAGTTAGAGGGGATGTTTGGGCTCCCCCCGGGGAACATGTTCAGGTACATGCAGGTGAGGGCGTTTGCCAGGCGGCTGGTGGAGGGGTACCCCTTGCTGCCCCCACGTGTGGTGCAGGACAGGGTGCTCTCGGGGGTGTGGGTTGGAGGAGGGAGGATTTCGGACATATACCGGGTAATGCAGGAGGTAGACGAGGCCTCGGTAGAGGAGCTGGGTGAGGAGATTGAGGAGGGGACCTGGGCGGATGCCCTGGAGACAGTGAATACCTCCTCTTCCTGTGCGAGGCTTAGCCTCATACAGTTCAAGGTGCTACATAGGGCCCACATGACTGGGACGAGGATGAATAGGTTTTTCGGGGGCGAAGACAGGTGTGCTATGTGCTCGGAGATCCCAGTGAACCATTCCCATATGTTTTGGGCGTGCCCAGCGCTGGGGGAGTTTTGGAAGGGGGTAGCAAGGACGGTGTCGAGGGTGGTGGGATCCAGGGTCAAGCCAGGCTGGGGACTCGTAATTTTTGGGGTTGCAGTGGAGCCGGGAGTGCGGAGGCGAAAGAGGCTGGTGTTCTGGCCTTTGCGTCCCTAGTAGCCCGGTGGAGGATCTTGCTCCAATGGAAGGATGCGAGGCCCCCAAACGTGGAGGCCTGGATCAATGATATGGCGGGGGTTCATTAAATTGGAGAAGGTGAAATTTGCCCTGAGGGGATCAGTACAAGGGTTCTTTAGGCGGTGGCAGCCTTTCCTGGACTTCCTGGCGGAACGGTAGGGAAATAGGCCGGCAGCAGCAGCAACCGGGCGGGGGGGTGGTTTGGTTCGGTGGGAGGGAGAACTGTGTACATGGGTTTGTGGGATGTGGCGGGTGTTATCTCTTTCCCTTTTGTTGTTTGGGTGTTCTTTTGTTTTTTCTTTTGTTTGCAGTTGCTTTTGAAGTTGGGTGGGTGTTCTTGGGTTTTTACCGCGGTTGTTTTGTTAATATTGTTGTGATGTTTATATTTTGTAAAAATTTTAATAAAAATTATTTTTTAAAAAAGAAATGGAGAATCCTGCCCAATGTATCTACAACAGGGGTGGGCAAACTACGGCCCGCGGGCCGCATGCGGCCCGCCAAAGGTCTTTATACGGTCCACCAAGTCATTAAAAAAAAAACTTTAAAATTTTTAAAAAAAATTATTTATTTTTAAGGTTAATGGGGGGGGCTGTTGTGTTACTTACTGGTATAGGGTGGATACGTTGACTTGAGTAGGGTGATCATTGCTCGGCACAACGTCGAGGGCCGAAGGGCCTGTTCTGTGCTGTACTGTTCTATGTTCTATATGAGGCGCCCAGAATCATAACCGGGTGAAGTAATTATTTTACTTAATATACTATGCGGCCCTTTAAAATTGTGAATTTCTGAATGTGGCCCTTGCACGGAAAAGTTTGCCTACCCCTGATCTACAAGAACCGGTCAGAGGCTAGGAATCCTGCAGCAAGTAACTTAATTCCTGACTGCCAAAGCCAGCCCACTTGCCTGGATGAGTACAGCTCCAACAACACTTGAGAAGTTCGGCACCATCCAGGAATCAGCCCGCTTGATTGGCACCCCATCCATAAAACATTCACTCCCTCCACCACCGACGCATAGTAACAGCAGTGTATACAATCTATAAGATGCACTGCAGGAACTCACCAAGGTTCCTTCTGTGGCACCTTCCAAATCCATGACCACTACCATTGGAAGGACAAGGGCAGCAGACACGTGGGAACACCACCACCTGGAAGATCCCCTCCAAACACTCACCATCCTGACTTGGAAATATCTTGCCTTCACTCGCTTGGTGAAAATCCTGGAACTCCATCCCTAGCTGTACTGTGGATACATCTACACCACATGGACTGCAGAGGTTAAAAAAGGCAGCTCGCCACCATCTTCTCGAGGGCAATTAGGGATGGGCAATAAACGTTAGCCTAGCCAGCGATGGCCACGTCCCATGAATGAAATGAAAAGAAGATCCTGTAGCCACAGTGAACCTGTTCTTGGTGTTATATCTTGACTGTGCAGATGCAAGCTTTTGCTTTTATCACCGCCACCTTACACTTGTTGCTTCTGAGGAATATTGGTATAATATTTCAAACTGAAGCTAGTATTTCCACTATGAACAATTAAATGCTGTCCACAGTGAATAGGTAATTTTCCTGATTTGACCTTTAATGTGGAAGCAGCTTGACTGCATATGTGTATTTGAGTGAGATTGCTGCTAACATTGTAAATTAATCCAGATATTATGCAAAATGATTTCCTGCATCTTTGTAACAAACTTTTATCGGACCTATTCTATTGGAAGGATGTCTTTTAGATGGTTCTTATCTTTGTGGGGAAGCCATACATTTTTTTACAATGTGCTTGCATTATTAAATGTACATTATGCTGGGATGTAATCGTAGAATCTCTGGCATGGAGACAGGCCCTTCGGCCCAAATTGGTCCATGCCAACCAAAAAGCCCATCTGAGCTAACCCCATTATCCTGCATTTGGCCCATATCCCTCTAAACCTATCCTATCCATGTATCTGTCCAAATGCCTTTTAGGAGGAACTTCTTCACCCAAAGGGTTGTGAATCTATGGAATTCCTTGCCCAGTGAAGCAGTTGAGGCTCCTTCATTACATGTTTTTAAGGTAAAGATAGATAGTTTTTTGAAGAATAAAGGGATTAAGGGTTATGGTGTTCGGGCTGGAAAGTGGAGCTGAGTCCACAAAAGATCAGCCATGATCTAATTGAATGGCGGAGCAGGCTCGAGGGGCCAGATGGCCTACTCCTGCTCCTAGTTCTTATGTTCTTATGTTCTTATATGTTGTCAATGTCCCTACCTCAACCACTTCCTCTCGTAGGACAATCCACATATGTACCACCCTCTGTGTAAAAGAGGTTGCTCCTCAGGTTCCCATTAATTCTTTCCGCTCTTAACTTAAACCTATGCCCTCTAGTTCTCGATTCAGCAACCCTGGGAAAAAGACTGAGTGCATTTCATGCATCTCATGATCTTATACACCGTTATAAGATTGCCCCTCAGTCTTCTACGCTCCAAAGAAAAAAGTGCTAGCTTGTCCAATCTCTCTCGATAACTCAGTCCCTTGAATCCGGGCAACATCCTTATAAATCTTCTGCACTCTCTCCAGTTTAATAACATATTTCCTATAGCAAGGCGACCAAAACTGAACACAGTACTCCAGGTACTCCAGGTGCGGCCTCACCAATGACCTGTAGAATTGCAACATAATTTCCTAACTTCTATACTCAATGCCCTAACTGATAAAGGCCAGCGTGCCAAAAGCCTTCTTCGCTGCCCTATCTACCTGTGACTCCATCTTTAGACAACCATGCACCTGAACTCCAAGGTCCCTCTGTTCCACGATACTGCCTAAGGTCCTACCATTCACCGTGGAAGTCCTACCTTAGAACATAGAACATAGAACATAGAACAGTACAGCACAGAACAGGCCCTTCGGCCCTCGATGTTGTGCCGAGCCATGATCACCCTACTCAAGTCAACGTATCCACCCTATACCAGTAACCCAACACCCCCACCCCCCCTTAACCTTACTTTTTAGGAAACTACGGGCAATTTAGCATGGCCAATCCACCTAACCCGCACATCTTTGGACTGTGGGAGGAAACCGGAGCACCCGGAGGAAACCCACGTACACACGGGGAGGACGTGCAGACTCCGCACAGACAGTGACCCAGCCTGGAATCGAACCTGGGACCCTGGAGCTGTGAAGCATTTATGCTAACCACCATGCTACCGTGCTGCCTTATTTGACTTGATTTGATTTGACTTTCCAAAATGCAACACTTATCATTTATCTGTATTGAACTCCATTTGCAATTTCTCGGCCCACTTCCCCAGCTGATCAAGATCCTGATGCAATTTTTGATAACTTTCCTCACTGTCTACAATACAGTACCACCTATTTTCATGTTATCTGCAGACTTACTGATCATGCTTTGTACATTCTCATCCAAATCGTTGATATAGATAACAAACAGCAATGGGCCCAGCACTGACCTCCAGTCCGACAAGCATCATGATTCTCTGCTTCCGAGCATCAAGCCAATTGTAAATCGAATTTGCCATCTCTCCCTGGATTCCATGTAATCTAACCTTCCAGAGTAGCCTACCATGTGGAACTTAATCAAAGGCCTTACTGAAGTCCATATAGACTACGTCTACTGCCCTGCCCTCATCAACCTTCCTGGTCACTTCATCAAAGAACTCTACAAATTTGTAAACTGTGCTGTATTGTTCTATGTTCTATGATCTTCCATGCACAAAACCATGCTGACTACTCTTAATCAAACCCTGACTTTCTAAATGCCTGTATATCCTATCCCTCAGAATCCTCTCCAGTAACTTACCGACCACAGATCTTAGGCTTACCGGTCTATAATTCCTAGTGTTCTTAAATAAGGGCACAGCATTTGCTACCCTTCAGTCTTCTGGTACCTCACCCGTGGCTAACGAGGATGCGAATATCTCAGCCTCACCCGTGGCTAACGAGGATGCAAATATCTCAGCCAGGGCTCCTGCAATTTCTTCTCTAGCCTCACTCAGTATTCTTAGATATACTTGGTCAGGGCCAGGAGATTTATCCACCTTCATACATTTTAATACGTCCATCACCTCATCTACTGTAATGCGAACTGTCCCTAATATATCGCCACTAACCTTCCCAGGTACCTAAGTCCTCATGTCTTTCTCCACAATAAACACAGGAGAAATATTCATTGAGAACCTTGCCCATCTCCTATGGTTCCACACATATGTATGCACTTTGATCCTTGAGGTGTCCTATTCTCTCTCCAGTTAATATTTTTCCTTTAACATACTTGAAGAATGCCTTTGGATTCACCTTAATCCTCTCAGCCAAAGCTACCTCATGCCCCCTTTTGGCCCTTCTAATTTCCTTCTTGAGTATACTCCTGAATCCCCTGTACACCTCCAGGGAATCCCTTGATTCCAGCTGCTTGTACCTGAGCCATGCCTCCTTTTTCCTGGCCAAAACCTCAATATGTCTTGTCATCCAGAGTTCCCTACTCATGCCAGCATGTCCTGCACCCTAACAGGAACATATAGTTCCTGAACAGGAACATATAGACCTATATCACTTGCCGGAGGCCCCTTTGCCCTCAAACAAGCTACTCCAATGAACCCTTGCAAGCTCCTGTCTAATTCCATTAAAATTCGCCTTGCCTCAATTTAGAACTTGCACCTATGGACCAGTTTTGTTCCTTTCTAAAACTCTTTTTAAATTAATAGAACTACGGTCTCTGGTCCCAAATTGGTCCCCCACTGTCACCTCGGTCACTTGCCCGGCCCTATTACATCCACACACTGCCTGAGGAAACTTTTCTGGAGATACTTAACAAATTTCATCCCACTATGGCAGTCCCACTCTATGATAAGAAAATTAAAATCCCCTATGATAACAACCCTGTTACTCCTGCAAGTCTCCCCATCCTCTCTGCCTATTTGTTCTTCTAATACCCATTGACTATTTGGGGGCCTATAGTACAACCCCAATAAGGTCACCATTTACTTCTTATTTCTTAGTTCCACCCCCAAAGCCTCGCTGGATGATCCCTCGGTTGCTGTAATGTTGAATGCTTGTTGTTTATCAAGTAGCTATAAAGCAAAATTGTCTTGCTTCAGAGATTGTAATAAATCTGACATTGCTAATTATTATTATAGTGAGGGTTGTGCCATAGAGAATTTAAAAATAAAATTATGGTGTATTTTTGAGGGAACTTTCTGAACATGCAGGACAGGAGTTGGGCCATCCTGAAATATCTCATTTTCAGTTTGCTGGTGCCTGGTGATGTACTATACGTAACCGAAGTGTGTTTGCTGGTGCCTGGTGATGTACCATACGTAACCAGAGTGTGTTATCATCCAATTTGTGGTAAAAGAGCACTAAACTGTATTTCAAAATTGCTTTTAATATTCATTGGAACATGTTTTGTTACTGTCATTGATCGAATGATGATCTCCATTTAGATATGTAATATAAGTGGGGATTGACTACGAAGAGAAACTGTTACAATAGCTCTTGAAATCCTTGTTGACTAGACAGAACATGATTCTTTTTGTTTACATCAAGAAAAATGTATTGGTTGTGATTTTACAGGCAGGGGCAGTGAGGGCGTTTGAGTGAGAGATCTGCTACCAATGAGAAATACAGACTTTATTTTCTGGTATACGTAACTTGCAAAATGTTAACAGAGCCTTTTTAAGTTTCTTGGAAAATCTATTTATGGTTTCCAGTTGTTTTCAATCTTTATATCTTTGACTAAATGTTGTTAATGGGAGCGATTCTCCGGCCTCGTTGTGTTCTCACTCAAGCATAACGAGGCCAGAGAATAGCAGGAGATGTTAAAAACAAGATCCGCAGCAGGCGGCAAACAATTTGCGATGCAGCTGGACCGCTCCCGTAGGCGAAATCGGGAGTTCACCGTAGCGTGGCGAGAAACCAACTATTACCACTTAAGCCCAATTTCCATATAATAAATAAGAGCCACCCTATATCCAACGACCTCCTGTCATTCAGCGGCCTCCCCTGAATGACAGCAAATGCTCACCTGACGCTGATTAGTACTCCTTTTGAAAAACGTGAACCTGGCGGAAGGGCTTCTGTGGGGAGCCGAGGAGGTGAGTAGGTATCTCTGCTCACAGGCAACGAAGCCGGGGTGGTGGGCTCACCACCCCAATGCTTGGTTGGGGTGGGGAGGTCCTTGGTTAGGGGTGGGGGACCCTCGGCTGGGTGGACTGCCATGGGGTGGGGGGTGCGCTGGGGGGGTGGCAACTGGGGAGCACCCGCTGATGGCACCACCTTGCCAACCCCTGGATTGTGCGTACCCTGCATACCCTGTCCCTGCCTGTCTGCCCTAATGACCACCCATAACCCCCACCGACTGCCAAGGCCTCTGGGAATTGGCAATCGTCATTAAGTTAGCACTTCATTGATGCCAAGTGGATTCCCGTGGGTGGGTGGAATATGTGGCGTGTGGAAGTCATTGCCCAGCATCCCAATCAAACCTTTATGCCTGGACACTGTGCTTGAACACTGTGGGAGGCAACACCACACATGTAACATCCGAACACCTAGGGGATGGGACACAGCTCTGGGGTCATTTCCATGGCCGGAGGGTGGGTGAGCGCCGGTTGGGGGGTGCGGTGTCTGGAGAGATGGGCAAAGGGTCTGGTGGCCAGTTCACATTGCGGAAGCAAGTGACGGAGGCATTATAATGGTTGTTTGAAAAGGTGTTTAATGTACGATACAATACCCCACTCTCAATGGTGCCACATCCCCTATATCCGCACCCCTCCCCCGGTGCCCTCAGTGATCCTCAATGTGTTTTGCCCTCCTAGCTCTAACACTAGGTCCAGGTGTTTACCCAGGATGCACATCTGACTGAAGTGGAGGCAGCCAGCTGCATGCCTCGTCCCGTGGCTTTCGATGTCCCTGCTGGGCCTCCTCTCGGGGCTTTACAGGGCTCCCTGTATCATCTGTCTCTGCCACTTCTGGCAGTTCCCCATGGTCCACACCATTGTGTCAACGCCATCAGCGATGCTCCACAGCGCATCAGCAATGCCCACTTGCGACTGGGACAAGCTCCGCAGTACCTCAGCCATTCCCATCTGAGAACAGGACATGTCCCACAGAACCTCTTCAAGGTCGGCCTGGTACTGGGTGACATCCCTTAGCGAGTCGGGCATTCTGCCGAGGATCTCAGCGATGGCCATCACTGACTGTGCGACGTCTTGGACACCCTCACTCATGCTGCCGGCGACTTGCACTAGGCTCTCCACTGCGGTCGCTACACTAACCGTGTTGGCCACTCATTGCAATGAGGAGCAATCCTCTACTCCCCATGCCTCTGGGACTCCTCCAAGTGGCTGTGGATCTGCTGGAGTGATGCTGACATCTCCCTCTGAATGTCCCGGCTGCTCCCTAATGTCGCCATCAACTCCGAGTACCTATGTACCATGGGCTCAACATCAGGCTGGGACCCAGCTGGGTCCTGGGATCCAGGAGCCCACTGACCGCTGTCTCGCCTGGCAATTCCTGCCTCCACCTGATGTGCCCCCGAGGCCTGTCCACTAACATGTCACACCGAGGTGCGTGTATCTGCTCTGGTGGAGGGTGGGAATGACAGCTGTGCCGTGACTATAACAGTTGCATCCTCAGAGCCACGCTCAGAGGTGTTGTCCTCAGAGTCAGGAGGGGGTGCCACTTGGGATGGGCCGGCGCCGTCGGCTGGAGGACCTGCTGGAGAATGGACTTTTTGTCAGTGTGAGAGATGGGTCAGCTAGTAAGGCAATAACAACTCATGTTTGACAGGTCCTCACCTTTGTAGCATCCGTCAGCCTCTGTGTGGGTGACCAATCTGTCCTCGGCCATCCCAGTCACTTCCAGGGCATGCTCCTCCAAGGATGTGAGGATTCTTATGTCCGGCATTCCTCTGCCAGTCTGGGCCCTCAGAGACAGGTATGGGGAGCTTTTCCTGAGGAGACACAGAGAAGACATCGTTAACCACACATATAGTTCACAGTGGTGGGAAAAAGGGTTTGAAGGAGGGGTTGGGGGGGGTGTTTGAAGGGGGAGGGGGTTGACGGAAGGGCTGGGGGTCGGATGGGGGTTGGGTGGTCTCTTGTGGAGAGGGGGGGCATTGATGTCTACTCACATGTGCTGCCCAGTGTTGTTCTTGGCCTTTTTCTGGCACTGGAGGTCAGTCCTCCTGGTCACAGTCCCCGAGCTGACAGCTACCGTCACCTCATCCGAAGCAGCACCGGCAGCCTTGTGGCTGACTCTCCTGGACCCTCAGGGGAACATGACACCCATCCTGGCCTCCACGGCGTCGAGCAGCCTCCCCAGGTCACCATCCCCGAATCTTGGGGCTGGTCTCCTTGGCAGCATTATTGTCAGCTGGCTGGGGTTGGCTGAACAAGTGCAGCTTATGTGCTGCTCAAACCTGTTTGGCGGGGGGGGGGCTGGTGAGTGTGGTCCCGGTGAATCAGTGGGCGAGCCTTCATTGTAATGAGAAGTCCGAGAGGCCTCGTTAAATTGACAAATTAGCATTGAGTGGGGTTGCTGGGTTGAGTGCAGGAAAGCTCACGGCAATTCCCGCTCGCAAACACACTTAGAAATTTTTCTGGAGAATTGCACCCAATGTTTTTGTTTACTAACTCCCATCATTCAAGCCTACTGTTGAAATATTAATCTCATTCCATATCATATTACAATTCATATGACCACACAATGCATCCTTGTATGCAAATCCCTCCACGTCATTGTCCCTCCTTAACACTGTAAGCCCCACAACACTCTGATATATCTGTATTCAATTAAGTCTGGCCTCTTCTGCATTCCCAAATTTAGTTGCTCCATCATTGTTGGCTGTACCTTCAGTTGCCCGGATCCCAAGCTCAGAAATACCTTCCCTCCACCTCTCTGTTCTACCTTGCTTTCCTCCTTTCAAACATTCCTTAAAACCTACCTCTTGGATCAAGATTTTTGGCCATCTGCCCTAATAACTCCTTCTGTAAATTGGATTCATACTTTGTTTTATAATATTCCTGTGATATGCCTTTGGATGTTTCATTACGTTAAAGGTGCTATTTACATTTAAGTATTTAAATGTAAATTAATATTTTATGTGGATTCAGATACATCACCAGATTGTTTATACAATATGGGAACATCTCATCATCTTTGGACCCTCAGAAGAATTCTAACCTAGGCTATTCACTGCCCCTTACTGCACTTGGAGTTTCATTATGTACTGGTATGGTTGACCATATACATAGAAAGTAGCTATGTTCGGAGAAGATTGACTAGTTGTGTTAGTTCTATACTGTGTTTTATTCATGTAATTTATTCTCCTCGTTTTTTGAGGCATTTGAATGCTGAATGATGGATATTTGTATGCAAATATAATGCAGTAATCTGATGTGATTTGGCTGTCTTAAGACTTGATATAGCCTGCCTTGTTATGTACACGTACAGGGTGATGTCGGACAATTATTCTGCCTGTAACCTGTGAATATTTTCCTTTTTCTTTCAGCTCTTTTATACAGACATGAACACAACTAAATTACATAGGTTGGAATCGGCGATGATTTGCAATTATTCAACAACCTTTTATCAATGGCTGTTTTTTATGACAGTCGGTCCTACGGTGCTTTATCTGAAGGATGATGATCTCAGCCACCCCCAGCAGTCATTGTAAGGAAATCCGTGTCTTGCAACCTAATACCAAGCATCGAGGAAATTGAAGCAAATTATTCGGAGTAGGCCAGAGCCCAATGAATTTGTAAATTTCAGCTCCACACCCTCTCCTAAACATTAGCAGCGAAAATCTACGATGGCATTGTCTTTCACAGATGCAGGTGTCGTTGACGGATTTATAATTTATTTTTAAACAATTGACATAGCAAGAAGGAAATAATTGAGGTGGAAAGGAGCTGTGTACGGAAGTGTTTTGAATGTGGATCATTTTGTCTTGCATCTTGGGTATAATTTATTAAAAATGCCTGAGCAGTTTGCATACATCCGCTTTCATAAAGGATTGTAACACACCCCTGTGGAGACCTGATTCATGCTGATCTGCCATCAACCGTAGACTCAATCAGTGAGCATCTAGTGGTAAAGAATAAGGTATGAGAATATAAGAATATATGCTTTATTTTTGATTATTGGATGCTTATTTAAAACCATTTTCCATTGAATAATTCAGGCATAACAAAGTACTGCTATGTAAATGTAAAAACTAAAGTTGCCATAATTCTAGATGACCATAGGCTGCTTTCCCCTTTGATGGAGAGAGCTGACTGGTGGTGATTTAACTGAGGATCATCACGAGGGGCAAGATTGAGAAGGCAGGCCTTAGAGTAGAATAGAGTACCTGCAGTACAAAAGGAGGTCATTCGGTCCATCGAGTCTACATGGACCATCTGAAAGACCACCTTACCTAGGTCCACTCCCCATCCCCGCAGCCCCATAACCCCACCTAACCTACACATATTTGGACACTGAGGGGCAATTTAGCATGGCCAATCCGCCTAACCTGCACATCTTTGGACTGTGGGAGGAAACCGGAGCACCAGGAGGAAACGCACTGACACAGGGAGAATGGGCAAACTCCACACAGATGGTCACCCAAGGCGGGAATTGAACATGGGTCCCTGGCACTTTGCCACCGTGATGCCTTCATGAATAACCTCAGCCGGTGCGGGAATTGAACCCACGTTGTTGGCCTTGCTCTGCATCACTAACCAGCTGTCCAACTAACTGAGCTAAACTGGCCCCCACCTGTGTAAATGTAATTATAACCATGCAGTTTGTCACAAGATTTTGGACCAGACCCACAAGACACAGTTCTGGAATTTGACCATGCTTTTTGCCTCTTCGCTTCTCTCATCACCCATCATAAAAAACATTTATGCAATTACCAAACTGACGTCAAAATTCTTTGGGCAGAATAATTTTGAAAGCTGGTTGAAAGGCTTATATGTGGATTCTACTAGTAAATAGGGTTTGTTTTATTTTAACTAAGGCAAATGT
Organism: Scyliorhinus canicula; assembly: GCF_902713615.1. Lineage (NCBI taxonomy): Eukaryota > Metazoa > Chordata > Chondrichthyes > Carcharhiniformes > Scyliorhinidae > Scyliorhinus > Scyliorhinus canicula. Next base: position 128,471,860 of record NC_052158.1, on the reverse strand, counting down.
TGTTTGGTACACAGTGACCGCACTTAGTTTAGTAGAATTATCTCCTCGTTAATAAGCTGAACATGTTCTGCATAATGTGACTGATAATTTAATACTTCAAGAAAATGTTCAGCAATGACTTGCTAAGCAGTCAATAGGGCAGTTTTGAGATAAACTATATTGTAGCTATGTATTCGGAAGTTTGCGGATGTTGCATGAATTTACAAGAATGTTCTCTGTATTCTATCCCTTGAAATCAAAGATTTATCATTTGCTGTGAATTGGATTAAAAGAAAAGTATTCTGGGATGTTCATTCGCAATGTGGCATCACCTTAGTACTGTACCAATCAACGAGGAAGATGTGCGGCAGAAGAGCTGAACAAATCCAACAGAAGCAGCAAATGATAGAAAATCAAGATAAAAAGACAAAATGCTGGAAATACTGTAACATCTGAAAAGAGTAAAGTGGATTATACTTTTGGGTTGGGACTCTTTTTCAGAATATCGTTTATAAAAGCCATTCTTTTATAATTGTGAATTTGATCATTGATGCGATCCTTTTTTTAAAATTTAGAGTACCCAATTATTTTTTTCCAATTAAGGGGCAATTTAGCGTGGCAAATCCACCTAGCCTGTATATCTTTGGGTTGTGGGGGCGAAACTGCAAACACGGGGAGAATGTGCAAACTCTGCACGGTCAGTGACCCAGAGACGGGATCGAACCTGGGACCTCAGCGGCGTGAGGCAGCAGGGCTAACCCACTGCGCCACTGTGCTGCCCCGTGATCCTTTTTAGAGTTTATTTGTGACCCACTTGTTCATTGTACTGTTTTTTCGGACCTATTTAGAAGTCAGTATTTTCTGATACCCTTTCGCACATACTCTTTTCAAAGCATTAACATCAAGTATTTGGATTTGTTGTCACATGTACCAAGGCACAGTGAAAAGTAGGGGATGGTTTAGCACAGTGGGCTAAACAGCTGGCTTGTAATGCAGAACAAAACCAGCAAGCGAGGGTTCAGGTTCAATTCCCGTATGCTGATTTGAAGGCATACAGTATGCTTGCCTGTATTGAGTACAAGAGTTGGCAGGTCATGTTACAGTTGTATAGGACTTTGGTTAGGCCACATTTGGAATACTGCGTGCAGTTCTGGTCGCCACATTACCAGAAGGATGTGGATGCTTAAGAGAGGGTGCAGAGGATGTTGCCTGGTATGGAGGGTGCTAGCTATGAAGAAAGGTTGAGTAGATTAGGATTGTTTTCGTTGGAAAGACGGAGGTTGAGGGGGGACCTGATTGAGGTCTACTAAATTATGAGAGGTATGGACAGGGTGGATAGCAACAAGCTTTTTCTAAGAGTGGGGGTGTCAATTACAAGGGGTCACGATTGCAAGGTGAGAGGGGGAAAGTTTAAGGGAGATGTGCCTGGGAAGTTTTTTACGCAGAGGGTGGTGGGTGCCTGGAACGCTTTGCCAGCGGAGGCGGTAGAGGCGGGTAAGATAGCATAATTTAAGATGCATCTAGACAGATATATGAACGGGTGGGGAACAGAGGGAAGTATATCCTTGGAAAATAGACGACAGGTTTAGATAAAGATCTGGGGCGGAATTCTCCGACCCCCCGCAGGGTCGGGGAATCGCCTGGGGGCGACGTAAATCCCGCCGTGGCCGGAATTCTCCATCACCCGGGAATCGGCGGGGGCGGGAATCGCGCCCCGCCGCTTTCAGGCCTCTCCCGCCGACGTGTTTTAAACCACCTCTGTGCCGGCGGGAACAGGTGGCGCGAGCGGGCCCCGGGGTCCGATCGCCGGGGGGGCTGCCCCCACGGTGGCCTGGCCCGCGATGGCCTGGCCCGTGATCGGGCCCACCGATCGGCGGGCAGACCTGTGCCGTGGGGGCACTCATTTTCTTCCGCCACGGCCTCCACCATGGCGGAGGCAGAAAGACCCTCTCCACCGTGCATGCGCCAGTGGAGACGTCAGCGGCCGCTGACGCTCCGGCGCATGCGCGGACTCACGCCGACCGGCGAAGGCCTTTCGGCCAGCCCCGACGCCAGGCGGCGTGGCTGGTTGGCGCCAGTCGGCGGAGCGGGAGCCACACCGGTGCGCACCTTTGGGGAGGCCCGACGCCGGAGTGATTGGCGCCACTCCCCTACGCCGGGACCCCCCGCCCCGCCAGGTAGGGTATAATTTCGCCCCTGGATCGGCGCAGGCTGGGAGGGCCAAAGGGCCTGTTCCTGTGCTGTAATTTTCTTTATTCTTTGTACCGGTGTCCCCGAACAGGCTCCGGAATGTGGCGACTAGAGGCTTTTCATAGTAACTTCATTGAAGCCTACTTGTGACAGTAAATGATTATTATTATTATTGTTCTGCGTACAGTCCAGATATCATTCCAAATATGAAAAAAAACATCGGACATACGATAGAGACACAATAAATATATAGACACAGTAGACAGACATTGGGTGAAGCATGCGGAGTGCAGTACTACGCAGTAGAGAAGATGCGTGGAGAGATCAGTTCAGTGTATAAGAGGGCCATTCAGGTGTCTGGTAACAGCAGGGAAGAAGCTGTTTTGAATCTGTTAGTGTGTGTTCTCAGATTTTTGTATCTCCTACCCGATGGAAGAGGTTGGAAGAGAGAATAACCACAGTGGGAAGGGTCTTTGATTATGCTGATTGAGAGTCAAGATTCCTCTTGCTTCCTCCAGTAATATGAGTGCAATTCAGGCAAAATCAGCTAACCCAGCGCAAATGTTTTGGCAATTTTGACCTGGTGAGTTATGGTATTTCAGTGATCTTTTACATTGGCTTAAGATTCAGTTTGCCTGGTCCAGATCTTGCCCAAAAACTGGCCTTGCCTCCAGATTGAATAGTTGAAGTTCCAGCAATTGCATTGGTTTGGGAAGGTTCTTAAAATTGCACTCATTTTCGTAGGTGACAGGCACTAGTAGGTCTGTTCTAAAAGTTAAGTCGTATGAAAAAATATCTAATTTGATAAGATACTGATTTGTGTGCACCAACTAACTCACTGAATGTTCAGTATAGTATTAAGTAATTTTCAGTGATTTTTAATTATGAAAACTCACCCTTATTTCAAATGCTTATTTTTGCTGATTAACCAATTTTAGCTGTATTAAGAACCACAAAGAAAATTACATGCACAAGAACAGGCCCTTCGGCTCTCCAAGCCTGTGCTGATCATGCTGCCCTAACTAAATCAAAAAACTTCTGCCCTTAACGTGGTCCGTATCCGTCTATTTCCTCCCTATTCATGTATCCATCCAGATGCCTCTTAAATGTTGCTAATGTACCTGCTTCCACCACATCCTCTGGCAGCATGTTAGAGGCACCCACCTCTCTGCATGAAAAACTTACCCCGCACATCTCCCTTAAACTTTCCCCCTCTCACCTTGAACCTGTGCACCCTTGCAATTGACACTTCCACCCTTGGAAAAAGACTACCCAACCTGTCTATGCCTCTCATAAGTTTGTAGACTTCTATCAGATCTCCACTCAGCATCTTTCCAGTGAAAACAATCTTAGTTGATTCTCATAGCCAACACCCTCAAGACCAGGCAACATCCTGGTGAACCTTCTTTGCACTCTCTACTAAGCTTCCACGTCCTTCTGATAATGTGGTGATCGGAACTGCATGCAATACTCCAAATGCGGCCTAACCAAGGTTTTATATAGCTGCTACATGGTTCCCCAACTCTTGTACCCAAAAGCTGGCTGATGGATGCAAGCATGCCATATGGCTTCCTAATCAGCCTGGCCACCTGTGTTGCCACTTTTCAGGACCAAATCCCTCTGCATGTTAATGTTCCTAAGGGTTCTGCCATTTAAAGTATAATTCATACCTAGATTTGATCCTTCAAAATGCATCACCTCGCATTTTTACAGATTAAACTCCATCTACCATTTCTGTGCCCAAGTCTCCAATCTATCTACATCCTGTTGTATCCTCTGACAATCCTCGGCACTATCAGCAACTCCGTCAATCTTCGTGTATCCGCAAACTTACTAATCAGACTATCCACATTTCCCTCCGGATCATTTAAATATGCTATAAAAAACAGAGGTCCCAGCACTGATCCCTGCGAAACACCACTGGCTACAGATCTCCATTCTGAGATACACTCTTCCACCGCTACTCTCTGTCTTCTCTCACCAAGCCACTTCTCGTATCCAAAACAGCCAGCCCACCCCGAATCCCATGTGATTTTTGTACCAGTCTGCCATGTGGGACCTTGTCAAACGCCATACTAAGTCCACATAAACTACACCCACAGACCTTCCCTCATCAAGTTTTTTTGTCACCTCTTCAAAATACTCAATCAAGTTGGTGAGACATGACCTTCCCCGTACATGCTGCCTGTCACAGACCAGTCCATTTTCCTCCAAATGTGCATAAATCTTGGGGGCATTTCTACGAGCCCCACGCCGCGGCGCAAACTCTTGGGCCCAATGTTGGAGAATCACCCCCCTTGTCTTTCAGTATCTTTTCCAAAAGCTTCAACGCCACTGATGTCAGGCTCACTGGCCTATAGAACAAAGAACAATATAGCACAGGAACAGGTCCTTCGGCCCTCCAAGCCTGTACCGGCCGTGATACCTACCGTGGCCAAAACCCTCAGCACTTCCTTATGCCATATCCCTCTCTTTCCATCCTGTCCATGTATTTGTCAAGATTCATTTTGAACGACGTTAATGTACATGCTTCCACAACCTCCCCTGGCAACGCATTCCAGGCACTCACCACCCTCTGTAAATTTGCTGGATTTTCCCTGGTTCCCTTCTTTTATACAAGGGAATAACATCAGCTATTCTCCAGTCCTCTGGAACCTCGGGCGAGATTCTCCGCAAATGCGGAGAATCGTAAAGGCTGCCGTGGGACAGGCCGTGACCCACGGCAGCCTTCACGGCCACTTCCGGGGTCGATTCTCCCCCCCGGGCGGGGCTAGGAGCGCGGCCCCGTGCGTTACGGTGGCGCGGCCTTGACGACGGTCGTCAAGGCCGCACGCCAAGCGTCACGGCGGCTGACACGGCCGATGACGTCAGCCGCGCATGCGCATGTTGGACAACGCCAACCCGCGCATGCGCAGTTGGAGTCTTTCTCCTCAGCCGTCCGGCAAGACGTGGCGGCTTGATCTTGCTGGGTGGCGGAGGGGAAAGAGTGCATCTGTTTTGGACGCTGGCCTGACGATCGGTGGGCACCGATCGCAGGCCTGTCCCCTCCCGAGCACAGTCGTGGTGCTACCGTGCCAATCGGGCCTCTAGGTGCCGCAAACGGGCATCTGGCGCCCGTTTCACGACGGCAGCGAGCAGGTGTGTTTGCTGCCGTGTTGAAACGGGCGTGAAGGCTTGGCCCATCGGCCTCGGAGAATCGCCGCTCGCCATAAAAAACGGCGAGCGTCGATTCGTGGCGTGGTTCGGGCGTGGGGGGGGGTGGAGAATAGCGGGAGGGCGTGAAAAATGTCGGGAGGCCCTCCCGCTATTCTCCCACCCGGCGTAGGGGGCGGAGGATTGCGCCCCTCGTCTGTGGTCAAAGAGGATGTGAAGATATCTGTTAAGTCCCCAGCTACTTTTCCCTTTGCCTCCCGTAGTAACCTCGGATAGATCCCATCCGGCCCTGGGGACTTGTCTACCTTAATGCAATTTAGGATACTCAACACTTCCCCCTTTGATATATTGACATTCTCAAGAGAGTTCACACACCTATCCCTGACCTCAACATCTGTCATGTCCTTCTCCCTGGTGAATACTGATACAAAGTACTCATTAAAGATTTCACCCACTTCCTGTGGTTCCTCCATTGTCCGTAAGTGGGCCTATTCTTTCTCTTGCTCTCTCTTGCTCCAAGTATATGCATAAAAGACCTTGGGATTCTCCCTAACATGTTTGCTAAAGACATTTCATGGCCCCTTTTATCCCACCTAATTCCACTTTTAAGTTCCTTCCTACTTTCAGTGTGCACCTTAAGGGCTTTGTCAGTTTTTAAATGCCTAGTCCTATCGTATGTTTTTCCTTTTGACTAAGATTACAATTTCCCTTGTCATCCATGGTTCCCGAATCCTGCCATTTCTATCCTTGATTTTTGTGGGGACAAGCCTGTCCTGCACTTCAGTCGACTGGCCTTTAAAAGCCTCCCACATGTCAGACGTGGATTTGCCCCTAAATAGCTGCTACCAATCCACATTCCCCAGTTCCTGTCTAATTTGGATGTAATTGGCCCTCGTCCAATTAAACATCCTCATCCGTGGGCCACTCTTGGTCCTTATCCATGACTACTCAAAATCTTATGCAATTGTGGTCGCTGAGCCCAAAATGCTTCCCTACTGAAACATCAATCGCCTGGCTCATTCCCTAATACCAAGTCTACTTTAGCCCCCTCCCTGGTTCGATTGTCAACATGCTATATCAAAAAGCCCTCCTAGACACATCTAACAAATTGCTCTCCATCAGAGCCCCTGGCTGTAAGGGATTCCCAGTCAATATGGGGGAAGTTAAAATCGGCCATCACAGCTACCTTGCTTTTTTCACACCTTTTCGGTATCTGACTACACAACTGCTCCTCTGTCTCCTGTGGGCTCCATTGTACACTCCCAACATTGTGATTTCACCCTTCTTATTTCTGAGCTCCACCCATAATGCCTCACTACAAGATCCCTTCAAAGTGTCCTCCCTCAACACAGCTGTGATGTGCTCTCCAATCAGCAATGCAACTCCCCACCTCTTGTTTCCCCTTCTGTCCCGTCTAAAACAATAATATCCCAGAATGTTAAGCTGTCAGTCCTGTCTCTCCTTCAACCATGTCTCCGTAATTGCAATTACATCATAATTCCATGCAGTAATCCAGGCTCTCAGTTCATCTGTTTTACCTGTTATACTTCTTGCATTGAAGCAAACGCACTCCAGACGTACAGTCCTGCTGAGCTTTGTGGCTTCCCTCTGCCTGCTCTTACTCTACTCTTTCTTTATCTCAGTCTCACTTTCCCCCCCAGTCTCTACACTTACGGGCCTACTGTTTGAGTTCCCATCCCCCTGCCACACTAGTTTAAAGCCACACATTCTCAATAAAACTGCACCAGGTTATTATTCTTAAATACATAAAGAAATCATTTTTAAATGGAACAAGAAAGACAAAACAAATACAGTCTGTTACTCTGTCCAATTGTGCTGCTTTTTGGAATGCTTCTCTGATGATGCAGATTAGTTTTAGTGGAAATTTTAACTTTCAATTAAGTAGTGCATATTCAAGAGAATTTTTGGCAGTTTCCCAATTATGCCCAAAGTGGAAATTCTACCCTTAAGTATATTCTGATAAGTATATTCTGATATCTAATAATAAAATAACATCAGAAGGCTTTCAACTTGGTAGGATGCCGAATGGGGATTAAAATCTGAATCCATATTAGTGTCTGGAGGTGGGCCTGCCGCTGAAGCGGAAATGGAGGCAGACTGACTCCAGAATGGGCAGATTAAAAGGGCTGCATCAATTCCCAAAAAAGCCCTGGCCCAGTGCTTCCAATGCAATTAATGTCTCATCTGTATACAGTTGAACCTTCTGACCACTTTAAACCTGCACTCGCCCCCTCATCCAGTATGCACTTTGTGAACAGAACTCATGGGCTCTATTCTAACAGTTGGAAGCCATTGGTTAGCCCATTAAACTCCGAGTAAGCAAATAGATTTTTCAAACCATCTTTGCAAGCTCTTGTAAAAGAATTTAGGCAGATGGATTGGAGCTAGCAGCCAATAAAACGAGTAAACGAACAGACTTCAGAACTGCAGTCTCAGCATATGTTGAGACTGAATACATAAAAGCGATGGGAAACTATCAAACATATATACACTGTTATCATGCAAAGCTGCCCTTTCAATGGTATCCATTAGGTGAGCTTTCTTAATTCAGCTAAAGACTTTTCTACATTTACATTGCTGGTCTTTTTACTTTGACAGCTTGCCAATTTGCAAAAGCAACAACTGATCAACACCGTTTAAGGGTAGTTACATCTTCCAATTACAGTGCTATCATAACTCATTTTAATGAACATAGATATAGCTTGCGCTATAGCTTATGATGATGAACTGTAAAGGAAAACTTAATTTAACTTACCTTTTAAACTCTTCCTGCCTCCACGCTGACTCCCGCCTTCACGCAGCTGCTATAAAAGTCCAGTCGTGTCGGTGAAAATGAAACAAAACTACCCGGGATGGGCTCTCAATGAACCCACAATGCTGTGGCATGCCTAGTTAATGTGAGTGGGCAGGTTCTGGGGTCCGCTTACCCCCCCCACCCTCATGATAATGGCCAAAGATGGGATTGGAGGCAGGACTTCAGGATGCCCTGCTTGGCAGAAATTTTCTTCCAGTCCCACCTCCATTTAGTCCCAATTAGGATAATGAAATTTTACAGAGGAGAATGTTGCCCATTGATGCATATTTAATTTGGTTCAAGAAATTTTTTTAGGGAGGATTTTCCTTTTGTGAAAGTGATTTTGTCATTACTAAAATAACTTAGAACATAGAACATAGAACAGTACAGCACAGAACAGGCCCTTTGGCCCTCGATGTTGTGCCGAGCCATGATCACCCTACTCAAACCCACGTATCCACCCTATACCCGTAACCCAACAACCCCCCCCCCCCCATAACCTTACTTTTTAGGACACTACGGGCAATTTAGCATGGCCAATCCACCTAACCCGCACATCTTTGGACTGTGGGAGGAAACCGGAGCACCCGGAGGAAACCCACGCACACACGGGGAGAACGTGCAGACTCCGCACAGACAGTGACCCAGCCGGGAATCGAACCTGGGACCCTGAAGCTGTGAAGCATTTATGCTAACCATCATGCTACTGTGCTGCTCACTAACTTTTTAATTCAATTTTTGAAAGTTCGATGCAAATGCTTATCGGTGAATTGAAACTGTCAAAAATAATTTTACTTGGGATTCTTAGAACCACTAAGCTCAATTACACTTTGATTTGATTTGTATCCTGGCTCAAGATGTGACCACATTGAAATCCACATCAACTGCCTTCACATTGCTCTTTGACCAACAACTCCCATGGTGCGACACAACCTTAACCATTATTTTTGAAATGATGTTAAGGGATTAAAACTCCCAGTGATTGATTTATAGGAAGATCAGCTGAACATTGCGAACTAAATGCAGGGGTATCGCTTCTTCCTCCAGGTTGCAATGAAAAAGCATATTTTATTGTATTTTATTTTTTTACCTGTTTTTTTCAGTTGATGCTTGCTCAAATTGAGAATGGCAAAGAACCAAAGGGGAGATGTTAAGATTCTTTTTTAACACAGTGAGTTATAACTGGGAAGGAAATTCAATTGTAAAATTGGATATATACTCAAAAAAGCATTTTGTCAGGCTTTTTAAAAAGAGGAAACAGATTGGAATTTATTGGAAACAGTTGCTAACCTCAGTAGTTCAAAGATCTTGAATAACTTAAGTTAATGTTGTAGCTACGAATATTAAGCCTGCAGTGTCAGGCTTTGTAACTTCTCTCGGCTGCTCTCTGATGATGCCACCACAGAATCACAGAATTGTTAATGTGTAGAAGGAGGCCATTTGGCACATCATGACCGGGATTCTCCAATCCTGCGGCCAAGTTCTGACGCCAGTGTGAAAAGCGGCGCGAGCCACTCCGGCGTCAACGGCCTCAAGTGGCAGGTATCCACCCCTTCCTAGGGGGCCATCAACGGCGCCGGAGTGATGCCCGCAGCTCCGGCGCCTGAAAGCCGGTGCGTCACAGCCGGCATGAGTCCGCGCATGCGCGCCACAGCCAGCGCGAGTCCGCGCATGCGCGCCATGGCTGGCGCAAGTCCACGCATGCGCGTGGGTTCCCGTCTCTGGCCGGACCCCGGGCAATATGGCAGAGCCCTACAGGGGCCCAGCGGGGAGGAACATAGGCCCCCACGGAACTAGCCTATCCACCGATCGGTAGGTGCCGATCGCGGGCCAAGACACCTTGGAGGACCCCCCGGGTCGGATCCCCCCCCCGCCCACCCACAAGGACGGCCCCCGCAGCCAGAACTCCGAGGCTGGGACCATACATAACCCACGCCGGCGGGACTCGGCCGAACTCGGTGGGCACTGGGCTCGTCGAGGCCCGGAGAATCGCCGGGGGGGAAACCACTTTCAATGGCCCCCGACCGGCACGGTAGCAACCCCATGGGCGCACGAGAATCGGCTCCCTGCCTTTATTCCGTACCCCTGCAAATTGTTTCTTTCAAGTAATCGTCTAATTCCCTTTTGAATGACTCAATTTAACCTGCCTCCACCACACTTCAATCCAGACCCAAACTATTCGTATGAAAAATATATTTCTCACAACACATTTGCGTCTTTTACAAATCATTTAAAATCTGTGCCCTCCCTTTCGTGATCTTTTTATATGTGGGAACAGTTTCTCCTTATCTACTCTGTTCAGCCCCCGAATGATTTTGAACATTTCTATCAAATCTCCTCTTCGCTTCCTTCTCTCCCAAGGACTCCAATCTAAAACTGTCCAATCTATCCTCACAACTGAAGTTTCTCATCCCTGGAACCATTGTTGTAAACCTCTTCTGCACTCTCTCCAATGCACTCACCTTCCTATAGTGTGGCATGTAAAACTGTACATAATACTCCAGCTGAGGCATAGCTACTGTGTTGTATAAATTCAGCATAACCACCTTGCTTGTACTCTGGCCCCAATTATTAAAGCCCAGAATACTATATGCTTTATTAACTGCTCTCTCCACCTATCATGACACCTTAATTGATATGCATATATACGTCCAGGTTCTCTGCTCCAGCATCCCTTTAAGAATTTTACACCTTATTTTATATTGACTGTCCATATTCTTCCTGCCAGAAAGCATCACCTCGCATTCTCCTCATCGAACTTCATCTGCCAACTATCTGCTCACTCCACCAACTTGTTTATGTCCTTTTGAAGTTATACACTGTTCTTCACAGTTTACAATCCACCTGCAACTTTTGAAAATATTCCCTGCACACCAAGATCTAGATCATCAATATATATCAGGAAAAACAAGGGTCCCGATACCGACCACTGGGCAACACCACAACAAACCTTCCTCCAGCCCGGAAAATGTCCATTCACCATTCCATTCTGCTTCTTATTATTCTATCAATATTGTATCCATATTGCTACAGTCCCCATTATTCCATGAGCTTTAACTTTTCTCACAAGTCTCTTGTGTGGCACTGTATCAAATGCCTTTTGAAAGTCCATATACACCACATCAACAGCATTACCCTCATCAGCCCTTTCTGTTACCTCCTCAGAAAGCCCCAGTAAGTTAATTAAACATGATTTGCCCCTTAGAAATCCATGCTGGCCACTGTTAATCACTTTCCTATTTTTTCCCTTTTCTCCTCTCTTTGATACCTACTTGGTTGATGAAGAATACTTATCAAATGTTTCTCCTTACAGTTGAGATTTGATAAGCATTCTTCATGGTGTATTAAAACAAACTTTATTCCTAACACAATATTTAAAAATCTCACACGAGAAAATAGTTTTCAATTGCCTCTTAATTGGTGGACATGGTAGAATAGTGGTTAGCACAGTTGCTTCGCAGCTCCAGGGTCCCAGGTTCGATTTCTGGCTTGGGTCACTGTCTGTGCGGAGTTTGTACTTTCTCCCCGTGTCTGCGTGAGTTTCCTCTGGGTGCTCCGGTTTCCTCCCACAATCCAAAAACGTGCAGTTTAGGTGGATTAGCCATGCTAAATTGCCCTTAGTGTCCAAAAAAGTTGGGTTGGGTTAGGTTACTGGGATAGGGTAGGGGTGTGGGCTTAGGTAGGGTGCTCTTTCCAAGGGCCGGTGCAGACTCGATGGGCCGAATAGCCTCCTTCTGCACTGTAAGTTCTATGATTCTATGAAACAGTGCTAATAAATACACTGACACAATAACCTTTAACTGCAATCTTTATTTCCACTCAAACAACAAAGCCATCTCCGCTCCAAATCCACTTTGAAATATAGTTAGCACTCCGGAATACTTGCTGTGCAGAGATGTCTTTTGAGATTGTTTGAAAAGATAGACCTGAGCCATGTCAGAACAATGCCGAATCGCTGGCTGTATTTATTTAGAAACGTCTCAGCTTGCCTTCTAGCCACAAACTAAAACTGAACCTCAACACCTGACTGCTTCAACCCCTAGTTCCTCCCATTAACCATATCCTCACACTGAACTGAGCACAATGTATTTCACTACGCCGCAGGAAACCCTCTTAATATAAACAAAAATCCATTAACCCAAACTTTTCGGTGCTTGACTTGCACCTCTGGCATCCAAAAAGCGCAGTTGCTTTGTAAACCAGGATTTTTAAAAACGCTGCTGCAGCAGTCATATATCCAGGCATTTAACTCTTACTCCACCAAATGCATATAATACAATGGGTGGGATTCTGGGCCGGAGAACCCCGCAAATGGGCCACGGCGCCCTGATGCCGGCACGTGTTTCTCCGCAGAGCAGAGAATTGGTGCCATTGGTGCCAGCGTTGTTGGCGCGACGCCGGTCCTGGGCCACTCTACGCGGCCGGCCCACCGATTCTCTGGCCGAGTCCCGCCGGCGCCGTTCTAATCTGCTCTGGTCTGGCGGGACCTCGGCGTTGAAGGGTCGGGTGGCGGCCTGTGGGTGGGAGGGAGGATCCGACCCCGGGGGAGTTGAGGGGGGCCTCTGATGTGGCCTGGCCCGCGATCGGGGCCCACTGATTGGCCGGCTGGCCTCTGTGGCTGAGGGCCTCGTTTCCTATGCGCCAGCCCCTGTAGTCCGGCGCCATGTTGAGTCGGGACCGGCGTGTTGAAGGAGGCCACTGTGCATGTGCGTGCTGGCACCGGCGCCACTGCAGATGTGCGCAACTGCGCCAAAATCGGTAGCTGGAGCGACGCGAACCACTCCAGCGCCGTGCTGGCCCCCTATAGGGGCCAGAATTACTCCTGGGAGCGGCTCGTTCACAGCGTCGTAAAACGCGACAGTGTTTACGACAGCGTGAACACTCTGCCGCGGGATTGGAGAATCCCGCCCAATATATCTGAAATTTCAGGCAGCACGGTGGCACAGTGGTTAGCATTGCTGCCTACGGCGCTGAGGACCTGGGTTCGAATCCCGAACCTGGGTCACTGTCCGTGTGGACTTTGCACATTCTCCCCGTGTTTGCGTGGGTTTCACCCCCACAACTCCCAAAGATGTGCAGGGTAGGCGGATTGGCCATGCTAAATTGCCCCTTAATTGGAAAAAATAATTGGGTACTCTAAATTTATTTTTAAAAATATATCTGAAATTTCTACATTCATCACAGGATTGGAGTGATTAAAATCAAGGATGTTCAAGAGGCCTGAATTGAAGGAATGAAAATCTCTTGGGGGATTGTAGGTTACAGAAATGGAGAGAGGTGAGGACAAAGCTGCAACTGAAAACCAGTTTTTAGTTTTCAGTTTTCTAATTTTTCTATTTTTATTTTGTCGATTTGATTTAGCAAGCATGTGTGCATAGTAGTAGGTTTGGGATTGTGGGATGAGTTCAGTTTTTATTTTCATGTTTCATTATGCAACTAAGTGCCAGATGTTAACCATATCAACAATCTATGGCACCTTTTAATGTAATGTAATAAAGAATCCCAAGGCATTTCACAGGAACATTAGTCAACAAAATGTCATTGAGCCACTTTATGAGATCAGATGACCAAAAACTTGGTCAAGGATGTAGATTTTAAGAGTGTCTGAAAGGTCGGGGCGGCACGGTGGTGCAGTGGTTAGCAGTGCTGCCTACACCACCGAGGACCCGGTGTTTGATCCCGACCCTGGGTCACTGTCTGTGTGGAGTCTCCCCATTTCTGCATTTTACCCCCACAACCCAAAGATGGTTTAGGTGGATTGGCCACGTTAATTTGCCCCTTAATTGGAAAAAAAATAATTGGGTACTTGAAATTTATATTTTAAAAAAGTGTCTGAAAGGAGAAAAGAGAGTTAGGGAGATGGAGCGGTATTAGGAGGGAATTCCAAAGCTTCGGACCGTGGCAACTGAACGCACGGCCACCAATGGGGAAATGATTAAAATTAGGGATGCTGAAAAGTCCAGATATTTCAGGGTGTTGTGGGACTGGAGGAGATTGGGAATGGCGAGGTCATGGAGGGATTTGAAAATTAGGATGAGAATTTTTTGAAAAGTTGTTGCTTGTCCAAGCGTCACTGTTAGTCAGTGAGTACAGGGTTGAATTGTGCAAGTTGAGACATGTGCAGTAGAGCTTTGGATGACTTCAAGTTTACAGAAGGAAGAAGGTTCGTGACCATCCAGGAGTGCATTAGAGTAGTCAAGTATAGACGTAACAAAGGTATGAATGAGTGTTTCAGCGCAAATAATCTGAAGCAAGGCAAATTTGACCAGTGCTCAAGTGGAAATAAGAGGCAAAATTAGTAAAATGTGATGATGGCAGATTCAAAGGAGATGGGGACAACACCTGAAGAGAGAATCATTAACAATTTGAGCTACCATTGGGATCAGGACAAGAAATGAGGTAGTCAGCAATTTAGTTGGAATAGGGTTGAGGGATCAGGAGGTGAATCTTCCAGACAAGGTGTTCTGTGACAGGGCTTGAGAGGAGGGAAACTACAGAAATGCGAGTTCAGGGCTAGGGCAAGGGGAGCAATACAGGAAGTTTGACCAGGCCGATGACTGGAAAGGAAGGTTGCAGCAGCAGCTGATTATGTGGTCTCAATCTTAGTAACAATGGTGAGCTTCATGCACTTATTGTTAAAGATGAGGCTTGCCTTTTATTTGATGGAAGGTTTTTAAATGCTATCAAAAAGTAATGTTGGGTATCTTGCTTTAAAGTGTCTTTTAAATGTGTGTCATTGCATGTAACATTGGCAGTTCCTGGAGCACACAGCTTGTGCAGCCAGCTGCCAGACATGTTCAATTCATCCAACAAGATGACTTTTTAAAATAGAATACCTGTACAAGTTTTCAAGAACTAATTTGATGAATTTGACAGGGTGTGGCCACTGGCTGTGGAGGGGTTGGCATTTAGGAATCAGTGCTGGTACCACCCCTCAGGGTCAAAGTAGCACTTTATACTGCTTTCATTTAGTTCTTTGGAAACATGTGCGAACTGAGCAATAGTTGTTTAAATTCGTTGGTTCTGTAATTCAGATACACAATATAAACAGCATAGATTACAATAATAATATCCTCACAATGAAAATTAAATAGGCTCTTTATCACCACTGAACGATAGTAATTGCCACTTTAAGTATTGTAATAGCACCTTTATTGTTGCCAACTGCTTTGCATTTGAGCAGTTAAGTAAACAAAATGGTGCTACTGCTTATCCAGATGCACGTGCAAAACCAACAAAAGGAACTTCTTTGGTTTATGATGCTAACTGATAGAACAAAATTGCGATTTGACAATTTAATCTGCCTTTATAATGAGTTTACTCTCCAGTATCAACATGATACTAGGCTGAAAGGTCAGCAGAGTACTGAGGAAGTGATGTTTTGTTGTGGGTGCCATCTTTCATGTAGGTTGTGTAACCAATGATTTATCTCACACAGGTTGAGCTATAATTTTATTTGAATAGCAGGTCATTTTCTTAGTGGAATTAAGAATAAATACTGCAGTTGCTGAAACTTTTTAATTCTGATGTAAATGCCTGAAATGTTAACTTGTCACTTCTCTCCAGACAAGCTGTGCCTGACCTGCTAAGAATATTTTTCGCGGTTTGTGGTTTTGTTTTCATTCTCGTCGGGGTACTGGTCAAAAATACTCCTTGAATCAACACCAACAAAAACAGTCATATATTTTCTATTTGTGGAAATTCGCCCCAAATGTTTTTGAAAAGCTATTTTGATTTCCTACTCAGTTGAACATTTGTATTGGAAGTAAAGATTGCACCACAACAAAAACAAAAACAAAATTCAGAAAGATATTAAAATTGTGTTTTACAGTGCTATTGCAAAGCAAATCAAATCACATGGACTGGATGGACTACACCCCAGGGTCCTAAAAGAGACAGCTGAGGAGATTGTGGAGGCATTGGTGGTGATCCTTTATGAATTACTGGAGGCAGGAAGGGTACCAGAAGACTGGAAAGTGGCTAATGTAACACCGCTGTTTAAAAAGGGAGGGAGGCAGAAGGCGGGAAATTATAGGTCGGTTTGCCTGACTTCGGTCATTGGTCAGATTTTAGAGTACATTATTAAAGATGAAATCGGGTGGCACAGTGGGTTAGCCCTGTTGCCTCATGGCACCGAGGTCCCAGGTTCAATCCCGGCTCTGGGTCACTGTCTGTGTGGAGTTTGCACATTCTCCCCGTATTTGCGTGGGCTTCGCCCCCACAACCCAAAAATGTGCAGGCTAGGTGAATTGGCCACACTAAATTGCCCCTTAATTGGAAAAAATGAATTGGTATTCTAAATTTATTAAAAAAAATTAAAGATGAAATTGTGGAGTACTTGAAAGTGCATGATAAAATAGGACTGAGTCGGCACAGCTTCCTCAAGGGGAGGTCATGTCTGACAAATCTGTTAGAGTTCTTTGAGGAAGTCACAAGGAAGTTAGACAAAGGAGAACCAATGGACGTGATTTATTTAGATTTCCAGAAGGCCTTTGACAAGATGCTGCATAGGGACTGATAAATAAGTTAAGAGCCAATGGTATTAAGGGTAAGATCCTGGCATGGATAGAGGATTGGCTGACTGGCAGAAGGCAGAGAGTGGGGATAAAGGAGTCTTTTTTAGGATGGCAGCTGGTGACTAGTGGTGTGCCTCAGGGGTCAGTGCTGGGACCACAACTTTTCACAATATACATTAATGATCTGGAAGAAAGAACTGAAGGCACTGTTGCTAAGTTTGCTGATGACACAAGGATCTGTAGAGGGCCGTGTAGTATTGAGGAAGCAGGAGGGCTGCAGAAGGACCTGAACAGACTGGGAGAGTGGGCAAAGAAGTGGAAGATGGAATACAATGTGGAAAAGTGTGAGGTTATGCACTTTGGAAGGAGAATTGGAGGGAAGGATTATTTTCTAAATGGGGAAATTCTTGGGAAATCAGAAGCACAAAGGGACTTGAGAGTCCTTGTTCATGATTCTCTTCAGGTTAGCGTGTAGGTTCAGTCGGCAGTTAGGAAGGCAAATGCAATGTTAGCATTCATGTCGAGAAGGCTAGAATACAAGATCACGTCCTCTGTTTGAGAGTTGTTGCTGGAGGGATACATTTCCTGCAGCGAGCCAAGGAGAACTCCCCTGCCTGTCTGCAAAATTCCTCCAGCTACCAGGACCCAATCTCAGACTAAAGGGACAATCTTTTAAAACAGTGATGAGGAGGTATTTCTTCAGCCAGAGGGTGGTGAATCTGTGGAACTCTTTGCCGCAGAAGGCTGTGGAGGCCAAATGAATGAGTGCTTTTAAGACCGAGATAGATAGGTTTTTGATTAAAAAGGGGATCAGGGGTTATGGGGAGAAGGCAGGGAGGAGAATGGGGATGAGAAGAATATCAGCCATGATTGAATAGCGGAGCAGGCTGTGTGGTCTAATTCTGCTCCTATGTCTTACGGTCTTATGGAATCATGAGATCTCTCTTATTTTGTAACTCAGTAAAGAAATATTTTTTGTTCAAAGTCACCCAGCTGTAAACCTTGATTTCTGGAGAGTCAAGAATCTTTTTCACTTAAATGGGACTCCCCAAAGCTTGGCCCCCATCTACAAAATATGATGGAATTAAGATTTCCTGGTTCAATGCAGCTCCTACAACACTGAAGAAGTTCGACACCACCCAAGTCCAAGCAGCCTGCTTGATTGGGATACCATCTACCCTAACCATTCATACTCTCCACCATCGCCAAACAGTGGCAACAGTGTATAACATATACAAGATGCAGTAAAGCAAATTTCCAAGTCTCTTTCAATAGCATTGTCCAAACCCACGATCTCTACCACCTACGTCAACAAGCACATGAAAACACCACCACCTGTGAGTTCCCCTTCAGGCTACACACCATCCTGACTTGGAAATCTATCACTGTTACTTCACCTTCGCTGGGTATAAATCCTAGAACTCCCTTCCTAACAGCCCTATTCCAGACAGATAGATAGAGTCATAGATGTTTACAGCATGGAAACAGGCCCTTCAGCCCAGCTTGTCCATGCTGCCTAGTTTCTATCACTAAGATAGTCCCACTTGCCTGCATTTGCCCCATATCCCTCTGTACCCACCCTGCCCATGTAACTCTAACTTTTTTAAAGGAAGAAATTGTACCCGCCTCTACCACTGCCTTTGGCAGCTCATTCCAGATGCTCACCACCTTCTGTGTGAAAGAATTTCCATTCTGGTCACTTTTGTATCTCTCCCCTCTCACCTTTTCCCTATGCCTGCTATTTCTAGACTTCTCTACCTTTGGGAAAAGATGTTGACAATCTACCTTATCTATGCACTTCATTATTTTATAGACCTCTATAAGATCACACGTAAACCTCCTACGTTCCAGGGAAAAAAGTCACAGCCTACCCAGCCTCTCCTTATAACTCAGACCATCAAGTCCTGGCAGCTTCCTCGTAAATGGTCTGCAAGAGTTCAAGAAGATGGATCATCACCATCTAACAAGAGCAATTAGGGATGAATAACACTCATCCCATGGAAGCATAAAAATATAATTGATATATTATATGTTCAAGTTGTGCCAAACAGTTATTTCCATTTGTTGTTGTCCCCTTCTGAAAACCTAAATTTTGAATTCATGATACATTACTTAAGAAGCTGAGGATTTGAAATTCTGTTAATCAATGAAATCTGGAATAAAAAACTGCTATCAGTAATAGTGACCATGAAACTATCAAATTGTCATTAAAAACTCATCTGATTTACGAATATTTTTCGGAGAAGGATATCTGCATCCTTACTTGTTCTGGCCTGTATGTCGTCTCCAGACCCACGACAATATAGTTAACTCTTAACAGCTCTTCGAAACGGTTTAGCAAACTAGCCAATTGTATTCAAGAGGCAGCTCACCATCACCTTCTCTAGGACAATTAGGGATGCACAATAAAAGCTGAACTTCCCAGAGATGCCCATATTAGGTTCATTCATTTCATTTCATTTTTCAGGTGAACAAATGAAAAAAGATGACAGGAACTCACTGCCTACAAGGGTGGTGGAAGTGGAGGTGATTAATGATATCGCATGGAATTTGGATAGGTACTTGAGGGAAATAAACTTGCAGGGCTATGGGGATTGAGCAAGGAATGGATTGATTGGAGTGCTCTGCATAGCACTGGACTTGATAGGTCAAATGGCTGCCTTCTTTGCTGCTTTGACTCTTAGCTTCCAAAAAGTATTGATCTTTGCTTGACTAAAGGGCTAATCTCGGTAGTAGACAAACTCACAATGCCCTCATGTGAGGCTGGAAAAATTTCTGTGTCGACAATCCCCAGCTTGTTTTGTTGTTATATGTACATTCAGTCTATCTGAAAATGGAATGGCAGAACAAAATGTACTTACACATGAATGAGGAGCAGGAATAGGATATTCATCCCCTCAAGCGTGCTCTGCCATTTGATAAGGTTTGATCTGATTGTGGCCTAAACTCTACTTTTCTTGTCTACCAGCCCTTTGATTCCCATGTCAATCCAGAACCTACCCGCTCAGTCTTAAAAATATTCAATGATCCTGCCTCCACTGCTTTCTGAGGAACAGAATTCCATATACTGATGACTCTTCTGAGAGAAACAAAATCTCCTTATATCCATCCTAAATGGGAGTCATGGATGTGGAACCTATTGTGTTTCTAAAGACATCATTGGGAAAATATGAAATTTGAAGTATTTTGACAAAAAATGGTACATTTACAAGAACTGTATTATTGTTCCGCATTTCTGAACTTGTTCACTGGTTCCAAGCAATTACAAAACTTCCAGAACTCTCCTAAAAATTTGGGAGGTTTATCCAGAGAGAGTCTTACGGGCTTGACAAGTTCCAGAAATTTTGCTTTTACTTTTCAGACATATAATTCATAGAATAATACAGTACAGAAGGAGACCATTTGGCACATCATATCTGCACCGACCCCCTGAAAGAGCACCCTACCGAGGCCCACTCTCGTGCTATATCCCTGCAACCACGCGCATTGATCATGACACTGAGGGACAATTTAGCATGGCCAATCCACCTAACCTGCACATCTTTGGACTGTGGGAGGAAACGAGGAAATCCACGTGGACACAGGGAGAACTTGCAAACTCCATGCAGATAGTCTTCTAAGGCTGCAATCGAGCCAGGGTTCCTGGCGCTGTGAGGCAGCAGTGCTGACCACTGTGCCACCCTGCCACACCTGGATTAGATTCTGCTTTGGGACTCAGTGCAATAATGCAGTGTAAAAGCACACAGCACAAATATGCTAGAGCTGCTCAAAAACCCAAGTTGCAGTGTTAAAGCAGGAATGGAAAAGCACTAAGTGTTTCCATTTCTAATTTCTAATTAACACTTAATTAGCTAATCTGAGCATTCAGTGACAACATTGTGGTTTTTCTGTTTGTATACAACAGTAAGTGTTTATTGTAGCGTTTATCGTTATAATTGTAAGCTATCTCAGTGTATTCAGCAGTACAATCAGAGAAAACATTGAGAAACATAACCCCAAAACGATAATTTTAATATAAATGTTAATGGGCGCGATTGAATGGCCTTGTTTTGCCCGACTCAGCGACGAAATGAGGCCATTAAATCTCGTGAGAGGCCTCTTGGGAGATTTTCGATACTCTGACCGTCTCACGAGGTACAGCGAAATCGCGAAAGATGTTGTGATCTGAGTCTCACACTCATTGAGCGAGATCCAGATGATCACATTTAAATGAGCCCGCGTCTGGGAGACCTCACCATGGCGTCATTTAGCACTGGTCCATATGCACGTGGACCAGGTGTAACAGCACCTGTGGGTGTCTCTCAGGCCATCGGAGGCCCCAGGTGGCTGGGCTCTGGGCAGGGTGGTACCCTAGCACTTCTTCTGTCACCTGGGCATTGGTTCATCCTTTTATTTTTATGTCTATGCAAGACAGTATTCTTATTGTTCTGCAAAGGTGACCCAGGCATGCCAGCATGGTTAGATTTTGTCAGCATAAAGTTATTCTTGACTAGAATTGCAAGTTGCACAGAAATTCCTTTATGTATGGAACATTAAGCTGCATTGCAGAAACATACATTGCACAGTCATAAATAGTTTATACTTCCAAAAAATTTCACTGCACTGTGCCCGACTGTCCAATTGAGTTGGTGAGACAGTAACTTGCCGTCATGCCAGACTTGGGGAGGAAAGGAAAGGCTCTCTGGGAATAAAATTCTCTAATGTTCTTTTCTTGTGAGTAAGTGCTTGCTGTGTTTTCAGACAGGCATGACAGAAGGTGGGAGCTCATTTGTTGCATGAGAAATTATAGGTCTAAGCTAGTGTCCTAGCCCCTGTTTTGATGTGCTGCACTCTTCCATGAAAATGTTTAAATTGTTGCTTGTTTAGGCACTTTTACAATTAATGCTCTGTAACCCGGGTTATGGGAACCTGAATCTCATGTGGACTCCCAACATTAACTTTGCTAAACCTGGCTTCTTAATCCAGACAACACAATTGTCAGCTAACATTTCCATAAATTGATAATTCTGCTATTGGGCTAAACAGGATCGCTTTCAGTAATGTAAGTAGGGGAAATCAATATGTGGAAATAGGACTTTGTGATTTCTGTAGTCCGCAGAGGGTAATGGGTGCCTGGAACTCGCTGCCGGAGGAGATGGTGAAAGCAGGCACGATAGTGAAGTTTAAGGGGCATCTTGACAAATACATGAATAGGATGGGAATAGAGGGATACGGAACCCGGAAGTGTAGAAGATTGGTAGCATGGTTGGTGCAGTCTTGGAGGGCCGAAGGGCCTGTTCCTGTGCTGTACTTTTCTTTGTTCTTTGTTCTTAGTCACAATATAAAAGTGCTTGGTAACTTTTACTGTTTCTTTTTCTCTCATTCTACCTCAGAATATCCAAACTTCCTTATCTTCCACAGGAGTTTATTTTCTTTATAACCTTCAGGCTTTTAAAGTGAATATGGCTTAATATTTAAATAAATATTTTCTTGTACAACTGTAAAACGTCCCTAACGCTTTGCAGCCAAATAAGTAAATACAATAAATGCTGGATAAACTTAGCAAGTCTGACAGTGTTTGTGGAGAAAGAAACAGAGTTAAAGTTTTGAGTCCATATAACTCTTTTAGAGCTGATATAATCAGATTTCCAGCATCCAGAGTATTTTGCTTTTACTTAAATACTTTTGAAGAGTAATCACTGTTGTGAAGTAGGAAACTGAGCAGCCAGAAAACTCCTGCAAACAATAATATTATAATAACCAAACAATCTGTTGATTGAGGGATAAATGTTGACCAGGTAACTAGGGCTAACATCCCTGATCTTCTTCGAAATAGTGCCATGGGATCTTTTATGTGCATCTGAAGGGGTTTAACGTCTCATCTGAAAAACGGCATTTATTTTTTTAAATTAAGGGTGGTGTGTGGCCAATCCACCTTCCTACACATATATGGGTTGTGGGGGTGAGACCCCAGACACGTGGATAATCTGCAAACTCCACACAAGACAATGACCCGAGGCCAGGATCAAACCCGGGTCATCAGCGCCTAGGGAGCAGTGCTAACCACTGGTCACCGTGCCGCCCTCGAAAAACTGTATTTCTGACAGTGCAGTACGCCTTCAGCACCGCATTGGAGTGTTAACCTAGATTTTTGTGCTCCAAGTCCTGGAATGGGACTTTAAACCATGACCCAGAATCAGAGGTGAATTTACCATCAACTGTGCCACGGCTAACACGCTATTCTACTCACTGTTTCTACGACCACTTTCGTTAGCTTTTGTGGTTTCTGGTATTAATGGCCTTGGCTCTTCATGTAGATTTCTCAGTTTAAAAGAAAATGTTACAGAGCTGAAGTGTTTGGGTATGGTGATGGAAATGGAATTGTGTAGTGTAAAGAGACTTTACTAGCAATTCAAAAATCTGAGAAGCAATTCAACTGGGTCATCTAACAAAGGAATAATATCAAAGGCCACAAAGGGAGTGCAAGTTGATTGACAAGTGGCACTAGGCCATTGATAAAAGCATTAAAGAACAGATCAGCTGCCCTGGTCATAGAATAGTTTGTGATTGGAAAGTGTGGAAAAAATTAACAAAAATGGACATAAACTATTGTTCAAAGAAATTTGTCAAAATAATAATGTTTGACTTGTGTGAAAATTACTTGTTTTTGAGATAACAAAAGCTACAATGTGTATACAGTATATTTAATATGGTAAAACATTTCAATGTGTTTGCAGAATTGAATATCAAACAAACTTTGATACAGAACCACATAAGGGGATATTAGGACAGATGACCAGAAGCTTGGTCAAAATTGTGGGTTGAAGGAGGAAATCATGGTATAGAGGTGGAAAGGTTTAGGCAGGTGGAAGGTAGCTGAAGGCAATGCCACCAGTAATAGAATGAAATGAATCAGGAATGCAATAGAGGGGAAAATTGAAGGAACACTGTGGAAATATGGAGGCACGAGGCTATGGAGGAATTTTAAAATTTCTGAGCATTTTAAAATTGAGGCACACAGGACTGGGAGTCAGTGTTGGCCAGTGAACAGTGTTGATGAATGTAACAGTTCCGAATCGATATGTACCTACAAGTTGTAGCCACAAAAACATCAGTGTTCCAGATGAATTAAGGTGATCTAATGGCTTTATTTAACCGTATAATGTAATTGTGATTGCTGTTAGTTAGACTCGCCTCTGCATACTAATTTTTCACTTTTTATAAGGCAAAGTAGGTGGCAAGAAAAGGCAATCTGTTGAAGGTAAAGGTGAGGGAAATGACATAATGAATGTGAATGTTACTATGTATTTTCTGGACCAGTGAGATTGAAGTACTGTGAAATGGACACTACAAGGGTGAAATGAACACTACAAGAGTTGAAAAGGAAGTGTGGAGTGGGTGAATTCAATGTTACAACTTAAATAGGACAAACTAGATCAGGGGTGGGCAAACTTTTCCGTGCAAGGGCCACATTCAAAAATTCACAATTCACAAAGGGCCGCATAGTATTTTAAGTAAAATAATTACTTCACCCGGTTATGATTCTGGGCGCCTCATATAGAACATAGAACAGTACAGCACAGAACAGGCCCTTCGGCCCTCGACGTTGTGCCGAGCAATGATCACCCTACTCAAGTCAATGTATCCACCCTATACCAGTAAGTAACCCAACAGCCCGCCTCCATTAACCTTAAAAAAAATTTAAAAAAAAAAAAAAAAAAATTTAAAAAAAAAAATTTTTTTTTTTTTTTTTTTTAATGACTTGGCGGGCCGCAGAAATACCTTTGGCGGGCCGCATGCGGCCCGCGGGCCGTAGTTTGCCCACCCCTGAACTAGATGGACCACCCAGCATTGACCTCGGCACTGGAAATGACAACAGCGTTCCCAGCCCTCTCAACCCTGCAAAGTCCTCCTTATTAACAGCTAGGGACTTGTTCCAAAATTGGGAGAGCTGTTCCATAGACTAGTCAAAAAAAAGCCTGACTAATTTGCAGGGGCTGGTTTAGCACAGTGGGCTAAACAGCAGGCTTGTAATGCAGAACAAGGCCAGAAGCGTGGCTTCAATTCCCGAACAGGTGCCGGAATGTGGTGATTAAGGGGTTTTCACAGTAACTTCATTGAAGCCTACTTGTGACAATAAGCGATTATTATTAATTATACCTTACAGACAATGCCACCATCACTGCCCCTGGGTATGTTCTGTACCACTGACTAGACAGACTATCACGAGGCAGTGGCACTCTGGAAGACAATCAGGGGCAAGTTGCTCTGGGAACCCTCAACATTGATCCTTGGCTCCGCGAAGCCTCATGGCATCAGGTCAAACTTGCGCAAGTTAATTTCCTGCCGATTACTACCTACCTTCCTTCTTACCTACCTACCTTACTACCTACCACCCTTCAGATGATGAATCAGTACTCATCCATGCTGAACACCACTTGGAGGAAGCACTGAGAGTGGAAAGGGCACAGAATGTACCCAGGGTGGGGAATTTCTATGCCCAACACCAAGAGTGGCTTGATAGCAACACAGTGATCGAACTTAACAAGTCCGAAAGGACATAACTGCTCGACTATATCGTCAGCAGATAATGAGAGAACCAACAAGAGGGAGAAACCTACTTGACCTCGCCTTCACCAATCTATCTGTTGCAGATGTAACTGTCCTGGCAGGAGTGACCACTGCAAATTCCTTTTGGAGACAAAGTCCCTTCTTCACTCCTTTGCCTTGTGTGGCAGTACTGGCATGTTGAATGGGATAGGTTTCAACAGATCTAGCAACTCAAAACTGGGCTTCCATGGGGCATTTTGGGCCATCAACAGAATTGAATACAATCTGTAACCTCATCTCCTGGCATATCCCCAACTCTACCATTACCATCAAGCCAATGGATCAATACTGGCCAAATGAAGAGGCTAGGAGGGTATGTAGGAGCCGGAAAAATCATAACTAAAAATGAGGTGTCAACCTCATGAAGTTACAATATGGGACCACTTGCAGGCCAAACCGTGAAAGCAAAATATGCTAGACAGAGCTAAGTAATACCAACAGCCAATGGATCAGATCAACGCTCAGCAGTCATGCTACATCCCCTTGTGAATGGTGGACAATTAAATAACTCACTCGAGGAGGAATCTGTACAAATATCCCCATTCCATCAATGGGGGAGCCCAATACATCAGTTCAAAAGACGAGGCTGAAGCATTTGCTGCCATCTTCAGCCAGAAGTGCCGAGTGGATGATCCATCTCAACCTCCTAGTGAGGTCCCAGATGCTGGTCCTCAGCCAGTTCTTTTCACTCCACAAGATATTAAAAAATCACTTGAAATCACTGGATACAGCAAAGGCTATGGGCACGATTCTCACAAATGGAGACAAAGTGCCGACACCAGAGTGAAAACCGGAGTGTTTCACTCCGGCATCGGAGGCCGCTCCTCACCCCCTATTCTCCCACCCCCAGGGGGCTAGGAGCGGCGGCGAGTCAAGCTCGCGCGCCAGGCCTTGACGCCCGTGTCAAAGTGGCGCCGCCTGAATGATGTGGCCGGCGGCGCCTAAATGACGTCACCCGCGCATGCGCAGGTTGGCCGACGCCAACCCGCGCATGTGCGGTTGCCGTCCTCCCCTCCGCAGCCCCGCAAGACATGGAGGATTGATCTTGCGGGGCAGCGGAGGGAAAAGAGTGCGTCTTTCAGAGACGCTGGCCCGATGATCGGTGGGCACCGATCGCGGGCCAGACCCCTCCTGAGCACCCTCCTGGTGCTCTATCCCCCCACAGGCCCCACACGCAGCGGTCGTGTGCTGTTCACGCCAGCAGCGACCAGGTGTGGTTGGCGCTGGCGTGAACCGGTCGTATTAGGCAGGCCGCTCGGCCCATCCAGGCCGGCGAGCGGCGATTCTCTCAGCGGCGGGGGGGGTGGTTGGAGAATCGGGTGCCAGGGCGGCGTGGCGTGAATCGCCCGGCACTCCCGCGATTCTCCCACCTGGCGTGGGCGTCGGAGAATCGCGCCCTATGAGTCTTAACAACATTTTGGCAATAGTGCTGAAGACCTGTGTTCCAGAACTACCCTAACCAAGCCATTCCAGGAGAGCTGAAACCAATCTACCGGCAATGTGGAAAATTGCCGAGATATTTCCTGTCCACAAAATGCACGACAAATCCGATCCGGCCAATTGCCACCCTATCAGTCTACTCTCGGTTATCAGCAAAGTAATGAAAGGTGTAGTTGACAGCTCTATCAAGCGGCAGTTAGACAGCAATAACCTGTTCACTGCTCAGTTCCTTAACTCATATCAACGTTGGTCCAAATATGGACAAAGGAGCTGAACTCGAGGGTGCGGTGAGAGTAACTGCCCTTGACGTCAAGGCAGCTTTTGACCAAGTGTGGCATCAAGGAGCCTGAGCAAATCTGGAGTCATTTGGAATCTGGGATTCTCTGCTGGTTGAAGTCATACCAAGCACAAAAGAAGATGGTTGTGGTTGTTGGAGGCCAATCATCTCAGTCCTGGGACATCACTGAGGAGTTCCTCAGGATAGTGGTCTCCATCAATTATCTTCCCTCCATCATAAGTTTAGAGATGGGGATGCTTGCTTATTGTACAATATCGAGCAACATTTGCAAACTCATCAGATACTGAAGCAGTCAGTGTCCTTATGCAGAATGACCTGGATAATATTCATACAGTGCCAGACGATGACCATCTCCAACATGAGAAAATCGAACAATCTCGTCTTGAGATTCAATTTTATTACCATTGTTGAATTCCCTATCATCATTCTGGGGATCACCATTGACTAGAAACTGAACTGAAGCAGCCACATAAATACTGTTGTTACAAGAGCAGGTCAAAGGCTACAAATTTTGCAGAGAATAACTCCACTCCTGACTCCCTGAAACCTGTCCAACATCTACAAATCAGAAGTCAGGAATGTGATGGAATACTCGCCATTTGCTTGGATGAGTGCAGCTCCAGCAACATTCAAGAAGTTTGACACCATCCAGGGCAAAGCAGCTTGCTTAATTGTCACGACATGCACCACTTTAAACATTCAATCCCTCTACCATGGATGCACAAGTCGCACATTATTAAGACGTAGAACTATATTACTGTTCTTTCACTGTTGCTGGGTCAACATCCTGGAACTCCCTTTCTAACAGCATCGTGGGTGTTCCTACAACACATGGACTGCAGCGGTTCAAGAAGGTGCACACTACATCTCGAGGGCAATTAGTGATGGGCAATAAATGCTGGCCCAGCTAGTAACATCTACAGTTCATGACCAGATAAAAAAAAGTCGAGGTTCAGAAAGATTGGATTGAGAGAAACAAAATTCAAAATGAAGCAGTGCTTACCACTGTGGTAAGCATAACGTAGTCACTCAGTTCAGGGAAAACTGGGATGTCATGCGGCTGAGCTGGCTTCACATGCTGAGTGGCTGATTCAAACCATACTAACTTACTTCTCCTATCTACCTGTTGCACAACATAAGCTGATTAGAAAATAAATGAATATATTCTGCAAACTGTTATTAGAACATAGAACATAGAACATAGAACAGTACAGCACAGAACAGGCCCTTCGGCCCTCAATGTTGTGCCGAGCCATGATCACCCTACTCAAACCCACGTATCCACCCTATACCCGTAACCCAACAACCCCCCCCCCCCCTAACCTTACTTTTATTAGGACACTACTGGCAATTTAGCATGGCCAATCCACCTAACCCGCACATCTTTGGACTGTGGGAGGAAACCGGAGCACCCGGAGGAAACCCACGCACACAGGGGGAGGACGTGCAGACTCCACACAGACAGTGACCCAGCCGGGAATCGAACCTGGGACGCTGGAGCTGTGAAGCATTTATGCTAACCACCATGCTACCCTGCTGCCCCTTATTGACATTTAAGAAGAATTTCGAAGGAGACCTGATAAATATTATAGGGAATGAGGAAACATTGGGAGATGGTGGTGGGGGAGGGTGTGCCGGTCGGGGTGGGGACTTTAGATTTGTGGAGTACAAACTCTGGCAGTATATATTGAATAGCCATAGCTCCTACAATTGTGATTACTGTACTGCCTTTCAAAGTATATCACTAATTAGTTAACCCTCTTTGTTGCTACTTGTGAAACTGAAACTCTGTTGGGAAATTGAGCAAAATCTGTATATATGGCTGAGGTGAAGGGGTGACTTGATAAATCTGAGTTGATTTGGTGTAGACTGTTTAAGGAGTCAGGATGAGCGCCACTCATTGCAGAATGCCCAAGGGGTGAACAGTTGTTTTTTGGACTAGAGGAAGATATGCCCTGAGGCTCCCCAGCTGTCTTTATTAGGATCACTGCATTTCTTGAACTATATTAATGATCTACGTGACACAAAACTTGGAAGTATTGTGAACTGTGCGAAGGATGGTGATAAACTTCAAGAGGGTAAATAGGCTGGTGAAATGCGTGGATATGTGGCAGATGAAATTTAATGCAAAGAAGTATAAATACATTTGGTCAGGAAGAATGTAGAGAGGCAATATAAAATAAAACGACGCATCACAAAATATTTTCAAAAATGACCCATTCAACACTTGAAAATTAATGTGACCCGAAATGCCAACAAAAACAAAACAGCAATAAAGCAACATAGTGACATTCGGCCAAATGTAATTATTGGTGGGCGTATTATAGATCGACATGTAAAAATATATCACATAAATATGAAAATGTATTTTTAACATACTTTGTTAAAATGTTATTTTATGTACGCATGTGCATGTACACACGTACATCTCAGCTCCTCGAATTGCCCAGTGACAGAAGATTTGGTGAAACCCCTCTCTCCCAATATGCAGTTTTGTTGAATGTAGAAATTGTTATATATTTTATGGCATCAATGTTATTAAAAACGCTGGTTTAAAATACATACAGGCAGTGTGTCTACTAAAGCTGTAATTAAGGTGTCATAAATATGAGGTAATGATTGATTCTAGCAAGTTACTTGTTTACTTATAGATGGCTAATAGGATATTGTTTTGGTTGCTGGAGATTCCCTGAGGTGCAGATAATTTAGAAGGAATTGTTTTTAATCCCAGCCAAGCAGGTCATGAGACATCTTAGTGAGATACAGATGATGTAATTAATGGGAGGAACCAGGTCTGTCTGTAGTTTGGCAGTCTACTAGACAATTTTAAGTTAAACAGCAGTTTGTTATAGTATGTTAGTTTCAGATTGTTCCTGAAAAGATATCTCTCTCCAAAGATCTACACAGATAAGCAAGTAACCTGTTTTGTTAGCTTTATTTATTAGTGGCATGTGAACTGTTTTGGGTTGCTTAATTGGAATATAGTGGCAGGTGTAGGTAGTAAGTTAAAGTTTTTCCTTTTATTTGAGAATTTTAACTGTTAATTGTAAAGTAATTTTTTTGATGTCAATATAGTTAATTCTGTGTTTAAATTAAAGTTTGTTTTTACATAAATGGTACCTATTGGTAAGCGTTATCCCTCCTGAGGTGAAATATCCTTCCCATACAGTTTTACAAATAAAAAATTCTTTGAGGTCTCTCATCTGGTGTCCGAGCAAAAGTTGGGGTCTGGTCCAGTGCCCGAACACAGTAGTCATAGATTAATCAGTAATTAGCCCCTCTTCCACCACCATCTCCTCCAACCGAGTCAGCAGCCCAGGATACAAGCCACAGAACCTTAAGCAACTAACACCAAAACACATGGAAACTATTTAATGTCTCATGTTCCATAATAATCTGGTGTGCAATTTTTTCACATGAAAATATATAGGCACTGTACACTACTTTTAATCTCAGTTCTCATCATTGATAATTCTTTCCAAAAACTATTTTTTATTTCTGACACATTGGAGTTGCGGAGTTAGATTTGCTATTTCACAGGTGGCTCAGTGGTTAGCCCAGCTGCCTCATAGCGCTGAGAACCCGAGTTCGATCCCGACCCTGGGTCGCTGTCCGTGTGGAGTTTGTACATTCTCCCCGTGTCTGCGTGGGTCTCACCCCCATGACCCAATGATGAGCAGAGTAGGTGGATTGACCATGCTAAATTGCCCCTTAATTGGTAAAGAAAAATCTTTTAAAAAAAGATTTGCTGTTTCTCCGGATCTATCATAGTTGAAATGCAATTGTAACAATGCTCAGGATGCTCTGCATTATTCAGGCCAAAGAGGGTCGCTCGATCAGCAATTCTGCCATTGGACATTATCCACCTGCTCCACCATCACTGCATTGTGACCTTAATAGGTAGATGCACTGTGTTAACTCAGTAAGTTAACTTTAACTGCACTTCCCATTTCTGTGACAGCTACCACTTACAACATCATTTTTATAGGTGCATAATTTTTCTGAATTCCTCTCCAAACGGAACAATATCCTGACTGTGGTACAGAACCCAGGATGTTCCTACTTAGTGTTATAATTGGAAAACTATCAGCAGAAGGATTGCAACTGCTTTGAAAAGCAACCCACCAGTACCACCTCATGGCAACCATTGCTGGACAAAAAATGCTCAAATTCTGAGAACAATTTTTAAAAAGTAAAAGCATATAGTATTATTGATTGGAGCATAGCTTAAGTTGGGCAAGTGTTCCTCAGCTTTATGTAAGCTGTGCTTATGAAGAACATTTCTTTTGATTTTGTTAATCATTATGCACGTAACAATGATGTTCAGTTGAGTTGTCCAAGGCAGATATAGCTACCAGGTTTTCCCCATAATGAATGCCTCCAAAATAGTTGACAGATGATGTTTCAGTGGCTCACACTGGTGTATATGACCGTTGTATTGCCTCAATGACCTGGAAATTCCTTATTTCAGTTTATTTTAAAATTAGCTATTTTTCTGTTCATTTTTGAAAAAAATGTTGGGCGAAATTCCTGTTCCTGAGGCTAAGTTCTGGTGCCAACGGAGAATCATTTTTACAATGGAAAAATCGGCGCAAACCCCTCACTGATTCCGGTACTAGTGAAGGGCTAGTACTGGTGCTGCGTGGAACACCCGCAGATCGCGTGGAAAATGGCCGCAGAATCGCCAGGTCCCAGGCCACGCATGCACAGCGCAGGCCTGACGAGCAGCACCGGTCAGGCAGGAAAACATGGCGCCAACCGTGCTGGAACCCTAACTTGCCCACCCGATCCCACAACCCACCCCCTGGACAACCCCCACCACTCCCTGAGCCCTAGCAGAAGCCTCTTGCCAGCAGCACCGATTCCAGATGAGTGTGGTGGCGTTGGACACTGTCCGCAGCTGGCACGCCAGGTTACCCGACCGCTGGGACCACACGTGATCCGCCCCGTCTGGAACTCAGCCCATTGTGGCGGAGCATCGCGGGTGGGCCAGCTGATGACGCGGCACCGGCCTTGCGACTGCTCGGGGTGCGCGCCCCGATGATGCTGAATTGGAGGGGGTGGAGTATCGGCAACTGGCGTCAAACTGGCACCTGCCCCGAATCCGCCGTCGGAAGCCATTCTCCACCCAATCGCTAATCCCGATTTCGGCGTTGGGCTACGGAGAGTCCCCCCAGTTGAATTTCAGGATAACCCCCCAACTTGCCCATCCCTCTGGGCTGCTTATGTCTTCAGGATACCAGATATTCCTATCTGCCAGTGGTGCTATGAAGCCACTGATATGCTCATAATTGCTTTGGAGATAATTTGCTGCATTTTGCATGGTGGGAAATTTTCGATCCATGCCACCGAACAATGGTGAGGCTAAGATGGGCAGCACGGTAGCATGGTGGTTAGCATAAATGCTTCACAGCTCCAGGGTCCCAGGTTCGGTTCCCGGCTGGGTCACTGTGCGGAGTCTGCACATCCTCCCCGTGTGTGCGTGGGTTTCCTCCGGGTGCTCCGGTTTCCTCCCACAGTCCAAAGATGTGCGGGTTAGGTGGATTGGCCATGCTAAATTGCCCGTAGTGTCCTTGAAAGTAAGGTTGGGGGGGGGGGTTGTTGGGTTACGGGTATAGGGTGGATACGTGGGGTTGAGTAGGGTGATCATTGCTCGGCACAACATCGAGGGCCGAAGGGCCTGTTCTGTGCTGTACTGTTCTATGTTCTAAGATAAAGCTCCGTTGCACTGATACACTTCAACATTCTGCCTCACCATTGGTTTCAATGACTCAAATTTGTGATCAACTTGATCAATTTTTAAACAATATTTATATTAAACTTTTGACATTTTATATGAAAAGGTTTACAAAACACAACTATACCAACACATATATATCAGAAAATACAGGAACAAAAGTAACAGTCACCCCAATAGCAGCTCACCACCACCTTCTGAAGGGCAACTAGGGATGGGTAATACATGTTGGCCTACCCAGCGACACCCACATCCTGTAAATGAATTTTAAAAAACATTAAAAAAATAATGTAATACTACCTGGAATAATTCCCCCTCACTAATCTCCCTTATCCCCCACTACAGCCAACAGCGACCAATTATTTTAAGGGCTATATAAAAGGCCACCATCTCTGATGGAATCCATTGATCGACCCCCTTATTGTGAACTTGACTGTCTCGAGGTAGAAGAATTCCATGAAGTCACCCATCTATGCTTTGGCACTGGGTGGCGTCACCTACCTCCAGCTCAGCAGTATCCGTTGCCGAGCCAACAGCGATGCGACTGCCAGTGTATCTGCCCCTGCCCCCATCCTCAACTCTGGTTGATCCGACACCCCAAATATAGCGACTAACGGGCAGGGCCCTAAGTCGATATTCAGGATTGTCAATATTGTGCAGGAAAAGGACCTCCAATAGCCCAATAGTTTGATACAGGATCAGAACATGTGAGTATGGTGAGCAAGCCCACTCGAGCACCACTCACACTTATACTTGACTCACTAAAAAAAGTTGACACACCCTGATTCTACTGAGGTCCACCCTAAACACCACTCCTGCCTGCTCATCCTATCAATATATGACTTATACGAGATAATCTCCCCCCTAATCACTGCTTTTAATGTCTCCCACACCAACCATAAATCCACAAAATGTGGATTTTGAAATAACCACTGTCGAGTACGCCGCACTCTTCACCCCAGGTAGCAAGGTCCTACACATAACGAAAAAATCGATACACGAATACACTTTATGGGCGGAATTCTCCGCACTCACGACGGGGCGGAGAATAGCAGGCAGCGTAAATTTTTATGGCCACGCTGGTCCGACGCCCTCCCGCTATTCTCCCCCCCCCCCACGCCCGTCTCCCGACACGAATCGCTGCCCGCCGTTTTTTTACGGCGAGCAGCGATTCACCCCTGGCCGATGGGCCGATTTCCAAGGCCTTTACGACCGTTTTTATGAACGTAAATCACACCTGGTCTGACCGTTCGTAAAAATGGCCGTAAAGTCCCGATCTGGGGAACCATGGCACCGATTGGCACGGCAGTACCACGGCCGTGCCAAGGGTGCCATGGGCCCGCGATCGGTGGGCACCGATCGCGGGCAGCGGGTACTTACCCCGCGCACTCTTTCTCCTTCCGCCGCCCCGCTGTATCCATTCGCGGGGTGGCTGAGGGGCATACCGGCCCGCGCATGCGCGGGTTTCACGCATATGCGTGATGACGTCATCCGCGCATACGCGGGTTGGAGTCGTCCAAGCCGCGCATGCGCGGCTGACGTCATCTGACGCGTCAGCCGTCGCTAACTCTGGCTAGCGGGCTTAACGAAATACGTTAAGCCCGCTATGCCGGAGGTCACGGCCGCGCGATGCTAGCCCCGACCGGGGAGCAGAATCGGTTCCCGGTCGGGGGGGGGGGGAGCGGAGGCTGGCGTCAAACCCGCTTGTTTTTGACGCCAGCTTCCCGAGTCTTCGTGACTCGGGAGAATCGCGCCCTGTGTACCTGGGCAAAAAATGAAAACTCCTTACCTCCTAGGTGTATAAACTGCCATGGATCTACCTCTCCTGTCTCTTCCATAAATGCTATTAACGCCTTCACCATCCCCAAAGGGAATAGTGATCTGGGCCTGGAGCAGTCCAAATTTGGATCCAAAACACAATTCAAATCCCCTCCTAAAATTAGCTAGCGTGTGTCCAGTTGTAGAATGACAGCCAACAACTGTCTCATAAACTTGACATTGTCCAAATTCGGGGCATATACATTCACGATCACCATAGCCCTCCCCTCCAACGTACCTGTGACTATCACATATTGACTCCCTGAATCAGCCACCAACGCTCCTGCCTGAAAGCGAACCCTCCAGATCAGAATCGACACCCCTTATGCCCTCATGTCAAACCTTGAGTGAAAAACATGGCTCACCCATGTCTTCCGCAACCTGATCTGGTCACGCACCTGCAGGTGAGTTTCTTGTAGGAAAGCAGCCATCTTCCCCACCCCCTCCCTCCCTTCACCTTCCTTCGATGGGTTCCCCTCCTGAGCCTTTTGAATAGACTTCTTTGTCAACAATTTCGGCATAATCCCGTTAGAAAAATGTTTTCCTCCTTGACATACTAGGTTTGGGCACCAAAAGCTCTGGGAGAAACTGGTAAAAGGGATCAAGTGCAAAGACCTTGGGAGCCATTTTTATATGTCTTGGCCGGGATTCTCACTACCCAGCGGGGCGGGGGGGTCCCGGTGTGTTGGAGTGGCGTGAACCACACTGGCGTCAGGCTGCCCCAAAGGTGCGGTCTCCGCACCTTTAGGGGCCAAGTCCTCACATTGAGGGGCTAGGCCCACGCCGGAGTGGTTCCCGCTCCGCCGGCTGGCGTGAACGGCCTTTGGCACCACGCCAGCCAAGGCCGAAAGGACTTCGCTGGCCGGCGTAAGTCCGCACATGCGCCGGAGCGTCAGCGGCTGCTGACATCATACCGGCGCATGTGCAGGGGAGGGGGTCTCTTCCACCTCTGCCATGGTGAAGACCATTGCGAAGGCGGAAGAAAAAGAGTTCCCCCACGGCACAGGCCCACCCGCCGATCGGTGGGCCCTGATCCCGGGCCAGGCTTCCATGGGGGCATCCCTCCAGGGTCAGACCCCCCCCCCCCCCCCTCTCCCCAGGACCCCGGCTCCCGCCCGCGCCGCCAATCCCGCCGGTCAGGTAGGTGGTTTAATCCACACTGGCGGGAGAGGCTTGTCAGTGGCGGGACTTCGGCCCATCATGGGCCGGAGAATAGCCGCGGGTGGCCCGCTGACTGGCGCGGCGCGATTCCCGCCCCTGCCGAATCCCGGGTGGCGGGGAATTCGGGACACGGTGGGGGCTGGATTGACGCTGGCCCCGGGCGATTCTCCGACCCGACGGGGGGGTTGAAGAATCCCGCCCCTTAACTTGATTACTTGACTGAATTCGGAATTGAAAGCTTCAAAACAAAAATGAAAAAAATAAGTGTCCTGCTTCTGAATGTTCCTGTTTAACAGGAGCTACCTGAAAGGGACTGACTGCCAACAGTATAGCGTTGTTGGAATCACAGCCCATTAATATTTGATGTATCTAATTCTGAACACGCGACAGCGACTATGCATCAGCTCCTTGTGCTGCATTCCTTGAACTGGTTTCCTTATCCCAATGTCATAATTCTTAACATAAAGAAATGGTCCATGATTCCCCCATTGGAAGAAGTAAATCTATCTTGGCGATGTAAAAACAGGAGTCTGGCATGTAAACAATGTTTACTTGTCACTTACACTCCAATGATGTTTCAGTAAAGCAACATGAAACTCTGTAAACAGTCTGCTGGGTAAAATGTTTGACTAGTCAGATAAAGCTCACACATTGTAATGTAATCTACACCTGTTTTTTATTGCTAGAAAATTACGTCATTAGGCATGTTCCTTCAAATGTCTCTTTGTCCTGGGCAGGTTACAAACACTTCTGAGCACAATGTTGTTGTCCATGGGTAGCTTGCTTTTTAAAAGACTCTGACATTTCACATTATTTCAATGTGTGGAACATTCCTGATTGTTGCGTGGCCACACACTTTAAATGGATTATTGCTCTTTGTCTTATTCTTTCCCTCCTCAAAGTTTCCATTGACCTTCATAATCTCACTGGTCCCAATCCACCTTTTTTCTAGTAGGTCTCTTGTACTACTGTCACACGTGACAATCCTTTCAACATTTCCCATTCTACATGTAGCTGGACTGTTAGCTCTCCATTTCCGACACAAGAGCTCGTCCTTTCAGGAGAGTGAATGAGATGTGAAAGGAACAAATGGGGAGGATGCATATAGCTTGAAAGTCAGGGTTTAGATAACAAAGGACCTTAATGTCCAATCCTTTTGCTAAATAGTGAAATGAAATATGTACAATCTGATGTCTCTTCCATTAGCCTAGACAGCTTCAATTAGCCTGCAGTTTCCTGGGTGATATATTTGGCTCAATCAAAACTATAGGTCAGTGTTCATTGGCAATGCTCCATATACATGATCAATAAGCTAATCAAAGACGTAAAGGAATCCGTTATGAACAAATTTTTCTTTACCACGTTTCGTTGATACTTCATCAGCCATCATATGGTTATGCGAATTGGTTTAGTTAAAAAATATATAAAAAGATGGTGATAGAACGATACACTTATGACAGCGGACCCGCACCAGCAGCCAACTCAACTGAGGCTAATTTACAAATAAAGAAATGTTATTTTGGCGCCAAAACGTCCAGCGCCAAAACGGCAGGCGCCAAAATGGCCGTGCCACAATGGCCGCGCCCAAATGGCTGCGCCAAAACGTACCTAACCCCCAGAGTGTCACAACTCAGAAAAGACGAATCACCTAACAGCCAGTCTATTCCTCCTATCTCAGAGTTTAAACTAATGATCACTATTTTTCCC
This sequence comes from Scyliorhinus canicula, assembly GCF_902713615.1. Classification (NCBI taxonomy): domain Eukaryota; kingdom Metazoa; phylum Chordata; class Chondrichthyes; order Carcharhiniformes; family Scyliorhinidae; genus Scyliorhinus; species Scyliorhinus canicula. The sequence continues at coordinate 128,434,457 of NC_052158.1, read as the reverse complement.
AAACCCATTAGCCAGGAATAAACTATGAAATTACATTGTGAGACAAATTTGATTTGCATATTTGCTACAGTAAAATAACTGATCTTTTGCAAAATTTGGACACATCAAATGTGGATAAGCAAACATTGCTCATGCGATGGGCGATGCGTGGTACAAATTATGGGAAAGTGACAATACCAACAATTAAGTCACGAATGATGGGACTTTACTGTATATTCACACATGGGAGAAGGTAGGGGAAATGAAGCCAGAACTCACTGGAAGACAAAGCAGATGGAGAGTAACATATGCTGAAAATAATGGTGCCTGGTTGAAAATACAGGTGAGAACCAGGCTGAATAAAGTTCAGAAGAGAAGTGAAAAAGATAATCATAGAGATAGAATATGAGAGGCGAGTGGCAACTAACATTTAAAAAATATAAATTTAGAGTACCCAATTATTTCTTTTCCAATTAAGGGGCAATTTAGCATGGCCAATCCACCTACCCTGCACATATTTGGGTTGTTGGGTCAAACCCACGAAGACACGGGGAGAATGCGCAACCTCCACATGGACAGTGACCCAGGGCCGGGATTCGAACCTGGGTCCTCAGCGCCATAGGCAGCAGTGCTAACCACTGTGCCACATGCCCCCCCTTACCCATGGCAGCTAACATAAAAAGGAATCCAAAGTTTTTCAGAGGCACATGAATACTAAAAGTGGGCAGCACGGTAGCATGGTGGTTAGCATAAATGCTTCACAGCTCCAGGGTCTGTTACGGGTATAGGGTGGATACGTGGGTTTGAGTAGGGTGATCATTGCTCGGCACAACATCGAGGGCCGAAGGGCCTGTTCTGTGCTGTACTGTTCTATGTTCTAAAAGGGTGTAAGAGGAGGGATGTGGCCAGTTATGGACCGAAAAGAAAATCTATGCATGGAATTAGCGGGCATGGCTGAGGTACTAAATGAGTACTTATCATCTGTATTTACCAAGGAAGAAGATACTGCTAAAGCCACAGTGAAAGAGGAGGTTGTTGAGACACAGGATGGCTAAATATTAATTGAGGGGTTATTAGAAAGGCTGTGATTGTGTAAGTCTCCAGTACCTAATTGGAGACTGAGGTTGCTGAGGGAAATAAGGGTTTGAATTGCAGAGACCATAATCTTTCAATTCACCTTGGCTACAAGGGTGATGCCAAATGACTGAAGTGTTGCAAATGATACACCCTTGATTTAAAAATGTTGGAATGATAAACCCAGCAACCACAAGAGGTAGGAAAGCTTTTAGAAACAGTAAGTCACTTACTTGATAAGTATGGATTGAATAAGGAAAGCCAGTATGGGTTTGTCAAAGGTAAATCATAATTAACTAACTTGATTAAGTTTCTTGGTGAAGTAACAGAGGTGGATGATTATGCAGTTAATGGGTATATAGATTTCCAAAAACCATTTTATGAAGTGCTACATAATAGTCTTGCCAGCAAAGTTGAAACCCATGAAATAAAAGAGGCAGTGACAGAATGGATATTAAGTTGACTGAGTGACAGGAAGCAGAGCATGATGGTGAGTAGATGTTTTTTTTTTGACTAGAGGAAGGTCTAGGGTGAGGTGCCCCAGGGATTGTTAATAAGACCACTGTTTTCTTGATTTAAAAAAAAATTACTTCTTCATGAGATTGGCGTGACTCTGGGAAAGAACGTGTTTATTGGCGTATTGCTCCTGAGAAGGTGGCGACAAGCTGCCTTCTTGAAATGTTGCAGGGTATAAGTACACCCAGTTAAATATATGTTAATGACCTAGACTTGGGTGTGCAGGGCAAAATGTAAAAACTTGGGAAATATTGTGAATGGTGAGGAGGATAGTGGGAAAGTTGGAAATGAAATTTAATGCAGTGAAGTGTGAAGTGGTGCATTTTGATAGGAAGAATAAGGAGGCACAATAAAATAGAAAATACAATTCTAAAGGGGGTGCAGGGATCGAGGCATGGAGTTATATATGCAAATCGTTGAAGGTTGTTGGGGAGATTTAGAAGGTAGTTAAAATAGACAGTACAAAAGCAAGGAGGTTATCATGAATCATTCTAAAGAGTTTTTCCGGCCCAACTGGGTACTGGGGTGATTTTGAGCCTGTGTTAGCTACCAGTGAGAATGGTGACACAGGCAGAAAATTCGGTAAGATTCAGAAAACGTGATTCTCACCAACGAGATAGTGATTTCCGATTTTTCCAGGCTCCTCTCTCGCTGATGGCATAATGTGAAATCTGCACCTCATATTAATAAATTATTATATCATTAGCGAGCCCTGCGTCCTGTACTTCCCCACTCACTGAATATTGATCGGTAATCAGTGTGATGCAAGCCGGCATGATTTACTGTATGAAAACGAGAACCTGGAGAGCTCACCACTGAAGGGGATATAGGAGATGAGTGCTCAGGTTGCCATTGCCATCCAGGGTTCCAGTCACATTGGAAAGAACACGGGAAACCCAGATAAGTTAAACACGTGGCTGGAGGGGGGGGGGGGGGGATAGGGGGTGTTGCTTGCAGGTCTTTGAGGCCCTTCATGCCTTTGAGCTTCTCGGAGTAAAGGGGTCTGGCGGTTGGTATGGACGCAGCGCTTCTGAGTCCTCCTTGGTGTACTTGTAGTGATATAACCACTGAGGGATTGTCCTTCCACAGTAGCAGCTGGAAAGTGGGTGGGAGCAGAAGAATTCATAGGGTCAGCACTGGGGACAATTGTGAGGTTCTTGGGTGGGTCCCATGAGAGGCCAGGCTGCACGGGTAGAGTGGAGGACTTTGAGAAGGAGTGTTTTCGAGCCTCATGAGGCCTGAAAACCTTACACGGGGGGAGGGGGGGGGGGGGCGGGGGGAGGCGGGGAGAGAGGAGGACGACTGCAGTGGGAATGAATACCCAAACTCAGACACCACTGTGAAGCCAGAGGGCAAGAGCTGTATGGAAGATCAACGCCACTGGTTATGGAGGCTAGGCTGTCAGGGATTGAAACTGGCTGTTTTAGTTGGTTTAATCTGCAGCCCATGTGAGCTGGGTTAGTGAGGGTTCCCTCTGAGAACTCAACACAAGAACTTGAAGCAGGAGTAGGCCACCAGGCCCTTCAAGCCTGCCCTGACATTCAAGATGATGGCTGATCTATGCCGGCCTTAACTATTTTGTGTGCCATTTCCCCATAGCCATTCCAATTAAGGGGCAATTTAACGTGGCCAATCCACCTAATCTTTGGGTTGTGGTGGCGAAACCCACGCAGACACGAGGAGAATGTGCAAACTCCACACGGACAGTGACCCAGGGCCGGGATTCGAACTCAGGTCCTCAGCGCCGTAGGCAGCAATGCTAACCACTGTGCCACCGTGCTGCCCTGCGAGAATGAACTTGATATGAAAACAAACCCTACCCACAAAACTGGAGATAGAACATAGAACAGTACAGCACAGAACAGGCCCTTCGGCCCTCAATGTTGTGCCGAGCAATGATCACCCTACTCAAACCCACGTATCCACCCTATACCCGTAACCCAACAACCCCCCCCTTAACCTTACTTTTTTAGGACACTAAGGGCAATTTAGCATGGCCAATCTACCTAACCCACACATCTTTGGACTGTGGGAGGAAACCGGAGCACCCGGAGGAAACCCACGCACACACGGGGAGGACGTGCAGACTCCACACAGACAGTGACCCAGCCGGGAATCGAACCTGGGACCCTGGAGCTGTGAAGCATTTATGCTAACCACCATGCTACCATGCTGCCCTACCATACAGAGATGTAATCTGAGACACTTAATAAATATTTATTGAGAGATTAACATTCAGTTACCTATGAAATTGAGGGAAAATTCACTTGGTTGAAAGGTTTCTGTTCTAGCCACAAGCTGAATGACATTGCAGACAGTTTCCACCTCCACATCCCACATTCTTTGTTTTGACATCATCCTAGCGCATGTGGTTTTAAAGGGTGGAAATGAGGAAAGTGAGCTAAGAACTAAATCAATGTGGTGCTGTGAGGGGGAGAAATGGTGATGTCACTTTTGTGTGTTTTCATTGGAGCTTCTGCAGATGTGGTGCAGGGGTGGTGGCCTATATTTCCATTTGGCATCTGTAAATTAATTGTGTACTTAAGAGCACAAGAGTGAATCTGGCTACTTTAAAGTTGATTTTATATTCATGGGAGAATGCTTTTGAGGCTTGCTAGCCTTAATACTGGAAAAGAAGAAAAATGTTGAACACGAGTGGTCAGGTACGTAAATATTTTCATGAATGACAGAAAGATGCAGACAGTTATCCAGTTAAAAGTTATCTCAGTGTTTCGTACTTACGCCAATTTGTGTATCACTTTCATTGTTCTTCTGACAAACACTGTATGTGTTGAGGGATCTTAGCGAGTTCAACACAGAGGAAGGGTATTTGTTAAACTCAGTGTTAGGCATTTTAAGTAAGAAATTGGCTAAAGGGTTGTGAACAGTAAGCACTTAGTAGTATGATAAATTCAAGGTGTGGGGTGTTTGGAAGCAGACTACTGAGTAGGATTCCTATGGTCTAGGTGTTAGAATCACACCATTTCTATACACATGACTTGGTTTCTAAAACTAAACACACAATGGTCAAGCTTTCAGATTTTGGAAAACAAGGAGGGAAAGTGGATGCAGAGAAATGAACTCATATAGAATCAGTTGTCTTGAATATGTAAGTGGATAGGATAATGACAGATGCAATTTAATATGGGAAAATGTATAGCACATAGGAAGTAACAGTAAGTGACGCATGTACTCAATTAATGTTTTTGAAACAGCTGAAGATGATACTGAGACTTAAGACTCTCAAACTCAGTTTACCCAGCCAAGTATATAGAATTACACAAAATATATATCACAGAAACAGGCTACTTGACCTGCCTGTTCCATGCTGACATTTTTGATCCGTGCAAGTTTCCTCCCATTCCATCTATCTTATCTTAATCTTTTGGCATATTTTTCTGTTTCCTTTTCTCTCATAGCCTTTTCTTTTGAAAGCTTCAAAGTTATTTGCCTCAACTCACTTTCTGTGGCAGAGAGTTCCACATTCTAATCCCTCTTAATGTCTCCTAATTTCCCTTTGGGTAGCTATCTTTGTACTTATGGTGCCTCGTTTTACATTGGATAAAAGAAAATTACTGCGGATGCTGGAATCTGAAACCAAAGAGAAAATGTTGGAAAATCTCAGCAGGTCCGGCAGCATCTGTAGGGAGAGAAAAGAGCTAACGTTTCGAGTCCAGGTGATCCTTTGTCAAAAAAGGTCATCAGGACTCAAAACATTAGCACTTTTCTACCCCTACAGATGCTGCCAGACCTGTTGAGATTTTCGAGCATTTTCTCTTTGGTTCTAGTTTTACATTGTTCTTCGATGGAAACATTTTCTCTCACCTTCCCTGTTTCATGATTTCATAGACCTCCATCAGGTCAATTCTAATTGAACCCATTTATAAAGAGAAACATCCCCAACCTGTTCAATTTTTACTGATAGCCACTGGGCGCAATTGAACCACCGCGTTGCGCCCGGTGCGGATCTGGGCACGTTGGTTAAATAGCGGGAAAGGCCAAAATCGATTCATGCCAGGCGCGAATACTTTGCTATGTAACGGGCCCGCAGATGACAGCGAGTAATGCAAAATATGGCAAGCATATCATTGTGGTAGTCGGTATTAGGGGTATTACGGTACCGAGGTTGGAGGTACCTGATGCTGTAAGATTATTGGTGTTGGAGGTACCTGATACTGTAAGATCATTGGTGAAGCCTGCCTGCTGGTTCCGCCCAGTAAGGCGGAGTATAAGAGTCTTTGTTTCCCTAGCTGCTGCATTCTGTACCTATGCTGCTGGGGGAAACATCTAGTTCAATAAAGCCTTCAATTGTCCTACAATCTCACTTCGGGAGTTATTGATTATACATCAATTTATTGAACTAGATTTGAAGAATGGAGCTCCGCAACAAGCCGGAGTGTCTGCAACTTAGCCCCCACGCGGCAATCTCAGCGGCGACCTTTAACTGGCTGGCGTGTATCAACGGATACCTCAGGATGGCCACAACTACACCCACGGAGGACCAGAAACTGCAAGTTCTCCACTCAAGGGTGAGCCCAGAAATCTATACACTCATCAAAGACGCGGACGGTTTCGAGGCCGCGATGACCCTGGTGAAAGAATACTACATCCGCCCAGTAAATCAAGTTTACGCCCGACATCTTCTAGCTACCAGACAGCAAATTCCGGCGGAATCGCTAGACAAATTCTACCGTGCATTGCTGGTACTAGGTAGGAACTGTGACTGTCCGCAAGTTTCAGCCAACGACTACACCAAACTTTTAATCCGGGACGCCTTCATTGCAGGTATGCTGTCCTCTCAGATCCGCCAGCGGCTGCTGGAAAAAGAGACGCTAAGTCTCAAGGAGGCACTGGTCCTCGCAAGCTACTTAAAAGTAGGCTCCCGCAATGCCCGACTGTGCGACAGCCCCATGGGCAGCGTGGACCCCACCCGCAGCCGATTCCGACGCATCCCCTAACCCCCACAAGCGTGTGCTGCCAGGCACACCCCGGGGGGGCCCCGATGTTGTTTTTGCGGGCAAGGCAAGCACCCCTGGCATCGCTGCCCGGCCCGCTCCTCAACTTGCAATGGCTCTGGAAAAAAGGGGCATTTCATGGTGGTATGCCAGGCCCGGACGGTCGCCGCTGTCTCCGGGGGCGAACCTTGGCCACCGCCATTACTCTCATCGCAGGCCACGTGCAGCTTGTGTGAGCCGCCATCTTCAATACCGCGAGCCACGTGCGGACCCTGGGCGCTGCCTTCCTATTCCCCAGGGACCACGTGCGATTCATGGGCGCCGCCATCTTTCCCACCCCCGGCCATGTGCGACCCGTGGGCGCCGCCATCTTGGTTGGAGTTTCAAGACCCTGATTCGGATGACCGCACACCGCCTGAGGAATCCCACCAGCTTCTGCCATGACTTGCCTCGGTGACTCTGGACATGTCTCGGCCCCGAACTCTTTCGACCGCTAAGACGACGGTACTCATCAACGGACACGAGACATCCTGCCTGATCGACTCCGGGAGCACAGAGAGCTTTATACACCCCAACAAGGCAAGGCGCTGCTCCCTCGCTGTACACCCAGTTAACCAGAGAATCTCCCTGGTCTCCGGGTCTCACTCTGTAGAGATCAAGGGGTACTGCATAGCTAATCTCACGGTCCAGGGAAGAGAGTTTAAGAATTTCCGACTCAACGTCCTCCATCACCTCTGGGCTGCCACACTCCTGGGATTGGACTTCCAATGTAACCTCCAGAGCTTAAACTTTAAATTCGGCGGCCTATACCCCCCCTCACTGTCTGCAGTCTCGCAACCCTCAAGGTCGACCTGCCTTCCCTTTTTGCAAACCTCCCCCCTGATTGCAAACCGTCGCCACCAGGAACAGATGGTACAGTGCCCAGGACCGGACCTTCATTAGGTCGGAAGTCCAGCGGTTACTGAAGGAAGGTATTATCGAGGCTAGCAACAGCCCCTGGAGAGCTCAAGTAGTGGTTGTAAAGACCGTGGAGAAGCACAGGATGGTCATCGATTATAGTCAGACCATCAACAGGTATACGCATCTTGATGCGTACCCTCTCCCCGCATATCTGATTTGGTCAATAAGATTGCACAATACAAGGTCTTTTCCACGGTGGACCTCAAATCCGCCTACCACCAGCTCACCATTCGCCCGGACGACCGCAAGTACACTGCATACGAAGCTGATGGGCAGCTCTACCACTTCCCAATGGTTCCCTTCGGTGTCACAAATGGGGTCTCAGTCTTCCAACGGGAGATGGACCGAATGGTTGACCGGAACGGTTTGCGAGCCACGTTTCTGTACTTCGACAACGTCACCATCTGCGGCCACGACCAGCAGGACCATTACACCAACCTCTGCAAATTTCTCCATACTGCCAGTCTCCTTAGGGGCGAAATTCTTAGACCGCCGCAGGGTCGGAGAATCGTCCGGGACCGGCGAAAATCCTGCCCCCGCCGTGGCCGGAATTCTCCGCCACCCGGGAATTGGCGGGGGCAGGAATCGCGCCGCGCCGATCGGCGGGCCCCCTGCGCCGATTCTCCGGCCCGCGATGGGCCGAAGTCCCGCCGCTAAGAGGTCTCTCCCGCCGACGTGGTTTCAACCACCTCTGGTAGCAGCGGGATTGGCGGTGCCAGCGGGCCACCAGGGTCCTGGGTGCCCCCACGGTGGATAGGCCCGCGATCGGGGCCCACTGATCGGCGGGCGGGCCAGTGCCGTGGGGGCACGCTTTTTCTTCCGCCGTCGCCACGGCCTCCACCATGGCGGAGGCGGAGAGAGCCCCGCTACCGTGCATGCGCTGGTGGTGACGTCTGCAGCAGCTGGCGCACCGGCGCATGCGCGAACCGGCGAAGGCCTTTCGGCCAGCCCCGACGCCAGCCGCCGGGCGTCAAAGGCCGTTGGTGCCGGTTTTGGCGCCCGACGGCGTGGCACCAACCACTCCGGTGCAGGCCTAGCCCCAAAAGGTGCAGAGAACCGCGCCAAGGTCTTTTCCACGGTGGACCTCAAATCCGCCTACCACCAGCTCCCCATTCGCCCGGACGACCGCAAGTACACTGCAGACGAAGCAGATGGGCAGCTCTACCACTTCCCAATGGTTCCCTTCAGTGTCACAAATGGGGTCTCAGTCTTCCAATGGGAGATGGACCGAATGGTTGACCGGAACAGTTTGCGGGCCACGTTTCTGTACCTCGACAACGTCACCATCTGCGGCCACGACCAGCAGGACCATTACACCAACCTCTGCAAATTTCTCCATACTGCCAGATTCCTTAACCTGACCTATAACAAGGAGAAATGCGTATTCAGCACCGATCGTCTAGCTATCCTCGGCTATGTACTGCACGATGGAGTCATAGGCCCCGACCCCGAACGCATGCGTCCCCTCTTGGAGTTCCCCCTCCCACATTGGTCCAAGGCCCTGAAACGTTGGCTGAGGTTTTATTCATATTATGCACAGTGGGTCCCCAATTACACGGACAAGGCCCGCCCAGTAATCCAATCCACGGTTTTCCCCTGTCGGCAGAGGCCCGCCAGGCCTTCAGTCGCATAAAGGCAGACATCGCAAAGGCCACGATGCACGCAATCGATGAATCCCTTCCCTTCCAAGTCAAGAGCGACGCATCCGACGTAGCTCTGGCGGCCACACTCAACCAAGCGGGCAGGCCCGTGGCCTTCTTCTCACGCACCCTCCGTGCCTCCGAAATCTGCCATTCCTCCATTGAAAAGGAGGCCCAAGCCATAGTAGAAGCTGTGCGGCATTGAAGGCATTACCTGGCCGGCAGGAGATTCACTCTCCTCACTGACCAACGGTCGGTAGCTTTCATGTTCGATAATGCACAGCGGGGCAAGATAAAGAATGATAAAATCTTAGGGTGGAGGATTGAGCTCTCCACCTACAACTACGAGATCTTGCATCGTCCCGGGAAGCTAAATGAGCCTCCTGATGCCCTGTCCCGTGGAACATGTGCCAATGCACAAGTGGACTGACTCCGGACCCTCCACGATGATCTCTCCCACCCGGGCGGGTCACTCATTTCTTGCATTTTTATCAAAACCCACAACCTGCCATTCTCCATTGAGGAGGACAGGACCGTCACCAGGAACTGCCAAATCTGCCTGGAGTGCAAGCCACGCTTCTACCGGCCAGAGAAAGCGCACCTGGTGAAGGCTTCCCGCCCTTTTGAACGCCTCAGCATGGACTTCAAAGGGCCCCTTCCCTCCAACGACCACAACACGTACTTCCTGAATGTGATTGACGAGTACTCCCCATTCCCGTTCGCCATCCTCTGTCCCGACATGACCGCCGCCACTATCATTAAAGCTCTCCACAGCAACTTTACCCTGTTCGGTTTCCCCGCCTACATCCACAGCGATAGGGAGTTCTCCTTCATGAGCGACGAACTGCGTCAATTCCTGCTCAGCAAGGGCATTGCCTCAAACAGGATGACCAGTTATAACCCCCAGGGAATCGGGCAGGTGGAGAGGGAGAACAGAACAGTTTGGAAGACTGTCCTACTGGCCCTATGATCCAGGAATCTCCCAGTCTCCCACTGGCAGGAGGTCCTTCCTGATGCACTCCACTCCATTCGATCATTACTGTGTACCACGACCAACGAAACACCTCATGAACGTCTCCTTGACTTCCCTAGAAAGTCCTCCTCCGGGACCTCGCTTGCAGCCTGGCTGGCAGCTCCTGGACCCATTCTGCTCCGCAAACACATGCTGGCGCACAAGTCGGACCCATTGGTCGAGAGGGTCCACCTCCTTCATGCTAACCCTCAGTACGCCTACGTGGCGTAACCCGACGGCTGGCAGGATACGGTCTCCCTCCGGGACCTGCCGCCCGCTGGGTCCCCACCCACACCCCCCTCACCAACCCCACCCACCCTCCCACCAGCACACCCCACGGCTGCCCCCTTCCCAGGGGGATCGGTCCTTCCACTGGTCCCACCCAGGGGTGATGAAGTTGAAGAAGCCACGCTCCCGGAGTTATGGACCCGAGCCGGCGCTGCATCACCGCCGAAATTGTGACGATCACAGAGGACGACCAGGGCTCCTGATCGACTAATAGCTTCATTATGAAATGTACCTGTAAATAAATACCTGTAAATAATTTGTGTAACATGTAAAAGGCAAATCACTGTACCACCGACGGGTACTGCCATAACCTCCACCACTGTATAACGCGTGACCACCACCCCCGCCGGACTCTTTTTTTTAACAGGGGGTGAATGTCGTATTCGGTATTAGTGGTATTACGGTACCTAGGTTGGAAGTACCTGATGCTGTAAGATCATTGGTGTTGGAGGTACCTGATACTGTAAGATCATTGGTGTTGGAGGTACCTGATACTGTAAGATCATTGGTGAAGCCTGCTTGCTGGTTCCGCCCAGTAAGGCGGAGTATAAGAGTCTGTGTTTCCCTAGCTGCTTCATTCTGTACTTGCGCTGCTGGGGGAAACATCTAGTTCAATAAAGCCTTCAATTGTCCTTCAGGAGTTATTGATTGTGCATCAATAATTAACCCCAGTTTGCATTCATTTCCATCTCATTAGTGAGATTGAAGTCGAATGAAAATGAAAAAATGAAATGAAAATCGCTTATTGTCACGAGTAGGCTTCAATGAAGTTACTGTGAAAAGCCCCTAGTCGCCACATTCCGGCACCTGTCCGGGGAGGCTGGTACGGGAATCGAACCGTGCTGCTGGCCTGCTTGGTCTGCTTTAAAAGCCAGCGATTTAGCTTGGTGAGCTAAACCAGCCCCTGGGAATTAACCGGTTTCCCAGCAAGAAATCGTGTGGGTGTCGTTTCGTACTCGTCTTTAAAAATGTGAAGCTGGTGCAATGGCTGCTGAGGGGAACTGAGGAGGTGAGTAGTTATTTCAATTTTCAGGCATGCAGCTCAAGGGTATTGGAGCAGGGACCCGCATGTGTGGAAAAGTCCATTGTAACCGACAAACAAATAGAACCACTTATATGACCTAGGGCCCTGCTGGGGCCAGCACAGTAAACAAGTAAAACCCGACCAAAATGTAAATAAATTAAGATGCCAAGGGAACATCCAAACACGGGAGGGGGAGGGTGGGAGGAAAGGAACTATTCATATGTGAATACACAATTATCTCGTCCTGTAAACTATTTAAAATCTGCAAAATTTCAATATAAATATGTTTTAAAATCACGTTGGAAGTCGAGGATTTTCAACTGCACCTTAAGCGCCAGTGGAATATGTGGATGCCAGGATTTGGTTCTAGTGAGATTGGGCCGTCTGGGGGGACCTGCACAGCTGCGACTCATGGACGGGGAATGGCACTGATACGTTGAATAACCAACACGTGATGAATTGATGAACAGATCATTTCGACGACAAAGGCATGAGTTCTGTCTGCATCAATGGTGCCAAGGTGGGGATGGTTGACAGCTTCAAATTCCTAGGTATGCACATCACCACCAATCTGTCCTGACCCACCCATGTCAAAACTACGTCCAAGAAAGCACAACAGCGCCTATACTTCCTCAGGAAACTAAGGAAATTCGGCATGTCCTCACTGACTCTATCAATTTTTACAGATGCACATAGAAAATATCCTATCTGGCTGCATCACTGCCTGGTATGGCAGCTGCTTGGCCCAAGACCGTAAGAAACTACAAAGAGTTGTGAATGCAGTCCGGTCCATCATGCAAACCCGCTTTCCATCCATTGACTCTGTTTACACCTTCTGCTGCCTTGGGAAAGCGGGCAGCATTATTAAGACCCCTCCCACAGGGGTTATTCTCTCTTCCAACCTCTTGCATTGGGCAGGTGACACAAAGTCAAAAACAGCTTCTTCCCGCTGTTACCAGACTCCTGAATGACTCTCTTATGGATTGAACTGATCTCTTCACACATCCTCTCTACTCAGTAGTACTACACTCTGTATGTCCTATGTTTTTTTCATGTATGGAATACCAAACAATACTTTTCACTGTATCTCTATACATGTGACAATAAATAAATCAATCAATAAAACATTCTCAGGCTTATCCTCCATTTCTGTTGAGGAACCTGCGAGGGATGATATCATGAGTTTTTGTTTCTGAAAATGAGCTGATATAGCTTTGTATTGGTACCAATATGGAATGGTGACATTTCCTTGTTGATCAGTTGTTGGTATGGTATGTAAAATGTTATGTAGATAATTTTCGACTCTTTGTTGATGTTGACCATTTTTGCCAATAAAATATTATTCAAGTGGCTTTTCATGTGTACAAGTGCCATGTCTCATATGATGATTATTGCATCGCATTTCAATCAAACAGTGAAGCTTGGACACTTTGCCTGAACTCTTCAAGCATCAGCACCACAAAGGCAGCAGCCAACAATCAAACACTAGGGATATTCTTATAGCCTTAGGACAGGGGTGGGCAAACTTTTCCATGCAAGGGCCACATTCAGAAATTCACAATTTTAAAGGGCCGCAGAGTATATTAAGTAAAATAATTAATATTTTAAATAGCCAAAATAAAAGGTCTTTAAAGAAAAAAAAGCACATTTATTTGAAAAACAAAGTAACTCAGTAAGTAACAGAACAATGTCAATGAGAATGATGCATCTGACTGCAGTCATTTACCAGTTTGTTGAAATCAGGTGTCAAGTTGCTTGTGCTGATCCTTAACACTGACAGAAGCACAGCCTAGCCGAGTCAACGATAAAAACGTGCGTAGTGGGGTGGATGAGTGGGGCTGCCTTATTGGTCGGTTTAGTTGGGTGTGCGACCAATAGGAGTCCAGGTTACAAACAATAATAAGGCTTATTGTTTGTAACCTGGACTCCTATTGGTCGCACACCCAACTAAACCGACCAATGAGACAGCCCCACTCATCCACCCCACTACGCGCGTTTTTATGCGGCCCGCCAATGAGGTGCCCGGAATCATAACCGGCATTTTTGAAAAGCCGCCGGGGAAAAGCCGCTGAAGTAAATGCGCTTATTCAATAAGCGCATTTACTTCAGCGGCTTTTCCCCGGCGGCTTTTCAAAAATGCCGGTTATGATTCCGGGCACCTCATTGGCGGGCCGCATAAAAACCTTTGTCGGGCCGCATGCGGCCCGCGGGCCGTAGATTGCCCACCCCTGCCCTAGGATGTGTGTGGATCCATGGGGAGGGCACCTGAACACAGTCTCCCTAATGCCCCCAACAAGGGTCTGGGGTCTAAGGGCTCCTGCTGTGGCTGGGGGTGAGTGAGCAGAGTGAGGTTCTCCAGCACAACTGGCTCACTAGGTGACACTTTGAGAGAAGGTGGGACACGTAAGGGTGAGGGAAACCCTCGCCCGCTTCTCATAGGATGAGGTTTTGCAGCTCAGCTTATACCCCGTGCCCACCATTCCCCCCCTCCTTCCACCCCCACCATCCCCTTCCTCCCCCCCCCCCCCCCACCCAAGTACACTGTTTCACCATCCTAGGATAACATCACCCTAGGGTGATGGGCCTGTGTCAGCAGGTCAATATAGATGGCAGGAGAATGATGATACCTCACTGTGAGGTTTGCTCTTGAGTTTATTCCAAAGTCTGACTCCTGTCTTTCTGACCGTGCACTCACACCCATCCTCTGAACAGAGTCTGCATCGGGGGCGTTTAATTTTGGATCACTGTGCCCTGGGGGTGGGGGAGTGGAGGTGCAGACAGGCCCACTGTGAAGATAAATGTGATAGTATCGGATGTAACATGTTTTAATAGTGAACATTGCACATTTCCATTCCTCCTGGCTCCAGATTGTAGGTCTTAGCCCACTTACCGGTGTCACTGGCACAGTGAGCCACCCTGCACTTGAGGTGCACTGGTATCAGGAGGAGGACGGGATTCGGAAGGATTGGAGACTGCCATCGTCACCTTGATGGCAGGTCCCAGCAAGGTCTCCAGCACTTCCTCCTCCCTGACAAACCCCGTAGGACCTTAGGAATCGCTATGGGATGGAGGGGCAGCTGGAGTGAGCTCCAGAGGCCTCTGCCATCCCTGGCGGCTCACCATTGCCTGCATCATGGTGTCGACACCCTCAGTGATGCTCCTCAGTGACTGGGCCATGCTCTGCAGTGCCTTGGCATTATCCACCTGTGTCCGGGACAGGTCCCTCAGCGACTGGAGCATGATGTCGAGGCCCTCAGCCATGGTGGTCGCAGACTGAGCCATGCCTTGGGTACCACCGCTCAAGATGCTGACCTTGTGCTCTAGGTTTTCCGCTGTGGTTTCTAAGCTAGTAATGTTGGCCTCGGTGTTACACGTTGTCAGCATCATTTCCTGCACCCATAGCCTTTGGGAGTCCTCCAATTGGCTATGCAATCAATGGAATGTTGCTGATATCCCCTCCTGAATTTCACAACCATGTTCTAACATCTGGACCAGCTCCGGGATAACCTTGTCCAGAGACTTTGCATCTGAATGGGGCTCAGCCGTGTTCTGGGATCCATCAGACCTCTGACTGCTGACTCCCTCGGATGTTCCTGCCTCCACCTGATGTGCATCAGTAACTGTGTGATACCCAGCTGTTTATGCCCCAGAAGCCATTCCACTAATATTGTCCACTGAGGTGTGTCTTTGTGCTGGTGAAAGTGGGGTGGTAGCTGTGATGCCTCGATTGTGGTCTCATTGGAACTTTCTTCTGAGATGGTCTCTTGGGTGGCAGGGTGGGAGAAATGACTCTGGAAGGCTCAGCCCCATTAAGTGGAGCTCCTGCGAGAGAATGGACATGTGGGGCGGGATTCTCCTCTACTTGGCGGGGCGGGCCGTACCGGCGCCGAGGAGTGGCGTGAACCACTCCGGCGTCGGGCCACCCGGAAGTTGCAGGGGTTCAGGGGCTAGGCTGGCGCTAGCGGGGTTGGCGCTGCGCAGCTGCCGTGGAAGGGCTTGGCGCCGTCTGGCGCAAGTTGGTGCATGCGCGGGAGCACCAGCGTGTGCTGATGTCATCCTAGCACATGCATAGGGGGGTTCTTCTCCGCGCCGCCCATGGCGGAAGTTGACAGAGGCTGGTGCGGAGGTAAAGAGTTCCCCCACGGCACAGGCCCGCCGGTGGAGTTGGTGGGCCCCGATCGCGGGCCAGGCCACCATGGGGGGCACTCCCCGGGGCCAGATCCCCCCCCCGCGTGTACTCTGCAGACCGCCCATAGAGCCAGGTCTCGCCGGTACGGACCTGGCTTGATTTACGCCGGCAGGACCGGCTGATAACGGGTCATCGCGGGCTGAAGTATCCCCGGTGGGGTTGGCGCGGCTAGCGGCCGCCGTCCGGTGCGACATGATTCCCACCCCCGCCAAAATCCTGGCGCCGGAGAATTCGGCAGCCGGCGAAGGGGCGGCAGGGCGGGATTCACGCCGCCCCCTGGTGAGTCTCCGACCCGGCCCGGGGGGGGGGGGGGTTTCGGAGAATCCCCCCCGTGGGCAGTAAGAGGGAAAATCATTTTCTCTGACATGAACAACTCACTTGTAATAGTCCATCTGAGTGAAGGGGCAGTGGATCCTTACCTCTGTGGTGCAGGCCAACCTCGCTGTCGGTGACATCTCTCTCCTCTGTCAGCCCCGCCATCTCCTCCAGGGCCCATTCCTCATAGCGGGTAATGACTTGGATCTCTGGTATTCCAACCCCGCCTTGTCTCTTTTCCGCTTATTATGGACTATCCTCTCTAGGGGGGAAAAAGAGAAAGCGTTGTGAGCAGGTTGCATGTTTGGGCAACTGAACTTGAAAGGATTGGGCTGGTGGATGCCAGGTGGTGATGAGGAGCAAGCACAAAGGTTGAAGTGAGGAGGATGCGAGTGATTTGTGGGATGGGGGTTGGGAATTTGAGGGATGGCATGCAAAACTGATGCCAGGAGGTAGGTGGTAACTTTACCCTTGCAGCTCCGTGGATTTCGTTGGTATGGCGGTCCTCCTGGTTATGTTGTCTCCCAGGCGGTATTGATGACCCTGTTGCTGGTTCTGACGAGGTTGACACCCCCAAAGCGAGGAGCAGATCTGCACGCTGCCATGCTTTGCTGCGTTGACTGGAGTGAGTGGTGAGGGAGCACTTAAAGGCAGCTCTCCCTTGTTACCGGTGAGACGCTGAGGTGTGAGTCTGGCGAATCCGAAGGCGAGATAATAATCTTTATTGTCACAAGTAGGCAATGAAGTTGCTGTGAAAAGCCCCTAGTTGCCACATTCTGGTGTTCGGGTACACAGAGGGAGAATTCAGAATGTCCAATTCACCTAACAGCACGTCTTTCAGGAGGAAACCCATGGAGACACAGGGAGAATGTGCAGGCTCTGCACAGAGAATGACCCAAGCTGGGAATCAAACCTGGGACCCTGGTCCTATGAAACAACAGTGCTAACCACTATGCTACTGTGCCGCCCCCTGACAGCCAGTAATGGCGAGAAGCTCGTGAGGGCTCATTTCCTGCACTAAGTGTCGTTTTCGTCGCATGGCCATTGAAAAACACCCTGCCAATTGCGCCCAAAATGACACTTCAAATTTTTTCCGTTAAATCATGCCCATAGTCTCCTTATCCTGGGATTATCTTTGCAATTTTTTCAAAACATTTTTCTCCTATGTTCTTTCTGCAGAATGGATACCAGAACTGCAGTCGTCTTTGAATGAGGCCTGATCAAGGGTGCTATAGAAATTTAACATAGCTTCACTATTTTTGAATTCTGTATTGTTAGAAATCAATCCCAGTGCTTTGTTAGCATTTTTAAACTGCTCTGATGCCTTGTGATGTGGTGTCTTTAATGGTTTGTGCACTTGTATCCCTAGAACTTCTTGCTCTTTCTATTGATTTAGTTTATTTTCTAAAGTATCGGCATTGTTTCTGTTTCTTTTACAAAAGTATTACACTTTCAGCGGGAGCGGCGTCCGGATTTTCGGCGGGAGCAGTGGCCTGTCAGGATGGTGAGTGTGTGCCTTTAAATTTGCTTGTGGTTCAGCGGGAGCGGTCTCCAGGTTTTCGGCGGGAGCAGGGGCCTGTCGTGAAGGTGAGTGTGTGCCTTTAAATTTGCTTGCCTTTCAGCGGGAGCGGCCTCCGGATTTTTCGGCGGGAGCAGGGGCCTTTCGTGAAGGTGAGTTTGTGCCTTTAAATTTGCTTGCCTTTCAGCGGGAGACTTGTAGTGTCCCCCACCCTTCCACCTCCTCTAACCTAAGGGGTTGAGGGAATATCAGGTAAGCTCTTCCTTTCTTTTTCTTGTTTTTTATCTAGAGGGGATGGCAGTACAATGCTCCTCCTGCAGAATATTTGACGTGAGGGACACAATCAGTGTCCCTGCTGATTTCATCTCTGGGAAGTGCACCCAACTCCAGCTCCTCAAAAACCGTGTTAGGGAACTGGAGCTGGAGCTGGATGAACTTCGGATCATTCGGGAGGCAGAGATGGTCATAGATAGAAGCTTCAGGGAGGTAGTTACGCCAAAGAATAAAGATAGATGGGTGACCGTGAGAGGGGCTGGGGGGAAGCAGTCAGTACAGGGATCCCCTGTGGTCGTTCCCCTTAGTAACAGGCATACCACTTTGGGTACTGTTGGGGGGGACCGACTTACCAGGGGTCAGCCAAGGGGTACAATCTCTGGCACAGAATCTGTCCCTGTTGCTCAGAAGGGAAGGGGGAAGAGGAGAAGAACATTAGTCATTGGAGACTCCATAGTTAGGGGGATAGATAAGAGATTCTGTGGGAACGAGAGAGACTCGCGTTGGTGTGTTGCCTCCCAGGTGACAGGGTCCACGATGTCTCGGATCGTGTTTTTGGGATCCTTAGGGGGGAGGGGGAGCAGCCCCAAGTCGTGGTCCACATAGGTACCAACGACATAGGTAGGAAAAGGGATAGGGATGTAATACAGGAATTCAGGTAGCTAGGGTGGAAATTTAGATCCAGGACAAACAGAGTTATTATCTCTCGGTTGTTACCCATGCCACGTGCTAGCGAGTCGAGGAATAGGGAGAGAGAGCAGTTGAACACGTGGCTGCAGGGATGGTGCAGGAGGAAGGGTTTCAGATTCCTGGACAATTAGGGCTCACTCTGGGGTAGGTGGGACCTCTACAACCTGGATGGTCTACACCTGGACCAGAGGGGTACTAATATCCTGGGGGTGAGGTTTGCTAATGCTCTTCGGGAGGGTTTAAACTAGTTCAGCAGGGGATTGGGAACCTGAATTGTAGCTCCAGTACACAAGAATTTGAGAGTCGTGAGGTCATGAGTAAGGTTTCAAAGTTGCAGGAGTGTACCGGCAGGAAGGAAGGTGGTTTAAAGTGCGTCTACTTTAATGCCAGGAGCATCCGGAATAAGTTGGGTGAGCTTGCAAGTTGGGTTGGTACCTGGGACTTCGATGTTGTGGCCATTTCGGAGACATGGATAGAGCAGGGCGAGGAATGGTTGTTGCAGGTGCCTAGCTTTAGATATTTCAGTAAGCTCAGGGAAGGTGGTAAGAGAGGGGATGGGTGACATTGTTAGTCAAGGACAGTATTACGGTGGCTGAGAGGACATTTGATGAGGACTCGAATACTGAGGTAGTATGGGCTGAGTTAAGAAACAGGAAAGGAGAGGTCACCCTGTTAGGGGTTTTTTATAGGCCTCCCAAAAGTTCCAGAGATGTAGAGGAAAGAATTGCAGAGATGATTCTGGATAGGAGCGAAAGTAACAGGGTAGTTGTTATGGGGGACTTTAACTTTCCAAATATTGACTGGAAACACTATAGTTCGAGTACTTTAAATGGGTCCGTTTTTGTTCAATGTGTGCAGGAGGGTTTCCTGACGCAGTATGTAGATAGGCCAACGAGAGGTGAGGCCGTATTGGATTTGGTACTGGGTAATGAACCAGGACAGGTGTCAGATTTGGAGGTAGGTGAGCACTTTGGTGATAGTGACCACAATTCAATTACATTTACTTTAGTGATGGAAAGGGATAGGTATATATCGCAAGGCAAGAGTCATATCTGGAGGAAAGGCAATTATGATGCGATGAGGCAAGACTTAGGATGCATCGGCTGGAGAGGAAAACTGAAGGGGATGGGCACAATGGAAATGTGGAGCATGTTCAAGGAACAGCTACTGCGTGTCCTTGATAAGTATGTACCTGTTAGGCAGGGAGGAAGTGGTCGAGCGAGGGAACCATGGTTTACTAAAGCAGTTGAAACACTTGTCAAAAGGAAGAAGGAGGCTTATGTAAAGATGAAATGATGGTTCAGTTAGGGCACTTGAGAGTTACAAGTTAGCTTGGAAGGCTCGAATGAGAGAGCTAAAAAGAGCCAGGAGAGGAATGAGAAGTCTTTGGCAGTTAGGATCAAGGATAACCCTAAAGCTTTCTATAGATATGTCAGGAATAAAAGAATGACTAGGGTAAGAGTAGGGCCAGCCAAGGACAGTAGTGGGAAGTTGTGCGTGGAGTTCGAGGAGATAGGAGAGGTGCTAAATGAGTATTTTTCGTCCGTATTCACACAGGAAAAAGACCATGTTGTTGAGGAGAATACTGAGATACAGGCTACTAGACTAGAAGGGCTTGAGGTTCATAAGGAGGAGGTGTTAGCGATTCTGGAAAGTGTGAAAATAGATAAGATCCCTTGGGCCAGATGGGATTTATCCTCGATTCTCTGGGAAGCTAGGGAGGAGATTGCTGTGCCTTTGGCTTTGATCTTTAAGTCATCTTTGTCTACAGGAATAGTGGCAGAAGACTGGAGGATAGCAAATGTTGTCTCCTTGTTCAAGAAGGGGAGTGGAGATAACCCCGGTATCTATAGACCAGTGAGCCTTACTTCTGTTGTGGGAAAAGTCTTGGAAAGGTTTATAAGAGATAGAATGTATAATCATCTGGAAAGGAATAATTTGATTAGAGATAGTCAACATGGTTTTGTGAAGGATAGGTCGTGCCTCACAAACCTTATTGAGTTCTTCGAGAAGGTGACCAAACAGGTGGATGGGGGTAAAGCAGTTGATGTGGTGTATATGGGTTTCAGTAAAGCGTTTGATAAGGTTCCCCATGGTAGGCTATTGCAGAAAATACAGAGGCATGGGATTCAGGGTGATTTAGCAGTTTGGATCAGAAATTGGCTAGCTGATAGACAACAAAGGGTGGTGGTTGATGGGAAATGTTCAGACTGGTGTCCAGTTATTAGTGGTGTACCACAAGGATCTGTTTTGGGGCCGCTTCTGTTTGTAATTTTTATAAATGACCTGGAGGAGGGCGCAGAAGGATGGGTGAGTAAATTTGCAGATGACACTAAAGTCGGTGGAGTTGTGGACAGTGCAGAAGGATGTTGCAGGTTACAGAGGGACATAGATAAGCTGCAGAGCTGGGCTGACAGGTGGCAAATGGAGTTTAATGCAGAAAAGTGTGAGGTGATTCATTTTGGAAGGAATAACAGGAAGACAGAGTACTGGGCTAATGGTAAGATTCTTGGTAGTGTGGATGAGCAGAGAGATCTCGGTGTCCATGTACATAGATCCCTGAAAGTTGTCACCCAGGATGAGAGGGCTGTTAAGAAGGCGTACAGTGTGTTAGCTTTTATTGGTAGAGGAATTGAGTTTCGGAGCCATAAGGTCATGTTGCAGTTGTACAAAACTCTGGTGCGGCCGCATTTGGAGTATTGTGTGCAGTTCTGGTCGCCGCATTATAAGAAGGATGTGGAAGCATTGGAAAGGGTACAGAGGAGATTTACAACAATGTTGCCTGGTATGGAGGGAAGATCTTACGAGGAAAGGCTGAAGGACTTGAGGCTGTTTTCATTAGAGAGAAGAATGTTAAGAGGTGACTTAATTGAGGCGTACAAGATGGTCAGAGGATTAGATAGGGTGGACATTGAGAGCCTTTTTCTTCGGATGGTGATGTCCAGCACGAGGGGACATAGCTTTAAATTGAGGGGAGATAGATATAAGACAGATGTCAGAGGTAGATTCTTTACTCAGAGAGTAGTAAGGGCGTGGAATGCCTTGCCTGCAACAGGAGTGGACTTGTCAACACTAAACGCATTCAAATGGTCATTGGATAGGCATATGGACGATAAGGGAATAGTGTAGATGGTCTTTAGAGGTGTTTCACAGGTCGGCGCAACATCGAGGGCCGAAGGGCCTGTACTGCGCTGTAATGTTCTATGTTCTATAAGTAGCAATGTTAAAGTTAATTTGTGACTTACAGCCTGAAGGGTGCTTCAGTGATGATACCTCTTAAAACGTAATCATTAGCCCCCCCCCCCCTCACAACCCAATCCTGCAGGTTTTCCAATATCTTACATTTGTTGCATTCTGTCCGTGTGGAGTTTGCACATTCTCCCGTTCTTACCCCCACAACAAAAAGATGTGCAGGGCAGGTGGTTTGGCCACGCTAAATTACCACTTAATTAGAATTTTAAAAAAAAGTCAATCGAATGTTCAACAACATAGGTGTAACAGTGTGAATAAGTCAAAAAATGTCTTTACCAAACTATATATTGCTCTAACCACATATACGGCGTTCAATTCTGGTCACCAAAGCAAAATAAGACATTTATGTGCTGGAAACAGGACAGAGAAGAGCCACAAGATAATCACAATTGCTAGAGTTATGGGTAATGAGGAAAGCTGGGTAAAGTTGGGCTTTTCAACTGGAAAGGACGCAGTGGAAAGACAGCCTGAAAGATATAAAGTAGTTAAGGGAGTGGAAAAGATGAACTCCACATTTTATTTCACATTAAATTGCTGGAGTAGGATAAGGAGACATGGATCAAGCAGGTAATCGATTAATTTAGGATTGATGTTGGCATACTCAGGAAGAATAGTGGGGATCTATTTGTCCAAATATGGTGCTTGGTATGATACTGCTTGAGGCACATACTCCAATGCATCACTTTTGGAAATACTATCTGAGAATATGCTGAATTTACTGTCCTTACAATATTTTCCTTTTTTGTGGGGAAGTTTGTATTTGCAGCATACTCCAAATCAGTAATGTACTCATTGTGGTCTCTTCTCACTCCCACCAGTGAGCATTTAGCATCTTCGTTAATAGAAATTGCATCATTGTCAGCAGTAACTTGTAACTTACAGTGCCAAAGGTACAGAGCCTCACTGACTTTGCAGTATTCTCAGCGACTTCAGAAGGTGGTTAGGTTAGGCTTTCATTTTCACTGTGAAATAAGAATATTGTGCAAGCTGCATGTCTCAGTTACTTCCAGACATGGTCACTGAAAAATAATAACCTCCTGTGTCTGATTGTAAATAATTAGCTTAACCATAGTCTTAGTCATCTCAGTAAACTTGTAATATACATAGGTTACAGATTCTCACTGTTTCCTGTGGCCTGACCTTGACGCTGATTGTATTGTGCAAATATTATGCCTGAGATGTGTATAAGGTTTACTTGAATATTTAGTGTTTCTCACTGATGTTCCAGCAGGAGCAGCTGTTGCTTTTTTATTAGTATGGTTCTTTTTAATCTGTTTTTACCTATCATGAAACAAATACCAGTTTGTTTTGTTGGGGAATGGTGGGGAAGTGCTGGAAGGATTAGCAAGCTGATTATGTTTTGAACGCTGCTGCATAAATGCTCCTTCCATGTCCAGCAAGTCCTTGAATCCAGAGCTTAATGCACAGAGGCAGGGATGCTATGAGTTCAAATCCCATTCCGGTAGCTGGTAGAATTTGAATTCAATTAATAAATCTGGAATTGAAAGCCACCTCATTAATGCTAACCATGAAACTATCATCACTAGTTGTAAAAACCAATCTGGTTCACTGATACCCTTTATGGAAGAAAATTTGCCATCCTTACTGTGTCTGGCTGATATGTGACTCCAGACCCAGAGCAATATGGTTGATTCTTAACAACAATCTGAAACAACCCAGCAAGCCACTCATTTCAAGGATAGTTAGGAATGGGTACCAAATGGTGGCCTTGCCAGAAATACCCATATCTCATTAAAGAGTTAAAAAAAAGTTAGACAAGAAAATCCATATGTAAATAACTGGCCTTCTGATCCCTCACCCAACTCTGACTCTTTCACGCTCGAACCTCCGACTCCTCCCTCCTCGGCCCTCTGACTCTCCCTTCGAGCCTTTGACTCCCCTTAGACCCGACCTTACCATTCCCATCGCGTCCCCCACCACCCCTAACCCACCCTGTCACCCTGCCACTGAGCTAGCCTGCACACTTACCTCACACACATTCACTAACACTATGAAAAGCTATTTAAATGTCCCAAAGCTTTTTGCGGCGTTAGTGAATAAAGACGTACCGAAATGGCAACTAGTGTCGTTAAAAAAGTGGACGTAGTTTGGCTTCCCCAATGATTCTGCACGGCGAGGAAGGACTTTCAGAACAGGTGCACTCTGTATTTCTGATGAGGCCTGCTCCAGAATTCTAGGCAAGAAATGTGAGGCTCCAGTGATTGCCACTCTTTGGAAGATTTGGGCAATAGGGTACAAAATAAGGGACGGTGTGATGAACCTTTATCAAATATTGGTTTTGCCTCAACTGGTATATTGTGTCCAATTCTGGGCACTGCATTTTAGAGAGGGTGTTAAGACATTGGATTGAGTGCAGAAAAGATTTACAGAATTTCTCCTATGAGTATTCAGTAGATAGATTGGTGATAGAATGTCTGTTCTTCTTGGAGTAGAGATTTGATACTAGTTTTCAAACTGAGGGGTCTTCATGGAGTGGATAGGAAGAAACTGTACAATTCCCATTGGCAGAAGGGATGAGAACCAGAGGACACTGATTTAAAGTGAATATCAGAAGAACCAAAAGCAACATGAAGAAAAACATTTTGATGCAGCGAGTGGTTAGGATGTGGAATGGATGGTTTTGGAGAATGATGGTAGCAGATTCAGTCGTGACCTTCAAAATCGAATTGGATAATAACCGGAAATAAGATGATTTGTAGGCCTCTGGGAACTTGGGAGTGGAGTTCGGCTGGTTGAGCTGTTCTTGCAGAGAGCTTGCACAGACATGACAGGCTGACTGGCCTCCTTATATGCTGTAGACATTATATGTGTTAATGGTGATGCTCCCAAATGCCTGCTGCATTGTTTTTAAACTCCAAATCATTTGGGGAGTTTACAAAAATCCCACAGTAAAGGAGATTCTGATGCTTCGAATTGTAAACCTTTTTTCTCACCTGCATCATCTTCTTTCCCATTGTTTCTATTGCCCCTCTTATTTGGAAAATAGGATGCAGACTGATATATCCTCATCCCCTTCTTTTTTTGTCAGTTTATTTAATGGTACAACTCTTGGCTCTGAGCCAGCAGATTGCGAGTTTAAGCCATATTGCAGGATGTCAGCATGTGATCTAAACTAAGCAGTACTGAAGGATTGCCATGTATACTCTGGGAATCCTCCACTTTTGAAGTTCATATTGTTTAAGATTAAACATTAAATCGAGGCACTGTTTGTCTGTTAAAGATCTCATCCTGATGCAATTTGTCAAGAATTGTGTCCAGGCCAAAATTTATCCCCGATGATGACCCAAAAAGGTTTGTACAGCCGTACGACATCTTTGTCTCCAGTGCAAATCTTTGTCCTGCTTTTTGTGCATGTTTTCAATTGAAAAATTGTTTGACTAACACCACTGAAACAGGTGACTTGGTCATTTATTTCATTTCTGTCAGTGGGATTTTGCTCCATGCAATTTTGGCTGTTTTGGGCTACATTTCAAAAATTACTCGATGTCAGTGAAATGTGTGGGATGTCTGGAGGATGTGGAAGATACTATCTAAATACAACATGTTTCTTCAAAATATGGTCTGTTTGTGAATCTCTCCAGTGGATGCTATCAAGTCTCTAAGGCATAACTATGTGCAGTCAAAGTAAAACAGGTTTAGTTGTATCGTGCTTTCTTTGATCGGAATAAGACCCCACTCACAAGCTCCATCTGGTAAAACTACCGAAACTCACTGAATGCGGAAGAACGAGCACCTCCGGGTGCTCCAGTTTCCTCCCACAAGTCCCGAAAGATGTGCTGTTAGGTGAATTGGACATTCTGAATTCTCCCTCTGTGTACCCGAACAGGCACCAGAATGTGGCGACTAGGGGATTTTCACAGTATTAATAAATGTCTATGCAGGCAGGGGGCTCAAGGTTACAACCTTCTCGATTTGGAGTTCAGTGATCAACATCAAAAGACATTGTTCAGCATGACTTCTGCATTGTTATATTGATTAAATTCTTCTGAACTGTGTTTTGTCACAAAGATTTTCGGCAGAATTCTCCCAAAGGGAGACAAACAGCCGACGCCAGAGTGAAACACTCCGGCGTCGGAGGCTGCTCCTCACCCCCTATTCTCCTCCCCGGGGGGTAGGAGCGGCGGCGCGTGAATCTCGGCCGCTGGGCCTTGATGCTTGCGTCAAAGCGGCGCGCCGGGAATGACGCGGCCGGCGGTGCCTAAGTGACGTCAGCCGTGCATGCGCAGGTTGGCCGGTGCCAACCCGTGCATGTGCAGGTTGGCCGGTGCCAACCCGCGCATACGCGGTTGCCGTCATCCCCTCCGCTGCCCCGCAAGACATGACGGCTTGATCTTGCGGGGCGGCGGAGGGAAAAGAGTGCATCTTTTAGAGACGCCGGCCCGACGATCAGTGGGCACCGATCGTGGGCCAGACATCTCCTGAGCACGCCCGTGGTGCTCGATCCTCCCTCCGCCCCCCACAGTCCCCACACACAGAGGTCGCGCGCTGTTCACGCCAGCAGCGACCAGGTGTGGTTGGTGCCGGCGTGAACCGGTCGGGTTCGGCAGGCCGCTCGGCCCATCCGGGCGGCCTGCTGAAAAACGTGACACGCCATTTTGGGGGGGGGGGGGGGTTGTGTGTGTGTGTGGGTGGGAGAATCGCGGGGGGTGCCAGGGCGGCGTGGTGTGATTCGCCCGGCCCACCCGCGATTCTCCCACCCGGCGTGGGGTGCAGAGAATCGCGCCCTTTATTTGGAGTTGAAACAAAATTGGGAGTAATTTACACTGTCATGCGGGTTGTATTTGAAGTGACAGTGCGTTTGGTGTGCAGATTCTCCTGCGATGTTATGGATTCCACAGGGTTATTGCTAGAGTCAGTTTTCATTTTTGGTCTGTTTGTTGGCTGTCAATTTGATGGAAAGGTGGTACGCAATGAGGTCATGCACTGAGTGGTATTTCCTTAGATCAAAGCCAGGGGATTACCATGATTATGAATTGGGTTGTGATGCCAAAGTTGATCTAACAATAAGAGACAGCCACACTTCTTCTAATCCAACCCCACCACATTAGCACATTACACCAATTGAAGTATTGCACTTAGTACTGATCACTGTACTCTGTGTTAAAATTAAAGTAACTACCCGTGAGAGAATGTGAAGGATTGAGTTAGATATGGTTACTGAATCGGGGGTGGGGGGGGTTGGGAAGAATATTCCAAGAAGAATCTGCATCAATGATCAATTAACTATGAACCCCAGTTGCTGGCTATGGGATAGCTAATGTGAGAAATGGGAAAACATCATGTTGTGAGGTTGGGGATGAGACACTGAAAGGAATGAATAGAAGGAACTTCAGTCTTCCCCAGCTCTGGATGTTTATTTGCTTGATGAATACAGAAGCATTTTCATCTATTTTAGCATATTATCAACATCATGTGTGTTAAAACACTCTGTTAGATTATAACATCCATAATTAACATCTGATAGCAGTCCATAAGACCATAAGACATAGGAGTGGAAGTAAGGCCATTCGACCCATCGAGTCCACTCCGCCATTCAATCATGGCTGATGGGCATTTCAACTCCACCTACCAGCATTCTCCCCGTAGCCCTAGCTCTGCTAGAGTTGATTAGATTAAAGTGGTCTTTGTCTGAAATCTGTTGGAAATGACAATCAATTTAGTTTCTGATATGCATGGACCCAGTGCAAAACTGCCAATAATTCAGGGCAAGTTGTTGGCAAGCCCTCTTGTGAAAAAAGCATTTTTGGGCGAGGTGTGGTGCTGTGGTGGTTTGTGTCCTCGGGACTGTCTGTTCTGAAACTCCCTTCCATGCCCCAGTGATGACTAAACGTTGAATTTGTACAGCTGTAAGACATCCATTTGTTTCCAGTATACACCTTCCAGTTTTTTCTTTGCATGTTTCAATTTAAAAAACTGTTTGGGTAAAGTTTTACAAATCTACTGTCATCAAATATTAGGGCGGCACGGTGGCACACTGGTTAGCACTGCTGCATCACAGCTCCAGGGCCCCAGATTCAATTCTGGCCTCGGGTGACTGTGTGGCGTTTGCATGTTCTCCCTGTGTCTGCGTGAGTTTCCTCCGGGTGCTCTGGTTTCCTCCCACTGTCCAAAGATGTGAAGGTTCGGTGGATTGGCCACGATAAATTGTCCCTTAGTGGAGGCCTGGGCTTAAGTTGGGTGCTTTTTCGAAGGGCTGCTGCAGACCTAATGGGCCGAATGGCCTCCTTTGGCACTGTATATGTTGTGATTCTACGATTACATGCTTTCATTGTGGCCATCTCTACTTGCTTTCACGGTATGGTATCATTTTCCATGCAGATTCTTTACGTGAAATGTGGATACAAAACCACATTTTCAGTTGTAATTTTGTGGTGCCTAGCCCCTCTAAGGAGTGATGAGAGGGTCACATTCATAGAATCCTACGGTGCAGAAATAGGACATTTGGTTCATTGAGTCTGAACCGACCTTCTGAAAGAGCACTCTACCTAGGCCCACTCCACGGTCCTATCCCCCAAACCCCTCACATTCATGATGGCCAATCCACCTAACCTGCACATCTTCGGACTGTGGTTAGAAACTAGAGAATCCAGTGGAAATGCACGCAAACACAGGGAAATAGTGCAAACACCACTCAGAGAGTCATCCAAGACCAGAATCGAACCCGGGTCCCTTGCAACATGAGGCAGCAGTGCTAACCACTGTGCCACCGTGTTGCTCATGATCCGGAAAAAACAATCGGGACCAGGATGGGGGATTCACCGCAGTAAGTGTGGACTTTTGCCTCAGATCAATTCCAGATGCTGACTGGCGGCCACGCAGTTGCAAGACTCTTAAGATAGTTTGCTGTAAATAAATGCTAGTTGTTTCATACCTAGCTCGTGAGCCAAAGTTATTAAATTGGTGACAAGGATAATGTAGAGGACTAGTCCAAAGTCTGTGAGTACAGAACCCGTTGAGATTGAAGTCCGGTTGCAAAACAGAAGTTTGCTGAGGAAAATTGCCTCTATTTGGTCGATTAAATCTCTTTGTTGCCTCCATTGAGGTATATAGAATGAATGGGTTATTACTTATGGCCTATGGAATAGAGGAGTTGGGAAAGAAGAAGGAAATCCTTTTAAGCACATGTGGGATCCAGACCTACAGGCTAATTCGCAACTGTACATCCCTGAATGCGCCAGATTAATTAATTCATGGAGATTGTGAATTTGGTTATGGTAAGATGTCATCCAAAACCCTCAGTCATCTGCAGCACTTTAAGTTTAAAAGCCCCAGGAGAGACCATTGCAACCTACATTACGAAACAAAGGTAAATCACAGACTTTGGCGCCGCCCAGAACGATATGCTGAGTGATTACTTAGTTTGTGGAGTCAATAATGAGCATCCAGAGAAAGATGTTAGCGGAGGCAAATATCAATTTTTTTTCAAGTATGTTTCTTGTGATTTTACATTTTAAAAATAATGCAACAAAGTTACAAAATCTTCACCATAAGCAAGGGAAAAAACAGAAACCTGTTAACCTACATGAGTACAGAATAGAACAGGCGAACTACACCACAACTGGCTCTTTAATCGTCCTTGGGATGTGGGCATTGCTGACCAGATGACAACACCTATCAGTGACGAGGAGAAGAGGAGAACAGGCCACTCAATCAGCAGGTGGGTGGCCCATGCCCCCAGGGGGTAAATAATAAGGTATCTACAAGGCCCAGAGCCCGACCCATCCACAGGCCTCTGTACCAGAGTGGCAAAGAAACAAAACACAGCCTCCCAGGAAGCTCCTCGCAATACCCTCGAAATGGGAGATCCTGAACCCCGAGGAGTAACAGGATAGAATTTACAGTGCAGAAGGAAGCCATTCAGACCTTGAGTCTGCACCAGCCCTTGGAAAGAGCACCCTACTTAAGCCCACACCTCCACCCTATCTCCGTAACCCAGTAACCCCACTGAACCATTCTTTCTTTTGGACACAAAGGGAAATATAGCATGGCTAATCCACCTAACCTACACATCTTTGTACTGTGGGAGGAAACCGGAGCAACTGGAGAAAACCCAAGCAGACACAGGGAGAACGTGTAGACTCCGCACCGACAGTGACCAAGCCAAGAATCGAACCTGGGACCCTGGCGCTGTGAAGCAACAGTGCTAACAACTGAGCTACCGTGCTGGCCACGGCTAGCTACATAGCTGGGACTGGCCTTGCCCAATAGCAACTAACGTTTGCGCTAACAATTGCACACAGAAACACGAAATGGTACAAAAGAGGCTTTATTACCGTGAGATGTTATTACCTCAAGTGGAGGTGTAAAATGGCAGCTCAGGAGACCTCATGGATATTTATACTGCTCCTGTGGGCGGAGCTAGCCGGCAGGGGCTTACCGAAACACTATGCAGGGGCTTACCGACAAACCTGTAATAGCCGGTACTATTGTACATCCCCTAATAGAGGCACACACATATATGTACAGTGGTATTACCAGAGACACACAATAAGCTATACCCCCAGTGCCTCCAGCGCATCCCAGGAACCTGCATGTCGAACCTGAACCTGTACCCACCCTTCCCCCTCAAAGAAAAACGCACCTGACCAGATCAGGGCAAGAATTAACATCATGCTCACCCAGATGAAGAGGGAAAAAAAGAAAATAACCCCTGAAGAGGGGCCACCCAGCCAGTTCAAGGTGGCCACCGTCACAGAAAGGATATCCAGCGCAACCTCCCTCCTCAACATCAACAGCTCACGGGAGGAACAGGAAGAGAGATACAAACAGAGGAAAGGAAAATCTTAACCTCAAGAATGAAACGGAAAGAATCAGTCCTCCTTAGGATACAAACTCTGCCCAGCTGGGCAGCACGGTGACACAGTGGTTAGCACTGCTGCCTATGGCACTGAGGACCAGGGTTCGATTCCAGCCCTGGATCACTGTCTGTGTGGAGTTTGCACATTCTCCCCGTGTCTGCGTGGGTTTCATCCCCAATTGTCTGTCCCTCTGAGGAAATGCCTTAAGAATCTTTTGGGTCTTCCCCATCCATATAAAGGAAGCTGCCAACTTAATGACCCTAAAAAAGGATTTTGAGAGGAAAAGGGATCCTGGAATGAAGAACTTGTCGTACGAGGAACGGTTGAGGACTCTGGGTCTGTACTCGTTGGAGTGTAGAAGGATGAGGGGGGATATTATCGAAACATACGAGATACTGCGAGGCCTGGATAGAGTGGACGTGGAGAGGATGTTTCCACTTGCAGAAGAAACTAGAACCAGAGGACACTCTCAGATGAAATGGATGATCCTTTAAAACAGAGATGAGGAGGAATTTCTTCAGCCATAGGGTGGTGAATCTGTGGAACACATTGCCGCAGAAGGCTGTGGAGGCCAAATCACTGAGTGTCTTTAAGGCAGAGTTAGATAGGTTCTTGATTAATAAAGGGATCAGGGTAATGGGGAGAAGGCAGGAGAATGGGGATGTAAAATATCAGCCATGACTGAATGGCAGAGCAGACTCAATGGGCCATGTGGCCTAGTTCTGCTCCTATGTCTTATGGGAGAAAATTGGGGAGACACTGAAAAAGAAATATTAAAATCTCGAGAGGATATTCATTTTGATAGTCTGGACACTGCCCGCTAAGGACAGGGGACGGTTCTCCCACTTTTACAAGTTGGACTTATCCTTTACCAAGGTAGTTAATTTATGGAGTTGGGCCCAGTCGTGGGACACCTGGATACCCAGAACGGAAGCTAGACCTAGGGGCTGTTTAGCACAGGGCTAGTTTGCTGGCTTTGAAAGCAGACCAAGCAGGCCAGCAGCACGGTTCGATTCCCATAACAGCCTCCCCGAACAGGCGCCGGAATGTGGCGACTAGGAGCTTTTCACAGTAACTTCATTTGAAGCCTACTTGTGACAATAAGTGATTTTCATTTTTCATTTCAATTAAACTCAATAGGGAACCCATCGGAGCCAGAAGCTTTACGTGTTTGCATCAATTCATATCTTTTAGCATCTCCTTGGGTCTTTACAGAGCCTCCAACTCCCCCAGTCTCTCCCTCTCCACCACTGGAAAGGACAACCCATCGAAGAATATTGACATGCCCTAACTCCTCACCGGGGGCTCTGATCTATAAAGACTCTTAGAGAATGCTTCAAAAGCCGCATTAACTTTAACTGGGACGGAGACCAAGCTGCCACCCGAATCCTGTTTTTTCCCTTTTTTTCTTTTAAAAAAAAATTAAAGTGCCCTATTCTTTTTTTCGAATTAAGGGACAATTTAGCATGGCCAATCTGCCTACCCTGTACATCTTGGGGTTGTGGGGTGAGACTCATGGAGACATGGGGAAAATGTACAAACTCCACACAGCCAGTAAACCTGGGGCCGGGATCGAACCCGGGACCTCGGCGCCCTGAGGCAGCAGTGCTAACCACTGCACTACTGTGCCGCCCTGCCACCCGAATCCTTAATCTGAATGGTCTCCCGGGAAGCTGCCTGCCGCCTCAGCTGGTGGGCTAAAAGACGGCTGGCCTTCGCACCATATTCATAAGATATCCCCCTCGATTTCCACATCTGGTGCACCGCCTTTCCTGTAGAAAGGTCAAACTACATCTGCAGCTTTTTCCTGCTCACCAGCAGTTCCGGGGTAGGATCACACAAGTACCAGTGATCTACCTCAAGGGTAGCCTCCACCAGCCTCTGCCATTCCTTCCTTGCGGCCCTATCTAGATGCGCTTTATAGGAAATTATTTCCCCTCTAATAATCACGAAGGGCTTTCCACAGCTTGACAGGTGGGGACAAACTCATTCTTGTTCGACCTAACATATTCCTCAATAGCAGCAAACATGCGGCCACAGTGCCCCTGGTCCGCTAACAGTGCTGCCCTACCTCCACGGTGGGCGTTGAGTGGGGTCCGGCTCTGGAACCAAGTCCAGGAAATGTGGGGCATGGTCCAAAATAATTATAGCTGAGTTCTCCGCCTTCCTCACCCACAAGGGAAGAGACCTACCCATCAGAAAAAAGTCTATCCTAGAATAAACTTTGTGGACCTGAGGAAAATGAAAATTCTTTTTCGTCTGGGTGCAAAAACAGCTAACGATACCCCCCCATATGCTCTATAAAAGCTAACAGCATCATAGTTCACTCCAATGGAGCCGACGATCGATCCAACTGAGGATCAAGTACACAGTTTAAATCCCCATGAAAAAGCTCCTCACAAATGCTGAAGCATCCCGATTTGGAACATAGACATTGACCAATACCACCAACGTTTCTGCCAAGGATCCACTGACCAAGTATCTGCCATTTGTGTCTGCCATGGTCTTGGTAGCTGAGAAAGGAACCCGTTTGTTTCCCAAAATTGCCTTCCCCTATGTCCGACTGTTGAAGCTCAAATCAAATACCTGGCTCACCCACCCCTTCCGCAATCTGGTCTCATCCCTTACCCGCAAATGGGTGTCCTGCAAAAATACCCCTTCAGCCTTCAGATTCTTGAAGTGATAAAATACTCTTGATCTTTTCATTGGTCTGCCCTACCCCCATATGTTCCAGGTGAACAAGTGAATCAGGGGCCTACCCACTCCAATCTCAGAGTCAGCCATTTCCACTGAAAGGGATTATCAAGCAACTGCGCAGAAAGTACAGGCAGAAAGCCCACCCAAGATGGCAGATGGCTACCAAACCCACCCACTAAATTAAACAAGGAAAAGTTTGTAATTATTGTCCGTTAACTAACCCTTCTCCCCACCCCCTCCCTTTCCCCAAACAACACTTCTCCCAAATGTACATATTGATCAAATGAAAATGAACAATACCACCACTCAACCAACCCCAACTCCCAACAAAACAAAAACGCTAAGCTCATTATACCCCACAAAACTGGTCCAATGAACTGCAGATCTTCTCTCTCATCTCTTCCCCCCTCCCCCTCACTCTTGCTAACTTTACTGCTATCGATGCAGCCTCCACTCAGGGTAAAGAAAAAAGAAAACACTATCACCCGCCCCGAGGACAATCATTTTACGTAAAACCAGTCCCTATACAAAAAAACAAATTCCCAACGGGATCTACATATTTCCAATAATATTAGGTAGCACAACACCCCTCATACCAGTTACCACCCCCCCTGCCAATAAACAAACAACATGCAAGAAAACCACCTTGCCCAAGAACAAAGAAATACCACCAGATTTATACAAAATTCCCCACCACAACAATCAAAGACATCACGAGCAGCACAGTTAACTTGAGTCAAGCCGTTGCTTTTTTACAAAGGCGTCTCCTTCTGGCACATCAAAATAATAATCTTTCGACTCGCAGCCTCCCTGAACAAAACTTCCTTCTTGTATAAGACGTGGCCTTATTGAAGGCTGCCTGCTTGATCCCCATCTCAGCACCAACGTCTTGGTAGTTCCAGCGGTTATTTTCCCATTCCTAGTTCCGGTGTTTCTTGGCCCACTTTAGGACCCGTTCCTTATCCTGATAGCTATGAAACCAAACGATGACTGTCCGTGGTAGTTCGTTTGGTCGGGGCCCTGTCCTACTCCGGAGGTGACTTGAGTTCACCCTCTCCCATTATCTTCCCATCAGCTGCGAAAAATAAGCAGTGGGAGTCGGACCTTCCATACCCTCTGGCAGCCACACAACTCTCAAAGTTTGCCTCCTCGCGTGGTTCTCATGATCATCGACTTATGGCAGCATGGTGGAGCAGTGAGCCGAAATAAAATGCTGCCTCACAGCACCGTGGACCCAGGTTCGACCCTGGCCCTGGGTCACTGTTCGTGTGGAGTTTGCACATTTTCCTCGTAACTGCGTGGGTCTCACCCTCACAACTCAAATATGTGCAGGGTTGGTGAATTGGCCGTGCTAAATTGGCCCTTAAATGGAAAAGAAAATTGGGTACTCTAAATTTATTTTAAAAAGCGATCATTGACTTTAGCCCTCAGCAACTTATTCTCATCCGCTACTATGGTGATCTCAGCCTCCAACAATGCAATTGCTCACTGGCTGGTCAAAGTCTTCTCCTCTCCCTCTAACACCTTGCAATGCTCCTTCACCGCCTTGGAGGTCTTTTCCAATTTCGATCCTTGATTGACTTTTGGAGGCCCTCAGACATCACTCTCCGCTGCTTTTCAAACCGCTTATCAAACTCTGTTGTCTGCCATATCAGAGTTGCCGCAGTCACTGGAGCAGCATCTGCCATTTTTGCCCCACAGAGGAGCCAAGTATGTCAACAAATTTCCGTCCGGCGGTTTTTTATTCCCAGCCGTGGCATTTTTCTGATGCAGGCAACCTGTGTGTTTTTTTCACCAAACTTTCCCCCGGACCGAGCAAAAAGGGCCGAAAATCAAGTGCCCTGGTGGGACTTCTCTTTACATGCTACCACTGGAAGTCATCTTCAACCTCTGAGAACTGAACTAACCCTACAACCATATCCACTCACCATTCACCTTGTCCCAGCTCCATTCATCCTCTTCACAAACGAGACAGGGGATGATGAAAAACATTCCCCTCCCCCAACCACAAGGATTATAAGACACAAAAACTAAAACGTTATTTGTGATTAGCCAGGCTCCTCTGCCAAATTTATCAGGGTAAACGACACACCATGTTGCAGGATGTCGACGACACAAAGGCGGCTCATAATCAGTGCCAGTGCTCTGTTGAGTGCACAAACCCTCTCATGCACCTCCACTGTTCTAAAAGTAGCCCGCAAACCTTCAAAATGAGCTTTAATGACCTGCACCGCAGAGCCAAAATTCTCAGCCAAGGCAACATCTTTGATGGCGGCCATTATCCGATGCACACAGCACCACCACCCGCTCTGCAGCAACTTCACCACTACAAACTGGGCCCCGTACCAGCCCACTCAAACCACCACAAACAAACAAAGATTTTAACATTTTATTTCGGCTCCTTCTTGCAAAAAAGAAAATTGGGAACATCCAGGGACACAGTGCCAACCGAGAAAAAACATGTATGAAATGTGCACCTGGATGAAATGAAGGATTAAAAGAGCAGCTGAACCAGAGTTCGCGAAAACGCATCTGCTCCCGCGCTCACATCAGGTGACCCCCCCCAACAGATACAATTTTAGAAAGGCACTGGAAATGGCGTTCGTGATGGAGAGCGCTGAGAAGGATGCACAGGAGATTCAGAGCATGCAAAATGATGGCGCGGTTCATCAGTTAGGGTAGGAAGCTGCAGTCAGCAGCGATGCCCAAAGTGAAGACGCTAGTTTTAAATGGGAAGCAAATGTAGCAGCAAGTAGAGTGAGAAGGTTAAGCAGCCTGAATGCCACACCATGGATCAAAGCAGTGTGTTACTGATGCGGGGTAATCAGTCCCCAGAAACTTGTAGTTTTAAGGAAGGAGAATGCTCTTCATGCCACAGGAAGGGGCACTGATGTAAGAGCAAGCAACGCCTTCTCAGCGGTAAAGGCAGTAGCACATCACAAGTACACAGTGTGGAAGATTTCCCTAAAAATGATTTGAATGTTCATTCAACAATGTGAAAGTGGATAAGGTTAGCTCCCATCACAGTGGTGTTTTTGGTTGATGGTAAATCTATAGAGGTGCAAGTCAACACTGGAGTGTCTGCTACTGTAATAGTGGAAGACACATACAGGTACTTGCGAGAAGGGGTTCAACCTTTGGGTATAAGGAATATATCAGCAAAATTGTCGACTTGGATGAGAGAGGCCATCAATCATGGGTACTACCATTGTGGCATGGGGCACAATAGTTAGCACTGCTGCCTCACAGCACCAGGGACCAGGGTTCAATTCTGGCCTTGGATGACTACTTGTGTGGTGTTTGCACATTCTTCCCGACTCGATGTGGGCTTCGTCCGGGTGCTCTGATTCCTCCCATAGTCCAAAGATGTGCAGGTTAGACGGATTGGCTATGCTAAATTGTCCCTTGGTGTCCAAGGATGTGCAGGTTAGATGAGGTTACTGGGACAGGGCAGGAGAGTGGGCCTAGGTAGTGCGCTCTTTAGGAGGGTTGGTGCAGACTCGATGGGCCAAATGGCTTCCTTCTGCACTGCAGGGATTCTATGATTGTATAATGTACTAGTGAGATATCGGCAGCAATCTGCCAAACTCCCACTAATAGCTGTATCAGGTTGAGGACTACATCTACTGGGCAGCAACTGGCTCAAAGAAACTAAATTAAATGGGACAGAAACTTTTCAAATAAAAGAAGGCGGTCTGCTAGAATTAAGTAGCAAGTATGAAGATATATTTTGCATTGCGTTTAGCTAGGGAAAATTAAGGGCCTGCAGGGGAAGATCTATGTAGACCCAGGGGCAGCCACACGGTTTTATGGGACCCGTGCCCTGTGCCTTGTTAGAGAAGGTGGAGACAGAATTGAAAAGGTTGGAAGAAATGGGAATCATTCAGCTGGTCCAGTTTGCAGAATGGGCAACCCCATTGTCCCTTTGATAAAACCAGACAAGACCGACCACATCTGTGAGGACTATAAATTCACAGTGAATCAGGCTGCCAAGCTAGACATGTACTCATTCCAAAGATAGAAGATTTGTATGCAAAACTGGCCAGGGGCCAATAATATACGAATTTAGATATGAGCCACACTTATCAGCAGCTTCCCAAAATTATGCTAGAATTAACACAGACAATGTTTTGTTTCAGTAGACACGTCTGCCTTTCGACGTGTCATCAGCTTGTGCCATATTCCAGAGAATTATAGAATTTTTTTTGCAAGGAAGAAATGTACTTTTCAGGTCAATGAAATGGGTTACCAGGTAGATGCACCTGGGTTGTAAGACCAGGTTAGAGCAATAAAGGAGACATTGGGCCCCAAAAACACATCTGAACTTAAGTCCTCCTTAGGAATGGTGAATTATTATCACTTTTTGCAGAATTTGTCTGTTGTGTATGGAATAAAGAGGTTCCACCAGTTTGTGCCTGGAAGGTATTTTACTATGTAATGGACCACAAACCACTTTTGGGCGTTTTTAAGGAAGGTAGGGCTATTCCGCCAATCACATCAGCAAGGATTCAACTTTTGAGCATTAATTTTATCAGCGTATGGGTATACATTCCAATACCGGCCTGCAACGCAGAGAGCAAAGGAGGATGCACTGAGTCGCCTACCAGTGCCTGAGAGTGAAGCACCCCCCCTCCCGCCCCAATACCGCGAGATGTGTTGCTAGTTATAGCGCAGCAAGTCAAGTATTGGACCAGCAGAGACCTGCAATTGCCAAAAGTGAAGCACACAACTTTTAAAGAAGTATTACTTATTGCCATTTTTGTACTTAATATCCAAACTTTGCAGAACCGTACAGAAACAACAATAATAGCCAACACAATATCAACACCAATGCAGGTATCACGAGCTGTCAACCCGTCTCTGACAGTGGTCCCAGTTCTGTCTTTTCCCTATATTATTTACATCAGTGTGCGTCATATAGTTTTTTTTACTAGTGTTCTTATTGGGACTCTTAGGGCGAAATTCTCCGCAAATGCGGAGAATCGTAAAGGCTGCCGTGGGACAGGCCGTGACCCGGCGTTACAGTGGCACGGCCTTGACGACGGTCGCGCATGCGCAGGTTGGACAACGTCAACCCGCGCATGCGCAGTTGGCGTCTTTTCCCTCAGCCGCCCCGCAAGACGTGGCTGCTTCATCTTGTGGGGCGGCGGAGGGAAAAGAGTGCGTCCATTACGGACGCACGGCCCGCGATCGGTGCCCACCGATCGCGGGCCTATGCCCCCCTTGGCACGGCCGTGGTACTGCCGTGCCAGTCGGGCCCTCAGATGCCCCAAACGGGCATCTGGCGCCCGTTTCACGACGGCAGCGAGCAGGTGTGTTTGCTGCCGTGTTGAAACGGGCGTGAAGGCCCGGCCGCTCGGCCTCGGAGAATCGCCGCTCACCGTAAAAAACTGCGACCAGCGATTCGTTTGGGGGGGGGGAGATAGCGGGAGGGCGTGAAAAATGTCGGGAGGCCCTCCCGCTATTCTCCCACCCGGTGTGAGGGGCGGAGAATCGCGCCCTTAATATTTAGCAGTAAGAGTTACACACAACTTTACATATGTATTTACAATTATTGCCAGGACTCTTTACATTTATGTTTGTTTTCCTGGTCCCCCACCTTGAGTTCTTGGGGGCGGTTAGATTGGTTCGTCCTCCCAGTTTGGCACACATGGGAGGGATCCGTGTCCCCTCCTGCGAATGGCCTTCCTCCCCGTTCCTTCACTTCTATATGCGGGCTCCCTTTCATCCATTTCCTCCACTTTCTATCCCCCCATCCCCCCCATTTCCAATTATCTCTCCCCACCCGCCCTGCCCAGTTGGTTGCGACCAGGTCTGTAAAGAGATTTGTGGACATCTTCCACGTGTCGTTAAATGTCTCCTCGGATGTCCTTTTAAAAAATAAATTTAAAGTACCCAATTCATTTTTTACAATTAAGAGGCAATTTAGCATGGACAATCCACCTACCCTGCACATCTTTTGGGTTGTGAGAGCGAAACCCACGCAAACACGGGGAGAATTTGCAAACTTGACACGGACAGTGACCCAGAGCAGGGATCGAACCTGGGACCTCAGTGCCATTTGGCAGCAGTGCTAACCACTAGGTCACCGTGCCGCCCGGACTGGCTGAGCAAACAGTCCAAACCTTCAAGGAAGATCTTAAAAAGCAGTCAGGTATGACTCTGGAAACAAGAATATCTCCATTTCTTCTAGGATACCCAACAGTGTCGCATTCCACTATAGGAGTGTCACCAACAGAATTATTGAGGACCAGACTAAGTCTGTATTTCCGAACTTGCCGGAAGGTAGGGACCAGAAAAATAATGATTCCGGCAAAACAGCCAGGTTGTTTGCAATAGATGAACAAGCGTACGTCAGAAAATTCAGAAGTGGACCAAACTGGGTCCCAGGAGTTGTTGTAACTAAAAGAGGACTACGGTTTTATGAAGTGAATGTACAAGATAGAATTGTCAGGAAACGTGTGTACCACTTAACGTGGATGAGAATTGTCTCAACAGTCTATACTATAGCCTGAAATCATAATGAAATGAAATGAAAATCGCTTATTGTCACGAGTAGGCTTCAATGAAGTTACTGTGAAAAGCCCCTAGTCGCCACATTCCGGCGCCTGTCCGGGGAGGCTGGTACGGGAATCGAACCGTGCTGCTGGCCTACCTTGGTTTGCTTTCAAAGCCAGTGATTTAGCCCAGTGTGCTAAACCAGCCCCTAATATTGCCAGTAGGAAACATTGTGGGTTGTCCGAGCAGTGAAGTACTGAGTTAACCTGACAGGAGAGCCTGCCGTCACCACAGAAATGGATTAGGCAGAGTTGCCAGTACCGGATGTGCTAGCAGGTGCAGCAGTCACTGCCGCAAAACGAAAACTGCCAGAGAGACTAAATCTATGATGGTCTGGTTTGCTGGGTTGAATGTTAAATTTATTGGGGACTTTATAGTTCAATTGTTATCATTGTATAAAAGGACTTGGAGGGGGAGAGATATGGTGTCTGCCCCTTTAAGGGGCAATCGGCTGATTGGTTTTACCAGGTCATATGACCCTATCAGGGAACCGGGTGGGGGTTCGTCTCAACCAGTGCGGTTTGCCTCGGATCAATTCTGAATGCTGACTGGCAGCCACAAAGCTGCAAGACTGTAAGATAGTATTTTGTAAATAAACGTTAGTTGTTTCATACCTAGCTGGTGAGCTGAAAGTTATTACAAGTTCATTATTGACAAATTAGTTACAGAATTTTTAATGATACTGAAGCTGCAGCATGACAGGAAATCAGAGTAAAAAATAACAACTGGAACACACTTCCTCACTGCCTAGAACGTGGCTGCAGGCGGTTGTGAGTAGTTGTCCTCGGTTAATTATTACTGCAACTAGAAAGGTGCAATGTTTAAAATGCATTATAATTTCAGTATAGATTACAAAGACCTCTCTTGTATTATTTGTCTAGCATGTGGCTTACAATTTAAGTTGGAATCTATTTTACTTTTTAAATGTAACTATCATAGTGTAAGGCCTCTTAATGTTAGTGCCAGAATGAAGAAATGTTCCTGTGTGCTAATGTGGTAGCTTGTGGCTTCAGCAAGCTGCTAAATATAAGGGGTTGTTTCCATGGACTAGAGAGACTGATGCACTCCCTGTATTTTAAAAGGGGAGAAATAAGCAGACCCGAATGAGGGGTGGAGGCGGGCAACGGGGTGGGGGGACGGGACCCAAGAAAATGCTGAGGGAACCCCGGGAGAGACTACACGGGGGCCAGAGGGCCCCTCACAAAGCCATAAGGGCAAAACAAACCATCTACGGTGAAGGGAAGAGCCTAAGATAGGACCCGGAGACAGTAGAAAATGGGAGGGGTGGGGGGATCAAAGGAGGGGTGGTGGAGAAAGGGTGCCAAAAAGGAGCAGTGTGTAAATTGTAAATAATAACTCTTTCATCCATCTCTTGTACAGTGTAAAAATGTAAACTTTAATAAAATATATTTATAGAAAAAAAGGGGAGAAAGTTAAAATCAGGTAACTCTATGCTCATTATTCGAATATCTGTTACAGGTACGTAGCTGGAAGGTATAATTAGAGACATGTTGTATGTACATGAAACTGAGGAGCTATTAGGCAGTTGCAGCATGACTTCTGAAAAAGGTCACATTTCATTAATATCATCAAATCTTTTTAAGGAGGTGAAAACCGTGTCAGATTTTGTGTCTCTGAAAGCCTTTGATAAAGTGCTGCACAAAGACTGTTAAGCGTAGTTCATTTTCTGGAATTGATGGGCTAATCTTATGCTGGAATGAACATTTAGTTCCATTTGTGTACACAGTAACTAGTTATTAAAAGTGAAAGGTTTATGTGGGGGTTGATCAGAAGTGCCTGCAGAGATTGATATTGAGGTCATTGTCCTTCATCTATCAATGATCTAGATTAAGGTATTGGTTGGGGAAGGGTCCCAATCCACAAGCTAGCAGATAACATGGTAACATGACCATGGGCGGGTGTCGGGAGGGTTGTCGAGCAAACGGTCACCCCGTTCCAGTGGTGGTGCTGATCATGGCAGAAGCGCCCAATGATCGCTACTGACTTTTAAATTGAGAATGGTGGCCACTGCCACCTTGTAAATGAAATGGAGCTGTATGGAGTCTTCTGGCCAGAAAAGGAAGCAGTGAGCAGGTCAGCAGCCTGCACAGACACTTAACATTGAGCGCCTTGTATGTGCTTTTGGTACAACATCACAGAGGAGTGATGCTTCCGTTTTCTAGCTGTTGGCAAGCAAGGCAAGGAGACTATGAAGATGGATACAAGTAAGACATGGCCAGAGGCACAAATGGGCAGTGCACCTATGCACCTACCAGACAGGATCTCACAACTGAATCTGCTGGAGAGAGCTGCTTAGCAGAGTCCAGGGGACGACAGAGCAGTGCTAATGTTAGCTCTGTACAAAGCCCCAGGGCCTCTGGCGAACAGCCTATAAAGAAGAAACTTCACTTGGGAACAAAACAGTATAAAGATAGGGCGAGATTCTCCCAAAACGGGAGAAATTGTAAAACTGCCGTAAAACCCGGGCGGGTTTTACGGCAGCGCGCCCCTTCCCGACGGGGGACCGATTCTGGTCCCCCGTCGGGGCTAGCAGCCTGACGTCGGAGGCTCCGACAAGTCGGGCTTAACGAAAATTGTTAAACCCGCTTGCCGGAGTTAGCGCCGGCTGACGCGTCATATGACGTCAGCCGCGCATGCGCAGGTGGGAAGACTCCACCCGCGCATGCGCGGGTGACGTCATCGCGTTTTTGCGCGAAACCCGCGCATGCGCGGGCCGGGTTGCCCCTCAGCCGCCCCGCGTATTGATACTGCGGGGCGGCGGAAGGACAAATAGTGCGCGGGCATCGGGCCCGCTGCCCGTGATCGGTGCCCACCGATCGCGGGCCCATGGCACCCTTGGCACGGCCGTGGTACTGCCGTGCCAATCGGTGCCATGGTTATTTTTTGCGAGTTTGTCACAACGTTTTTACGAACGGCAGGACCAGGTGTGTTTGCCGTTCGTAAAAAGGTCGTAAAGGGCTGGGACTTCGGCCCTTCTAACAGCTGAGAATCGCTGCCGGCCGTAAAAAAAACGGCGGCAGCGATTCGTGTCGGGATTTCGGCGGGGGGGGGGAGAATAGCGGGAGGGCGTCAAAAAAGTCGGGAAGGCCCTCCCGCTATTCTCCCACCCGTCGTGGGGGGCGGAGAATTTCGCCCATGATTTCTTGAGGTATGTTTTTTTTCAATTGTGCCAGTGCAAATAAGGGTGCGAAAGCCATGTGTGTTATATGCAGGCAATGAGAGGAGAAAGTTAAGATTTTGAAAGAGTAGTGGTGAGTAATAAATTCCTTTTGAGGTTGAGACACCAGAGTCAGTTAATAACTTACGGCGGACTTCAAATTAAAAGATGGCGCTGCTGTACGTGACCTGTGATATCACATTAAAAACACAGCAAAAACCCATGAGGCTGTCAGCATTCTGGAGTAGCATCTCCCAGGAGTATCCAGTGCTGAGTAAAACCAGCATTTTGTTGCTATTGCCCTTACGACGGTCTACATCTGCGAGGTTGG
Organism: Scyliorhinus canicula; assembly: GCF_902713615.1. Classification (NCBI taxonomy): domain Eukaryota; kingdom Metazoa; phylum Chordata; class Chondrichthyes; order Carcharhiniformes; family Scyliorhinidae; genus Scyliorhinus; species Scyliorhinus canicula. Next base: position 128,391,188 of record NC_052158.1, on the reverse strand, counting down.
ATTTTCTGTTTTCAGAAAGATGCAAATGACACAAAGGTTCGACTAAAGTCTGCACCTAATATGTGTATTGCCCTCTCCTCCTTTGAACCTGATTCAAGTGAGATTGTGAGGACAAAGCAGGCTTCCCTTTTACACTAAAGGTAAGTGAATGTGGCACGTGTCTCAAAGGTCGGCCAGTGTGTGTACTGAAGGTCAGCCAGTTGGCAAAGGTGGGTCCCTGGGGGAAAAAAGTGAAAACCATTTCTCCCAAAATAGGGCCATGTCCCCAGGCGTTTCACTCTGAAGATTCCTGAAGAAAGTTTGAGCTGATTCAATGCCCTGCAGGGGGCTAGCAAGGACCCCGATTAATTTATACCGGCCCCTGCACTTACGGTTTCGAGTCTGCGCATGCACACGGCAGCGGCCTCCAGCGGCTGGGCTGAGCGCCATGGTGGACTTGAAACGCTGAGGCAGCTGCAAAATGTAGGCCCCCCCGACCGGCTGCGTGCCCCAAGATTCTGCCAGTCCAATCTCTCCCCCGGCCGCCCATAAGGTCCCTCCCTAGTGTCTGACAACACCCCCCGCCCCCACCAGGGCGACCGCGGACTGAGTCCGCAGCCGCCACGCGAACATCCCGACCGGCCATAGCATGTCAGTTCCACGCGGTCGGGAACTCGGCTGGTCGGGAGCGGAGGATCGCTGGGCGGGCCTCTGGCAATGGCTCCTCAACTACGCACACACGCCGATTTCAGGGGTCCGGCACGGTCCGGTGATTCGGCACCAAATTGGATTCTATGCCCCCGCACCAAACGCGATTTTGGCGCGGGGCTGAGGCGAATCCAGCCCATTGCTTTGGATGAATAAAATAATTTATAGGTGGGACTAGTAGTATAGGAAAATGAACCCATGTCTGGCCAATGACTTTCAGTTTAACAGCAAATTGATGCAGTTTGACAGGCAATTCCAAGCATGGATTTCAAAGCAGAGTTGAGTTGTTAAGGTTGCTGAATGGAAGAAGGATCAATGGTTGTAGTTTATGAATCATTGAAAGCCCATGACTATTGTTAAGAGGCTGCATGAAACAGAATAGGGTGTTAGCTTTTTACTCAATTATTTTAGATTTGAAGCTTATCAGTACAATCATTTGTTTGTACAGTGCATTGTTCTGCCTGCGTCTAAAGTACTGTGTTCTGCTTGGTCGTCTGACATGAAGAATGCTTAGGCCTCAGGAAGAAATCCATAGCTGGGCCATTTGATTGATACCTAGTTGAAGGACCCTTTGTTATTGGGTCTGTCTTCGAGACCTGTGACTTTTTACATTGAAAAAGAGCAGACTTTGAGGGGATATGATTAAGACATTTAAAATAATGAGGAGGTTAAATTATGTCCAACAAACCAGATTTTATTTTAAATGTTTATTTGTGTTTTTCTAGCCCATTGTTTATTATTTCTGGGCATTGCCCAGGATCTGCTCGCTTTCAATATTTCCTTCAGGAGATATATTCTGCGACCCTGAATTTCATGCAGGGTGATTGAATAATGGAGGTTTAGATGAGATAAAACAAGTTTGTAGAATCCTCATCTGGTAGTCTCTCCTTGTTCTAACCAGCTGATAGTACGTTGCAAGAGTCACAGATCAAAGTCTAAACAACTGTTAAAAATATTTTTCGAATTAAGGGGCAATTTAGTATGGCCAATCCACCTACCCTGCACATCTGTGAGTTATGGGGATGAAATCCACACAGGCACAGGGAGAATGTGCAAACTCATTGACAGTGACCCGGGTTCGGGATCGAACATGGTCCTCGGTGCCATAGGCAGCAATGCTAACCACTGCGCCACCATGTGGCCCACAGTCTAAACAGCTTTTTGATAATGAAATTGTTTAATGATTTTAAAAAAGCACACCTTTCTACTACATTTTGTTCATAATTTTTAAATTTACACTTTATGTATGATTCAAACTTCCTGTCAGTATTTGAAGTATGGCATGTAATTTAGGAGTCCAGGGTCAGGGTCTTCTATTTGTACGTCACCAGCATGTTATTTTCCTCCATAAATTTTAATGAACAGTTAAGTTATGGGTTGGCAAGTGGAAGTGCTGAGCATATGCCTTCTAAACCTCTTAATTTCTTTCATTGTTTAATATTATTTTTCAAGAAATGATGTAATTAGCTTCAATAAGTATTTATATATCTTACTTTCTTAACAGTTTGTGGATGAAGAGTTTTATATTCTACCACCCTTAGTTTGAAGAATTCTTTACTATTTTCACTTTAGGTTTGTTTGCGATATTCTTAAATTAGCTTCTCACTAATCAGTAAAGCAACATCTTACTACTTACCCTATCATAATTGTAATGAACATGTTGAAATTTTTACCTGCTTGATGAAATGGGATTTCGGTTTTAGTAATGTTATTTAATTAATTGATGTTGTAATGCTGCTTAGTAAGAGTGCTCGTTATTTCTATTAGTCAGCGTGCATGGGTAATGTGTGGTGCCAGTTAACCAAAAAAATGCTGGCTATCTAAGAGTTCCATGTTTTAAACCAGTCAGAAAGCTTCTCTTAATGATGTGGGTGTTGAGATCCCAAGAGAGGTGTTGGGAATGTATGAATCAAGTATGCTGCATCAAGGGAACATGGTGCTGCAGAACAGTGGGAGGCTGAGACCAGACTGAGGGCAGGCTGAAGATAACAATTACTCATGAGTTTGACAAAATTTAGTGGTTGTGTGAGAATAGGACTGATCAGGGATAAGTGTTGCTGAGGGATGAGAGGCATCTCCAAAAAAAAAATAGACCTGGCAGAAATTCCAGTTAGGAGAGAATTCTGATGGCTGGGTGTCGGGTAACACAAAGTTTACTGAACATACCCAATTTAGATTATTTTTTTCATATTGCTTCTGTGTTGAGACAATAAGACGTTGTCAAACACAACACAGTACAGTTTTCTAGAATGGGCTTTCTTGCCAGGGCCATTTAGTAGGACAGACTGTTCAGGGACTATGATTAATTTTCTATTGAAGAAGGTAACAACCCTGTCCAATTCATACTTAATCAGAGTCTATTTGAATATTTATTTACATGTTGGCCCAAATGTTCCTTCAAATGTGATGATGTGGGGTAAATCTTTTTTTCCTGTATTGATGAATTGAGATAACCCCCAAAACTGGATGCAGTGCCGGCAAGCTTTCCCTTCACTCTTCCCATCACTGATGGTCAGTGTGCAACTGCAAGGTGCCATACTGGCACTCTGAAATAGTTGCTATTGTGTAATGCAGGGGTTCGGCGAAGGGTTTACAGGGGCTTAGTGGAGTTGGCAGCCGCCGGTGACCGACAAACGCTGGTTCGAAAGGAGCAATCGACCAATTTAAAATATAATTACATTAATGAACTAGATGAATTAGAACAAAGCCTCTTGGAATGCTGGATGCTGATTGGCCCATTTTACTTATTTCATCTCACTGTTGCTGGGCATAAAGGCCTGCAGCCAACAGTGAGGATTGATTCTGAGGCGAGAACCAGCAGCGAGGAGAGGTGATGGTGTGGCCTACAGGTGCCGGTGGGATCTCGGGACTGAGTGACACCAACAGTATGGACTCAATTAGGTTGAGGTTATTCAGGAGGCCTTCTCAATCATGGTGTGGTGACCCTCAGCTTAAATCATCACTAGTCAGTTCTCTCTGTAAGGGGAGAGCAACCTATGGTCCTCTGGGACTGCAGTGACATTTACATATTGTTACTTCCAGGGGTTAATGTTAAGAGGCCATGGGGGGGGGGGGGGGGGGGGGGGGTGGCTTGGCTAGGCTAGGGATAATTTGAGGGGAACATGTAGCTGGCACATGTATTTGTGAGTGCATGCCTCTTCCTAATTCCTAATATATGCATAGATATATCTAGAAAAGACTTGTTAATATTTGATTTTGGTGTTTGCACCTATTTCGTGGCAGAAAAGAGGCATCGACATTATGAGGATACTTGGGGTTCTCTGATGCTCTGGGGTGGCCACTAGGGTCCTTGTTGCTCAAAGTTTGGGAAACCCTGGTGTAAAAACATGGTGTGACACTGTGAACGTTGAAATAGCTATCATGGCATCACTTTCAGGAGTAACAGGTACTGAAGATACTTAAAATTAATCGACAATGAAATACATGTCCCTCATGCCAAGTTTAATATATTTAAAATATTGAATATTGTATGCTCTTGTTTATTGTTTTATTTTCCTAATTATATTTGTTTTTTGAATCACATTATATTATTTACACTTTTCTTTTGTGGCAGTTTATTCATGTTCTTCATATTGTACTATAGAGGCAAGTTCTTTGCCCTGGCAATTTTGGATGCCAACTTTTATAAAATGTAGTAATTAACAAAGTCTATCCCTTTACACTTTGTAAGTGGCTGCTTTCTGTCTGTGTGGAAACTGAAGATGAGAACATTGAGGAGTCACTTGTTAACACAGCATCATGCTTGGCTGTACAGTGCAAGTCTTTTCAGGAAGTGCTAATTGATTCTTACTCATTTTGAGCTGGCATCCCAGCAGTCTGGCTATGCAACTGCATAGTACTATACACATTACCATGTGAGCTGAGATCCTGTTGTACATGTTGCTTGCAATAAACCTCCATATTATGTAGATAAAATGGGTACTTGACTTGCAATTGCAAAAAGGATCAAAGGGGCTAATATGTATGAGTGTGTGTGAGCATACTTCTAACACAGAGAAGATATTTTCATAGAGTTGTGTGTAGGAATATGTGCTGAAGATTTTACATGTGTTAATTGTCTCTGTAACTGCAGTGATGCTGCCATGATTTTACTGTAACACCTATTACAGGTAAGAAAAGTTTTCTATTTAAGGAAAAACACACTAATCATAAACCCTTTGATGTTAACCTATATTTAGTGCTGAAAATAATACTCTACAGCTGGCACATACCTATATATAGACGTGAAAGACTCTCAAACAAGCCATCAGCACATGATAATCACCAGCACAGCTTCAGTAGCAGCTAGGCTCGGCTTCATTAGGCTAGTGAAGGGAATAAAGTGAAGTGAATATGTGCGTATTATAATATGTATAATGACATAAAAATATCTGTCTGCAGTTCTCAGAACAGTCTGCACGAACCCAATGAGAATGTTTGCCTTAATGTATTCTTCCATGAGTTCAGCCAGGATTGTGCGCATTGATTTTTTTTCTTTGAGCCCATGACATTTTTGCTATTGTGTTTGATGACTGACTTTATCTTCCGATTAACCTCTAGAATGCTTCTTGCAGATGCATTTCAGTGCATGACTATCTTTAGGGACTCTGTTGGCACACAACCTAGGATTAAATGTTGATGCTCAGGGCTACTAAAAGTCCTCGTTACAGTGAGTTGAAGTATGAAATGGAAAGAAAACTTCAATTTCTGAATCTGTTAAAACCATATAATTGTGGGTCATCTTTATTTATTGGTACAGGGCACAATTTAGGTTGGAGTAGGTTTCTTTATGCCAGACCTACTGAACTTATTTCTGTCTCTTTATTTTGTCAATGATATTTTACAACAATGTTAACGGATGAATGAAGCACATGTAAAGCAGGTATTGCGATTGGGTTATTATATTAAAATTATCCAAAGCCTGTGCAGCGAAAGAGATTGGCTCGAAGATGGATATACATCTGGCATAAGCCTGCTAAATAAAACTTCAGAAGGGTGCAGTAGTCCAATAATACTGTGTGCATCTGTACACAGTGCAGCAGAGAAAGTTCAAATGGAGGTATTGATCAAAAAATAAGGCACTTCCTCGCAGATGGCAGAAAGAATCGACAGAAACATCCTCACTCAATTGCATGTTTGCTGTCCATATTGGTATTAACATTATCTGGGATAAATGTATGGATCCACCCACTCTGCTAGATGAGGACATTTGGAAAAGTTAGCAAAAATGAAAACATGGCAATCATAGAATCGTAAAATGTACAGTGCAGAAGGAGGCCATTCGGCCCATCAAGCCTGCACCGGCTCTTGGAAAGAGCATCCTACTTAAGCCCATGCCTCCCCATAACCCAGTAACCCCACCTAACCTTTTTTGGACACTAAGGGCAATTTATCATGACCAATCCACCTAACCCACACATCTTTGGACTGTGGGAGGAAACCGGAGCATCCGGAGGAATCCCACACAGATTTGGGGAGAATGTGCAGACTCCGCACAGTGTTCCAAGAAAGCTCTTCTAATTGTGTTTCAAATTGAAATGAAATTTTTTCAGGAGCATGGAAGGGTGAGCTGAGACTGTGATTTGTGTGGTACATAACTTTGTGTAAAATCGGCAATTATGTAAATACATGGATTGTAACCACAGTTTATTCTGCACTGTCCCTCCCCATGGACATTTGTGTAATGCTATGTCACACATATTGGATATTTTGAATTTAACTGCTCAAGTGCAATCTCTGACTAAGCTACCAATATCGAAATGTAAAATATTAGCTTTAATCAATGTTTATTATTATTAATGTGCAGCTGGCTGTCTTGATTTTCTGAATTAAACCTATTAGAAGCACTCCTCATTTGTAAAACCTTTATTTTTTAAAACAATTCAGTGTATGTAAGCCAAGAGGATTATTTTGAAGCTGGCATCTCTAGTTGACCAGGCTTTCTGCTCTGTCACATTCATCTGATAATCCCGAAGGTTGATAAGAGGAGAGAAAAGCTTATTTTTTTTAGTTGATATATTTTCACAAGATTATTGGAATAATTGCGCAGAACGAGTCCTAATTTCAAACATCAAGTCCACAGCAGGTCTCATTACAAAACCACAAAAGGTGACTCTCAATAATGCAAGGGACTTGAGTTTTTTTTCCTGTATATGTGGTGGCTGATGGTGTAGTTTTGATGTGATGATGAGTGACGATGTTGTCGAAGTACAGAATGTTGTAGGAGTATGATGCTTTGAGTTCACTTTTTAAAATCATCTAGCAAAGGTAAATTAAGAGCTTCAAGTGCCAAGATGTTGAAAGATTATTTTCTTGTATCAGCAATTATGCTGCTGTGCTGGGTAAATGACCCAGATTAGCACTATAGACATTGGCAGCCAGTTTTTGGTTGCTGGTAACCAAACTAAACAGGCACAAGTGGCATTGAAGAAATTCACTATTCTAGAAGAATGGCTGATTTAGCAGTTTGAACTGTAAACAGTGTCTTTTTATGGTTTAATAAGCTCTGATTGAATTGTTGTTACTGTTTTGTACAATGGAATGGCCTCATTTCTGATTTTGCTCCTTCCAATCAAGCCATTAATCAAGCATAGTAATTTTCCCAGTGAGCTAGGCGGTACTCAGCACGGAGTGACACTGCAGGCTGTGTGTTCATCCGTGTTCAAGTGTATGGCATACACTCACAGCTGCTTCGCAAAGGACAGAGCTAGTTACAGAATGCATACGAGCTGAAAATAAATTGATACAGAAAATCGAAGAGTGATAGGCAATAAAATATTATAATTATAAAAAGAGAGAAGCAGATCTATTGAGGTAATGACAGCGAGACTATGACACAGGAATATGTAGTGAGAGAGTCTATGTTATGTGTGAGAGTGACAAAAGGATGGATCGACAGAGGGCGTGATCATGTGTTTTTAATGCAGCATCTCTAAACCAGTAAAGCAGAAGCTGAATGGTTTAAAAGCAGCTGATGCAGCCCGAGAGGTTGTGTATGTGGGAGAGGGGCACACGTATTCAGTGTGTGTTTGTGGCGCTGTGTCAGTAAATGTTGTGCAAAACATTTGGGGACTTACAATTGCAGCACTGAGGGAGAAACCCAAAGGGAAAAGAGTGGTGGAGGACAGTAACTGGAAAGTGAGCAATGCGTTTTTAATACAGCATCTTTGAAAGGAGCTGCATTTTCTCATGTCATTGTGGAGAACTGAAATAAATCACCCAGATATGAACGACCAGTCAGAATACCAGCGGCTATCAAGTGAGGAAGAAGAGGTAAAACTATTATAAAATAATTTTATACCCTTGCAAAAAGTGTATTTTTAAATGAAAATTCTGCAGCAATGTAGGAATACGCTGACTGTCTTTCATGCTTTGGAAATATTCTAGTCCCAGGTCATTGGGATGAGATGCACTTGACAAAAGGCAAAACCGAACTTGAATTTTCAATTTGAACATTTTATTTTTATGTAAGAAGATTTTTGTTCTGGAATGTTATAAAATGTTTATGGCATGTAAGGTTGTTGGCAAGATCAGCATCTATTGCCCATCCCTAATTGTCCTTGAGAAGGTGGTGGTGAGTTGCCTTCTTGAATACAACTGAGTGCCCATTTCAGAGGACAGCTAAGAGACAATCACATTGCTGTGGGTCTGAACACATATACAGGCCACACTGGGTAAAGATGGCAGATTTCCTTCCTAAAAGAACATTAGTGAACCAGAGAGGTTGTTTTCCTGACAAATCTGATAGTTTAATGGCCATCATTACTGATGCTGGCTTTTTATTCCAGATTTATTTAATTGTGTCTCCAGATCATCAGTCCAAGCCTCTGGATTACTAGCTCGCTCAGTAACATAACCACTATACCTCCAAATAAAACAAAAATACAATTTTTATTTTATTCAGGAAATATTGCAGTTTAAGATGTGTCCATTTAGATTTTTGTGACCAATTATTTGGCTCTAGCAAATTTAAAACTGGCTGATTTTGGGGCTGGTTTGTGTCACACTGTCCTGTACATTAGATAGATTGGGAGCTTGACTTCTGATTGATTTTTAAAACATGAATGTAATTCACTGGCCAACATTGCACTTCAAAAGGTTAATAAATTCTACTGCTCTCTGCAGAAAAGTCCTGAGGGACAGATCACGTGAATCAACTTCCATTAAGTTTGTTTTATGATTGAGAAATTAGTCACTTGCTTCTATTTTGCACTGATTATTTTGTTATTAAATAAACTCTGATGTTCTTCTCACAGCTCGCGAGTATGGCGTGATAATTTGCTTTGGTTAATTTGTTTTCCCCCATTTAGCTTGAGTGAAATACATACGAGTTTAGTGACTATAGTGAGTAAAGATATTTGTCTCCAGAAAAATAAATCGATGAGTTAAACATGTTGGTTGATCAAAAATCATTGGCCTTCTGTTTATTTATGTTAAGTTTAATTCTGAAGAACTCATTGTCATGAAAGAGTTAAATTATTCCAACTGTTTCTCCCACTACCTCCCCACTTATTCTTCAATTTTAATGATTACTCCAGGGCAGCAGTAAGCCTGTTGCCATAGAAATTGTCACTGCAAATTTAGTTTAATTCAGACACACGGAATTCCATTCAATGTTCATATAGATAGTCAAATGAAATTCAAAATGACCCTCAATCATCATTCCAGGTTAAAACAAAAAGGTGGAAAATAATACATTTCCTTATTCAATATTTTATCAGAATGCGATTATCATGACATATTAGTAGGGATTAGCTTGATTGGAAGAAAGCAGTTTGTTGTGAAATTGCTCTGTTCCTCCTTCTGTGCTCTACTGTTCTATGTTCTGATCTAATTACCTAGGGATGATTGAAATTGAATTGGAACAGTAATTGTTCATTGCAGAGTTGGCAGAATGCAGTCGCCTCAATATTGGGTTAAGCAGTGGTGTAATAACTTGTTGGTGACAACCTACATAGGGATGGTATAACTATTCTGAAGCATTTAAAAAAAATTGAGTACCCAATTCTTTTCTTTCCCAATTAAGGGGCAATTTAGCATGGCTAATACACCTATCCTGCACATCTTTTTGGGTTGTGGGGGTGAGTCCACTCGTACAATGACCTAGGGCCAGGATCGAACCGGGTCCTTGGCGCCGTGATGCAGCAGTGCTAACCACTGCTCCGCTGTGCCACCCTGGGTATTCTGAAGCATTAATCCATGCCTTTGGATTACTATTATAACATTATCATTATTCTCACAGTACCTTCATTGCAGTGTTAATGAAAGACTATTTGTGACACTAATAAAGATGATTATTATTCAACTGTCTCCATGTGAACATATAAAATCCTCTCTTTTTCTGAACAATCTTCACTTGGTCGTTTTTGGTGGTTCACAATAGAATATATGCCCCAGTTTTTTGTCTGTTTCAACCACATTTGAAACACTAAACCAACCTGAAATGTGGGCGATAACTTTTTTTTCTGATTGGCTCACTGCTTCTGGTGTAGAAAATCACATCAGGAAACTGGACAAAGAAAGTGTTGGCTTCCTTTCAGTTACATATGATACCTCCTTGCTTGCACCTCAACAAACATGCAAAAAAGAAAGAGCTAAATTTCAATTTACTTCTGTAACACCAGTTGCAGATTTCTGGTCCTCCTACTATTAGAACCACCTTGGCCCTAATATGCCCATTCCTCTTTACTGCTCCATCTTTCTCGCATGTTTTGCATTCGCCTTCTACTCGTTCCCAGGCCTCTGTTTCTTAACAAACCAAAGATCCAGCCTGCCACTCAGTGGCCTCCGCTGTGGCCTGGCCCGCGATCAAGGCCTACCGATTGGCGGACCAGCCTCTTGGCTGGGGGCCTCTTTTGTTCTGCGCTGGCCCCTCCGCCATGTAGCGGCCGGCCCGGAAAAGGGAGCCACAACGCATGTGCGCAATCGTGCCAGTCCCACTGTAAATGCTCGCGTTGGCGCTGCCCCCACTGTGCATGCGCAGACCCGCGGCACCCGACTGACGCTGGTGATCGGCAGCTGGCGCGGCGTAGGTCGCTCCAGTGCTGGCCCCCTGTAGGGGTCAGAATCACAGATCCTGAGGCCATGTTGACGCCGTCAAGAAACGCGACGGCGTCAACACTTAGCCTCAGGATCAGAGAATCCTACCCGGGTTTTCATCTTCGTTCAAATCGTTTCTAAGCTGTTGTGATAATAGTCTTTTCAGACTGCTGGCTGTAAGGGCTTGATGTAAAATGCATTGGGAGAATCTGTGGGAGTGCTGATGAATATACTTTATCCAAGCATCTAATATACTTATCCAAGCACCTGATATATTTTATCCAAATACCTATTTGTCGTGCGTGAGACTACACAAATAGCATTGGCATCACTGCCAGCTTCATCATAACTGAAAATGTGCAGTTTGTGTCAAGTGGCGAAGTATATAGTAATCAGGAGTAGGAGCAGGAGTGTTATTTTTAGTTTCCCCTCCCTAAAATGAATAATGAGCCCAGTTGTCTCTTCTGCTTTCGCCCGTGTTGTCCTTTGTAACTACTGTTCATTTTCGGAAAATGTAAATTTCTAACATTTGGGTGCAACTTAATTCTAGATCCAAGCAACATTCCTGAATCACTAGAATTTATCAAATAATCTAAATTAGTCTTCATCTTCAGTTCTGTAACGTAAATTGACCCTTAGTGCCCTGTAGTGTGCCATTTCAACAAATAGTTCACCAGGACATGGTGTCCAAATCTTTTCTGAATATTGTGTTGGTAATTTCACTGCCCACTGAATGTTTCTCTTGCCATCCAGAGTGTTCTTTGTGCAGACATGTCTAGAGTGCATTCCTAGCATTCCTCCCCTTCTCCAAAGGGACCACCTCCTCAGAGATTACTCAAATTAATACTTAATTCAGTGGTTAGTTATAGTAACTAACACAAGTAAAACAGATAAATAAAAATGCAACTTTGTAGAATGGCATGAATTATTGTGACAAACGCTTTATTTAGCAATGCTTTTATTGATATGTTTAATTTATTGCAACATTCATTTGATGACCACCAGCTTTTATAATGGATTTGTTATGTGACTGCTGAGCCGAAATAGATGAGGGCCTATTTGTGAGATAAATTGTGCCTTCTAGTTGTTTACCATCAGAAATCATGTCACTATTAAATTAAAAGCCAAAGCATATTATTCCTCATTAGTGAAAATTATACTGATGTGGGGCTTTTAAAAAAAAATTTTGAGTGCCCAATTTTTGTTTTCATTAAATGGCAATTTAGTGAAGCCAATTCACCTACCCTGCACATCTGTTTGGAATGTGGGGGTGAGACCCAGGGGGAGAATGTACCTTGATTGGATACATTGGGTCCTGCCTAAGGGCAGGGACAGAAGAACCCTGTTGCAAAATATTAACAGGTCACACAAATCAGTTCAAGAGGCAGAGTGAACAACTGTGGTGTGGTGATTGGGGTTAAGAGAAGCCAAGGCAGTTATCAACCCAGTGAAGCTGAAGTGGACAACAGTCATTAGCTCCATGAAGCTGGGAGTTGGGACAAAGGAAAAGCCATAAGTAGTGGTTTCTGAACAGAGTAGCTAGAGGGCTCGAACTTTGCTAGTAACGAGATGCTGGATGCAGCCTTGTGGATCAAGACTAGTGGGATGCAGTTTTGGGAGATGAGATTGAACAACTAGCAGTAGCAGTCATTGGAGGGGTCTGAGTTGGAGCAGCTTTTGAGGGAAACCAGAGGCTCGATTTTCAAAAGACAGGAGCTTGAGTCCCTCAGGAGGAATTCAGAGCTTTAAAGAATTTTTGTGGATCATTGACGTCTGGGTGGGTTTCAGAGAAGATTTGGAGGACCCGTCTTTTGTTTGCCATTTAATGTGCAGTTTCTGGTGTGTGTGAGACCACAATTTGCCTGTTAATTCATGTTTAACTCATGTTAATTCTGGACGTTAGAGCATAAGATAAATAGTGTTATTGGTTTGCTGGCCGTTATATACTAAAGGTTCTTCTGTTTTTTAGAAACATTGGACCGGGTGGCATTATCCTCTTAGTAAGAAAATGTCTACTTTAAAATAGAAGTTATTGGTCTGAAAGCCAATCATAGTAAAATTTGGGTTTGCCATTGGGGATCGTAATAAATATTGCAGGTCTGGATTGGGATGGTAATATATGGTATCCACTGTTAAAGTCACAGTTCATATGTAGAGAAAATGGTTCATCTGAAGCCTGTCTTATTCTTAATCCAGAATTATTGACAAAAGTGCAGAGTACCGGCATAGATTTCTATTGTAACCCCCCAACCCAGTGTGAACTGTATTTTGCGCACTTGCAATAATTCCTGAATTTTTTCCCAATTGGTGGCAGTTGCTCTCAATTACAAACTTAAAGCATGTGCTGCATTGTAGCATGACTGCAACATCAATATAAAGGTGTACACTCCTGTGGTCAGTTTTTATAATTGGAAAATGGTCCCTGTTGTGCAATAAATTAGTGGCCCCTTTGGGAAGAATACATCTTCACGGTTCAAGCTTGGAGATTAAGCAAATTAAGCTGTGAACTAGGGTAGACTTTAATCTAACAGTACTCCCTGTGAAGGACAGAATACCCCCTTACCCCGTTAAAAAAAAATTGCATTTGGGTAATTGTTAGTTTTTTTGTAGAGAAAATATTTTTAAAATATTGTTTAAAGGTAACATTAGGTAACTTTCATATTTCTATCTATTTGACAGCCCTATCGAGTGCTTATTTCTTATCTGTTAAATGAAAGCCAAACTTTATGGTGAACTTCACAAAGATATCTGCATTTTTTGTCTCCACGTGGCATCAGCATCCTGTTGTATGTTTTCATATGGGATACAATGGTTTATATCAAGTGTGCAAAAGGAACTTGAGACATTCAATACTGAAAATGTGAAAGTAATTTTGTGTTCAGAAAAATGCCTGAGATATATTTAGAGTGTAATCTTACTCTTTACTGTTTCATGTAGAGTTGCAGCAGTAATTGGAATGTTCTATGCCAGAATTTAAGATTTTCTTGGTTAATGTTTTGATTTGGAGTCAAACTGAAGCCTGTGATAGTTTTGGCTGCAGCATGAAAACCATAGCTGTGTGATTTTGTGTTGTTTGCCTGTGAGAAGTATTTGTGAGTGCAATTTTAGTACTATTTTTGATAGTGAATATTTATTTTTGATTGAGAACAAATATTTACTTCTGACGTTCTTTATGATCAAACTGAATCTGAGTGTTAATATTCTCTCAAGTTTTGAAATATTTTCCCTTGAATTTCTACTGAAGGAAAAGCTGCAATTCCAACTATTTTCTCTCATATTCTTTTTAAACCTGTTCTTCATAGCTGCTTTGTTTGCATTTTTCTTCTACTTTAATTAATTTGGTCCTCGCTCTTTTTGTTATTATCTATTTCTGTGTGTACATCGGTCTGGCTTTTTTTGCCTATTTCCTAAATCATGATTTATATTTCTGTTTTGCTCTTTCTCTACACCCGCTCTATCTTGCTTTCCTTCCTTTTCCCATGTTTTTCTCTCTGACTCAGTGTCTATCACTATAAGTTATTATACTGATTGTCATGGTTTGTAGAATTACTTGGAGAAAGGGCAGAAGATTTTGCTTCACAGGACCTTTTCAATGGGAATGTCTGCCAATTTAACCTAATCTGACATTTCTGTAAATAATTTTACTTTGCGCTAACCAGGCCTGTGAGTCTGGATTTGATCAAAAGTCAAAGATTATATAACTGCAAGGAAATGTAACACAACACCGGTTTCAGCCTGCTCTTCACCATTGGTTATTTCAAGTCACTTCAAAATACTCTGTCAGAGGATAATGGACTTCAAGAGGACATAATCAGCATGGTAGGGTTCCTCGGGGTAGTGTCCTAGGCCCAACCATCTTCAGCTGCTTCATCAAGGAATTCCCTTTCATCATAAGGTGAGAAGTGGGGATGTTTGCGGATGACTGCATAATGTTCAGCATCATTTGCGACTCAGATCAGATAATAAAGTAGTTCAAGTCCAAATGCATCATGACCTGGACAATATCCAGGCTAGGGCTGACAAGTGGCAAGTTACATTTGCGCCACACAAGTGCCAGACAGTGACCATCTCCTACAAAAGAGGATCTAACCACCACCCCTTGACATTTAATGGAATTATCACCGCTGAATCCCCCACAATCAACATCCTGGGGGTAACCATTGATCAGTAGCTGAACTGGACTAGCCATATTAATACGGTGGCTACGAGACAGGGCAAAGGCTAGGAATCGTATGACGTGTAACTCACCACCTGACCTCCCAAAGCCTGTCCACCATCTACAAGGCACAAGTCAGGAGTCTAATAGAATATACCCTGATTGAGTGCAGCTCCAACAACAGTCAAGAAGCTCAACACCAGGGCAGCATGTGATGCAGTGGTTAGCACTGGGACTGCGGGGGTGGCACGTGGCACAATGCATGGCATTGCTGCTTACAGCGCCGGCCCTAGGGTTGCTGGCGCCCCGGGCAAGCTGAGCTTCAGCGCCCTTGGGGGGATGGGGCCGAGGGGCGGGGCAGGACCGAGGGGGGCGGGGCCTAGGGGGGGTGGGACCGCGGGGGGGGCGGACCCGAGGGGGGCCGGGGGGGCGGACCCGAGGGGGGGGCGGACCCGAGGGGGGCGGGGCCGCGGGGGGCGGACCCGAGGGGGGGCGGACCCGAGGGGGGGCGGACCCGAAGGGGGGGCGGGGGGGCGGACCCGAGGGGGGGCGGGGGGTGACCGAGGGGGGGGGGGCCGAGGAGGCGGCGGGGCCGCGGGGGGGGGGCGGACCCGAGGGGGGGCGGACCCAAGGGGGGGGGCGGACCCGAGGGGGGGGCAGGGGGGACCCGAGGGGGGGCGGGGGGGACCGAGGGGGGGGGGGACGGGGGGAGCGGACCGAGCCGGGGGGGCGGACCGGGGGGAGGGCGGCCACCGCACATGCGCTGGTTGGCACCGGCCCAACTGCGCATGCGCGGGACCAGAGTCTCTGGCGCCCCCTAGCACATGGCGCCCTGGGCGACTGCCCGAGTTGCCGGTGCCTTGAGCCGGCCCTGGCTGCTTATGGCACTGAGGACCCGGGTTCGAATCCCGGTCACTGGGTCACTGTCTGTGTGGAGTTTGCACATTCTCTCTGTGTGCGTGGGTTTCACCCCCACAGCCCAAAGATGTGCAGGTTAGGTGGATTGGCCATGCTAAATTGCCCCTTAATTGGAAAAAAAATAATTGGCAACTCTAAATTTTTTAAAAAACAAAGCACTGGGACTGCAGCACTGAGGATCTGGGTTTGAATCCCGGCCCTGGGTCACTGTCCGTGTGGAGTTTGCACATTCTCCCCATGTCTGCGTGGGTTTCACCCCCACAACCCAAACATGTGCAGGTTAGGTGGATTGGCCACACTAAATTGCCCTTAATTGGAAAAAAATAAATAAATAATTGGGTCCTCTAAATTTTGAAAAAATAAAATAAAAAAGAGCTCAACACCATCCAGGAAAAAGCAGCCTCCTTGATTGTTCCCCCTTCTATAAACATTCAAATCCTTCAAATGGTGGCAGCCATGTGTACCATCTAAAAGATAGACTGCAGTAGCTCGCCAAGATTCCTTAGACAGCATCTTCCAAACCCATGACCAATTACATCCAGAAGGACGAGCAGTGATACCTGGGAAGCCCACCACCTGGAGGTTCCCCACCACCTGGAGGTTCCCCTCTAAGTCACTCACCACCCTGACTTGGAAATATATTGTCGTTCTTTCACTGTTGCTGGGGCAAAATCCTGGAACTGCCTCGCGAACAGCACAGTGGGTGTACCTGCACCTCAGGGACTGCAGCGGTTTAAGAACTCAACTCACCACCACCTTCTGAAGGGCAACGAAGAATGGGCAATAAATGCTGGCCTAACTAGTGATGCCCACATCCCGTAAATGAATTTTTAAAAAATCCAGTGGCGGGATTCTCTGACCCCCCCCCCCCCCCTCCCCTCCCACCGGGTCGGAGAATCACTGGGTGTCGGCATGAATCCCGCCCCCGCCGGCTGCCGAATTCTCTGGCCCCCCCCAAAATTCCGCTGACGTGAATCGCACCACCCGCCTCGGAGAATGGTGAGGACCGGTGCGACGATTTGTGCCCCAGGGCTGCCCAAATTCCCCGGCCCGTGATGGGCCGAGCGGCCGCCCGTTTTAGGCCTGTCCCGCCAGCATAAATTAGAGCTGGTATTTACCGACGGGACCTGGCTCTTCGGGCGGCCTCCGGGGTGGGGGGGGGGTGCGGGGGGTCTGGTCCTGGGGGGCGCACCCGCGCCTGTCCGTGATCGGGGCCCACCGATCCGCGGGCGGGCGTGCGCCGTGAGGGCACTCTATTCCTCAGCACCGGCTGGTGTACTGGTCCGTGATGGCCAGCGCGGAGATGAACCCCCCCTTGCGCATGCGCTGGGGTAAAGCCAGCACACGCTGGCGCTCCCGCGCATGCACCAACTTGCGGCAGCGGCGGAGGCCCTTTGGCGCCGGTTGCGACGCTGGAATGGTTCACGCCACTCCTTCGCGTCGGAGTTGCCCGCCCCGCCGGTTTCCGAAGAATCCCGCCCCAGATTATGTTACAGTGGAAATTTTAATGTGGAGCAGTGTGAAATGATACAACTTGGTAGGAAGGAGAGGCAATACAAAATAAAGGGCACATGTAATTCTAAAGTAGATGCCTTAGTGGAACGTTTGTGAGCTCCTCTGGAAAATGGCATGGTCCGAATGAACTCTATTGTTTCCAGGAATTCCCATGGAACCTAATTAGGGAAGTAGTGGGAGAATGTCCGTCAACCTACCTACATGTACACAGCTGCAACATATCCTGTTTGTGGCCGAGGGCAAAGACTCTGTACTTTTATATCATTTTCAAACTTGCAGATTATTTCCCAAACCTTTATGTCTGGGTAATTTCTGAAGGTGGTGAAAAACAATTACTCTAACGCTGTTAAATCAACACAAATTTCTGCAAACACGAATCTAGCGAATTTTTAAACCAATGTAGCAATTCCCCACAAACTTCACAAGGTTCTGTGCTTCTGAGTAACTTGTTATGAGCTACCTTATCAAAGATTTTCTGAATATCCAAAGAAAGAATAAATATTTGGAAAATAGACTTTTCCAAGGTTCCAAATACTCCTTCCAGGAGAAGTAGTGAATTACATGTACTACTTTCAATTTAATTTGCTGCTCTCTGTGTGGTTTCCTCCATGTCCATACGGAGGTTGGATGACTGCTTTGTAACATACCTTCGGTTGGTCCACAAGCATGACCCTGAGCTTCCCGTAGCCCATCAGTTTAATTCTCCATCTTGCTCTCATGCTGACATCTCTGACTTACTACAGTGTTCCATTGCAGTTGATTGTAAGCATGGGGAACAATACCTCATCTGTCAATAGTGCACTTTACAGATTTCTGAACTCAACATTGTGGGTCAAAATTGTTGACTGAATCTCTGGATTCTCAAACACCCCCTGCCTTGCCCCAATTTTGACTCCATTTCTTTGCTTGTGTTCGTGATAGCTGTATTTTTCTCATTTTTGTTTTCAGAAGACAGCTGTTCATTGTTCTGTTATTCTCTCATTGTGGTCTACAAAATCCATGAGAGGTATAGACAGGGTGGATAGCAAGAAGGCTTTTCCCAGAGTGGGGGCCTCAATTACTAGGGGACACGGGTTCAAGGTGAGAGGGGAAAAGTTTAAGGGAGATATGCGTGGAAAGTTCTTTACGCAGAGGGTGGAACGCATTGCCGCGGAGGTGGTAGAGGCAGGCACGATGGCATCATTTAAGATGTATCTAGACAGATACATGAATGGCCAGGGGGCAGAGGGATACAGATCCCTAGAAAATAGACAGTTTTAGATAGAGGATCTGGATCGGCGCAGGCTTGGATGGCCGAAGGGCCTGTTCCTGTACTGTAATTTTTCTTTGTTCACACCTCTCTCCCACCTTCTGCCCTATACCAGACCTTCCCATTTGTTTTCTTTTCCTTACGTCTCCATTTTCTAACTTTTCTGATGGAAGGTCACAACTAGAAATGTTTATTCTATTTTTCTCTTCACTTCTGGACCTGCTGAGTATTTCCATCATTTTCTGTTATTATATCTATTGGAATACCATTATCCACTAACTTCTTCAAAAATTCTAGCAAATTGCTAATCCCCTCCAGCCGGATCGGGGGAAATATACGATAAAGTGCTGCACAGCAGCGATGTTTGCTGCCAACAACAGCAACACTCTTGTCGCTAGTTTCTGGGTCCTTATTGTTTATTCCCTGTTCATTCCTATTTCCGCTTTCTTTTATTTTTGCCGTTACATTTTTGGTCCATGATTAAGGGACATGCTACTTTAAGTCAAGCAGCCTGTATCTTTAATTCAAGCAGGAAGAATCTTTTCTTCCGTCCCAATACCAATTCATCTTTCTCACATGTTCTCTTCCAAACAGTCTTTAATTGTTGCCATTGGTCTCCTACTTGTTTTAGAGTACATTAAAACAAACCATGCTGCAGCAACAAAGGGCCTGTAACTTTCAGGAGGTTGGAAATGGCAGTAAAACTAGAAAAGAAAAATCCACCAATGTGCGTGCTGAAGGAAGGAACTGACAAATTCAAAATGCGGCAAGTGAAAAGGAAGTTTGACTTGCTTCCTTTTTGATGTAGCATTTAAGCTGAGTTGATATTTTTAAAGCGTACTTATCCACCATGTCACAAAATAATTATAAAGTTACAAACTCAGAAGATGACTGTCATGTAATGCAGATAATGATATACAGACAGGCACAGACAGGCAGCTATTGAACACAGAGAACAGGACATCACCAATGAGCAGGCAAGGCAGTCAGGGGTGGTATCTCATTATAAAAGGCACGAGGCACTCAAACTCCACCTCTTTCCATTGATGAACATATACAGAGTGAGTCAGGGTGTATGTACAGTATTACACCTCCAGCATGTGGCTAAGAGCTAGTCTGGTTCATTCAGACAGAGTAACCACACTTAGGTTAGCAGAGAGTCGAAGTCATAGAGAACTGTGCCAACTGCTCCTGGTTCAATAAATCAGATTGAACTAACTTCAAGGTCTGGAGTATCTTTTGGTTAAAGCTGCATCCAGTTGCAGCCTGTGTTATCCCAGAGTACATAACACAACATGCTACCAGGAGACTGCTTAATCTAGGTGTTTTACCTTAGTCCGTTCCGTGATGACCAGCGAATGTATCCCGGCACCATGGAGAATATTCAGGCTCCTCACCAGCTCAGGACCTCCGGCAATCTCAGTGCCAACTGGCGGACATTCAAGCAAAAGTTTCTGCTGTACTTTGAAGCTTCAGACCTCGTGGGTGGGTCTGATGCAAGGAAGATCGCACTTCTCCTCTCAACAGTGGGTGATAAAGCCATCGAACTCTTCAACTCTTTTTACTTCACCGAAGGCCAGGACAAGACGAAGTTTCAGACCATCCTGGACAAGTTTGACAGTCACTGTGAAGTGGACACCAATGAAATCTTCGAGCGCTACATATTCAAACAGCGTCTACAAGGCAAAGATGAATCTTGGAACTCCTTCTTAACTAACCTCCGCCTGATAGCGCTGTCCTGCAACTTTGTTGATATTGCTGACTCCCTGATCAGAGACCAGATCGTTTTACAGTATCACCCCTCCAGCACGTGGCTGAGAGCTAGTCTGGTTCAGTCAGACAGAGTAACCACACTTAGGTTAGCAGAGAGTCGAACTCATAGAGAATTGTGCTAACTGTGCTACTGGTTCAATAAATCAGATTGAACTAACTTCAAGGTCTGGAGTATCATTTGGTTAAAGCTGCATCCAGTTGCAGCCTGTGTTATCCCAGAGTACATAACACAACAGTGACCATTTTAAAATTTCTGACAACGTAACTAAATTGTTCGCTGAGAATATGCTCAAGAGTATGGTTTAATCCCACACATTATTTAGTGCTATCACCAAGCCAGGAAGACAACTTAAATCGCATGTGAGACGTAGACGGTACATTTTTACTTCAAAGGGGAAGCATTATTGGTCTAGCAGATCGGCCATCCAATTTGCGCCACTACTGAAGTTATTTTACCCTGTAGTCATTGCAGCACAGACACCCAACTGCTCTTGGTCTGATGGGGCAGTGAGAATCAGTTAAGAGCCTGGTTTAAGAAACTCAAAATCCTTTTTAATGAGGCTCATTTTGGATCTTGTTACTTACAATTAAAGAGCATGGAAGAGGCTGCCAGTGTTGGTAACTGAGGTTAGATTGGTAAACCATGGATTATCGTTCTTGACCTGCAGTCAGACACCCCGACGCCGATGCGCAATTCTCCGAGGTGCGTTTGGCATGGCGCCAGTCGAGGGCCGTTGCACGCGTCCAGGCCGCCAATTCTCCGGCTCGGATGGGCCGGGCGGCCGCGCGGAAAAGCAGAGTCCTGCCGGCGCCGTCCACACCCGGTCGCTGCCGGCGGGAACTCTGAACTCTACGTGTTGGGTTGGGTGGGGGGGGGGGGGGGGGGGGGCAGGTGGGCTCCGTCCCCGGGGAGTATGTATGTCACGCGCCCTGTATGTCACGACACAGCCTTATAAGTCAAATAGTCAAGTATATAATTTACTATTTTAAAGCCATGACTGGACTGCTCGTCATTCCAACTCCATTCTGGTTCTTAATACCTCAGCAAATGAACCTTAACTGAAAGTATGATATTCCATCTCAAAGGTGGGGAAAAGATAGTTGCTTGCTTGCCTTGTGGAATCCTGCCATCTACTGGCTGATTACAAAATAAATTGCAAGTGCCTGGAACTCTGACCTGGCCAATGCACTCTGAATGCTTGGAAGACAACAAGTAGCCAATGACTTTTTAATATTCATTCTTAGGATGTGGGTGTTGCTGGCTAGGCCAGCATTTATTGTCCATCCCTAATTGCCTTTGAAAAAGTGACGGTGAACTGTCATCTTGAACTTCTGCAGGGATGGTGTGGAGGTGTGGCAGAGGAGAAGGAAATTAGCTGGGTTCAAGGAGAGGAAATAACTCCTGAAAGGGGAATAACTGAAGAAAATATAGAGGAATACTAAACAGCTGGGAATGAGGAGCAAAGAGACAGGGAAATTAACCCACAGTGGTATGAGGTAGCTAACAAGTTTCCTTAAATAAAATATGAAAAGAATAATTGGGCGCAAGCAAAACTCTTACTCTGTTTCAGATTAATTAATTTTAAATATTCTAATTCACAATACTGATTGGATGTTTAAGGCTTCGGTTAGGCTTTACTTTCGGCACCATGTGCATCGTACAGTGCTTAACTTTAATGCTAAATTAGTTGCCTGGCTTTCAAAG
Source organism: Scyliorhinus canicula (assembly GCF_902713615.1). Classification (NCBI taxonomy): domain Eukaryota; kingdom Metazoa; phylum Chordata; class Chondrichthyes; order Carcharhiniformes; family Scyliorhinidae; genus Scyliorhinus; species Scyliorhinus canicula. Next base: position 128,369,147 of record NC_052158.1, on the reverse strand, counting down.
GAAAATATACTCTTTATGAAGTATCTGCACTCTGCTTACTGATGGGAAGGAATTGTGTGGACAAACTCTCTTAATCTTTCGTTGCAACAAATGCATGGACTGATTTACAATACTATACCAAACCCATCTTTGGTCCCACTTATCAAATTCCTCCTCACCTGGAGGTTGGGTGCAGCAAAACAGGTAGGCTATAAACAAAAGGTCAAATCTTCCGGTTGTACTGGAGCTCCATCCCTTGTTTTCTTTTTCTGCAGAATAGTTCCAAGGCCTGTCTGACCTTTAAAATCCCTGCAGCCTGCAGCACAGTGGAATTTGTTCAGGAAGGAAATTGAAATGTGGATAAAAGGTTTTGCACAATATTGTTGAGGAATCATGGGTATAATAAAAAAGGCTAATCAGAAAGAAAAGAAAATTGACGAGAAAGAGGGAAATTTATTCAGTTGACATACAAATTTGACAATCCTCTCTCCCTTCATTCTCTGCACTTCCCCTTCATTCTCTTCTCCTGCTCCTGATTCCCTCTTCCTCTCCCTTCGCATTCCCCCAAATTCTCCCCTCTCCCCTCTCCATCTTTCTCATATCTCTTCAATTCTCCTTTCTCCTCCTGTGTAGGTGAAAGACGCACAATGTTTATAATAAAGATTACACATGTGTAATGTATTTTGTATTATATAATTTCTACAGTCTGAACTGTTGAGTTTATATCTTACTTTATAATTGAAGTAAAGCTTGATGAGAGATAATACAACACCATCAAGTGAGCTTTATAAATTATAAACTTAATTGCTGCATTGTTGATGCTGTCTTTGTGACTGCTTCTGTCACATCCTGCTGCCAAATGCTTTAACACTAACCACTGTCAGTTTGTTGTTTTTTTCAAAATCTTGGTTTCTGGTTATAAAATGTTTTTGCAGTTTTTATGAAGAGTTGCCTGTGAAATTAACTTCTGCTGATTATAGCATAAAATAGGTATTCTAGAGAGAGAGGTGAAAAAACTGCAAAAGAAATAAACAATGAGAATCATAAATGCAAAACATACAGGTCTGTAAAAAAGGGAAACAGATAGGCAAAGGAGAGGTGGAGGGGAAGAGAGGAGCAATGGGAAAAATGGAAGGAGAGTGATGAGAGGAGGAATGTGGTAGAAAAGAGATTAAGGACAAAGGGAGCAGAAGAGAGAAATTAGAATTATAGATGTGAGGGCCCCTCATCATCGCACGGGCACCTTGGAACTGACAGCCTGGCAGTGCCCCTGAGAGCCTGGCAGTGCCCCTGAGAGCCTGGCAGTGCCCCTGACAGCCTGGCATTGCCCCTGACAGCCTGGCAGTGCCTCATACAACCTGGCAGTGCCCCTGACAGCCTGGCAGTGCCCATGACAACCTGGCAGTGCCCCTGACAGCCTGGCAGTGCCCCTGACAGCCTGGCAGTACCCCATACAACCTGGCAGTGCCCCTGACAGCCTGGCAGTGCCCCTGACAGCCTGGCAGTGCCTCTGACAACCTGGCAGTGCCTCTGACAACCTGGCAGTGCCACGACAGCCTGGCAGTGCCACATGGTAGTGCCAGGGTGGCATTGTCAGGGTGCCAGGCTGGCAGTACCAAGGTGCCTGGCTGGCAGTGGGAGTGCCATGGTACCACCCTGCCCAGCGTCCGGCCACCAAGGGGAAAGAGTGCTAATGGCAGTCCCCAGAGAGGACAAAAGATGTGAAAGGTCAAACAGCAGAGAAACTAACATCAGAGGATGAACTGTAGGTGTGGGGGGAGGGGAAGGGGGAGGCAACGAGGAGAAAGGTGCAGGAAAGAAAGAAATGGTAAAAGACAGTGAAAATAAAATGAAAACAAATGGGTTGAGGTGGGGCTGAAAATTGTAAATAGATAAAGCATTGATCTCTATGGCACTCCACTAGTTACAGTTTACCATCCTGAAAATGACCCATTTATCCTGACTTGATTCCTGCCAACCCTCTCTTATCTGTGCTAATATATCATCATTAACATCATGTACAGTAATCTTTTATGTGGCACCCTATTGAATGACTTTTGGAAGTCAAAATATACTGCATCTACTGCACCCCTTTACCTACCAGGCTTGTTACACTCTCAAAGAGCTCTAAAACACATCCAATGGTTCTACCAATGTGAGCTTCATACCAAATTAGACATTCCGGGTTAAACTTTGACTCCCAGGGCAGCATGGTGGCGCAGTGGGTTAACCCTGTTGCCTCACGGCGCTGAGGTCCCAGGATCGATCCCAGCTCTGGGTCATTGTCCGTGTTGAGTTTGCACATTCTCCCCGTGTTTGCATGGGTTTCACCCCCACAACCCAAAGATGAGCAAGCTAGGTGGATTGAACACACTAAATTGTCCCTTAAAGGAAAAAAATGAATTGGGTACACTAAATTTATATTAAAAAATAATTTTGACTCCCAAAAATGAGTGCGTTGGGGTTCTGTTAGCAGTTCAAATGCAAAATATCAAAAGCTGAATCAACTCGTACACTTCCGGTTTTTATTAACAAGGCTTGAAGGATGGGCGACAAACCGCTCGCCGGTGAAAGTAGATTGGTCTATTAAATCTTATAATGAAGTTGCATGCCTTCACTTCACAGAATCACTGCAATGTTACAGAGTAGATGGAGGTCATTTGGCCCATCTCATCTGCACTGGTTCTCTAAGTGAACATTATGACTGAGCCATTCACCTGTCTTTACCCAATAATCTTGCACTTTGTTTTTATTCAAAGAATCTTTGTATGCTCTCTTGAATGCCTTAATTCAACCTGCTCCACCACACTTCCAGGTAGTGCATTCCAGACCTGAACCACTCATTGTGTGAAAAAGTTTATCCTTTGATGACCTGAGGTGAACTGTTTCTCCCTATCTACTCTGTCCGGCCTCCTAATGATTTTGAACATCTCTATATCCACCCTCTCTCCAAGGAGAACTGTCCCAACCTCTCCAATCTATCCTCATAACTAAAGTTTCTCATCACTGCAGCCGTTCTTGTAAACCTTCTCTGCATTCTCTCCAATGCGTTCACATCCTTCCTGTAGTGTGGCACGCAGAACTGTACACAATATTCCACCTGAGGCCTGCCTAGGGTCTCGTAGAATTTCAGCATAACTTCCTTGCTCGGTACTCTATACCCTATTAATAAAGCTCAGGATACTGTATGCTTTGTTAATTGCTCTCTCCCCTGTGTCCTGCCACCTTCAATGATCTATGCACATACACAGATCCCTCTGCTCCTGCTCCCTTTTAAGAACTGTACTCCTCATTTTATATTGTCTGTCCATGTTCTTCCTACCAAAATGTATCACTTTACACTTCTCCACATTGAGCATCATTTGCCACCTATCAGCCCATTCCGACTTATCGATATCCTTTTGAAGTTCTACACTGTCCTCTTCACAGTTTACAATGCTTCTACGTGTTTTGTCATCCGTAAGCTTTGAAAAATGCCACTGCACACCAAAGTCTAGATTATTAATATATATCAGGAAAAGCAAGCAATACCAATCCCTCTGGAACTCCACTACAAACCTTCCTGTAGCCCAAAAAATATCCATTGCTCTCTGTGTCCTATTACTTAACCAATTTTGTATCCACGTTGCTACTGGCCCTTTTATTCCGTGAGCTGTAACTTTTCACACAAGTCTGTTGTGTGGTACTGTATTAAATGCCTTCTGAAAGTATGCAGCACATCAATAACATACCCTCATCGACCCTTTCTTTACCTCTTCTACAAATTCCAGCAAATTAGTTAAATATGATTTCCCCATTTTAAATCCATGCTGGTTCTTCATAATCTGCCCACTTTTCTCCATATGACTACTAATTATATCCAGAATAATTGTTTCTAGAAGTTTCCCCACCACTAAAGTTATACTAATTGGTCTGTAATTGCTGGATTTATCCTTATAACCTTTTTTGAACAACGGCATAATATTTTAAATTCTCCACTCCTCTGGCTCTTCCCCTGAGTCTAGGGAAGACAAAAAGATTGTAGCCAGTGCCCCTGCAATTTCCACGCTCACTCCCTTGAATGCACCCCATCCAGTCCTTGTGCGGTGACAATTTTAAGTAACGACAGTTTGTCCAACACATCCTCCTCATCAATTTTGAACGCACCTAGCTACAGAGTTTCCTCGTCTGTCACCATTCCCTTTTAGATCCTTAAATTGGTCCTACTCCTTTAACCATGTTTTTACTATTTATATGCCGATGGAACTTTGGGATTACCCTTTATTTTGGCTTTTCTAATGATCCCTCTTCACTTCCCTAATATGCTTCTTTTCACCTCCTCTTTGAACCTTCTATATTTCTCTTGGTTCTCAAGTGTATTTTCTACCTGACACTTGTCATAAACATACCTTTTCTTCTTATCTTCATTTCTATCTTCTTTTTCATCCAGGATGCTCTTTATTTGTTTGCCTTACCTTTTCCTTTTGAGGGAATATACTTTGACTTGTGCCCAAATCATTATTTTTTTGAAGGTGGCCAATTGTTTAGCGATAGGTTTTCCCACCAAACCTTTGTTCCAGCCCAAATGGCCCTGCTCTGTTCATGCCCCATTGAAGTCAGCTACCCCCCCCCCCCCCCCACCACAGTTATATTCTTACCCAAACGGTTGTTGAGCGGCATTCTCCATCCCGCCGCACCCGTTTCCTGGTGCGGCGTGGCCCCGCTGGCAGCAGGATTCTCCGTCCCGCCAGCCGGCCAATGAGGTTTCCCATTGTGGGCACCCCCACACTGTCAGGAAATGGAAATGGGGGTGTGTGAATGCACTGCCGGCAAAATGTAGGATCTGCTGATGGAGAATTCAGCCCATTATATTTTTAGTCACAGTATCCTGACTATATGGTAGCTGAAAAGGGAATGAGTAGGCCTGAATCCATGAGGTAAGTGCTTTTACAAAATTGTTTATAGGCCAGGACAGCCCTGGATCCTATCTCCATGATGTTGCAGGAAGTTCCCCCTGAATTGGGTTTGTGGAGTCAGAAAATTTCCTGATTCTGTACATGGAACTTCGGAGCAAACATTCAGCTCAGAATATTATTAACAGAAACCTCATTTCACCAGTCCCCCTGGCCATATAATTAGGACACCTACTCCCTGTGCAACCCCTCCTATTTCTTTATCTCACTCCCCTAATACCTGCTGTCATAGTTTTCAGCTCTGTGAAGCAGGTTTCCAGCTAGGAAGGGCTCCTGATTGTCAGCCTGTCTGTCGATGGAAACCCCCTTTACAGGAGCTCTGTAGTTACGTTGTGTAGGATTTTCTGTTCTCCCAGATTTTCCCACCCCAACAGCCCCCTGCACCGGATTTATCTCTGGGTTAAAATCCAGGCCTTTGTGAGATTGGAATTTTGGTTCTGTCGAACTCCATCTATCTCTAACTCTGCCTGTTTTTCTCACTCGGTCTTACTCTTTATACCATTGTTACAGTGTGGCTTAGCTATTGCTATGTTCTTGCGTTCAGTGGAATTGGTTGCTTTTGGAAGGAGTCTGAGTATCTAATTTGAATGGGAACAGATTCGTATTGGCCTATCTATCTTTGTCTAATAACCTAATGATCGGGATGTGTTGCTGACATCTTCAAGTGATCCAGACTGGTTACAAGCTCAGCATATGTCTTTCTTTAATCACTTCAGAGAAATTTGTGATCGTGTCCGATGAGGTTTAATGGACTTGATTTAGAGATCTATTTTCACAAAGGCTTTCTCGATACTCATGGATGCCGATCTCTGATCAAGGCGACTGATTTTCATAGTCTTGAAAATTACCTGAGAATTCCTCTCCTCAGAATTGCTGCTCAATTGTATTTTGAAGAAAATGGCTGCAAAATTAGACCCCATAATTAGGTTTAGGATCCTGGAGCAGTTTGGATGTGACAGCCACGGAGGTGGGTGAGTGCAAGATGAGCTTGTGAGAAGACCTGCCTTCGTTCTCTGGGACGTTGCCCCATAGAACATAGAACATAGAACAGTACAGCACAGAACAGGTACTTCGGCCCTCGATGTTGTGCCGAGCAATGATCACCCTACTCAAACCCACGTATCCACCCTATACCCGTAACCCAACAACCCCCCCCCCCCCTTAACCTTACTGCTTAGTATAGGACACTACGGGCAATTTAGCATGGCCAATCCACCTAACCCGCACATCTTTGGACTGTGGGAGGAAACCGGAGCACCCGGAGGAAACCCACGCACACACGGGGAGGACGTGCAGACTCCACACAGACAGTGACCCAGCCGGGAATCGAACCTGGGACCCTGGAGCTGTGAAGCATTTATGCTAACCACCATGCTACCGTGCTGCCCCGTTTCATTCGAGCTGGCCATCTGTTTCTATTCACATAGTTCTCAGATATCCCCCTTATGAATGCTTGACTGAACTCGAACCACATGAATGGATTAGCTCAGCGAGGATTTGTTTACAGGTTGAGGGGGTGTGTTAGCTTTGATTGACAACCTTGAGATTTTAATCAGTGATTTCTTTCATATGTTTTTTCAATGTATTTTATTTGGACAGGATGAGGGGATGTGAAGAGTAGTTTTTGTTAATATTAATCTGAGCTGAAGATTAGCTCCTGAATTGTCGGACTCCGCTAACCCGGTTCAGGAGGAACTTCCTGGAACTGTGCAGAGATAGCCTCAAGGGCTGCCAAATGCAGTGTTGGGCTGATTAAAAGGCCTGCCTTGGTGCTCTGAGATGTTACACCAGTTATAATTAAAAATGGTGAGACTCATTAGCCATCATCCCACACCCTTCTGCTGCACATGTCACCTAATGCCACCTGCATGTCACCTAATGCCCCACCCACCATCATGGCCCCTATATCTTCTATGCCAACCCATGCTCCTCACTTATCTCCATGGCTCTTCATAGCTGCAATGCCACCAGTGCTTCTCTGCCAATGCCCTGGCTCCTCATAACCTCCATGTAAACTTAAGCTCCTCTAACCACCCCCAATGGCTCCCTGTATACCCTTCATGTCAATCCATGCATCTCCACCCATCCCAATGGCCATATAGTTCCTGGGCCCCCGTTTTCTCCTCTACCAAACCCCCATGGCCCCTCATATCCTCCATGCAATCCCGTGTCACCCACTCATCCCCAGGGTCCTTCATAACTCCTATGCCAACTCATTCAATACATTTAAATCCCTTCAAGTACTTAATCCATTATTAAATAAACATTTATTATTATAGTCGCACATTAGACTAATCCTTTTAAGACCACTTGGAGCTATCAATAAAATGTGAGCTTACAAACCCATGACTGTGATAATCGTAGGTTATAGAAACATTCAAGCAACACTAATATTACAATGATAACCCTCAGGCTTATTTGAACAGACATTTGCAACATATTGAAGTTGCAAGAGCCAATTATTTTCAACAGCAGGCTTTTTTTCTGAATTTAAAGAGAAAGGAATTAAATGATATGAGAGCTTGACTATTCCACACCCCTTACCCACTTTGTATGCACATACATGTCTACTCCGAACAATCTCAAAGAGGTACATGAACTCCAAGATGTGGCATTCAAAAGCTGACCTTGACAAGAACTCCGGCAGAGTTAGATCTTTTCCTCTAATCCTTAATACCACAGGCGTTGTTTTGGAAATCCCAGTAACAAAAATTGCTCCTGAATGAAGGCAGGAGCACTTTGAAATGTGCCGGTATCTCCATAAATCACAAATGTGGAAAGTGCATCCCACCGTCTCTCATCTCCACCACCACCTTCCTGGTGAAAATGGTGGGTGCTGGATATGGGGGTGGGAACTTCTGAATTTGGGGTCTTGGGTGCCATTTTGACTAAGGCACTCTGCCCTAACCATCTTAGAAATTCAGACCTATGAATGGTGGTTTGATTGATATTCAAGGTTGTAAAAGCAGCAGTTTTTTAAAAGCAGATTTTTGAATGGGTATTTCAAGACTTGCCATTGTTATTTTATGGCTCATTAGTAGTGTACATCATGCATACTGGGTGAGGGGAGGTAGCGTGGTGGCCAGAGAAGGGACATTGGTGAGACATTTTCAAACATACCCTTTCAAAAGGTCCCTGATTCCAGACTATGGTTCACGACTCCTCTGAGGAGTCATTAAACACGGGTCCTCAAGTAGTTGACCTAACTCCATACAAATTGCGGGGGTGAGCATGGGGTGGTGGTGGTATTTATGGGATACCTACCCTGCAATCAAACTGGCCAGGTCGGGAGTGTAGGGTGAGTGCTCAAGATCTGCACCCTTATCCCATACTAGCAAAAATTGTCAGCACCGCAGATGGAGTGGAAATTGGGGAATCGAGTCCCATTTGCCATTTCTAGAGCACTGGAGCCAGCCTGACTGAAAATATCTGGCCCCGAGTCTTTTTGTTCCTGTGAAGATTGTACATCAATTAACAAGCTGACCATAACGTCCCATTGTATTAGTATTGCCTTTCCTGCTCCCAATCAGAGTGCTTATTTTGTCAGTTCTGATGCCACAGCTCCCATTCCTTAATGCATGTAGTGGCGTGGCTTCTTGATTATTCTTGTAGAGTGGTTGGCTGCTTCAGAATTCTGTTCCCTGCTGCGGTTTCTGTCCCTGTTGCAGCTTCTGCCCTGCTGCCTTGTTCCCTTCTACTCCAAGTATTGTTTGTTTGGATCAAGTGGATTGAATTTATATTTCATCCAAAAATTATTCCTGGCGCACAATATAAATATGAATAGACAACTCCATAAAACACCAAAGAAAGTGATTTGAGCTGCAGAATCTATATTTTCTTCCTTGAGAGTTTGTTGGCCTTAAACTTGTATAATTTTCTCAGCCTTATCTATGGTGAAATCACTGGAAGTCTTGAATCATGTTATAAAGTGGAAGGCAATTACTCCCGCTCACCCCTCCAATCTGTTTACAGGTGCACAGCTTGGTATTTATTACATAAACATTATCATTTGAATGTGATAACAAATGATTCGGTGAAAATTACGCACCTCACTGCTGGTTCTTTAAAGAATAAAAGGAAATTACCATCAGACCTTTACTGTTAAAAGCAGTATCCCTTTAAATGGAATGGTTTCCCAGAGAGTGCACAGATGAGATTTTCTCCATTTCAAACTGATTTCACTGGGAATTTATACAAGAAACCACAGGTTTGCCTTTTTCAGCTTTAACTGCAGGACTGAGCACAACACTGCTTTATCTTGTATGCTCCTGTGGTGGTTGGACAGGGGGTGTGGAAGTGGGGGGAGGAGATTGGCGGTATGTGAGGAGGCGTGGAGAATTGCCTTGTTAAACCATCAGCTGAGGGGCCCACAGGAAATGAACTCTCCATCCTCCAGTTAATATTGACCTCCTGGCTTCTGTCCAAATTGTGCTGCAGTTGACTAGCAAAGCAGCACAGATTTACCATTCAGTACTTGGTCGACTCCTACAGCGTATTGCAGCTTTGAAACGAATGTTATTGGAGAAAGCTTCTATTTATCCCATCGACAAGAAATCACTTGAGCCATAAACAGTGAACATGCAAAACAATTTCTACTTTTATAATTTAAAGAAAACGGAAAATGTTGGGATGTAGGATTGTGCCCCTGAGAAAAAGCGGCAGCTTTTCTAAGTCATGGGAAGTTGAAGAATTTTTATCCAGAGAGAGTGGAATGGCTAAGTTGGAATTCTGAACTTGCTTAAAGGGAGAACAGTATAAACTTGATAACTAAGGGATACAGAACACGGCACAGGCATGCGTCGCTTTGACAAACTGAAGAGATCCTTTCCCTTTCTGGCACGTTTTCATGTTTATAAAGTAAGTTATGTGGTGTTTTTGATTAGTTTTTTATACTGTTACTAGTAAAAGAACAGCATTTGTTGACAGGCCTAGATTTTTAAACAGTGGAAATGTGCAATTTTTCCTAAGACTGTTGAGAATCAAAGAGTATTTACTAATGCTACGCATGCACCTGACATGAGTGAATATGAGTACCCAGAGCATGTAAAGCTTCAGTTTCCCACACCTGGATGTGTGCTAATTTTCTGTATATTGTCATGGCAATGCCACAATGAACATATTATTGCAATGTGTGTGGGTACCTCTGCAATGCTCTGAAGCATTACACATTTAGGAATGCAATTTTATCTGGTCACCAGTGCAAGAATAAGATGGTTTTCTCTGTCTTGAAGTTATTCCGACATTTTCATTTATGTTAGCAATCAAAGGAAATTATATATCTTAGTGTCATACGAGGGGCTTTTCACCGTAACTTCATTGAAGCCTGCTTGTGATAATAAGCGATTATTAATTATTATTATTAAAAGGCACATCAGCAGCTGCATGACATTCTGTGGACTTAGTTCAAAGAATGACCAAAAAGGGTTCTTACTTTTTTTGTTTGTTTTCTGAAAGGTTGTTTCCCAGTTAATCCATGTATGATTTTTGCTCACATTGAGGATAATTTCTTTCGAAGCAACTTGAAATTTTTAAAATGTGAACATTCCTTGTAACGGTTATCAACTCCAGAACAACTGATCCCATGAGCGGTGGAATACTGATTTGATACAAAAACATTTCAGCAACCAATTGGTCTGATCATGTTTCAACAGTTATCGTCTGGGATGAGCTGGTTGCGGCTGAAATGAAAAAAGCTGCAACTGCTGGAAATTTCAAATAAAGGCACAAAATGTCGGAAATTAACAGCAGGACTGTCCTTTTTTAAAAAGAAAAGACGACTAAATATTTCACTTATCCAGTCAGATCTATACCTGAAACATCCATCTTCTCGTTTCAGATGTTGATGGACATTTTAGGAGTTTGCAGGTTTTGAGCTCCAGTTATTTTTGTTTATCGCTTCTCGATTATTTTGCCCTCTCCTCAGGCTTTTCAGCAAGGAACGAGGTCTACCCTGTCCTCACAAAACCTCCACAGATGTTCTTTCCAACAGCAGCCATTAAACAATCAGGAATGGACGCCCTGCCTAATTTTTAACCTACCCTTGCTAACTCACTAAGTGCGTACTAATATAATTGTCTGTGTCAATGGTGTCAGCAAGCTATCTCACCTGCCCTGGATTATATTGGAAAATTACAAGCGTATTACCCACAATTTTCCAATGCAGAACAGAAAATCGGAGGCAATGTGCTCAACATTTTCCAAGGCACACTGGTGTCAAGCAAGGCTCCTTGTTGCAGACTTAGAAAAATAAACCCTGAGCTGGATTCTTCGTTCTGGAGACTAAGTGCTGACGCCAGCTTAGAATGTGTTGACTTTCACGACAGGAAATTTGGTGCCAATCCCTCACCGATCTGGTACGGGGAAGGGGCTAGCACGAGGCCGAATTAAACCCCCGCCGCCTGCGCCGAAAAGGGCTGGAGAATGGCTGGGCCATGGATGCGCACGACCTGCATCGGTCGCGCCGTACAACATGGCGCCGTGACCCCACAGCCCACCCCCTGGCCAGGATGGTTTTTATTGTGATCGTAGTTACTACTATCTCTATAATCTCATCCAGCCTCCTTACAGATATATGTAGTCCTCTAAGGGCAGCATAGTGATTAGCACAATTGCTTCACAGCTCCAGGGTCCCAGGTTCGATTCCCGGCTTGGGTCACTGTCTGTGTGGAATCTACACGTTCTCCCCGTGTGTGCGTGGGTTTTCTCCGGGTGTTCTGGTTTCCTCCCACAGTCCAAAGATGTGCAGGTTAGATGGATTAGCCATGAAAATTGCCCTTAATGCCCAAAATTACACTTAGTGTTTTGTGGGGTTACTGAGTTATGGTGATAGGGTCGAGGTGTGGGGTTGGGTAGGGTGCTCTTTCCAGGAGCTGGTGCAGACTCAATGGGCCAAATGGCCTCCTTCTGCACTGTAAATTCTATAATTCTATGAATTCTGGCCTCTTGAGCATCTCTGAAATGGACGATTCCAGCATTGGTAACTGCCCAAAGATCTGGAATTTCCTCTCTAAACCTTTCTATCTCATCTCTCTACCTTCCTCTTCTCCATTAAGATGCTCATTAAAACCTACTGTTTGACCAAGATTTTGATAATTTGCCTTAATATCTTTATGCACGGGTTAGGTGCCACATTGTTAGATATCACTGCTGTGAAACACATTGGGATGTTTTACCTTGTTAAAGGTGCTATAATAAACACCAATTGTTGTTGCTATGAATTAATTTGGAACTATCTGACCCCAGTACCAGCTAGGATTGCAGGTTACAGTTCTCCTGATAAGAACAGAAGAACTAGGAGTAGGCAATTCAAATTCAGCCCCTCAAGCCTACTCCGCCATTCAATACGATCATGGCTGATCTGGGGCGGGATTTTCCGACCCCCCCCGCCGGTTCGGAGAATCGCCGGGGGGCGCCCCCGCCGGCTGCCGAATTCTCTGGCGCCGGAGATTTGGCGGGGTGGGAATCTTGCCGCGCCGGTCGGCGGTCTCCCCCTGGCGATTCTCCAGCCCACGATGGGCCGAAGTCCTGCCTGTTCTATGCAGGTTCCGCCAGCGTAAATTGGAGTTGGTCCCTTACCGGCGGGACCTGGTGGCGCGGGCAGGCTCCGGGGTCCTCGGGGGCACGCGGGGCGATCTGGCCCCCGGGGGGGGGGGGGGTGACCCCACGGTGGCCTGGCCCGTGATCGGGGCCCACCGATCCGCGGGCGGGCCTGTCCCGTGGGGGCACTCTATTCCTATGCGCCGGCCGTGTAAGCCTCCGCGATGGCCGGCACAAAGTGAACCCCCCCGCACATGCGCAGGTTGATGCTCCCGCGCATGCGCGGACCTGCACCGGCCGGTGGAGTCCATTCGGCCCGGCTGGCGTTGGGCCAAAGGCCTTCCACGCCGGCTGCCGGGGCGCAAACCACTCTGCCGCCGGCCTAGCCCCTGAATGTGCATAGGATTCCTGACCTGTGGGGCGGCCCGCCACTCTAATGCGCCGTTTCTGCCCGCCACGCCAATCCCGGAGAATCCTGCTCCTAATCTCAACTTACTTTTATATTCTATTCCTTTAGCTATAAATGCCAAAATTCCATTTGCTTTCCTTATTATCTACTGTACCTGCATGCTAATTATCTGTGAATCATTCATGAGGACAGTGCACTGAAGCACTCTGAAGCTTCTGTCCATTTAAATAAGTTTCCTTTCCATTTTTACCGCCGAAATGGACAACCTCACACTTTCCCACACTAAACATCATGAGTCACATTTTGGCCCACTCACCGAACCTATCTGTATCCATTTGTAAATGTCTTATTTCCTCATTGCAACTTACTAACCCACCTCTTTTAGTGTAATCTGCAAATTTGGCTATAGCACCTTCCAACCCTACATCTAAGTCATTAATATATATTGTAAATAGTTGGGGCCCAAGGACCGTACTAAGTTGGACCCCACTAGTTACATCTTTCCAACCACAAAAAGACCAATTTTCCCCGACTCTCTGCCTTCTGTCAGTTAGCCAGTCTTCTATCCAAGCTAATGGTTTATGGAGTAACTCAAATAATTGGTGGATGAGGACATGTGATACAAATGCAGTGACATCTGGGATGCAGATGATGTGGGTGATGAATTAGCGAAAAGAAGTGGAAAGGAAAGCAGGAGAGCAAGGAGATCAGAGCAAAGCGGAGTTTTGGAGTAAATGAAACCATAAGATGCAGGTGTGGAACAGATGGGAGGAAGCGTATAAATAGAAGAACAACGTTTGAGGCAGACATTGAACTGGAAGAGAATAAGAATAGCAAGAAGTGGAAAAGATTGTATGATTATAGGCTGTAGCATCTGTTTGGATTTGAAAGGAATTTTTATAGTTTTTATGCGGTTGATTTCTTTGTTATGAGGAATGGAATAATGATGTATGCACATCGTTTAGGATTGCTTCTCACTAAAACAGGAATATAAAAGGAGTATATTGATAAAAAACAAGAAGCACAAACTTTGCATCAGTATTATCCATATTGAAGCAGTAATGAAGTGCAAGAGTCAGAGTGCCATTGTAAGCTCATGGTTGCACTTAGTTCTTAATAATTGCACTAAGCTTTGGTATGTTTAGGTGTAGCTTGGGGCAGGTCCTTTATGTTGTGCTGATAGTGTGGACTTTTATCTGAGGGCTGTCTTAAAATGGCAGATGTGAGGTGACCATCGAAAAGGAGAAAAACAGTAAATTCTGATTATTTAAGGACTTCAATAACTGTAATAAATTCTTTTAGAATTGGTCATTTTTGTACAAAAGGGTGTTGCATTAAATCAATTTATTTGCCTTGTCTGTTTTGTTGGAATGATTCTTCTGCCAGTTCTCCCTGAGTGCCCTGTCTCTGGCTGCGGCTGCAGCTGTTGCAAGTGTTTTTTTAAAAAAGAGCAGATGAAATTCTTGTATTTTACCAATCTGGTAGGATGGATCTCCATGTTCCTGTAGAGAGAGTCAGCACTGACATGCAGCTTGCATCCCAGTGCTTTCACATCATTCATATCTCCATTAAATATTAATAAAATTTCATTCTATGTATATTTTTGAGAAGTTAAAACTCAGTTAAATATAAAAGAGGCCATATTTTTCTCATTGGGGCTTGGGGAATATTTTATTTCAAGTGCAAATTTTTGAACATAGATTCCTTTATTCTGAACTTTGAACCTGATATGCATTCTTTCCTTTGCACCGTCACCCTTCAAACACATGTCCACCACTGTGTGACATTTCATTTCCTGTACGCTGTATGCTCAGTATCTGTCCAATAAAAATTGTTAAACTCATGCTATGTGCTCTACATTTAAGAGCTTTGTGCTGCAGAATGCTCACTTTGGGCTGGTAACAAGCCTATGAACTATATGGCCAAATTTGAAGCTATGTCCTGCCTCATTAATAGATTTAATCCAAAATCTACTGTCTCTTCAGTCTGTTTTTTCCTGCTATGACTGGACTTTTAGTAGGAATGAAAACACAATCTTTCAGTTGGCTCAAGCATGTACTTATGAATATAGATGTTTGCTTGTGAAAGACCGACTGGTCCATTAAGCCATTTGCACACTCACAATGACCGTAGCACCATGAGTTCTTCCACACACATGCATATGTAACACACACACTCACACCAGGTTCCCCACCCCCCCTCCCAGCAGAAGGCATGTAATATTGCTGCAGGAAAAGAGGGAAAAAAAGGTATAATGAAGGAAAAAATACAGTGGAAAATTTTTCTCTGACCCTTTCATGCAAACAAGAACCTATCTAGATTTGCCTTCCATTTCAGAATAAGAGCATGACAGACATCTGTTCTGAGTGCTTCAAACGCAGTAAAAATGTGGTTGAGTGCACCAGCAGCCAATGATGTTCTGTTTTGTTAACCAGCTGCATAATAAAAAATATTTAGCCAGAGGAGGCGTTGAATCGCCCACTTCAAGAGATGATTGCTTGTGACCACTGTTTCCTGCTGGACAGACTGTAATTGGTGCAGTAATTTTTACTCTGTAACGTTGTTTGTGTAGAATGTGAGCCTTGCAGATAACAAAGTTGCTTGATGCTCACAAAATCAAATTCGTTTGTCCGGTGTGAAATATGCCACATAGAGCACAGCTCCTTTAAAGCCATTTACAGAACAGTGACAGTACTGTGCTTTTGGAGAGAAAGCACTCAATTCCAAGCTGCATCATTCATACTTCAAGATGGCCTGCACAGAAGTGGATTATGTTCTTGTAAATTCAATGCTTCATATTAAAAACTGAATTGTAAAGAAAGATGAAATCCTTGTGTTTGCACTTTGCAAACTGATTTCCTTTCCAGGTCTGGATTGATCTATTTGTGGCTAAAGCTCTATATTGTGAAAAAAATTAGTGCATCCGGATTTAAACTGACTCTTTCACTCGTTCATAATCAGTGTAGTGTAGGAGTGATTGTTTTTTTTAATGTATGATTGCCAACTGTGCTTGAGCCCTCTAGTGTAAGTTATTGTCTCAAAAGGTTACAAATCTGACGGTGACTGTGTTACAGGATAAGAACATTGCATATTTAATTTCATATACTTTTTGATGGGAATGGGTAGGCTGTTTATTATCTACAGCTTGTAAGGTGCCAGTTATAAGCTTATAAGGGAGCCGGTTTAGCTCAGTTGGCTAGACAGTTGGTTTGTGATGAGCAGCATGGGTTCAATTCCCGCCTGAGGTTATTCATGAAGTCCCCACCTTCTCAACCTTGTTTCTCACCTGAGGTGTGGTGATCCTCAGTTTAAATCACCAGCAGTCAGCTCTCCCCTCAAAGAGGAAAGCAGCCTATGGTCATCTGGGACTATGGTGACTTTACCTTTCTCTTATAAAATGCTGTCAATATTTGTTTTAACATGACCCTTCTGCAGCATTAATTTAAATGGTAGGTAACCTTTGTGAGGGCTGAAACCTGTAACCTTATTGGATGATTATATTCATTGGACCCTTCCTTTGCAATTGGGTGGGATGGCATCAAAAAATTGGTTGCAGTAATTACTGTTGCCTCCTAGCCCCCAGCTTTCCATTTCTCTTCATTAAACCACACCCCCCACACTCCTAACTCCATTGCTGGCTTCCTGTTTTCCACCTACTTTTAAATATTGGTGAGAAGGGACACAACGCCGTGAAACAGGTGCGGGGACGGCGGCACGCCGCTGGAGCGTTTCATGCCGCTCCAGCCTCCCTTCCCGGCGCCAAATGGGTGCCACGCCAATCCGCGCTTGCGCAATTGGGTGGCGCCAACCCATGCATGTGCAGTTGGGCCCCGGCAACCCGTGCATGCACGGGGACTTCTTAAGTGCACCGGCCCCGACGCAACATGGCGTGGGGGTTCAGGGGCCGGCTGTGCAACAAAGTAGGCCCAGCGGGGGGGGGGAGAGAGAGGCCAGCCTGCCAATTGGTAGGCCCCGATCACGGGCCAGACCCCATGGGAGGGCCCCCCCTGTGAAGGAGCGCTTTTCCCCGCCCCACAGGCCGCCCCCCCCGACCCTTCGTGCAGAGTTCCCACCGGCAGCAACCAGGGGTGAACGGCGCCGGCGGGACTCTGCTTTTTCACCGCGGCAGCTCGGCCCATCCGGGCTGGAGAATCGGCAGCACCGGCGATTCCACCGGCCCGCAGCTGGCGCCGCGTCAAACGCACCCGCGCAAAAGGCGCCGATTCTCTGCACCTCGGAGAATCTCGGGGCGGCGTGGCGCAGTTGTGGCAATTCCCCAACCCGGCGCGGGGCTCAGAGAATCGCGCCCCTTGTTCCCATTTTCCTTCTAGTCACTCTCGCTGTGAATTTTTCATGTTGATGAATGTCCTTTTTTTAAAAAACATTTTATTCGGGTATTTATAGTTTTTATACTAATAACAATAACAGCAACATAAACGTGGTACATAAAACATTTCCATCCCTATCCCGTGCTTCGCACCCTCAATAATGAAACAATAGCCAAACCCCCCCTTCTAGATTTCTGCCTTTGCTGACATTTAAATTTTCTCCGAGAATGTTGACGAATGGTTGCCACCTCCAAACGAACCCCAACATTGACCCTCTTAGGGTGAACTTTATTTTCTCAAGGCTGAGAAACCCAGCCATGTCACTAACCCAGGTCTCTAATTTCGGGGGCTTCGAGTCCCTCCGCATTAAGTGTCCGTCTCCAGGCTACCAGGGAGGCAAAGGCCAAAATGTCTCTCTCGCCCCCTGGTTTCCCGGCTCTTCCGCCACTCCAAAGATCGCCACCTCTGGACTCGGAACCACCGTGTTTTAAGTACCCTGGACATAGCCTTATCAAAGCCCTCTAAACTTCGGGCCAAAACATGTGGACTAGGTTTTCTGGGCCTCACGGGTACCTCACACACCTATCCTCTACCCCAAAGAACTTGCTCATCCGGGCCACATTCATGTGTGCCGGTGAACTACCTTAAATTGTATCAGGCTAAGCCTGGCACATGATGAGGATGTGTTAACCCTGCTTAAGCATCTGCCCACAGACCTGCCTCTATCTCTCCACCTAGCTCATCTTCCCACTTGCCCTTTAGTTCCTCTATCGGAGTTTCCTCCACCTCCATAAGTACTTGGTAGATATCTGATACATTCCCCTCTCCCACCCATGTTCTGAAAACTACCCTGTCCTGTATACCCTGTGGTGGCAGGAGCGGGATGGTCGGAACCTGCCTTCTCAAAAAATCTCATACCTGCAGATATCTAAACCCATTCCCTGCTGGCAATTCAAATTTCTCCTCTAAAGCCTTCAAGCTAGGGAAGCTCCCGTCTATGAATAGATCTCCCATCTTCACAATTCCTGCTCTCTGCCGTCCCCGGAACCCACCAGTTGTATATTGGGGCCCAAACTGAAGGTGGATGAATGTCTTAAACAAAATATTTTTATGTAGCCTGTATTGCAATTTGCACCACTCCGTTCATGATCGTGTAAACAATTCAATTTGACATGCTTGTTATGCAATGTATGTAAAGTAACACATTTCTTTGGGCTTTGGTCTGGACTTCTGTCCGTGTCAAATTTATAGCTAACTGTTAAAATAGCATCTTCACGACAAAATAGAATATTTTTTGATTGCCAGGCGAACTGAGCTTTTGGTGCTGTGTTTTTCTCTGAACCACCAGAATGAGCAGTGTATGGAATTGGGAGATTTGGGGGAAAAGTGAAGTTTTTCATACAGCCCAAATGAAGTTCATTAGCACCTGAACTATAAATAGCGGTCATACAGAAATCCATTATCCAATAGGAGTTACAGAGTTGCATGTCAAATAGAATTGTTTTCTTTGTCATCTATAATATTCAGCATTATGGGTCTGCAAGGATCCCGAGGGTACTGCACCTATAATTAATCATTTCATTCTCATGCTTTCAGGTTGAACTTTAATCATTTTGCAGAGTTGGACACATAATTCCCCCTTCCTGTTTACGTGACTTTTGGCTTTATTTTGCGGGAAAGGCTGTTTGTTACAAACTCTGTAATTGTGTCAAGTTTGTGAAGGAATTTTTCATGACTAAAAGAATCACCAGTACCTTGCATGAAATTCGATTTGGAAGGGCTGGAATTTAAAATTCTTTAGAAATGCTATGCTTGTTTTGGCAATGATCAAGAGGAATATTGTGGTCCAAATTATTTTCAAATGGTTTAAAAGAATTCCACCTGCCATATTTGCTGTGTAGACCAGAATGACAGCACAGTGTACCACTAGTAAAACACAAATAGGTTGCAATGAGACAGTCTGTCTGATATTTTTTCTAACAGCTCAGTGGCAGCATTTTCGCCCATGAGTCAGATCGTTGTATATTCCAAACCCAATCCAGAGAACCATGCACGTTATCTAGGCTGGCACATAAACCTAATACTGTATCAGAAGTGGTATCTTCCAGATGTAATGTTAAACTGAAACTCTGTTTTCCCCATTATGTGTGCATAAAATATCATACGGCATTATTTAACGAAGAACAATGGATGCCCTAATATTCTGGCCAACAGTTATTCTTAAATCAACTCCTAAAACAAATTTCAGTATTGGGGTGGGATATTCTGTACACGTATGATTCCTACATTAAAACAGGGACCACACTTTAAACAACTTAACTGGTTGCAAACTGCTTCGAGATATTCTGAAGTCGTGTGAGGTATTGGACTTTATAAATGTGAGCTTTTCTTTTGTTTACAACATTTATCCCGTAAAACAGAGCAGCTTTCGCACAGTGATTGCTTCTCATCCCCTCCATAAAACCATAGAATTACTGCAGTGCAGAAGGAGGCCATTTGGCCCATCGAGTCTGCACCAACCCTCTGAAAGAGGATCCTACCTCGGCCCACTCCCCTGGCCTATCCCAATATCTCCACCTAACCTACGCACCCATGCATACTGAGGGGCAATTCAGCATTGCCAATCCACCTAACCTGCACATCTTTGGACTGTGGGTGGAAACCGGAGCAGCCAGAGGAAACCCATGCAGGGAAAAAGTGCCGACTCCACACAGTCACCCAAGGTCGGATTTGAACCTGGCACTGTGAGGCAACAATGCTAACCACTGTGCCGCTCCTGTGACTAAATAAGTCTGTTAATACAGATGACGGAAGTCTATGATGCTGTGTATTCTTAGTATAACAATATTGAAATTAGAGTCACATGAAATTAAATGAGGAAGATCTCTGATCTGACAGAGGATCCATCTCTCGTCTTTGTGGTTTCTCATTGTATTTCATGGCTTTGACTGATGAAAGTGTAATATTGCAAATCATGACTTTAGACATACGTACAGTTAGTTATGAAAGACTTAGGTTATGTTGACAGATCTGATTTGATGAAATGTGATAATGTTTAAATGTGTAAATTTTTATCACTTTCTAATCAGATGATTGTAGACTTCTCATGATCTGAGTATGTCCAGGCAGCAAATGGCTACAATGTCTTCTGTGGGTCCTCTCATGACGAAGACTCCAGTATGAGATTGGCATGGATGTTGGTGCCTGGGGGAATTTCTGCACTGTGCCAGCCCTGTTATGATGGATGTTATGAGTTTGATGTAAATAATTCTTGAAGCATGCTGAATCAAATATCAGTGCCTGCACATAGCCAGCTTAAATGCTTTCCCAAGAGAAGCGATCTGCAATGCACAAGTTTTTAAAGCTTTTTTTAAAACAGTTTCCTCGTATCTTTATACTGATCATGTTGATGTTGTTTGCAAGTTCCCCATAAAAGATCTGCTTGGGAAATTTTCATTATCCATGAAGGGAGACATGGACAGCCCATGTAAGTTGAATTTTCTGGAGGATGGTCTCTATGATGTTCAGCCTAGCATGATGAATGGCCTTGTTGTTTGTAATTTTTGTCCTGCCATCATATCCTCGTGATGGAGCTTGGGTGTCTTTGGTAGCGTTTTGTGGTACTTAAAGCGGACTCAGCCTTCCATGCCATACAGCAAGGTGGTGAGGACTATGGTCCAGCGGGATTCGATTTTAGTTTTCAGCTACTTCCAAACACGATCATGGAGTTTGCAGAGGCAAAACTTGCATTTTTGATGTGTGTACTGATCTCTTCATCAACAGTTGCATTCTTAGAGAGCATGTTGCCAAGGTATGAGAATCTTTCTATGATCTTTAGGCTGATGTCATCAACAGCCCTCTGATGACTGCCTCTCTCTGATGACTGCCTTCCTGAATGGGACTTCATGTTGATGCCTGGTGGCTTCCTTAAGCTTTGTAGCAGTGAAGAAATTGAAGAGTTGCTTTCTGCTATTGTTTGTTTCAAAGGCATCAGACATCCCGTCACAGGTGCAAACATGTCCAATCATGCTTTTGTACAGTGTGCACAGGATTTTGACACACTTGTTTGGACATCCTAGCTTGAAGAGAAAATGCCACAGAGCAGGTTAACTCCCATTGTCAAAAATGTTACTTAGATCTATGGACAGCACATATAGATCTTGATGTTGCTCTGTGCACTTTTCTTGGAGTTGTCTTGCTTAAAACTATTAGCTGTTTCACAATTAGCCCTGAAACCACAATGTGATCCCAAGAGGACATGATCTTAGAATCCGTACAGTGTAGAAGGAGGCCATTCGGCCCATCAAGTGTGCACCGACCCTTTGAAAGAGCACCCTACCTAGGCACAATTCCCCGCCCTATCCCCACCTAACCGTTGGACACTTAGGGACAATTTATCATGGTCAATTTACCTAACCTGCACATCTTTGGACTGTGGGAGGAAACTGGAAGAAACCCAAACAGACACGGAGAATACGTGCAAACTCCACACACAGTTATCTGGGGTCGGAATCGAACCTGGGTCCCTGGCGCTGTGAGACAGCAGTGCTAACCCTGTGCCACCGTGCCACCACCTACGTGACAGTCATCTGCATGTCGTCTAGTAGGATCATTACTGCGATTGAGAGAAGACATATTCCTCTGTATTAGCAAAATACATATTTGGATTCTTTCCACTTCCACATTCTGGCTATGTTGGTATCTTTGAGATCCTGAGGAACGTTTTCCTGATCCCTGACATTTCTGAAGACAGCTGTAAGCTCTGTACTATACTTCCAAATCTCTGCTGGCATGCCACCTGGACCAGGGGTTTTGGATTTAATTGCCATTATTTACTCTTCAATGGAAGAAGGGAGAGATGGGCTTTCTTTCTCTGGAAAATGCTCAAGTTGATGCAGGGAATCTGCTCAGATGTGGACGTCAGTTGAGGAACTTGATGAAATGCCCACATCACTTTTTCCTTACAGCTGGCTTGTCAGTAATTAGTTCATTCCACCAACTGTTAGGATAGGTGCACAAGTTGTGGTAGATGACCTTCAGAAAATTATAAAAATGGGGTCTAGCGTCTCAGCTTGATAATGCCATTAATCAGTTGTAATGCCTAGCTGAGAAGTATGATCCATGTTTTTTGTTACTAATCTGATATATTCATTTGATGCAACTTTATATCTGTAACATATATATTTTATGTTACTTTAAAAAAAAATGTGCCTATTTCATTTGTTCTCTCTAATAATAATACTTTGAGGGATTTGTGTAAGACAAATATTGTCAGTAGCAAGGCACATAAGATTATTTTCTCCAAAAGTTGCATTGCTTTATTAAAGTTTCAGCGACCATCTTATATAAAAGGTACAGGCAGACTCAAGATAAGGGGGGGCGATTCTCCCAAATGGAGCCCAAGTGTTTGCGCTGTCGTGAACCAACCTGCCAACCCGCAGACTGCCCCCCAACCGATCGCGCAGAGTTCCTGCCGGCAGCGACCAGGGATGAACGGCGCCGGCGGGACTCTATTGTGGCCACTCGGCCCATGCGGGCCGGAGTTCCTGTGGCCCCGCGATTCCAACAGCTCACGGCCGGTGCCGCGCCAACCGCGCTGGCGCAAATGGCGCTGATTCTCCGCACCTCAGAGAATCGCGTGCCGGCGTCGGGGTGTGTGGCGCGGTTGCGGTGATTCTCCGGCGCGGGGCTCGGAGAATCGCCCCCAAAGTATTCAGGTCCAGCAGGAACATTTGGCCCAGATTGGGGAAGGAAAAGGTAGAGGTCGAAGGAATGATGAGGGGAAGGAGGATGGAGTGAAGACAGGTACGGAATAAGGACACGGAAAAGATGTGTGAGGGGAAACCTACTTGAGAGAGTTGAGACTACCAGTGTGTGGCAAAATTCTGTACTGGCTGAGGTTGGGGCCTTCTCAATTTTGCCTCTTGCCTGAGATGTGGTGATGCTCGGGTTAAATCACCATCAGTCCGCGCTCTCTCAAAAAGGGAAAGCAGCCTAAGGTCCTTGTGGACTATGACGAATTTCAATTTCATTGCTGTAGCTGTAATACCGCTGCACCTGGCTTCTTCCAATCCTGGACTGTGCTGCAAGTGAGAAAGGAGGAATTCCTCACCTGTTAATTATTCTGGAACTTGGTTTTGCAGCACAGAGTCTTATTCCAAACTGAAGAAGTAGTGTTATCCAGAATCTGTTTGCTGGCAGTGGCAGTAATGAGCATGTCCAGGAGGATGAATATCTCTTTATTGACAGGAGAGATAGAGTACCTTTACATGGAGGGATTGGAAAGGGAACTTCTCTGGCAGTGGGACAGAACCTCTGTGAGGTGGGGGGTTCTGGAGAGAGCTTCCCAGATGGAAAGTCCCTCAGTGACAGGAGATAGATGGGTTCCAGAGAGAGGGGTGGAGGTGGAGGGTGGTTGCCTTGGGGGAGGGAAGACATAGTTTTTTATGAAAGTGATAGTCTATTTAGCCCATTGAATTTGGTCAACTTGTGGTCACTTGTTTTTCATTTTTTTGACATTAAAATTATATCAACCATGAAATAGTGAACTCTAAATATTAACAAGAATAAGCCTTTATTAAATGAAAGTTCAACATGTTTCAGAGAGCACTCCCTGGGCCCATCTGCACATTCAATGCCATTGACTTCGATGTCTTTGAAAACTACCACTCAATCTCAAACCTTTTACTCTCTAGAGTTCTTGAATGTAATGTCTCCATGCAAATCCATGTCCATCTGCATTGGAATGCCTTGTTCGAATCCCTTCAACCATGCTTCCTCCCCCATTATAATACTAAAATGTCTCTTACCAAGTCACAAAAGACATCCGAGTTGATTGCGACAGAGTTAAATTATCCCTCATTCTGCTTGATCTGTCTGGGACCTTTGAGAAGTTTAATACTGAAATTCAACTTTAATGCGCCTCTATCATTGTCTGGCTTCAAGGGGCTGCAACCTGCTTGATTTGTATCTATCATGTCATAGCCAGAGTTACCTGCAATGGCTTCTCTACTTATTCCCGCACATTGCCTCTGGTGTTCCCAAGGATACATGCTACCCCTTGCAATCTCATCCAGTCCAAAATCATGGCATCAGTTTCCACATTTATGCTGAAGATCCTCAGCTCGACCTCTCCTCAGCTCCTCTTGAACCCCCTTCTATTTCTACATTGTCTTCTTGTTTGTTTGACATCCAGTATTGAATGAGCATACATTTTCTCTGATTAAATGTTGAGAAAACAGAACCTGTTTGTTGTTTTCGGTCCCAGTCATAAACCTGGTT